>NW_026782137.1:686347-1372694 GCF_031769215.1 Ylistrum balloti | reverse complement strand
GACTTGATTTATATCTGACAAGCAAGTGTGGTGAAACAGTTTCAGTGTTAACTTGATGTATCTGTCTCTGAAGTGGAATACTGGAGAGCTGCCTCTCTGGATACATATAAAATGATGTGTTGTAAAGTTTTAATGTACCCAATAGTTAGGCTCCCTAAAACAAACTCAAACTCTCTAAAGATCTCAATTAACTTTAATTTTAATCCATATGCAGTCTTCTTTTTATTGTAACTTTTGCCTGATACTTCAGAAAGGCTTTATTAAATTTCCAAAGCTAAAGCATGATATACAAGGAAGATGTAATTTGTTCAAATCATAATGATTGTCAAAATGAGTGGATAAAGAATCAAATGTCTTCAATTTAAGATGCTTGTTCACATTTCAATCAATGTACTGAAAATTAATAATTTGCAGGGGACATTTCCGGACATACTTTCCTTGCTCCGGTTTCTTGGACTGATGTGGACAAGACACTGTAACCCTGACCACTTGTCTCTAGAGCTGACCACCATCACTCAGGCCAGTGCTTTACAGATCAGCAAGGCCCACCTCCTTAACATGACCACTGATCAAGTCAAGGTCTTAACCACAAATGTCACACCTGGTAAGATTTGTATCTGAACCTGACTTCCAATCGTTTCTTCGTGATGCTTCAGTTTTGTTTTTGAAGTAGGACTTCTGTTGTTGTGATAAATTTTAATAAGCTGGGTTAAAGTTTCAGCATGGTATGTAGTACATAAAGTTAAATCTGTTACAGATAAGCATGGTGTTGATCTAAATTTGTTATTGTTAATGACGTCATCACTTACTGAAAAGAATCAAACTACATCAGTCATAGCCTGATAAAAGTTACTTATCTCCAGCTTCTCATGTGAAGGTCACTCACAATATAGCTTTTATTTATGGTACTCATCAGTATCTTGAAAATTATATCTTGACTTGTCTCAAAAACAAGCTAAAATTACTAGTATTCAGTTATTTCACTAGGTGAATTTCTTGACTATATTAAAATTAATTTTGTACTACTGGCTTTTCCTTATTAATTGTTTCAGTACTGGTGAACTTGATGGTAGCAATGACGTCCCCTCACCAGGCTCTCAGGGATATGGCTGAGGATTGCGTGGTTTCCATTGAGACTGTATTGAAGGAAGCTGATCATGAAATGTTACCACTTGTTAAAAAGTTAATACGCTGTCAGCCTGAAATATCAGCCGATAGCAGTTATGTATCTCAGGTAAGAAACACTTCTCAGCAAACAAAGAAAATGTGAATGAGATGTTATCAATTTCAATTGTTCTGAAGACTTAATTATTACATTACAACAGTTTACTGCGTGAAGGAATATATGAATATGATTCTTACAGTAATGTGTATAAAATTTTCTTATCCTGAAGGTACTTGCAACTGTTTTCAAAGATTGTGATAAAGAAACATCAAAAGACACACCTCGTAAAAAGAGGAAGTCTGTAACAAAAGATTTCAAAGCTAAAGCATTGGATACAATCGTATCCATGACTGTTGCTATGGAAACTCCTGCCTACATACAGAGGGCAGCACTACAGCTACTACAGGGTCTGGAGACACAGGTGAGATTTATGAAATCATGTTGCATGTAATTTGATGTTGGACATGCCCAAACCATTTTATAGGAGGGAATGTTTTGTGTTCTCTACGTACATCTAGTCCCTTCTTGTCTCAGATAGATGTCATCATTACCACAAAAGATTGCTTCAGTGATATTTGTCAAAAGTATTTATTACGTAAAATGTATCAGAATATCTGAGTCGAGTTTGTGTTTCATAGGGTCAATATTATTGTTATTATTTATACAAAATCAACTTATTTGCTTTGAATTGAGAACGGTTATGCTATAGAGTTGTTTCCACTTTTTAAGATTTTTAAAGTCTTTTTGCACAATTTTTCTTACAAAGCTTTTTTCCACCTCATTCTAAACCTGTCAAAGTTCATGGAGAAAGTAAACACCCATCTTCACAGCTGAATATTCTTGAAGTCCCCATTATCATCTTAAATTTGATGAAGTTACATATTTATTTTACATAATCTTTACTGAAGGTTTATTATTGCATAGAACACATCAGCACCATTTACAACTGTTGAGTGTTGGGTAGTTGAGAGATTATGTTGGAATCTGGCTTTGATTAGCATTCTTTGTTTATTGATGACTGTATATACTGTGGTATACTACTGTGATTGTGTCTTTTTCAGAAATTGTTACAAGATCTGTTCCCACTTCTGATTACACTAATGGCTGACATTGACAGTGACAACCTAAATAACGCCAAGTTTGACTGTGTACGGTTGATACTACAGCGGTTTACAGCAGATACTGCAACACTACTGTCCCCAGGTGAACAGGGGTTAAAACTCCTTACAAAGGCCCTTCAAACACCTCATGGACCAGATGACACTTCAACTACTGTACAGTTATGTGCACTTGGACTGGTAAGGTTTCTCACTCTGTGATAGATTTCCATGAAACTTCCATCTGTTTACTATAAGCTAACACTTGCACTTAAGTGTTGTGATATTATCTGTTTATTTCCAATAATATTACGACATATATTACCAGCATAAAGCTCTTATGAATTTTGAATGAATTGCTGATATTGTTCATTATTCTCGTCTTTCCGTAATTGGAAATTGGCATTCATGTAATTAAATCTAAGACCTAAATAGCCTCATTTTTGTTTGTTCCTGAATTCTATTTGTTATACAAAATCTTATAGTAAACATTTAATATTTAACTCAAACACTCCGATAACTCAAATTTTTTTCATGATCCCGACATCTTGAAGTTGACAAAGTTTGACTGTATCACAAAAGTCGAATGTTGCAGATAATTTTTCTCAGTTGAAGATCACACTTCTGTTACCATGATAACTAAATAGATTAGAAACTGTAACATGCTATAAACAACCATGTTTGAAAGAAAAGACGGTAAGAAAAGGTGTTATGATAAACCTTAAAGCAAGTCTATTTATCTTTTTTAGATTGATAAGTTCCTGTACACAGCCTTGCCAGAGGCAAGTCGGAGGGTCCTACTTACTTGTCTCATTGATGTGTGGGTTGAGACTGAGAGCCATGTAGTGTCTGCTGCTGTGAGGAAGGTCATCAAACAGGTAAGTCAAGGTCACACAGTCTCATGACAACAAACCCAGGAAACTCATAAAGTTACTGGTTTGTGGAAAAATCCTACAAACTTCAAAAGTGCCTGGTAAGTCAAAGTCAGATCATGAAGACTGGAATTTCACAAAGTGCCTGGTTAGTCAAAGTCAGATCATGAAGACTGGAATTTCACAAAGTGCCTGGTTAGTCAAAGTCAGATCATGAAGACTGGAATTTCACAAAGTGCCTGGTTGGTGTAAAACTTGATTTTATAACAGTTGGGATATCGGTTGTTTCACTTATCAACCACGTCAAGTCACCAGACACTGGAAACTCTATAAAGTCCCTGATTGTTAGGGTTAGGCAATCTCGGGTCACAAAATGCTTGGAACTGGTAATGTCCCTTGTAGTCAAGTTAAGGCAATCTCGGGTCACAAAATGCTTAACTGGTAATGTCCCTTGTAGTCAAGTTAAGGCAATCTCGGGTCACAAAATGCTTAACTGGTAATGTCCCTTGTAGTCAAGTTAAGGCAATCTCGGGTCACAAAATGCTTGGAACTGGTAATGTCCCTTGTAGTCAAGTTAAGGCAATCTCAGGTCACAAAATGCTTGGAACTGGTAATGTCCCTTGTAGTCAAGTTAAGGCAATCTCGGGTCACAAAATGCTTGGAACTGGTAATGTCCCTTGTAGTCAAGTTAAGGCAATCTCGGGTCACAAAATGCTTAACTGGTAATGTCCCTTGTAGTCAAGTTAAGGCAATCTTGGGTCACAAAATGCTTGGAACTGGTAATGTCCCTTGTAGTCAAGTTAAGCCAATCTCGGGTCACAAAATGCTTGGAAATGGTAATGTCCCTTGTAGTCAAGTTAAGGCAATCTCCATCACAAAACATTGCAAAACCATAATACATTGACAGAGAACCAAATACATTAAATAAAGTCCATCATTGCTTACAACTCCAAGTCAGGGAGCAGTTACATTATATATGTATATGTATAGGTGGTCTTGTTAGTGGTGCATAGTTACAATAACAACACCTCAGTCTATATTACATCATCACCAGAGAACCAGGTTCAGTAAGATGGAAGTAAATGTTCATATATAGTTTTATAATTGATATTTATTAACTCCATTTTAGGACTATTCCAGTAAAATTATTTGTGTAGCTTCCCCATGAGATAAATACTTCTCTGATGTGGCCCTCATTTGTTCATCACATGTATCCTTCTGACTTATAGTTACCGCTGGAGTCTACAGACATTGTAGAAGAGCTTCAGTCCTGTTGGAAAACTTCATCTGACTTGGTTAAAACAGTAAAGGAGACCAAAAGGAGAAAGAGGTGAGAATACATGTATACATTTAACTGTAAAACTTTGTAAAACTTTGATATGAATATCAAGTGAAAATCTATCTGATAATTCAATTCGATGTTCTATTTTGAAGATCATAAGATCTTGGTAATTTGTAAATTCAGTTGTGAATGTAATGGTTTGAAATTTTTTATTTGAGTGGTATGAAGTAGATGAATGAGGTCAATAGAAATGGGTATATTTATTACTTCAGACAACAAGCTGATACAGAGGAGGAATTTAACCGTCCAGGCTGGCGTCGTGCCACCATGATCCTGGAGGGTATCCAGGAGAAGAAGAGGCTTACAAACAGTCCACTTCTGCTGCCTATCTGCTTTCAGCTCCTAACACGGTAAATATCTTAATCATAAGTGTCACTCAGTGTTATGAGAAAATACAGCACTTCTTACTACTGGTTTAATCAAAACTTTTCTGCCTTAAGAGACCATGTACAAATTAGTTCTTTTAAGTTCAGTTACTTATGTAACACAATGATCATATTAAGATGATCACTGATTATAAATTATAAATACTTATTCTGCATAGATATCTCTGTATAGCACTTATGAACCCAGGCTGTTTCCAGTACTTATACAATATGATATTCAACAAAAAACATAGACAAAATCTGCAGCATTTCAAATATTGATTTATTTCATTGGTACAGTGTAACACTTTGATTTTAGTTTACGATGACAAATAACAAGTTTCTCTCCCTTTATTCGTATAATTGACATGTAGACAATTCATTTGTTCAAAGCTTACAACTCTGAAGGTGTGTAATGTTATGAAATGATATTTAAAGCAAATTCCATGAATATTTCAAACGAGAAGTAGTCCTCTCTAAAGTAATATTGTATAAATGAAAGATTCTGGAAAAAGGCATAAATTGGTATTGTTTTATAATATTGTGTTTTACTACTATTGACAGTGTGTTAGATTCGGATCAGCACAGCTCTGCAGAGTATATTAAACAACTCATTCTGTCGCTGGTCAACCATGTGTGTCAAAAGATCCAATCAGGGCAGGAAGAGAATGGTAAGGAAAGATACTAAACCACTAAGTTTACAGAATTCTAATTCTTGTGTTGCTTCTGATTTTAATCATTCACCTTGTGTAATGTTTGATCTGTCACAGGTCAGCTTCACAGTAGATCGAAAAAAAAAATACTGCTTTATTTGACCTCATTCATTTTCTACTTCAATTGTGCTTTATCATTTTACCTCTAAGCCTTCAAAATTAGGCCCTTAGCATTACTGGCAAGTTCCATTACCAAACAACTGAGTGGTGCAGTGAAATTCATTGTTTAGCTCTACTGTACCTAATTCTGAATTTGTATTGAAAGGTGCTATTCACTTGTGTGTCTTTTGTACAATCATTGAGAAGCAAATGAAAAATGCGGGGAGAAAACATTATTGAAGCCAATGTCCAGTCAGTCTAAACAATGATTTACAATACTGTATGTATGTATTTAATCTGAATGTTGTTATCATTTCCTATTTGTAGAAGCAATTGAGGAACAGAAATTCAACATGGAGCTTATTGTTCAGACCATAAGAACATCAAGTAATCCTCAAACTCACAATCAGGCTTTATTGGTTCTCACAACAGCTGCTAGACTTTACCCGGTAAGTACTACCAAAGTCACCATTAGGCTTTATTGGTTCTCACAACAGTTACTAGACTTTACCCGGTAAGTACTACCAAAGTCACCATTAGGCTTTATTGGTTCTCACAACAGTTACTAGACTTTACCCGGTAAGTACTACCAAAGTCACCATTAGGCTTTATTGGTTCTCACAACAGTTACTAGACTTTACCCAGTAAGTACTACCAAAGTCACCATTAGGCTTTATTGGTTCTCACAACAGTTACTAGACTTTACCCAGTAAGTACTACCAAAGTCACCATTAGGCTTTATTGGTTCTCACAACAGTTACTAGACTTTACCCGGTAAGTACTACCAAAGTCACCATTAGGCTTTATTGGTTCTCACAACAGTTACTAGACTTTACCCGGTAAGTACTACCAAAGTCACCATTAGGCTTTATTGGTTCTCACAACAGCTGCTAGACTTTACCCGTTGACTGTAAGATTGTATCAAGAATAATAATGAATATCCTTAAAAAAACCTTCTGTATCTAATTCAGTGTGGCCAGAGTTGTGTTCCCTGCAGAATCGAGTGGAGAATGTTTGGCTTGAGAGTTGTCGAGAGGTGGGGGAGGTCCTATTTTTAGGGGATATTGAATGAAGTAAAATCAGTCTGCTTTCTCTGTCCCTTTAAGCACCTGTCTTTGTAATGACCTCAGATGTTGTAAGGAGATAACAGTCCTAACAAAATCAGAATAGCAATTAAGGGAATAAGAGAAAAATGTTTCTATAGTTAACAGAGTAACATTTAGCAGTAACGATGTACATTTGATAATATGAAAACATTGTTGGTATCCTAGGAACATCTACTACACAACGTGATGTCTGTGTTCACATTCATGGGTGCCAACATCCTACGACAAGATGATTCTTACAGTATACAGATTATTGGACGTATTTTGGAGACTGTGATCCCAGCACTTATAACAGTAAGTACACCACTGGAAAACTTTCCCATATCTTATTGATTTCATAGTGTTAAAAAGAAGAAGAAAAAGTCATTCCTCATTTCCTTAAATCAGACTTGGTTTTAGAAGTAATGTACTGATGTTGTGTGTAAACAGGCCTGTGAACAGAGGACCAAGGTACCTCAAGGTGTGTCTAACAAGGTGGAGGATGTCATCACCATGGTGATCCGAGTGTTTGTGGATGCCTACCCTCACATCCCTGACCACCGTCGCCTTATGTTGTTCACCAAACTCGTACAGATCGTAGGCGAGGATAATTACCTGTGGCGCACCCTACTTTTACTGGTCGCTCACCTGGTTACCAGGGGAACACAGTCCAATGATGATACTCCAGCAACTGAACGTGAGGTAGTTCACAACCTTATTATCAACATAGCAGATGTGCTCATGTGCCTTATCATATGCCGCTACATGTTAAGAGACTTCTATTGTTAAAAAGATTCCTTATTTAATTTCTCTTGGTGATAATAAAAAATCTTGTGTGTGGATAAAGAAGATTAAAAGTAAACTTTATATAAAGTATATTTTACAATAATTATGTATAAAAGTTGATATATTTTGCAATAATTGTGATTTAAGTTTATGTATTTTAGAATTACTTTGTATCAAGTTATATGAACCAATATTAACTCTTGTTGGCCTAGTTGGGAGTTCACTTTGGTTTTTTAAGTACCGGTATTATGTTGTGTAGCAAACAACTTGATGATGTAACACTAATACTTGGGTGTCTGTAATTGATAGATACTATCCAAGGATATGGAGTTCTGTTTACAACTCTCTGGCCAGTTCCCTGCCACAACACAGCTCATGTTTGCTGCAGCAGCCATAAAGTATCTAGAAGAACTGCCAGATGATAAGACTGAGGGTATGTGTTAGAGACTTTGAATGTATAAAGTAAATGAGAGTAATGGGCTGCCAACACAAGAGTAAAAGTATGGGATCTACAGTTTCATATTATAAATTAGGTTGAATTTTTTGGTAAACATTTTATAATGTAATGGAAATTCTAAAAAACTCTTTTGTATTTCAGTATTTTAGATTGCTATTACTTTTTATATCTCACATTTGTCTTATTTGTAATATTATTTTGAGGAAAAAATCTGTTATGAAAAATATCCTGTTGTTGTAGAAAAGGTAGTTCGGCGGGTCACCCAGCCCCAGTCTCTTGGAAAACTGCGTAAAGAGGACACAGAAATATACAACGTGAAGATTCACTCTGCTAAACAACTGCGACACTTCAAGTACAAAGTTGTTGAACTTCTTATTTCTCTACATACCACCGAGATGTACATCGTACAGGTAATCAACACTTATCATAACATACCTACCAGGTGTACATTGTACAGGTAATCATCACTTATCATTACATACCTACCAGGTGTACATTGTACAGGTAATCATCACTTATCATTACATACCTACCAGGTGTACATTGTACAGGTAATCAACACTTATCATTACATACCTACCAGGTGTACATTGTACAGGTAATCAACACTTATCATTACATACCTACCCAGTGTTCATTGTACAGGTCCTCTTTCCTGTCATTTTACACACTTTTACATTAATTTCAGGTTTCCAATTGTAAAGACTCATCTCTACTCACCAAGTTCCAGAGTCTTCTGCAGAATATCATGGAGTTTCTTTCCAGGGTTTCCCAGGCAACAGACAAATACCAAGAAACTATTACAGCAAGGTTTTGGAAAGCATTCCAACACAAAGTGTATGATCTGCTAGAAAAGGTGGGTTAGTGGACCTCCCTGTACTCAATAAGACAAAAGATAAAATGTCACACTTTTGATACAACTTTTAAAATAACAACATATTTAGATTATATTTGCACCATAGTATTGTAATATCAAGTTCTGTACCTGGAAAGGATTTAATGTGATTGGTCAAGGCTAATTTCTTGAATTTTTCTATCAAGTGTTTGAATTTTTAATTTGGTGGGGTTTGACCAATAGATACATTCAGCTTCAGCAATGCATGTCTATGAATAGAAGGCAGCAAGGCATGTCAGGTTTAGAAATTCAGTTCATTTATGAAAATAACTGACATAATCTTAAATAGTTGACTTCCTGATACAAAAGCTTACATATTTTCTAATTAACTTAATATGCTTGTGTTTCAAGAATAGTCATTTTAGCAATTCTTTTATTTGTTCAAATCATGAAAGGATATTTGCTCTGCCATGTGGTGTTTCTTACTTGGATTTTTTATCATTTCATATTTTCATTTTTTATCAGTTTGAGAATAAACATATCACTCCTTCCTGTGAACAGAATGTTGTAATGAGAAAGGACTTACATAGTCGTAACAGAAAACTGATACTCCTGAACCATATCTGAATTATAAATGTTGGAAAGTACATTATGATCTTGACAGGAAATTACAAAATATGGTTGTAAAATGATGTTGAAATTACTGATAATTGTTAATGTCCATAGTTCGTATTTTCATTTATAACTTGATTATTAATCTGCTTGGGTCCTTTTATTACATTCTGAAGGTCGTGACCTTGTTGCCAGAAGATATGTTTGTGGAGGTTGTATCCTCATTGATGGATCACACTCTTCCAAATGTACAGAGAAAGGCCCTAGAGCTGCTCAATACCAACTTACACCAGAGACGAGAAGTTCTCACAAAGCACGAGGTATTCACACACATAAACTTAACACCACTGTAAAACTTTCACAAAACATATGGAGTGTATTTAATAGATTTACCTAGTATATTAAGAATTGAAAGCAAACTCTTAGAAAAATGATTTAAGTGTACGTGAAGCATTCATTTAACATTGGCTTTCTTTATGTTTAGCCTACTTCAGAACTGGAATGTCCTCACAAACCTTGAAATTAAGTAACTTTTAAATAGATTTGATATAGAATAATTTTGTATCACGAACCTCTTTTAATTTTTATCTCCATCCAACCTGAAATGCCCCAGCAGAACTGATCTGGATGGTAACATTAATTATAAAATGAGTTTTGGAATTTTCTAATTTTACAATCATTTCTGAATTGTGGTTCACAGGTGTCCTTGCTCCTTCCACTTGTGGACAAGATCCTTGGTATTGTGGACAACACCTGTCTGGTTGCAGGTGGTGTGGAGGAGGTCACTGTTAATGCTCAAACTGCTCTGTATGGACTTAAACTCATGTGTCGCCACCTGGGGGAGAATAATCCTCATACATTTATAAAGGTAAGTTTAGAATATGACAAAAAACGCAGAGGATATTAAGCATTTCCACTAAAGTTAACATCTATCAAATATTGTCTGTGATTTCCTTTATATCTTGTCCAAAATTAACCAAAGTGATATCACTATCTAAGTCAATAACCATGCTATCATGCCACACAGTGATTCATTTACATGAAGAAATATGGCATCATTTAAATGATTTCTTTGAGAAGTCACAATATTAACCTTGTTTGTAGTGGATACAGATGTTCTACACCACTGCATTACTGCTGACTTACAGCAGCATCATCTCAATATTTGTCAGCTTCATCTCGATATTTGTTAGCTTCATCCCGATATTTGTCAGCATCATCCCAATATTTGTCAGCTTCATCCCGATATTTGTCAGCTTCATCCTGATATTTGTCAGCATCATCCCGTTATTTGTCAGCTTCATCCTGATATTTGTCAGCTTCATCCTGATATTTGCCAGCTTCATCCCGATATTTGTCAGCATCATCCCAATATTTGTCAGCTTCATCCCGATATTTGTCAGCATCATCCCGATATTTGTCAGCTTCATCCTGATATTTGTCAGCTTCATCCTGATATTTGTCAGCTTCATCCCGTGTCAGCTTCATCCCAATATTTGTCAGCTTCATCCTGATATTTGTCAGCTTCATCTTGATATTTGTCAGCTTCATCCCATGTCAGCTTCATCCCGATATTTGTCAGCATCATCCCGATATTTGTCAGCTTCATCCCGATATTTGTCAGCATCATCCCAATATTTGTCAGCTTCATCCCGATATTTGTCAGCATCATCCCGATATTTGTCAGCTTCATCCCGATATTTGTCAGCGTCATTCCGATATTTGTCAACATCATCCCGATATTTGTCAGCTTCATCCTGATACTTTTCTGCTTCATGCTGACACCCCTATTAGAGAATGCCAGATATATTTTATAAATGATGATTTTGTGATTTGATTTATGATTTAATCCTTCTTTATTTGTTTCAGGTTCTGAAACTTGCCGTTCGGGTTTTCAGTGAAAGAGGAGATAACCTACAGCTGTCAGCATGTGCCTTACTTTGTATTGCAGAGATTTCTCAAATTCTTAATATCCATGTTATTGCCCATCTCTCATCCTTCATGCCAAAAATCATCACGTGTTTAGAAAACCATGATACGTTACTGTCGTAAGTACTGCCATAGAATCAAAATACTGTAATATGATTAAAGTTGTCTCCCTTTTATATTGTTGATAAAATGCTGTATCCAGTATTTTAACAGACAATAAGGTGTAAGTTGTCTCACCTTGTTATTGTTGATTAGCATGCTACGTCCAGTAACAGGTAGACAGTTGAATCAGAACAGTAGGAACACTCCTGTCTTTTTATATTGCTTTTTTTACACTATTCTTCTGCAGTGGATCAGTCAGATTTTTCCGCAAATATATTTGAAGTCTGCACTGGACATTGACTGATGTTCTGTGAATTTTTTATGCTCTATTTTCATAAGATTTATCTCTGGTACACTCATAATTAATTTTTTCTGTACAGATCTCAAAATTGCTATAGTGATTGTTTTTCAATACAAGTTTCACACTCAATTTTCAAATTTGTTTTCACTTATTACATTAATCAGGAATAGTATTGCCTTGTGTAAGCCAGTGAAAGCAATATAATTTATGCTGCTGTCTTTTATAGAAATGAACTCTTCCTGCTGAGTGTGGTGACAACATTGCAGAAGGTTGTGGAAAATCTCTCCAATTTCCTCAGTCCCTACATCAAGGACATAATTCTACAGGTAACATTTCTCTTCTCTTTGTGAAGCATAGTCGTTATGAAGATTCTCATTTACTTTATATTTACATGGAGATTTCTTTCTGTTGAATTCATGGTTACTGTCTATCCACAAGTTTTATTGGCTCAAGAAATAGGAAACATTTAAATTAACATGTATTTTACTACCAAGTGGATCTCATGAAGAAGATTTATTATTGAAAGCGAGTGTCATTGAAAAAATGCATAGTTTTTTAAAACAAGGAAATCTGAGCCCCTTGAAAACAGATGATTTCATAGTTAACAGCCTCTTATATAAAACTGATATCTCCAGTTTGGTTTGTCATTAATGAGTGTAATTCATTGAATTCATGTTCTTGTCCTAAAGGTCTGCTGCCTCTCTGCTCTGGACGAAGAACTTGATGTGATGAAGAAACCTCAAACACAACAGAGACTGAAAAACATTAGGTATCATTCCATATCATGTTGTTTAGGCTATTATTACTGGAAAAAAGTGGGTTTTTTTCTTGTGCCTGCAACAATAAGTCATTATTGTCATTAGGTCAAAAAAGTTAATTCCCAACTTAATTAAACTTTGTATTCAGCTAGATCACATAGTGGAAACCTTATTGCATTCATCATTTACAAAATGTTTTTATGGTCCAGCAAATCTCAGAAATAGGGATGATGAGAAACTTGACTAACATTTTGCGACATCTTATTTTTGCATTAAGTATAAATGCTATTCCAATAAGATATATAATATAATGATGCACTGACTTCTGAACCTGACAAATCATTTTAGGAATTTTGTTTTTTCCGTACTTTTTGGTAAAAAACTGTTACATTGAGAAATGTTTTTGGCATGTTCTGATTGCTTTAGATTTTGTTTATTATGTCAGATGAGTTTTCCTCTCCTTTAAAACAAGAAGATATTAGTATAATTTGTAATTAGCTTATAAATATTATCTGAACAAAGTGGGACAGGGGAGACATATAGTTGTACATAATTCTTGTATTACTATATTTGACATGAACACATAGTATACATTTATATCAATTTCTTTTTGTAGGTCATCGCTGTCAACAATACTGCCTTTCCGTGTTATACTCCCATCTGTGAGCAATTGCTATGAAAAGTTTTCCAGTAATGATCTGGTAAGTTTTCATGGTAGATTAATTTGGGTGAAAGTGTTAAAAAATATGTAAATTCAGAAGAAAAAATTCTTTAGACATGTGTGGTATATCAGAGAGGAAGTTAAGTTGTATATGCTGTTCTATCATATCTATTTTATGAAATCTTCTGATGATTTGACCAATTGGACCAGAGTTTGTTCAGGAAATAAGGGCGGACCTCCTTATATATCTTGCCTGTCAGATGAGCCTTGGAAAGCCCATTTTAGGCTTGTATTAATATTGGCATGTCATTCCTTACTGTTTGAACAAATCCTGGTTGGCCTGGAATGTTACATTAAATATACAAATGAACAGATTTGTTTTCCTTATAAACATGAGTTGTGTTGTGTATGTTCTTGTTAATTTCATCCTTTCAGATGTGACAAACCCCTTATGTCCTCGATAATTTTGTCATTATAGATGTGTGTGAAGCTCTTATTTCCTCAATAATTTTAACATAATAGATGTATGTGAAGCCCCTTATGCCTTCAATGATTTTTTCCTCATAGATGTGTGTGAAGCCCCTTATGTCTTCAATAATTTTATTCTCATAGATGTGTGTGAAGCCCCTTATGTCTTCAATAATTTTATCCTTACAGATGTGTGTGAAGCCCCTTATGTCATTGCTAGAGGACCACTTAACCAACATGAACTATGAGGATCTCACAAGTAATCTGACACAGCTCCAGACTTTCTTCCTGGTCTGTTTGGACTTCAGGGCCAAACACCCTGATGTAAGTTAAGCCCATACCCTTGTCTTCAGAGATTGATAATATTAAAAAAATATATGAACATATAATTTCATTGTTTGAAGTTCCATTTATATATGAATTATTGATATAATTTCTCTTCTGTATGATTTTCAAAAATAGTTAGTTTAAAAGTGTCAACAAAAAACAAAACCTAGATTACATAACCGAGCAGTTTGAAAGACGAGTAGCCGAGATTTTTAATTAGTTAGATGTAATGTTTACGATAATGACCAATGGAGAAACTATTTTTCTTCATCTTAATTTGTGGCAAATGCGAATTTAAATAAATGCAGAAGTAAAGTATTTCAATACAGTTACCAGATAGCTGATGTTTTTGTAATCTGAAGATTTTGTTGTGTTCAAATAAATGGTAATTTTGTAATCCACTCATTTCTGATACTTAGGTCGAGGAGAGTGACGTGACCTTGATAGAAGGCAGCATAATGCAGACCATCATTTCCATGGTGATGAAATTATCAGAGTCCTCATTCAGACCATTTTTACTGAAAGTAAGAAGATTTTTAGAAAACTCAATTTAAAATGCTTTTCTTCATGGTGATTACTTGCTATTGAATATACATTAAGATATGACATCATTTCTTAATCTCTAACTTTCTGTCTTTAGCTCTACAATTGGGGAACTAGGGAATCTGATATTAAAGCCAGAGTAACAGTATTCTACAGACTGGCTGACAGGTAAGTAGGACAACAAACAGAGCCCTTCATCTAGAATTATAGAAACATATAGGCATTAACACAAGTGATTAGACAAACAGCATTGAAATTCTTTCCTTATTGGTTTTGTCACTTACCATATTAAATTCTATGAAGTTGCAAAATCCATGTTGAAAAATGGTACCATTCATGATTCACAGCTGTTATGACACTGATAAGAGGATAGTCATGTATAAATACAAAATTGTGAATCAAATAATGTAGGATTTCTTTTACCTTCTTGTAGCCTAGCAGATAAATTGAAGAGTCTTTTTACCCTGTTTGCTGGACATTTTGTACAACATGCTGCTGAACTGTTGGACCTAAATAACTCATCTAAAACAGGTAATACACCTCTGAATTATCAAGATAGTATATTATTCACAACAATTTAATCCACAAAAATGGAAGTTCAGAAATCAGGTGGCCTTCTCTTTACCTGTCAAAATGGTTTGTTTACACTTATCCACCTGAAGTACGAGATCAATTTATTTGAATTAACTTTTCCTGTTTACATATGCATATTTGCATATTGTCTTATTTATTTTAACATTCTGTGAAGAGTTATGGTCATGTAATTTATTTTGATCATCTATAGATATGCTGTCCAAAAGCTCTTAAAGTTAAGCTGTGAAGTATTTTACACACAAAATGTGAATTTTGTGTATTGTGTCGTTCCTTGATAGATAGACTAAGCCGAGGTTTACGCCAGTCTAAATCAAACGGCCTCTTAATGGGAAAGGCAATTGACAGGAACAATACTGAATCTATTGGGTTTTTTTTTCTGTAGGTAAAGGTTACTTTGGGAAAGGGAAGCAGTGTCGTAGAATGTCTCATCAGCTGCTGGTCCATGTGATTGACTGCCTCCATAAGTGTTTCTTGTATGACACTGAGGGTTTCCTCAACAAGGAGCGATTTGAATGCCTTATGCAACCACTGGTAGACCAGGTACATATTTACTTGTAGCTTATTCTGAATGATAATCTGAAATGTTCGCAGTTTGAGTTTGCTTAAATGGAAAATTCAGCAGATATAGAAATATATTCAATGATTCTAGCTTACCTGAGTATAAACTAATGCCAGATAGCTACGAGATAACCGTGCAGATGTCCTTTTGATTGATTAAAAATATTCTATTTAATGAAAGGATTAGCACAGATCTATTGTAACTGTACACTCAGCTAGTTGAAAAAACAAAAATTGTGGTAAATACTAAAGTAACTCACGATTTGTAATAATGTTGTGATGTAAAATACCTGAAAACTTTTGGCTTCAATTTTAGCTCGATAATACTGGTCGTAGTGAGAATCTGTATAGAAAACGTGTTGACCGTCACCTAGTACCCTGCCTTGTACAAATGGCTGTAGCTGTACAGGATGACTCCTTGTGGAAAACTTTAAACTACCAGATCCTGCTCAAGACCAGACATGAGGAACCAAAGGTAGGATAATATTTATAGCTGATTTTATAATAATCTTCACAGGTCATTTACAGTTTCACAAACCAGTGTGGTCCAGCCTACCTTATAATGACACCCTATATAGTGCCAATATGTACATCAATTTGTTGTCTTAAGCAACATATTTTCTTTCTTCCAAATGCCTACTTAGTTCCTTGCTTTTGATGTAAAGGAAGAAAATGTGAACATTTTCATTACTATGGAAACGTCCTTGTGTAGGGTAGAGGATCTACTTGAATAGCCTCTGTATCTTATAGATAATTCATCAAGGTCATTCAATAGTACTACCACTGATGGCCTACATTGATATGTCCTTGATTACAGGTACGTTTAGGAGCTCTGAATGCTGTTGATGAGCTGCACAAAAAGTTAGGAGAGGATTTCCTGGGCCTACTGCCCGAGACAATACCGTTCCTAGCAGAGTTGATGGAAGGTATGTACATTAGTTACTTGGTAGGATTTTGATCTACAGGGTCCTTATCATCATTTCCATACTTTTGATGAGTGTTAATACTATTCAGTATATTGAGGATTGTTTTGATAAAATGGGAAAATTAAAGATTCAGCAATAAGACTGTTTCATTAATGATGTTAATGGTTTTGATTCCATTTACATTTCTATCTTTTACATTGCCTTGTTTCAGATGATTGTGAAGAAGTAGAGAAAGAATGCCAGGCAGTTATTGGAGAGATGGAGAAAACCCTTGGAGAGCCTCTTCAGAAATACTTCTAGATATCTTGATACTGTTTTATTTTCCCCAATAGTGGTGAAGGCATACTAATCCATAAGCTGGAGAACTTCCTCAGTCATGTCTACAAGATATATCAGTACTTCTACAGAAACAGGCTAATGTCTTCTGTCATGTCTACAAGATATCTCAGCACTGCTACAGAAACAGGCTAATGTCTTCTGTCATGTCTACAAGATATCTCAGTACTTCTACAGAAACAGGATAATGTCTTCTGTCATGTCCCCAAGATATCTCAGTACTTCTACAGAAACACAGGAAAATGTCTTCTGTCATGTCCCCAAGATATCTCAGTAATTCTACAGAAACAGGCGATTGTCTTCTGTGATGTCCCCAAGATATCTCAGTAATTCTACAGAAACAGGCGATTGTCTTCTGTCATGTCCCCAAGATATCTCAGTACTTCTACAGAAACACAGGAAAATGTCTTCTGTCATGTCCCCAAGATATCTCAGTAATTCTACAGAAACAGGCGATTGTCTTCTGTCATGTCCCCAAGATATCTCAGTACTTCTACAGAAACAGGTGAATGTCTTCTGTCATGTCCCCAAGATATCTCAGTACTTCTACAGAAACAGGAGAATGTCTTCTGTCATGTCCCCAAGATATCTCAGTACTTCTACAGAAACACAGGAAAATGTTTTCTGTCATGCCCTTAATTTACCTCAGTACTGCTGCTTTTAAATCCTTACACTGATGAAATCAGATAAGTTATGCTGATAAAATCCTATTTAGAACCTCTTCATTTCTTTTTCGTTTACACAATGTAATTATTCTTATAGTAATCTATTTACAATATGTTATATATATATGAGAGTACCTCTATTTCCTATTACAGAAACAAGTCCATGTCACGATGTTTTGATTTAAGAACATTCTTGCTGCCATTTGTGAGACACAATGCATGCCCATGCTGTTGTTAAGATTGATTTTATTGTTGTTCTGTCGAATAAATGACAAATGTTATATTTACCTACATTTCTTTGTTATTGTTTGTTTTAGAAAAGTTTATTGACATAGTCATTGTAGAGAAGAAAAATTTAAGTCATTTGGGTAACGTTCAATGTTAAGATTGGTAGGGTAAATGTCAAGGTCACCATTGGAATTCATATAAATTTCCTTTTCTCTTTTTGTTGGTATGCTAGTAATCTCGTTTGCTATTGGATTTTGATCCAACTTTACATTATGATTAGATGAATAGTACACATACCAAGTACTTACAGAGAAGTGTAGATAGAAGGATTAGACCACCTAGCTTTTCCAACAGGTGGGTTCCCAGCACATCATAGAAAAGAGTGCATTATGCTGGTTCATATGTAGATTAAATAAGCTGAATTGGAGACCTGACAACAGCAAGCCATGACTTGATCACCACTGCTTGCCTGCCAACCATAAAACATCATAGTGTAGGGGTCCAAAGTCCTGCCAAACATAAAACATCATAGTGTAGGGGTCCAAAGTCCTGCCAAACATAAAACATCATAGTTTAGGGGTCCAAAGGTCTGCCAATCATAAAACATCATAGTGTAGGGGTCCAAAAACATAAAACATAGTGTAGGGGTCCAAAGTCCTGCCAAACATAAAACATCATAGTGTAGGGGTCCAAAGTCCTGCCAAACATAAAACATCATAGTGTAGGGGTCCAAAGTCCTGCCAAACATAAAACATCATAGTTTAGGGGTCCAAAGGTCTGCCAATCATAAAACATCATAGTGTAGGGGTCCAAAGTCCTGCCAAACATAAAACATCATAGTGTAGGGGTCCAAAGTCCTGCCAAACATAAAACATCATAGTTTAGGGGTCCAAAGTCCTGCCAACAATAAAACATCATAGTTTAGGGGTCCAAAGTCCTGCCAAACATAAAACATAGTGTAGGGGTCCAAAGTCCTGCCAAACATAAAACATCAATAGTGTAGGGGTCCAAAGTCCTGCCAACCATAAAACATCATAGTGTAGGGGTCCAAAGTCCTGCCAAACATAAAACATAGTGTAGGGGTCCAAAGTCCTGCCAAACATAAAACATCATAGTTTAGGGGTCCAAAGTCCTGCCAACAATTAAATATCAGTGTAGGGGTCCAAAGTCCTGCCAAACATAAAACATCATAGTGTAGGGGTCCAAAGTCCTGCCAACAATTAAATATCAGTGTAGGGGTCCATAGTCCTGCCAACCATAAAACATCATAGTGTAGGGGTCCAAAGTCCTGCCAACAATAAAATATCAGTGTAGGGGTCCAAAGTCCTGCCAACCATAAAACATCATAGTGTAGGGGTCCAAAGTCCTGCCAAACATAAAACATCATAGTGTAGGGGTCCAACCAACAATAAAACATCATAGTGTAGGGGTCCAAAGTCCTGCCAAACATAAAACATCATAGTTTAGGGGTCAAAGGTCTGCCAATAAAAACATCATAGTGTAGGGGTCCAAAGTCCTGCCAACCATAAAACATCATAGTGTAGGGGTCCAAAGTCCTGCCAAACATAAAACATCAATAGTGTAGGGGTCCAAAGTCCTGCCAAACATAAAACATCAATAGTGTAGGGGTCATCATCATAGTGTAGGGGTCCAAAGTCCTGCCAAACATAAAACATAGTGTAGGGGTCCAAAGTCCTGCCAAACATAAAACATCATAGTGTAGGGGTCCAAAGTCCTGCCAACCATAAAACATCATAGTGTAGGGGTCCATAGTCCTGCCAAACATAAAACATCATAGTGTAGGGGTCCAAAGTCCTGCCAAACATAAAACATCATAGTGTAGGGGTCCAAAGTCCTGCCAAACATAAAACATCATAGTGTAGGGGTCCAAAGTCCTGCCAACAATTAAATATCAGTGTAGGGGTCCAAAGTCCTGCCAAACATAAAACATAGTGTAGGGGTCCAAAGTCCTGCCAAACATAAAACATCATAGTGTAGGGGTCCAAAGTCCTGCCAACCATAAAACATATAGTGTAGGGGTCCAAAGTGTAGGGGTCCAAAGTCCTGCCAAACATAAAACATCATAGTGTAGGGGTCCAAAGTCCTGCCAACCATAAAACATCATAGTGTAGGGGTCCAAAGTCCTGCCAACCATAAAACATCATAGTGTAGGGGTCCAAAGTCCTGCCAACCATAAAACATCATAGTGTAGGGGTCCAAAGTCCTGCCAAACATAAAACATCAATAGTGTAGGGGTCCAAAGTCCTGCCAAACATAAAACATCATAGTGTAGGGGTCCATAGTCCTGCCAACCATAAAACATCATAGTGTAGGGGTCCAAAGTCCTGCCAAACATAAAACATAGTGTAGGGGTCCAAAGTCCTGCCAAACATAAAACATCATAGTTTAGGGGTCCAAAGTCCTGCCAACCATAAAACATCATAGTGTAGGGGTCCAAAGTCCTGCCAAACATAAAACATCATAGTGTAGGGGTCCAAAGTCCTGCCAAACATAAAACATCATAGTGTAGGGGTCCAAAGTCCTGCCAAACATAAAACATCATAGTGTAGGGGTCCAAAGTCCTGCCAACCATAAAACATAGTGTAGGGGTCCAAAGTCCTGATAATGACTGGAATCTATGTGATGCTGACGACACCCTTCTCAGACCAACATCCATCACATAAAACATCAATAGTGTAGGGGTCCAAAGTCCTGCCAAACATAAAACATAGTGTAGGGGTCCAAAGTCCTGCCAAACATAAAACATCATAGTTTAGGGGTTCATAGTCCTGCCAACCATAAAACATCATAGTGTAGGGGTCCAAAGTCCTGCCAAACATAAAACATCATAGTTTAGGGGTCCAAAGTCCTGCCAACAATAAAACACCATAGTGTAGGGGTCCAAAGTCCTGCCAACCATAAAACATCATAGTGTAGGGGTCCAAAGTCCTGCCAACCATAAAACATCATAGTGTAGGGGTCCAAAGTCCTGCCAACCATAAAACATCAGTGTAGCGGTCCAAAGTCCTGCCAAACATAAAACATCATAGTGTAGGGGTCCAAAGTCCTGCCAAACATAAAACATCATAGTGTAGGGGTCCAAAGTCCTGCCAAACATAAAACATCATAGTGTAGGGGTCCAAAGTCCTGCCAACCATAAAACATCAGTGTAGCGGTCCAAAGTCCTGCCAACCATAAAACATAGTGTAGGGGTCCAAAGTCCTGATAATGACTGGAATCTATGTGATGCTGACGACACCCTTCTCAGACCAACATCCATCACATAGTCTGTCATGAAGGGAAGAGGATGAGGGATAGAGGTTCTCTAAAATAAATCTTCAGATACTGATATGGAATGAAAAAGATCGAGATCCCATAACAGAAAACATTTAAAGTTTCCCCAGTACAACATGTCATTTCTGGTAAATAAACATTCAGAGACTTTAGATTCACCAGGCAAGGTCAGGATGTTGCTCTGCAGGTACCTAATAGTGACACTCAACACTCAGAAAATTCTCCTGATGAGACAGAGGAGTTACTCAATGTCTCCTTATTGATGGAATACTTCATAGCCATGGCCCTGTCTTCAATATAGAGGAGGGAGTACAGGAAATAAAAGAAACTAGAGAATAGATTGTCCCAGGACAAGTCATAATAAGGAATAGAAGGCAATAAATACCTTAACATCGTATCGGGGTCGATGTTACAGGGACATGTAGCATAGAAGTAGGAACTGTTACATTCATTGCAAATATATCGTATTGTGGGACTATTCTGGTAGAGAATACGGAGAAAACACAGATGGTTGATAGAGGAGACAGCGAGCTTAGAAAGGTCAAGGTTTTGAACACTGTTAAACGCTGATTAAGTTTCAGATGTGGAAAGAATTGAGTTTATTAAGTTTGCAATAAACCTATGGGGAATGGGCGTTTACACACTGACTCAGAAAGTGTGACAACACTGGGAAACTTTTGCATTTAAAGAATTGGAACAACATTTAAATTGCGAGAGTCCTTATTGAAAGAGATGCATATAGTTGTCAGAAAAGCAAGATCCAGGTGAGCACCTGACGCAAGCCGACTAGAGATGTGGAAGAATGTGGCAATTCTATTCAGCTGGAGGAAAGCAGGAGGGTGTTTGAAAGATGTTTAGGGCAGTTTAGATTTCCCTTCCTCTGCCGAATGCAATATCTTCTCGGAAAGTTATAGGCAGACTGCCATCAGATTACATGCTTAGCTATTTAATGCATTTCATAAACATATCGCCAGATGATTCACGATGCACAAATTGACATGGGTGATTTTAAAGTGGTTATAGCTAGACTTTATGTTTTGGCTAAAGCATATTAAGAATGCCCCCACAATTTGACCGTGGTAGCTGTGCAACATTACGATGTCCTAGTACATGTCACATGCATCGTTAAAATACAGAGCTTAGTCTAAACACAGACCACTTCATCAATGCCTCGCAAAATAAGGAGAAGGGTCTAGTGACACTTGAAGGGAATGGACATCACCATGCTGAGAGAGAGACTAGAGGTCCGAAAATTTTATAAACAACATCACTACTGTCTGGTAGGGCATTGAGGATGGCATAGAATTATTTGATGGGTAAGGATCTCATCATGACAGCTGCTGAGAGGGAGACTATAACCCCCGTAAATGAACTAGGGGATCTAGCACCCGTCGAACACAAGGTTCTAAATGACCAGACTAGGGCAACAACCTTTGTTGAAACAAGGATTCATATCTAACTCTTTTATATTGGATTCGTATATTCAACAAGAATCCTTACAAGCTGAATTAGTTACTGACCCAAGCTTCTATCAAGCCTTGTCATTGGTAGAACTATCTACTCCCTTCTTCAGGGAAGAAGTTAATGGCATGCACAATATAGGTAAATCTAAAGAGCGTTTGATCATTCTTGAATATCCCCATTAAGTAAAATAAAGTCTTAGGACGCTATATTTCCACCCTCGTCACTATAGTAACACTCTCATTTCAAACTCCAGGAACACGTCTGTTTTTGTTATAAGCGGTCACTTTTTATAAAAGAATAAAAGCGATCGATGGCGATAGGTTGCTTTGTTTTTTATATGAGAATTAATTTTTGTTTCCTTACACATTAATAACGTGTGATCTTTAAACAGGAAGAACTATATTAATCACGTTGATTGTACAATGTATCCTCATAGACTTTAATGACACTCTTACCACAATAGGGACAACTTGCTAATAAAACTAACTGATAGAACTCGTGTCCGATTTCAGGAGTGAGAACAACCAAAATATAAGGACTTTAATATCCCTCGTGATGCTTTCCCCAGTTTCAGATTGTAATATATCCTTATCCCCACAATCTTCACTGTACACAAATTGTTTGATATCGTACGAGTTGTCGTCAATATCACGACACTAGGATCTCTGGGAGATGTTTTTTGTGTATTACAAAGAGTGATGCTTCACATTTTAGAACGTGTTTCATCTTAGATTTGACCTACATGTCTGTGAAGCTGAAGGCGTTTACCCTTCCGGAACAGATTATCTCTTTATTTCTTGTTTTAAAGAAAACTGGGCTGTGTATGGTTTTTTTTTCATATTGACCCCATTTCGTCAATTTAGAGTAAACTGAATATGTTTTTGCGTTTACGCCGAAAAATTATTGTTAGTGAGAAGATCAAAATAATGATAGTTATTTACATTAGAGGTAATGTTACAGTAATTACGTGTACAATATATATACATATATAAACACCGATCTATATTTTTAATAACCCGGGTCAAACACATTTCTGAGTCAGCTTTTGGCATTATTCAATGTTCTTTTATTAGGTACGAAGGTGTAACGCGCAGCATACATACCTATGGGACGTTCTAAAATGCCAATCATTCATATCAGACTCCCTCAACATACCAACTCCATAAATATCTAAATTGATAATTGAATTACAACAAGGAAGTTACTGATCGTACAATGATTGGTTTCTCTTCAGCGTCATAAATGGCCTCTGATTAATGTATTACATCAAAACAGACACGAGCGTTCCCATTGGTCATCACCTCAGTACATCCATGATTATCAGCTGAAAAAAAAAACAATGGTACGTATTAGTGATATATGTTATTGTTTCTATTCTTCACATTTTAGTAGACTTCCGAAAGATTTATGAAAAGATAAATTGATTACTAACAATGAAAAGGGAAAATATCGTGTAAAATGTATGAAATCCATAAACACTTTTATCATTTATAGTCAAAACGGTAATACTAGACAAATGGAGATGTTAAAACAAACAGTGAAATGGGAATGTGTCTATTTTATAACCTAACTTAGCAATACCACGCTTCCGGTCATATAACGCTAGTTAACAAAATGTAGTTTAATATACCTCCTCACACCTTTCCCGCTACTAACAGGTAGACTAAACTTGAACCTAGCTCCTTTTCTGTTATTCCGTATACCTTGATATCGTACAAGGTCATATTTGAATTCATTTTATGTTTAAACACCACGGTGTGAACTATATCACTATGACCTATATTTGTTACCTCACCGAGTTTGATTAAATGTTTACTGTAGTGGGATATAGGTATGTTTAACGTTATAGCTTACTATATCATTTTCTATAGTATTTCTGTCACCATCTATACAACACGTAGTCTAACTAAATCCATTGTATTTCTAACCATGTAGAAACTCTATGTGGTCGCCATCATGATCTCACTGAGAAATTAGTATTTTCTTCCTCGATATAAAATTAGGTCACAGTGTTCTCTGTTCGTTATCTATTATGCCTGGTAAATTGTGTAACTTTCGTTGTGGTGAATTGAGTTCTCATTCCTGAACATAATGACTGTGTGAAACCAAGATTGATTTGGCTGGTGTCGTCTATGAAGCCGAAGACGCTTCCCCATCCGGAACACTTGAATATATTTCCCTTATATTTTTTCAGCGGTCTCCGTGTAGATCTCCATTCAATAACATAAAATGAAATACGATATAGAATGAATGGGGTAAAGACACTAACAACATCTCGGACCGAAGATCATTATAAGCAGCAATATAATATATTGATGAGAACACTTGAGATAATGCGCACCAATGTATATACTGATAATCACTGCTTTGACCTTACAGCTGTAATAATAACCAGGCTGTGGTATCAGGTGCGGCCCAGATAACAGGTGTTCAGTTAACCCTTCCTCGTACCTATTTATTGCTTACCTGTATCAATCATATTCCACCTACACCCCAAACAACACTGACGCTGATTAGGACCGCACGTACGCGGGCTACAGACAGCCATGGAGGCAGCAAGGGAGAGGACGGCCAGCTTCTCTGAAAAGCATGAAATTTATCTCATTGGCGAACAGTTAAGGTACTTAACAAACATCTGTATTGTCTCACTAATTCATAAACAATATTTAAGTAGTCGATAATAAAGTTAGCTAGATTATTTAGTAATTTGTACCCTCAATAGTCGATATAATGATCACCGCTGTAAAATGGTTTGATTGGGAGTTTATACCTTAACGAGTAGATAATAATTCTTAATACAATGTACCCAACTCGTAAATAATTTAGTTTAAATATCTTAACTAGTTAACAATACAGTTCATCTAAAAAGCTTAGAGATGAATGAAACTCCAAAATTTCTAAATAGTTTTGTCTTGTAATGATTTAGCAATATGTTGCTGTACTTACGTGTAATGCGAAATATGCATTTTCACTGACTTATCTTAACTTTTTCGTGTATAACGAGTATTCTTGGTTACTTTCGAGGTGATATTTCTTTCCAGCAAATCTAATTTTTCCATTAAATACGGTACTGAATAAAAAAATGTCTCAAACTGCTAATTTTTTCAATTTGATTTAACAGCCGCAAATCTCCATCACAACTTTTTTCGTGACTTTATGCTTTGATACAAAATGTTTGGGATAATTTTTTTCATAATAACAGAGGAGGGGTCGCCTTGCTTGTTTTTTTTTTATCTTACTTTTCAACCACATGTCAGCTTTCACGTATATAAGTGTGTGGTTTATGGTGATAAGTCATTGAAAATTTTGTTGAATTTTGCCCAAAATGTCCAAAGTTATATTAAGGAGAAGTACCCTAGCAACGGTAAAACGTTGAAATTGTTGACGCGTCAACTACGCTAACACAAAATATAGTCCGTTAGAAAAAGTTTTTTTTTTTTTTTTTTTTGGCGGGGGGGGGGGGGGGGGGGGGGGGGGGGGGGGGGGGTACAATTATTGGTAACAGTTTATCAAAACGCAAAAGTCTATGGTGTTGCATGGGAATTTATTTTATATTGATACATCATTAACTAATTAGTAATTTTGCTCTCTCCGTTAATTCAATGAATTTGAATATATTGTAATGTACTAAGAGAATTGGTGCAGTGATAATACATACTTAACGTTTTTAAGAGAAGTTATATGCTTCCAGTAATGAAATAGAAGTGAGAGCTGGGTAGATTTAAACACGATTTCAATCTATGATGTATATTGGGATAAGATAATATTATGAACACGCCACTATATTTATCAAAGTGAATACATATACTAGATAACCACAAAGGACACCACTTACTGCACGTGTAGAAAACACGTGATGACAATAACTCACGATAATGATTTTTTTAATTGATAGATACACGTCAGGCATTTTTATCCGTAATAAATTCAACTATATTTTTTTATTTTTAAATAATTTGTAACGTCATATACGAATGAAATGTCACGTAGAATATATTCCATTGGCTTAACTGACATTAATATAGAAATTATTGCTCTAAGCCATGACATCGGATAATTTGGCCTCAGTTAAAAACTAACCAAGTGGTTCTCGAAAAAAAATCTCCCATTGGTCATTATCTTTGTTCTTAACAGGTAATAAAAACAGCATTTCACAATTAAAGACGACCATGGTAAATTGAAAACGACATTTTTTTCATATCAAATTCACAAAATAAAATGATATAAACACCTCACACTTTCATTGGAAAATCTGTCCATGTGTATTTCAATCCGATAGCACAAAGCTCAAATGTCATAACTATCATACTGGGTGTATAACAAATCTGGCTACATTCATCATTTTGCTGGCCAATTTCAAGCTTAGCAATTTTAACTTGATACTCCAATCTGTATACAAACAACACTATTTCAGTATCTGTGATGACTATAAGAAATGACACTGGGTGTAAGATAATCACGACCTACCGACTGTCTTGTTTTGACTAGACACACTATGTCTGGTCTGACATGTAATACAGTTGATCTCTTTGGGCTCTACCAACAGTGATAATAGAGAAGTATTATCAAGTCTTGATTAACCTATAGTTCGATCTTGCGTTATCTTATTCGAAATTTGTATTGAAATGTGTTATTCCTTAATACGTCATTGATCATAAATAACATAAGGAGTATTGGTATATCACAGATCTGTTTCGGGGAGAATTGGTAATTGTAATTATTGTTATTAACTGGTTTTACACTGACGGTATCTGTTTCTTTTTTCTATGACTAGAATTTCTTTATTTTTTAAAGTACATGTATTTCATATCCAAACATGTTTTGAAATTGAAATTGTAATTACGTTGACGTAAATGACTTTTGAATTTCAGTTGAAATAAGACACTAAATTGGTGACATCTGATTACTGAAATGAAGTTTTCACTCTATTATTTAGGAGGGAGATGCACGCCCACATGTTGATCCGAGACCGGAGATATCACCTTCGGAATTACCGCCAGTGCTTCGCTGGAAACGAGACCGTAGATTGGCTTGTTAGGTGTAAACACTGCTCCTCCAGGAATGCTTCGGTAGCGGGCATGCGCATTCTACAAAATTATGGAATCTTACATCATGGTGAGTAGGATGATAAGTAAGTCAGTGAATGGCGGCAAAGGGTAGTGTCATAATTCTTCAGAATAATTGAATCCATGTGTCGGGAAACTAGTACTAGAAGTATTGAAAGAAACGAAAGAAATGAACTTCTTGCATTTAAAGCTCTTTAATATTTGAATAAAATGTATAATTTTAATACGAATGTATTTCATATTGATTGCCATTCCATAACGATTAAGTCAATGAAAATGTCTAAATGTCTTTTAGTTTGGTATTTTTACTTTGTTTTAGAGAAACAGGGTACAATCCGTTATATTGTTCATTATAAGTATAATAATTATCCAACTCAAATCAAAATCCAAGATAATTAGATGAATCGTGTGATGTGATTTCAGCGCTGGTATTTCAGCTTAAACCATTTAATCACTACCTTATCATTTTAGTTTGCGATGATCACAAATTTAAGGACGACCAGCTGTTCTACAGGTTTAGACGAGATGACGATACGTCGATAGATAGAGATCTGATTTTATTTTACACAGGAGTCAGACTATATCTTAAGTAAGAATCATTGCCTTTTTGTTCACTGATGGTTAAACTACGGTTAGTATTTATCAAAGAAGACCGTTGTTTATGTTGGTCCGTCACGAATAAATAGATAAAACAATTTGAAATACATATAATTCGAGTACTATAAATCACAAATTTCAGGAAAAAAAACACATATCACATCATTTAATGCTGGGTTTTATCATAAATATTGAAGAAATTAGTATCATACAACGTACTCACCGATGATTTTAGAATGATGAAGAAGAGAGGATTGGTTCAAGACTTCATTCAAGGCGGACAGACATACCACAATGCTTTTATGGGCTCTCGGTTTGTGGAGTGGTTGATCGGCCAGAAAGAAGCTGCCACACGAGAAGACGCAATATATTTAGGCCGACAAATGCTGGAAAGTAACATCATACGACACGGTAAAGTTTAATATTACTACAACGTGTTACTGAAAACAACATCATACGACACGGTAAAGTTTAATATTACGACAATGTGTTACTGAAAACTACATCACACGCCACGGTATAGTTTAATATTACGACAATGTGTTACTGAAAACTACATCATACGACACGGTATAGTTTAATATTACGACAATGTGTTACTGAAAACAGCATCATACGACACGGTAAAGTTTAATATTACGACAATGTGTTACTGAAAACTACATCACACGCCACGGTATAGTTTAATATTGCGACAATTTGCTTCTGAAAATTACAGTAAACAACAAGGTATAACAATGTTTAATGTTACTACAGTGTGCTACTGAAAACTACATCATACGCCATGGTAAAGTTTAATATTACGACAATTTGCTACTGAAAACTACATCAAACAACAAAGTATAACGATGTTTAATGATACTACAATATACTACCTAAAACAACATCATTAGATAGGAAATAGCAATGTTTAATGTTACTACGATGTCATACTCAAAACAATATTAACCGACAGTGTACAAGCCGTTTAGCATTACCATAGTGCGCATTTGAAAACAGAACGGTATACAATGTTTGAAACTATAATGTTTGACTGCAAACAACAGCATGAATATGTTAGTGTTTAAAGTTGAAATATACTATCAAAAACATCATATCAGTAATATCGCAGGAAGCGACGTTGTTTAAAATTACAATGTGTTCGATTACGGGACACGTTACAACAATACAAACTACTATGTGCTATTCCAAACAACATTACACGTCATCGTATAACATTATTTTTCCAGTTCTTGACACGATGTTTTTCTTTTCGAATAATAATTCAGTATTTGTAACAATCTTGTGATACACATTGATCTATAATCAAATTGACGATATGATATTTACTCAATTCAAGAAGTTGCAATGAAAGATATCGTGCTTTACAATATAAAGAATTTGTGAAAATCTAAAGGTGTTTAAAAATAACGAACGCCATAAAAACCAGACTGTCGTTTCTCAAATTATGTAAATTAAACCTTGTACCTTTCAAAGCAAAACAAGGAATAAAACACTGAAAGGCGTTTTTCTCATAATTGAAAATAAATCTTTAAATTCATATGAAAATATTCAACATTTAGTAAAAAGACTGACAGTTCAAGAAAGTATATATGGACTAGTGGATTTTAAAAAAATACCACATAAAGTCATTAAAATGTCGCAACATACAACAGTTGAAATCAAATAATTTCATGTCACACCTTTGAACGTATTTCAGTGACTGACGACCATCACTTCAGGAACGCCGAATCTCTGCTTTACCAGTTTTCTATAGACGTTGACCGTCGGCGTATCCTAGCTGATGTTTTCAAATTACCATCACCAGTGAGTCGAGTTTCCTCCGTCAGATCATCGTTTTCCTCAATAGAATCACAAGAAGAACACGCTCTGCCAAAACCCATTGGTCGTAAGTCATGTTGTTTTACTTTCGTGTCAAATAATTTTTTTCCAGAGTAAAGCAGTTGAATAACAGTAGCAGAAAATTGGATTAGATCATACAAGTATTGACGGTATTCATTTATTTATTTGTTTTTGTTTGTTTTGTTTTGTTTTTTATTATTTTTTTTAATTCTTTCATACAAAATAATGATATGCAGTCATGGTAAATTAAACCACAGTAAATATATATTTCCTTTTTGCAATTCCTGAGATTTCTGTACAAATTCAGTTGCATCACTTTTCAGCCTTATTAAATGGTGAGTCAAGAAATCTTGGGTAACGAGGATCATATGGAAATACTATAACAGAAAGGTTTTTTCTTGAAATTAAAATGAATAAAAAAATCGAAACTTTCATTGTAGACAATATTCATAAATCAGATGATTTACTCTTTCAATATTATATCAACTATGACTATGATTGAATAGAACAAAGATCTATATAATGTTGATTTATTTGTGTTAAATATCCTCACAGATAACGAGGACATGGACGAGGGATTCAATGATTCATTAGACAGGAGTGGTTCCTGGTCTTCTGAAAATGAACAAAGCAATGAGCACGGGGAGGCAAACGGCCCAAAGTCAGGTAAAAACCATCTTTGTTCCAGTGGTATACACATCGCGGTGAGAAAACAATCATATAGCGGAGTCGCCATATATAGATAAATATAGGTAATAGGAGCCCATTATTCAAAGTAAGAAATATCTTAAGGAAGTGTTCAGTTTATGAGAAATTTCTGAAAATTAATAATAGGATTTTATGAGTTCCATTTCTTAATTCCTAGAAATCTTGGAACTTAATGTTATTCCTATAAGAATTAATAGTTGTGTTACTTTGTCTTAAGTTCATCAGTTTTAGACAACGGTTTGTGCTGTAACTAATTGCTTCTTTGGTTTCAAAAGTTCCGGCTCTTCGCGTCACCAAAGAGTTCTAGAAGGACAAAAAAACGATATGATGCAGTTTCCTTCGTTATTTGGCTCTGCTGTATCGATTACATATTGGTATAAAAAATAAATGAGAATATTAAAAGAAATATATTCATTGTAAATACTTCTTTGAATATTCTCATTTCTTTTTTAATACGATGAAATTGTATATGTAGAAATTGAAATGAATCGATCATAACCAATATCACTCCTTCAGTTCCTATATACTTTGCATTGCAGTAATGTTGCGCCAAGCCACTGCGGAGGAACTAGAATCGCCCGATACACCATATGTAAAACACAGAATGAGGGTAAGTTCCATCTAGGACTGGTTAGTGATACCAAGGACCGGGGTAAACAAAATACACTATAGAACTGGTTTGTTTAACGAAATCGATTAAAAAATGATTGTATATTTCATTCCTGTATCATTAATCGTGAGCGTATATAGAATGAAAAATCATATTCGGTTTTAGAAGAGGTATTACTTAATTTTATAATGTATGACGAAATAGAAGTAAACATTATCAGCAGTTTATATATGTAGACAGTAGGTATACAGGTAAACACAACACACCTCAATCTACCACAGCTGATTTGTGGTTTGTTTGTACACTCAATATGACTCGGCAGGTTTTGATAACTTGTAAAGATAACAGCATTAACATATATACTTTGACTTTTGTTTATCTTTTTATAATTTTATAATAGTATCGTGTTGTACACTGAAGACAACACATAGATCAACCAAACTATCATTGTTGTTTATCGGGATCACCAAATCTCTTTATCTGTTTAACCAGGATTCTGTTACCATATCAGGACACGACAGGGTCCAAATATTATACACTGTTAATGAAGTTTCTATGGTTTTGTTTAGATTTGTTTCAATACTTATGTCGCAGTAACTTCTGAAGCTTAATAGCTTAATCTAATATTATATATATATTAGCTACTGTACTACCGAAATAATCCCTCTAATATAACATACTTTATAACATTATTGAATAATAAATCACGACTGTTAATCAAGAGGATCGAATGGTTAACTCATTTATTCAGATTTAACAAATAAATTTTAAAAAAGACAAACAAACGAACAAACAAACAGCCCCACCCCCTCATATACACAAAAACAAGCAAAAAATATTCACAAACAGAAAAATTAAGTAAACGACATCAACATTCTGTAGAGCCATAATAACATTTTCAAATTGATGAAAAGTACACCGAGACCATAAAATATGATATCAATTGCAAACTTTTGACTCTTAACAGTAGATTGAACAAATATTCTCATTCTACACACGAATAATACAGCAGTGAAATTTGATTTCGTATAACACAATAAGTTATCCAATGTGGATCGTCACTAGAAATAGGGTTCACACCCGAAAAGCTGCTAGCGCGAAATACCTCCAGTACACGATATTATTTACAAATGTTTCATTTTTTCAAATATAGTATCTTAAAGAAAGACTGATTTGTATAAATAAGTATTACTACTAACCGACAAATAAAACAAATATGATTTTCTTTTTAACGATAGTGACATGGCCGCATTTATTGTATACGTCAGGTATTATTCCCTACGAAGAATAACTTATCATGGAAGGATCTCATTTATTGAGCATATTCAGCATTGGCGAATCTAAGCAAATCTTCCCGATGGTGTTCAATAATAGCGGGACATGTTTTTCGATTCGCATCAATACACGAAATGGACATACTTCGATATCAAATATATCCTGATCATAGAAGATCGATTTGTAGTGACGGATGTCAAAAAGTTTTCTCTTCGACATTTGTGACTAAATTTCTATAAAATGTATTGATATGTTACCCTTGTGTTACTTTACATGACATTATGAAGAGTTATATGTTTAACAGAATGGTTTTTTTTTAGAATTGAGTCTGTAAAACAACACAAACATTATTAGCGCCACATGGGGCTAACTCAGTGAAAATGTCTATTATTGAAATAATTTTGCTTTCAGAAGTTGAACTGGCCACTATACTCGCACACGACGAAGGTCAAAATCATGTAAGATATTTAGCTCGGAATGTCATGAGTACAATGAGACAAACATAGTGTAAATTGGTGGTATGCTGTATATAGTTTCGACGTGAAATGTTCCAGAAAATTTGTTTGATTTTTAGATTATCAGTGACTCTGTCGGATACGGATTTGTATTACGAGGTGATGGGCCGACATACGTCCAGACAGTAGATCCCACTGGACCAGCAGCTTCGGCAGGACTAAAGGTACATATATGTACATTAAGTCATTGACATTTAATATAGGGCAGTGATATTGGTGATACACAGCAGCTGACCTTTGATAACCTTATAAATGAAGCCATCGTTATAAATTCTTGTTATATCTAATAGTATCGCCATAAAATCCTTACATCTTAAGACATACACTCCCATCAACTCGTGTCTATCATCAGGCAGTAAACACTGGAACAAAGGGCAGTCGTTGATATACTTCATAAAGTGTATGGATCAATGATTAATATACTATCGGTGATGATGTTTATATGTCGGAGGGTGGGGGTATACCATGTTGCATATCATTTGATATAAACCACTCAAACATCCATATTGCTCACTCTGTTTGAAGATCAGTGGTAACGTATTGTATGATTTGTTTCATAGTCATAGTCAATGTAAGTCTTAATTTGCTTTCTTTGTCCACAGGTACGACAGTACGTTTACGCGGTAAATTGTGTGAATGTCCTAAGAATGAATCATAAAGATGTTGGTCGGACTATCATGTCAAATGAAAACGTTATCGATATCACAGTCTTAACACACAGACGGGACGTTGTGAAAGTGTGAGAAATATAGCCAGTGACAAGTATTACAAATGTCTTTGTCAATGATGGCTGTCTTCAAAAGCAGTCGTGACGTTACCAAAAGGAAGGATAACGTCAACGCGTGTGTTGTGTCTGATCAATGACGTCATGGTCGTGCAGATAACGTCATGACACAATGGCTAACATTTTAGTTCCGTCAAATGTGGCAAGCATGTCATTAGTGACTGTCAGTATTGGAGTCGCTGAGCACAGTTGTTGGCGTGTCAATCTATTTCCTTATTCTCACCACTGATTTGCGGAGTATAAGATGTAATATGGTGTAGTGTTAAAATGGAGTGACACTGTATAACTGCTGTTAGACCTACCAAGTATGGCACCTGTAAAAAACACAGCACAAACTCGCAAAGTCTCACATACATCTTGCAATCACGTAGGATATTGTGTTTCTCACAAAAGTGAATAATTTTTTTCTGGCATCACAGCTGCAAGTTGATTGTCTAGTGATGTAAAACAAGTTTGACTTTATCGTTTAGGTGTCGGTTCAAAGTGCTTTTAACTGACACATGGAAATGTATTTGGGTATTTTTCAACAGAAACTATACCGTATATTTGTATTTGTAAATGGCATTATACATGACCGTCGTGAGGGCAAGCTAGTTGGACCAAATGTATAAGCATAAAAGACAAGACAAAAGATCAGATTTGATTGAAATTGGCCGTTTATTAATACATAAACGACGAACTTGAAACATAAGAGTTTCAAGCATGAACAACAAATTTTACATGAGAAGACATTTGGTCCTAGGTGGGGATCAAAAACCCCACCATGGTGTTCTAACAAATTATAAATAATTTTTAGAACATGTATTTGTAAATGGCATTATCTTATATTGATATTATTTATCCTGATGTGTACATTATATTGTCATTCCTTTAAGGATGCTTAAGGCATTAAAAACAGCACTGTATTTATTGAAGTGGTTTACCTCAGTCTTGGGTATTATCCTTCATCACCAAAGCATTGTAGCTATGTGCTAGAGTGTTAAACTCAGTATAAGGTAAAATCTTCCATTACCAAAACATTGTAGCTATATATTTGTGTTTTTTAACTCCGTATAAGGTGAAATCCTTCATCAACAAAACATTGTAGCTATGTGCTAGAGTGTTTATCTCAGTATGAGGTAATATCCTTCATCACCATAACATTGTAGCTATGTATTGTTGTATTTAACTCAGTATGAAGTTATATCCTTCATCAACAAAACATTGTAGCTATGTATTGTTGTGTTTAACTCAGTATTGGATATTATCCTTCATCACCATAACATTGTAGCTATGTATTGTTGTGTTTAACTCAGTATCAGGTAAATTCCTTCATCACCATAACATTGTAGCTATGTATTGTTGTGTTTAACTCAGTATTGGATATTATCCTTCATCACCATAACATTGTAGCTATGTATTGTTGTGTTTAACTCAGTATGAGGTAATATCCTTCATCAACTAAACATTGTAGCTATGTATTGTTGTGTTTAACTCAGTATTGGATATTATCCTTCATCAACCAAACATTGTAGCTATGTATTGTTGTGTTTAACTCAGTATAAGGTAAAATCCTTCATCACCATAACATTGTAGCTATGTACTGTTGTGTTTAACTCAGTATAAGGTTATATCCTTCACCGACATAACATTGTTTTGGTTAGACACGATAAAACGGCTACATTGCAGTTCAAACTTACATCAAATATTAACTCTTAGCCTTCAGGAAGATGATCAGTCTGTCGAACATAGTTAATTCGAAATACGTTATCATTGAATCAGCTATTTGTGTTTAAATACGTTAAATTGTCTTATACAGTATGATTAACATACACATGCCTTGTATAATTATTCATTAAAATTTGTTTTGAAATACATAACTGGTTTGTCGATTCCCGTCGATTATTTGTTTTACAATATCATTAAATAAGTTTAATGAAAATTGACTTCACATTTTGTGTATCAATATAGATTATAGTCTGAAAATTTTGTTCAAAATATTTTTCCAGCAACAAATGTAATACAAATTACTTGAATATTTATACTGTAGTTAAGCTTTGAATTAACTATAAATACGTTGAATAACTTATATAAGAATGTAGTCTACTGATGTTATGTTGTGTATATAACGTAGTCAAAGATCTAGCATCTGATAACTACACTTACGAACCGAAGACTTTGTGTCGACATACCTTTTTTGATTCCGTGGAAAGTTACAATTGAAAGTGATTGGTTGCACTTTCAGAGTAAATCGAATCCTTCAGGTATATAAACTTCCAAAAATATCCAAAACACGTTTTTGTATCTCTTGATCCTAACTTCACAACCACAAATAACGTTTGGCATGATTTGAGTGATAAGTAAGAGGCTGTGTGCAAGTAATGTATACAAGTACCTTGATCTCGTGTTACCATGACATTCCCTGAAATAGGCTTATTAACTCTATATAGTAACATCTTTGTTTAAGATAGTAGTTGATCATATGATCGACCAGAGTACCAGTTAACAATAATTTATTGTTGGTTCAACTACTGTACAACTTCACTTGTGATCAGCCAATTATTTATCTAAAATACTACAGTTCTTCATACTATTAAGGTTCTGTGAGTATTATGAGTTTAAAACCGGGTTATGTTACTACATTCTATAGAGACGGAATTGATTTAATGTCGATCTATAACTCTATTACGCTTTATATTATCGCTGGCCTCCGTTCTTGAAAAGAAATAGACATTTCTTTAACTTTTTTTGTTGTGGCATCACAGAGCTGTTCTGTTCAATTTCTAAACATCACATCCAAATGTTTAAAAATAACATTGCGGGGACGTCAATGTTCACTTTTAAAATCTGTTATTGTTATTGTACATAGTTCCAAGATTCATATTTCACAGGTAGAAAGCTCCTTACTAGTAGCAATCTGGATTGAACTTGATTTCTAGTCTTTTCCAATGAGTGGTTTTCCTTGATTTGAATGCATTGAGCATTATAACTCTAATCACTTCATTGGTAAACGATTCCAGTTTCTTGTATCTCATTATCCGAATAAGTGCCTCCTACAGTATAGTGTTGAGTGTTTCTGCTGGATATGGATGCTATGTCCCCTTGTTCTGTTGTTCTTATGACTTCAAACATTCCTTGCCCTGTTTCTTCAATTCTCTTAAGGATTCTTTAGACTTAATGACTTTATATCTCGTTCTCCTATATTGGAAGGTTGGAAGTGCGGGGGAAAGTAGCCCATATGGATATGATAACACCTTTAAAGTTCTGACAAACTTAATGTCTCTCCTTTAATTAGGATCTCTAATGCCTTTCTTTAACAGTAGATTCCATACATTTATAGCATACTCCAAATAAGGTCTAATGAAGGCTTTACACAGTGTAATAAGCATTACTTTGTTCATGCTCTTGAATGACCTCTTTAATCGCCCTATCAATCTAATCGGTTTGCCTCTTCACACTAGTTGCTACATGTATGCTATTCTTTAAATAAGTTCCAAATGTGATTCTTTCATCTCTATCTTGGTCTCCTTGTTGTATTTCATCACCACCTATAGTGTATTTGTGTCTTCCGTTTGTTGTGTACAAAGGATTAAGTATGATATTCAAGTGTTTGTCTTGATTCGTATAGTTGTTTGGCTAAATTCCGTCCGGACCTGGGACTTCGGAGGTGTACAGTTTTTATAGCTTTGTCACTGCATTTTCTTCGGTAATGTTCGCCTACCTCATATGCATTTTCAGACCATTCATTGGTAATGCAGGAATATTTTGAAGATCCTCGGTGGGAAATATTTTGCAGAAACGCTTGTTGAGAACGTCTGTCTTGTCATTATCAACAGTTACTATTCTCCCGTCTGCATTTATTGAAGAAATATATGTTGGTTTGTTTTCGTCTTGGTTTGAATACATTAAAAATTAGAAAACTTTTTCGGTCTATCCTAAACTCATATTGTTTAGCAGCCTGTCACTGATAATTGGTGGCGCGGTTCCTTGCTCTTTCATAATTCTCAACGGCATTTCTACTACTTCTGTACTTTTTTTCATTTTTCTCTACACTGTCTGTATCGCTGTTCATTAGTACAAATTTTTCTATACATTTCACTTTTTTACAAAGTAGGCCCATGATTCCTCCAGATGCTTTTCATACATTTCACCCCACTTATTTTCATCCAGCTCTAGACACATAGATCTATTCCAAGTTCCTTTGTAGAAGCAGTATATCTTGTCTTGTGTGTTTGACCGGAGCTTTGCAGTATAAAGGCAGATGTGGAAAATCTTGAGTGACACCTGTAAATGCATTAATTAACACTTTGAATGTAAATTATGACTCCCCGTCCCTCTTGAACACTGTTAGTAGATATGTCATATCCTTTTACGCAGAATCCAGATATCAAAGTCACACGTGTTAGTTTTGGGCAACGTCACTGTTAATGCTATCCTAGTTCTGTATTTGACATACAATAATCTGGACTATATGACAGATATTGCCGAGGATAACAAGACATGGAATATTTCAGTTCATTACATGATTTCCTCTTTTATTTTGTTCTGTACGTTTGTCACAATATATATATATATTTGGCGAGTATACTTATCATCTCTTGACTGTTACAGGACATAGAGATGTTCATGTTGTAGTTAGTACTACCTCCTGTCTACTTCACTACTTCCGGTATAATTGGCGGGAGTTACATTTTGACAGCAATATGGACACCAAAATGAACGATGTAAACAACGGGGATCTAAGGTACTTTAAAGTTGAATGCCAGTTCTAGAATCGGTTTTGACAGTCCTATGGCTGATGAGCTAACAGAAAAGCATTTGAAATATGACTTTAACCATGTCATTGCTGAAACAACGAAAGTTTATCGAAGAACACAGGCGCTTGCCATGAATCAGATATTGGACTCGTCTACATTGTTGATTCATCAAAAAGGCAAGCGCCTTTCAACATGTCCAGTTATTCCGATAATTCTGACATTCTATCGACTTTTTCTACATCGATCTGATCCCAAACCGATATAGATAAAATCGACGGTACGTCAAAATAATTCGGCTTCATATCCGATTTGTAAACATGTTCAACTGATACAAGATCAGACTTTCGAACATAGTTTTCAGTACACATACATACTAGTTAACGACATGACATCGTCAGCTGGTTGCGATAATTCACTTTTAACAGGTTGTGCTAATACAGATGTCTGACATTCAGACTAACGACAAACTAATATCTTGGTTAATACTTCATTTATTCATTTTGCCGGTGGTGCACGTGCTGTGTCTAAATATTTCAAGAATGTATAATATTCTGATCATGACTTCCTTCAAACTTAGTAAGGATCCTACAATGTTTTGTTTTAATTGTTGACTTATGCAAATTTAACTTGTAAAGCTGCAGGTCTTTGGAGGATATAAAACTGGTGATGGAGTATGCCAAAATAGACCCAGCCGAAGTTAAGCCTGCAATCCAGTCCATCTGCTTTTCAGAGGAGTTGGACAATGATGCTGTGAAGTTATTGGAAGTGGATGATTCGGTTCTGACAGCTCTTGAAGCTGGAGATGAGTGGGTATTTTTCTTTATTTTTGTGAGTTTACAGTAGGCCAGGATCACAAATCCCTGAGTAGACCTACATGTATGCTGGTATATATATAAGTAAAACAAGGATGCTCTACTTTTTATGTGTGATGGTTTCAAAGGCTTTGATGGGCCAGTGGCCTAAAGATTGAATGTGACGAGAACGTGTTTCAAGTTTACATAATATGGAACATTGGTGTACTATTTCATAGAAGATAATAATACATATGTGAGTTCTGAAATATTAGTAAACACAGAAAATTGTGTTTTCTTTTCTACTTAAAAATCATAATCTTAATAGTTTCTACGATAGTTTTTGCATATTCATACTTGTAAATAATTCTGAACACAGGATGCAGAGTGGGACAGGTATTGATAATATTTACTGGTGTACAGGTTGGTGATTCGAGGAGAGAAGACGGAAGGTGCTGTACTATGTACTGGCAGTAAAACATATGACATAAAGGAAGCAGAAATATCCAACTGCATGCTGCTACTACCAGAGATGGCATTGAGTCATGATTTACCAGACAAGGGTGATCCAAATGTCAGTTATAGACAGGTTAGACTTTAACACAACATTACTGTTTATCTGGCTATAAATCTGTCTGGTGATCAATAATTCTGCCCACATCTATTACATTTTCAGTAGAAATATGCCAACCAATTCTTCATTTGTCCTGTAATGATGCAGTCCCAGTACTTTAAGTCAGAGGTAATGTATTGGCCATCTGGTTTAGTCTGGGATAAATGAGTGCAGTGTCACTGATATCATGACACTTTCTGAATTCTCAGTGCATTTTTTTTTTTTTCTGTTTTTATTTAAATGCATTTAAGTGCATTTAATGTTAATCTTTCTTCTTATGAATTAACCGTTGCTATCTTAAGATTTATAAAATTTTGTGTTGCAAGTACATGTTTTATAACACGTTCTTATAATTCATTGCAATATGAATTAATCATATTGTTTGACCATAGTTTGTAGTAAGTATGGTTGACTAAAAAAATCAGAAATCACATTTTATATCATTTTTGGTTTTGGGTATTGTAGATCAAATTATTTCGACCTTTTCCATAAGCATGATGGCAGATGTTGTTAGCATTTGCTAATTTGTTCTTTATAATGTTGTATTGCTCTGTTACTGACGTTTCCCTGATGTGTAGTCATGAGAAATTAGTGACTGTTATATGATACTGCTATTATCTTGTGACACCTTAGTAGGATCAAAATGAACAGATTATAACTGACATGCTTTTGCAGGTGACCTCAGTATTACACAACTACTTTGAGCTGCGGCCATGTAAACCTAAGGTAAAGAAGCTAAAGATGTTACTGGAAAAAAATATGTACAATGGCAAAGAGTGTGAGGAAGATGAGGATCACATGGATGAGAAAGTGAGTCTCATTGACAAGGACATACTAATATGACAGGGTATTCTGCCTGTATAGGGCTTAATTTTTGTCACACTTCTTTTAAAACCTTAAAAAAAATTCTTGATCTGATGTTATGGTCAATCAATTAGAAGCATTGGGTGCAAGTTAAATCGACTGATTATTGTATATGTGTTGTTTTTTTTTAGGGGGTGGGGGGGAGATCACTCTCACTCTGATTACTGAACAAGCGTTGTCTTGATGAAGCATGACGGTTTAAAATGTGAACACATATCGATATGATTGCTTTATTTCCTGTATACATTTATTTGGTAGTATCATGGGTTAGATGGCTACATTGAAATTCAGAAAAATAATTTGCATATGTTCAATAGAACCAGGAAATAACAAAGGGGTAGGGGTGGTATGAAATCAAGGTTTTTACAGAACAGAGATATTAAAGAATTTTCAAACAGAACAAGATACAACAACTTGTGTTTAGTCTAACAGATTTTTTATATTGGTCTAAAGAACTTAGTTGTGATTGTGTCAGACAAACATTTTAGAAATCAGGCATATAGTACTGGCTTTGATTGTGGTTGCCACTCAATTTGAAATTTTACATAAAACATGACAGTCACCACTCCATGAATAATTATCAGTTGTAGTTTATAGGATATTATATACATAAAAAACATGTTTAACAATCTTGGCTAACTAAACATAAATTATATCTCCTTAGTAATAAATAATTTGAACTATTAGTTTGTTATTTGTGCATACATGTTCAAAATGTTTGTTTCACAAATCATGAACATTTCACAGTAATTTCCAAACAGTTTGTGTACATGCAATTGGTTTTTGAAAGTACTATTAATCTTACATTCATTTTTGTTTTCTATGCAGTACACGTTTCAAGATCTTCTGAATTTAGTACAAGCAAGTGAAGCAGAGATCACAGCAGCTCTGAAGAAACTACAGGCCTGTAACCTTGAGGGTGTGTACTATTTAAACAATTTTGATATTTTATGTATTTTACAGCATTAATTGCAGATAACCATAACCATTTCAGTATATTTATACTTTCAAAGTTTTATCTCTATATAACATTACAAGATTAACATGTTTACCCTACTAGCATGGAAACATTGACTTTTGCACTTGCACATGAAAATGTTACAGAAATTACTTTTGCCAAACAAATAGACTTGTTTCCATTTATCAAAGACAGTTGATGTTTTTCTAATTGATAAAGAATGAAAATAATTTTTTTTAAACTATCAATATGATACATCATTAATGTTACTAATATGGTAAAAAGAAATTGATTACATATCTACATTGCTTTCACATTTTGGGAAACTGCAGTGAAGTGTAGAGAGTACTGTACTGTTAACCTGTTTCACAATGATGGCATGAATTAATTTTTTACTCTTTATAAAAATACATTTTGTTTATTATGTTTATTAAATAAGACATGAAATATGATAATCTGTAAAAATGTTTCTGTTTTTTTATGTTACTGTCACACTAAAAGCTGAATTTTCTATCACCAAGTTGTTGTGAAGAGTCACCAGTGACTATTTTACTCATTAAACCCTCTCCAACTAATGACTGACTTTGCTGGAGTTATTATGTCCATACCAGCAAAGGTTGTTCTGAATTAAATTTTGATGAAAAGTCACTGACGCTGATGTGCCCCATAGAATATAGTCTTCGGGAAATTGCTCCATAAAAACATGCTACATTAATATTGAAGTGTTCTGTTCACTCCACCAGTAACTGATGTTCCAAATCACAGTTTTATAAAGGAATATAGCTGAAATTGAAACATTTCGCTGTTATATTCTTCTTTTGTGTTCAGGATTTTGAGGTTTGTGAGTGAACAGTTTGATGCAATATTGGTAATATTATCACCTTCATTGCAATTTACTGTTAGGTTAATTTGTGCGTTTTACAATTTTACTCCCCAAATACATGGATTAGAATTTTGAATACTTACCATCAGTAGCATGTTTTCTACATTGCAGGATATTGGCGTGTATTGCATTTTGACTTCTTAACCCAAGTACTTAACCATATCATACAGCTGTCAGAAGAGAATGACTGGCTGCGGAATGGTCTCCCTTTAGAAGACTGCTGTCAAACATTAGAGGAGCTCTTTCCAAGGTAAAAGAGGTGTTATATTCCACTGCATCCTCGATATCCAAGAGGTAAAAATCACTCACTCTTTTCACCCTTGGATTGCTCTGGGTGCGACACCTTGTGGACAAGACGAAAAGATTAGTTTGATTCTTTGATGTACATCGAACGAATCTCGAGGTCACATAACGGTATATTGTAATGGCATTGAAGTTGGGTGTCATTCCTTTACAATCTGAAAGAAGCATATCAGCCTATGATTGGTCAGTTTATTTCTCATGAAACCAATCAAAGTACATCACTTGTGCCTTCAGGTTTGTCATGACCTGTTACAAGGGTGCAAAAAGCAAGTGATCGTAACCCCTTGAGTATCTAGGATGCTGCAAGGGGTAAAACATTTTAAATTACTTCATATTATCAAACAGAAACTACAACACCTGACCTGAACTATGTAATATTCTTCTTTTGACCATTGCAGTTGAGCGACAGGGTTTTTGCTGGAGGAATGAAAAAAAAAACCAACTCCGTAGCAATCATCTCCCTCGGTTTTTCCAACTAATTTATTTCCAACTTGAAAGAAACTGAATTACAATGACATGAAGTTGTAGCTATCTAAACAGCACAAAGATTCAACTGAGATATGACGAATACTTTAATCTTATCTTGAGGTCTCCTCCCTCAGTTTTCATTCAATTCCTTTGAAACTAATAAGACTCTATAACTGTGATATGAAATTGTCTTTTCCTGAATAGATTCTAGATTCAACAATTTTTAGAAAGTATTAGTGCTTTTTGTTTTTTGTCTCAGCGTTTTCATCTTATTCAGAAATTTCTTAGCTCAGTTTTTGTTTTTATCGATTCCTCTATAAAATGTGTCATCAATACACGTGGGACTGTTTTCCCTCATAGCATTTTGACTTAATAAGTAAGATTTATTGCCCTTTGTTGCCCACTTCAATTTTCAACAAAAGTTATTGCTAGGTTTAATTATGATATGAAATTGTGCTTTTTTCAATGGTATATTTATGTTCATTTTAATACATACAATGAAATACTTTTCTTTATCATGATGTAGGTTATATTGTTGTGTCCTGTCCTACTCTTGCTTACATATAGAAATGACACAGCTTTTCAGGCAAATTGCTTGTGCATTAGATTTGTGTTTGTTACATTATTTTATTTTTGTATTACAGGCCAGTTATAGAACATGTTGTTAATTGTTATGCAGACAAAATGTCGTCACCAGCTAGTACAGAAGATGATGACTCCCGCATGGAAATAGGTAGAGTCTGAATTGTTTTTTAGAAAATCTGGATATAACCATAACTCTTTGTGACACACATAGTGAATTTGATATGGAAGAAATTAAAAACCTGTCTGATACCTGATAGTTGTTACAAGAAACTTGTGTTGATATCTAAACCAGTCAAATTACTCAGATTGATAAATGTTTATCTCAAAATATTGTTGCTTTTTATTTGATAATGTTGTATACATACATTTGCCTCTATGCTTTTGTTTTGTTGTTACAGATACAGCCTTTTACACATTGAATGAAGACAAAATTTGCAGATTTTTTGCAGAGCTGTGCCTTCGAAATTCTGGAAAGGTATGTACTGTTTCATTAAAATTTTTCTTAATTCATGTTGTCATATTTTGAAAATACAATGAAATTTACATTCAGTGTTCCATTAATTTTGATAATGACACAAATATGTTTTTCAAATGATTTTGATATTTTCTTACAGTTTAACCTGCAAGAATTTCTGTCTGTTTGGGAGCAGAGTGTGCCATCAGGGATGAAGACGTATCTCCATCAAGTAGAGGTAATGTTCCTTAATTATGTTTCCACCTTGCATTGGAATAGTACCCTAACCCAATGAACAGAACAAATTTAACCCTGTTAGCTTGGTTATATGAAATAGTGTCACACTGGTAGTGAAAAAATATGGGCATAATTGATTTGTTTTAAGGTCAATATAAAACCGTTTGTAATCAACAGTAGAGAGAAGAAAATTAGTTACAGATTCTCCAAGGTCAAAGTAACTTTTCAGCTATTCCAAACTTCTGGAAAAGATTCACTGTATGTATATTTGTATATCATACACACTTGCATTCTCCCATTACCTGATGTTGGATTGTAGTCCATCTTCAAGCTTAAAAAAAGGTTATTGCTTCAGTAATGTCCCATTGTCATGGTCAGTGATCAATGGGTGGATGTTCTTCAGGGTTGAGATGTCCGTGCATTCTGCATTCTTCCCCGACATAGCCTATAATGATATTATTCAAATGGTTTGATCAGGTTTTCCGCTCTCTCAATACTTGTAAGATAATCATGGTTTGATCAGCTTTCCCCCCTCTCCATACTTGTACTATAATCATGGTTTGATCAGGTTTCCCCCTCTCTCCATACTTGTACTATAATCATGGTTTGATCAGGTTTCCCCCCTCTCCATACTTGTACTATAATCATGGTTTGATCATACTTGGGTTTGATCAGGTTTCCCCCTCTCCATACTTGTACTATAATCATGGTTTGATCAGGTTTCCCCCCTCTCCATACTTGTACTATAATCATGGTTTGATCAGGTTTTCCCCACTCTCCATACTTGTACTATAATCATGGTTTGATCAGGTTTCCCCCCTCTCCATACTTGTACTATAATCATGGTTTGATCAGGTTTCCCCCTCTCTCCATACTTGTACTATAATCATGGTTTGATCAGGTTTCCCCCCTCTCCATACTTGTACTATAATCATGGTTTGATCAGGTTTCCCCCTCTCTCCATACTTGTACTATAATCATGGTTTGATCAGGTTTCCCCCTCTCTCCATACTTGTACTATAATCATGGTTTGATCAGGTTTCCCCCTCTCTCCATACTTGTACTATAATCATGGTTTGATCAGGTTTCCCCCCTCTCCATACTTGTACTATAATCATGGTTTGATCAGGTTTCCCCCTCTCTCCATACTTGTACTATAATCATGGTTTGATCAGGTTTCCCCCCTCTCCATACTTGTACTATAATCATGGTTTGATCAGGTTTCCCCCTCTCTCCATACTTGTACTATAATCATGGTTTGATCAGGTTTCCCCCCTCTCCATACTTGTACTATAATCATGGTTTGATCAGGTTTCCCCCTCTCTCCATACTTGTACTATAATCATGGTTTGATCAGGTTTCCCCCTCTCTCCATACTTATACTATAATCATGGTTTGATCATAAATGTTTATCTAGTCACTTGTCAGCAGTAATATAGAGTTGAATTCTTGAGTTAAGCTGTACAAAGAATGTTACTGAAGTGTTCTGTTTGTTTCCTTGAAGTAGCCATTTTGGATAACAATCAAGCAATGTTTACATAGTTCCCTGTGTTTGAAATTCCAGGACTGTTTTCATACCAAATGTGTGATTTTCAAGGAAACAATTCAAAGCACAATCTACTCAAAGCTGTCAACTCCTTCTGAATTTTATTTTTGAGGATATGCAATAGATAAATATAATAATAGGAAACCTAGGTTCAGAAGCTGGATTCTCCTTAGTATGTACCGGGTATATGTGAAAAAAATGCATCTTACTCGGGGTCCTCCTTTGTAGATAAATGGAAGTCCATTTTTTTTGTAAATAAAGACTTTATGAACATGATACTTACATGATTAGGCCACAAAGAAGCCAAACAAAGCAATGAAATTTGAATATCAGCAAAAATCATAAGAGATTAGCAGACATACCTATTTATTTACCCAATTCATTGACTGAGTTCTCGATCCCATAGGGTGCTATATTTACAATCTAATTTTATATAGGAAGGGGTATTTTCACCAATTTTGCATTTCCAAACTGAATTTAGGAAAGATATAGTTTTGATAAGTCATTAGAAAGAGTCCTGAAAAGGTTCAAAACAGCCAGAAATTTGCCAGCTTGTGTAGATTATCCCATTAAATATATAATATATACAAATATATTGTACAGTAGATAGCAAAATATGTAAAATCAGTAATAAACAGTACAATGGATAGCAACACATTTGAGGTCTGTGATACACCATACAGGGGATGACACTGATTGACCGCAGCAGTAAGCCTGAAGTTATATGGTACTTCCCTGTTGAAAATCTCCCGGAGGATGTCGGAGAGCGTTTTGATGCTTTGTTTCGGACTCGAGAGAAGTGGACCTTAGATGAAATTTCTCCATTTGTTCGGTAATTATCTGATAAAATCTTCAAGAGTAGTAGATGTCAGTATTTCAATGTCTTGAAAATGTTCAGGACTTTATGAAATTTGATATTCATGATTTTTTTATGCTCGTCAATTTTATGTGGATGACATAACTTGAGGCCCGATTCACTTTTTAATTGCTAAACAAATAACAATTTGTAACTAGTATAAAATGAAATTCAAAGAAGTATTTTGTCTTGGGTGTTGAGACAGCTTGCATATGTTTATAATTTCTTTTTATCATTTTAGTGACCTGACCACAGCGAAAGTAGATGTAGGAGGATTACTGCTCAAGTATGCTCGCTCTTCATTACAGAACGGTATCAAGGTGTTCAACTCCAGAAAAATGGTCTCATGAAAGATGTGATATTTATCTTTTGGCTTCAAAGTAGCACTCGTCCCCATTACAGGACTGAAAATTGTTGAACAATTTGAAGTGTGCTAAACTAAATTGTTACTGATGGGAAATAAAATAAACAAAAAGAAATATTTAAGTTGAACTTATCTATCATGATTAACGGATTTAAGGAGAGATTAAGTGTATTACATAGGAAAGGATGAAGTTACATCACTTCTGACATTTATTTAACATGAGATTATCTCCCTGCTCAGCTGCTGATAAATCAGACTCTACACATGGGTGTTAATTTGTAACAGTTCAATTTGGTCCCATTCCTTTCCTTTGCCTTTGTTGTACATATGTAGTAAATTTGAAACTGTATATTCCAGTCCCTCCAACTCTACTAATGTGTGAAGAAAACTAAACGAAGACTTTTGATGTTCTTTAATCTAATATAAATGACACGTAATATGTTGTCAGAAGAAAGGTTTTCACCAATACCATTAAAACGTCCAAACAGAACCAACTACGTATTGGTTTGTTTATAAAAATTCAATACTCATTAATTTTAAGTGTCTCAATAGTGCTTGTAGGAAATGTGATCTGCACAAACCGTCTTTAACTCTGTACAATTCAACTAAATTGAAGGACTTTAATTTTTTGGATTCCATCTGCCTCTGTACTGGACCTTCATATAGGTCCGTATTCCATTTACCTCTATATCATATTCATATCCGTATCCTTTTTTTTTATCATATCCAGTTCTACATCTAATTGTGTTGAGGTCTTTCTCTAGTGCGTCTAATTATGCCCAGTTCCCTAGTAAATCTCGAATTACCTTCAGTTCACAGACTGTTGTGTCTTTAAAAAGCAGTTCATGTCCAGTTAACGTTCAGTTCACGATTTATTGTGTCTCGATTCACGTTTAGATCCGTATCTTGTGCATCACCTATCACTTTAAGGCCTGTAGCCATTCTATCTCCTGTTTCGTTTGAAGTCCGTCTCTTAAGTGTCTTGTGTATCATATTCCGGTCTGTATCTAATGCATCTCTTAACATGTTTAGGGCCACATCCACATTCATACACCTTTACTGTTTAACTTATTTTGATGTTCGAACGCAAACAAATCTCATGATTTTTATCTAATTTATTAAGAAACCAGAGAACATTGAAACATATTCCTCGATATCAGCACCACTTGCATGTTTAACAACCCTGACCCAAACCTCATCACCAACGTTCAGGTCGACCACAGCTGATGCCGAGCCTAAAGTAGCCCCATACGAAATAGCAGTACCAATGGTATCTCCGTTTCTGGACAGCTCTGTATACATGTAATGACTAGTTGATTTAATTCGTATGCTCCAATGGAAGGCATACACACCAGGCTGAGTACACATAAAGGCACCCGTGTTCTTGCTGTAGAGTCCACCAACCTGTGTTACGACGTTCTCGAATGCGATAGCATGCTCGTTCCCAGGATCCGTCAAAGTATGTGCGAGAATGGCGTGAAAGGCAACTATGGCACTCGTCGAACCTGAAATAAGACATCTAACGTAAACCTTGTCTACGTCTACATTCTACGTTTTATAGCACTGGACAGATATTGTTTGTGAAGTGGGTATGATTATAGATTGATAATACAAACCCGGCACGTTTCTGGTCAAACTGTTTCCCCATTTGTCGTCTTTATTTAAGTTTCTTCTTAATTTCGTTATTGAATGTGTTGTGGTGATAATGTCGTTGCTTGTCCTTCCCTTTTGCGAACCTAAATTTCTTTTAATTTCGCTTGTATTTGGCGCTCTGCTGGATGTCTGGTTTTTTGGCATTGGGGTTATGGAATGTAGCTGATTTTGCAGAGAGCTTATAGTCGTCTGAAGACCTTTGTTTTCAGTCCTCAGACCAGCTATATCGCGTCCCATGTCCATCATCTGATGAAGGTCGCTGGCATGAAGGCGTTCTAGAACGTCTGTTTGAAAAACAACAAGTGTAAGTAGTAGCTTTATGTAAGGATTCCGTTTCAACATTCAGTCATACCTCATTGGGTTTCTTTACATATACTTTAACCCATGAACGCAATTTATAATCAATACATGTAAAAAAAATTTTCATGTAATTACAATTAATTTCCGCAAATTTGCCACAAAAATGTACCAGTTTTTACGAGAGGTGTCGGAGAGAGAACGGGAAAGTGTCAGAATTTGTGTCAGTATTGTTTATTCAAATTTGTACAAAAAGTTACAACGTAACAAGAATTTAGGGCTACATTTTAATGTCTGCTCATATTTCATATCCAGCCAAGGAGAAACAGAACTATGTCTACAGTTTTATTAGTCAATATTGTGGAAGTATGAATAAAATATTTGTCCCTTCTTTCAAACATATATCACAATATTGTATCATTCTTTTACCGTGTTATCCTTCGTACAAAGTTCAAGGCTGGTCAATAACGGTACAAAGTAAGCAAGATTATATTACCAATGCGATGAACATCTTCAACGTGTCTTCTTTCAAGCTCCTCGAGACGAGCGGTTAGGTCTGATGTGACTGAAGCAATTCGCTCATCAATGTAGCTCACTATGTCGGATGGAAAAATGCCTGAAGGCTTGTTATTGTTCAAAATAATCTTTCCATTTGCGATGGATAACAAGAAATAAAAAAAGTAAACATGAAAACAATTTCTGCGAAACATTGCTGACAAAATACTGTCTGATTCTTGCGCAACGTTTTGGTAATAATTCTGATAAGAACATTATCCTGTAGACCTGGTTGTTTTATCTTTGTGATATTTCGGGGCTCGCTGGAGGATTTTTTTTTTATGTATCCTTTTTGTTTTATGTTTAACTAAATCATGTTAATTAACAAACAGCACAAAAAACGCCCTATATCAATGAATTAAAAAGTATGTTCAATATTCTTACCCCAGAAATCTCTCGTACACCCGTTTCACACATTCACATGCACACATACATACACTCACACAGATACTAGACAAACATACCTATCAACATGTACAAACTCATTTTTTTCACCAAAAAACATTTCGTTATTTATAGATAAATGAAATGAAAGGAAGTGAAATAAAATGAGTGGAAAAAATGTTTTTTCAGCTCACCTCAATCGTTTGTTGTCTTGTCAACTTTTGTCTACAAAACGATTAGGCATTATTGGGTAAAAGGGATTCAATTTTGTATAAACGGTGGGTCCGTGGGGCGGGAGGGGCGCATTAGGGGAAATAGAGCAAATGGTTTAAAATCCTACTCTTTCCCTTGGAATGATTAGATTTTGCCCAAATTTGGTAAGAAGTATGTTTGATGAGGGGGAATCGAATTTGTATAAACAATGGGCCTCAGCCCCCCGGAGATGGGAAGGATGAGGCCAAATATTGGAAATAGAGCAAATTGCTTAAAATCCCACTCCTGTAGGAATGATATTGGATTGTGGCCAAATTTTTGTCAGAAGCATCTTTGTGTGAAAGGGAATCAATGTTATATAAACGGTGGATCTCTGCCCACTGGGGCGGTGCCCATCAGGGGAAATAGAGAAAATTGCTTCAAATCCTACTCTTACCGTTGGAATAACTGGACTTTGCCCAAATTTGGCACGAAACATCTTTAGGTGAAGGAGAAATAATGTATAAATGAAGTGTCTCGTCCCCCTGGGGCGGGAGGAGTGGAACCGAATATGGGAAATAGAGCAAAATGCTTACAATCCCCTCCTCTAGGAATGATATTGTATAAACGATTGGTCACAGCCCTCGAGGGCAGGAGGGGAGGGGCTCAATAGGAGAACAGTTTTATATAGTTGAAGCAATTTAGATCCTTGTCTCATAACCATGTATAGCATCGCTAGCGATAAAACACAGTCATGATGAAAGAATTAAACCTGGAGTCTGGCCCGAAGGCCAAGTGAGCTAATGGGATACCGCGGCGTCCGTATAAATTGGTACTAGTCATAAACGACTTACTGGATTTTGAACAAATTCGGTCAGAAGCATCCCTAAGGAAAGAGACAAATGTTCTATCAATGATGGGTCTCGGCACCCAGGGACCTTAAAATCCTACGCCTACTGAAGGGATGATTGGTTTATGCCAAAATTTAGTCTGAAGCAATGTTGAGTGAAGGGGAAGCAATTTGTAAAAACGATAAGCCTTGGTATCCTGGGACAGGAGGGGCGGGGCCCAATGGATAAAAAAGAGTACACTGTTTAAAATCCTACTCCTATAGGAAAGAATGGATATTTCCCAAATTTAGTATGAATTATTAATGGGGAATAAGTTTTGTGTAGATGGTGGGTTTTGTTCCCCTGCAGCAGGAAGGGAAGCGAATTAATTAATTTAAATCTTTAAAATTATGCTTTTTCTATAGGAAATCCTGGATGTTGTCGCGATTTGGTTTGAAGCATTCTTGGTTGATGGGAAATCGATTTTATACAAATAGTGTGTCTCAGACCTGGAGTGGGAGGGTCATGTTCGAATAGGGGAAGTAGGAATGCCTGAATTCTGTAACAGTTTGGTCTGAGACATGCTTGGGTTCCATTTTTATAGGCGAGAGGCGCCCGGGCCAAACAGTGGAAATAAAGTCTTAAAATTTCTTCCTGTGTCGGGATGATAGCATTTTGTACACATTTGATTTGAAGCATCTTTGGGTGAAGAAAATTTAGTTTGCATCTAACCTTCTTGGGGAGGAGAGGCAGGTTCTAAAAGGGGAAATAGGTAATGGTGTTTTGAATACTTTTCCTTGAGTTTAAAGCAGTCAATTTCAGCAAACTATACTAGGTGAGCTATGATCTGACTTTGGCTCAGCAGGTGGTGTGAATTTTCCCAGATGTCGCAAAAGATATAAACAGAAAATCTAGTTTATCGTGTCAGTAAGACTTTGGATTTGAGATAACATTAAGCATATTGCATATATCTGCACGACCAGGAAGTTCTTTAAATGTGAGAATTAAAAACAAAAAATCCTTAAAAAAAATCCACCCCAAGGGAATCGTGAGCCATTTCTGCGAAATTAGCCAGAAGCGCGATAATAATCAACATTTTATCATTTCCATTATGTGGAGTACCATTACGTAATATATGTACAGTGGGATGTAATGTTTATTATATCATACTGACCAAGGTAATACTAACGAACAATATCAAATGTAAACATAAAATTCACTGTTAAACAGATATTTTTCAGAACTTTCCGAAATGATATTTTTTGCCTAGCATTCCTCTCCGTCCAGATTTCCTAGATCACAGTCAGTTTTAAGTCTCCCACAAAGTTCTTCAACAGTACACACATAACCCACAAAGTTCTTCTACACATATAACTACATCCAGTAGTGCAGTTGTTTTTGTGTCATCCCCCCACGCAGATTGGTCTTGGTTGTGCGGAGAGAAAAAAGAACCTACCTTTCTGGAGTCGCTGGAAAATAATTTACCGGAATTTCTGAACACCGCAGCCGGACACACTGCACTGAATGACTTATTATGATAGAACTTCTAATCATATTCATTGTTATCATAAGAAAATAAATGTTATGTCTTTAAGAACAAGTAGCAATGTTGGTTGTCATGCCGGTGAAAACGATGTAATATTAGACATTTTTACCCACGTCCTTATAAAATTAATTTTAGCTAAACATATAAAGCAAAGAGTTGCAATTACTTGTACAAAGAAATAGAGATAATATCACTATGACGATCGTAAAATTCCCCCCATAATTTTCATCAATCTGCACCTTTTGGAGCCATGTGTTACGAGTTTGTCCGTCAGTTGACTTCTTGCACGGAAATCGTGATAATGGGAACAGGCCCTTAAATATCGAATCATGTGCGACATGTAAACACTGCAGGTTAGGGATGCAGGGATGTATAAAATGTTTATCAGTATAAGATTATACAAAATGACAAACATGTACTGTCATTGTTAAGAAATGTGCAATATATATCACCAATGCAGGAAAAGTAAGAATTTATACGATATATCTACGGGAACAGACATGAATTATTAATTCTTTTATGGTTGTGCACATCAAGTGGACTGTATTAGGAATCCAGAAAATGTGGTAAATATTGGCTGAATCTCGGTTCCTTCCATTTTAGAACTTAATCTGATCCAAATACGATCTCCGGTCTCCAGTAAAACTATAGCCGTCGAGGAACCGGAGTTGGGATAAGCACTGATATCCGTTCCGAGGACACTTCCGTTTCGTACCAGTTCACTGACAATCCAAGAGTTGTAGTCGGATTTTACAGTCCAGTAGAAAGCATAAAGTCCCGCCTGAAGGCTTGTGAATATTCCAGTGAATTTATTAAATTGTCCACCCACATTTGTCACCACGTTCTCAAACATCAAGGGGATGTCTTGGCTCACGTTGGGAATTTCATGAGCAAGGATAGCATAGAATGCCACGATGGTATCGGGTGCATCTGGAATCAAGAACAGGAGAGTTTCCACTAAGAGATGTAAAAGAAACAATTTCATTAAAAATCACGTTTGATAATAACTCAAATAGAGCAGCTCATAATGATCATGAAATTTTGACACATTTTTAATGTTTGACACGTTATTATAGGAGTTTCCAGAAGATTAAAAACAAGTAACCTGTCGGAGTATCCCGTAGCTCTTTATTCATCTTCGAATTGGCACTGCCCTTGTCTGTTCTGATATCACCGTTTTTTTCTGCTTTGGCTACTTTTCGTATTTTAGATTCCTCTCCATTGTTGGGATCTGTTGACCACTGCGTACCCGGAAGTAGTTTCGTGAGCATGCCTAACTTTTTTTGTAGGAGTTCATTTTCGGTCTTCAACTCGTCAATGTTGCTTGTCATTTCTGCAACTTGTTGCGCATCCCTTATGTGCCTAGTCTCTAGATCTGATAAACGACTTATGACTTCCGATAGGATTCGCTTGTCTACGTTATGTTGATGCTCCAGTTCGTCCATTCGTCGAATAACTTCGGACAAAATTGGATCAAGTGAGTTATCCAAGCCTTTGTATTCACTGAGGGTCTGACGAGAAAACTGTCCGTACACTGTAGACAAAAAGAATGAAATGATGGTCATGCAAATAATATTTTTGGTACACATAGTAGATGCAGCGGAATCCATACGCATGTACACAATAACGATAAGACAGTACATGGTCATTTATCAGGCAATAGAATTAATGGTACGGTTCAAGTCTGGTTAGTTTAATACCAACCTGGTGTGAACTTAAAACAAAATACGCTAAACTTTTAAAGGGTGTTGATTTAAAAAAACATTTTTATACATTTATTTGGACCATTAAAAGCAAAGCAATATTATAATTTTTTAAACATCACCTTTAAGTCTCTTTTTTCAGAGAATTATAAAGCTGATCAGGATTTGCAGCATTTGTAAAGCTGATAAAAATGGGGCTCGATACAGGGTTGTCTGTAAGAATTCAATGGCGTTTAACCATTGATGTATTTCACGAAGTTTTGTTTTTTATTGGGAACTCCAAATGCGACACCTTCATTTTTTCGTCTGTGTTGTATGGAACTAACGTATAAAAGTTAAGGTCAACCTGTAAGTACAACATAAGACACCAATTGAAGTGTTCTGTAAAGGAAAGCGTGTGATAATTAAATAAATAAAACGTTCTCAGAATATGAACTTGAGTTATGAAAATGAAATTATCGGGCACAAAGGCAAAGATAATGACTAGGAAATTGTTACGTCCAGGTCCATATGTAATGAGCCTCTAAGACTGTACAAAGGACACATAGTGAAAAGTACCTCCCAACACAAATTTATTCAATTAACCTGGATTTACAAAGTGCATGTAGCCACTTTGTACGTATAAAATTAAGTAAGGTATATATCTATTCCGTTGCAGCTACGAACTTGTTTATCAAGGAACGAGATAAGATTGAGATATTCCACTTGTGTGTGAAGCAACCTGACTCAAACTGATCTCCACCTTATAGCTGGACTAAAGCTTATACTGAACATACAGAAGCATTATTTGACAGTACCGAGGGCTTCTCTATTTCGTACAAACTCTGTGAACATGCAATCCATAACATGTGTTTCAATGGAAGGCAAACATGCCTGGATATACGTGAAAACGCCGGTTTTCTGACAATAGTGTTATCGAAGGCGATGACATGCCCGTTTCCAGGACTCTATGATTTTGCCGAAGAATTGCATGGAAGGCAGGAATGTTACTTGTCGAACCATGTAACACAAAAATAAGAATTGTTTTGAATGAATTTAATTATCTGCGAAATTTGTGTCATGGGAACTGACAACAATACATATCTACACGTGTCTTCCTTTCTAAAATGTTTCCTAGTTTTTCGTCTTTGTACAAGTTTCTAGCAAAATCCACCTACAAATTCATGGTTGTGTCATTACCGTTGCTTCCTCTACCCATCTCGAACTATTGTGCATAGCCTTTTGGAGACTAAGGTTTAATTCGCTTGAATGTATATACAACAATTGCTACATCAACATTCGCGTTAATTTAATAAGACATCGTTGATTTACCTCTTACATGATATTTTTTGGTTACAAGGACTCTTAAGATCATGCGATATGATGTCGACGTTCATTCATATTACTGGTGCTTTCTTCTGTTGTATGCCTGTAACATATTAATATGCCGAGTGGTTTCTTTTGTTATAAGCATGTGACATCATCTCCTTGATGTGAAAATGGTGTGTGTCGTCTATGATGTAGAAGACTCTTATCCTTCCGGAACATGTCCAAATTCTCTTGTAAATTTATCTCTTGATCATATTTCACCATCATCGGTTTTCAGATTGAATTAAGATTCTTTTAGAATGTCTGTATTTTCTTGTTGAGTTTGTTTAGGACGAAATACTGACCCATGACCACTGAATGATAAGAAACCACTTGACATCAAAGAACCATATCAGTCGTAAAAATGCTGGATTTGTGTTTAACACGTCCATGTTTATTATGTTACACATGTTCTTTTCCCATGCAGTTTTACGTTAGGTTTATAAATTTGAATATTTTGAGGATTTATTCCTCTGTTGATTGATGAATTTATTTATATATATAACTGTTTCAATGGTACGACGAGAAACTTTATTGTATATTTTGTTAGGCAAAAGGTCCTGCATGTTACATCAGGAGCATCTTTCTGGCTGATTTATAAAATACTTGGCTACGAGAAAAAAAAATAAAAACTTGTAATATTAAGCTTATGTAAGGACTAATGTACAAGCTTTGCTTGGAGAAGGGGATTTAGCAATTATATATCAGTACCTAACATGGATGGTCACTGAAAGAAAGATAAAACATCGAATAAAAGTTTTAAAAGCACACATTATGAGAGAATGACAAATGCATGAAATGCTGTAGACGTGATTATTTTCATATAATCAGCTTCAACAGGCACACTATGATAATTTTTTTACTTATCATAGTCTATATATGTTATAAAATAGTTACCAAAATGGCATGTGTATGACATAATCAGATAGATGATGGTGATGTCCGGAAATAAATGTTTTGGATTGTTAAGTGTACGGGTCAGTACCATGCATGTGGTACGGTTATTGTGAGGAATGTCCCGGTTAACAATTTATCAATATGTGTATTTCAAAAATGAGAAACACTTTGCGTATCGTATATATGAAAATACAAAACATTAACTTGCAAAATGAAGCTCTCAGCTCGAGTATAATATTTTCCTTAACCTTTCGTTAACCTGTATAATCCTTTGAGAAATGCGATAAAGCTACTCCTGAATGTAGATTGGTGCCTGTTATAATTGATTAAACACTATCTAATATTGACATCCCGGTTAAGATTCATACAATAATTGATTTCTAAGATCTTGAATTTCTTAATGGATATTGTTGTCAGTTACCCTTCAAATTTGAGGAACAACACTGGAAACTTCCGATGGAAATCACTTTTGGTCCTTGAGCATTACTTACTCTGAAAATTCAAAATATTTGTCTATAAAGGCAAAGAAGACTAAAAACTTTCACCAGAATAAATCAAAACTAGTACATTATTGACTGAATTCCATTTAATTGTGAGTTATGGTTTGAATTTCTATCACAAGCTTTATACTTTTAAATAAATGAAAAGAAAAGATTTGAGGTGAAAATAAAATTAATCGAGTTCTGGTATAATATACATATGAATTCTATCGACGAACATCTGAGCGTTGTGGAAACTATTGATAAGAAACAAAATAGTTTCCGGAAGTCACCAGTCATTCATATAAATGATATCATGGGAGCTTAAAACTGATATTCATAAGGACGACAAAAATATTACGATAGCAATTTGAGAATTCACCACTAATGGTAAATCAATATACCTCATAAATCGGACCATTTCAGTCAGAAATCAAAGTTCTGTAGCACGCTGGAAGCTTAAAATCTTTGCGATGGGTACTTTGTGGTAAAGATATCGCTTTCTGCTTATATAGTTGAAAATCCGTCAAAAAGATACCAATTTGCAGCTACATCTGTGATCACATACATATGTCAAAATCTAATTGGACAATCAGTTGGATACCCGGTATGGAATTGCAATTGGATAAACGTTAGTGCACAACTTTCAATATCAAGTGTTTTTCAACTGTTTTCGGAAAGTAAAGCAAAGGAAAGCAAACACTAAATTACTGGGGAGTTTTTCACATAAAGAAGACATAAAAGTTTATTATCATATTGCTATATCTCAGAAACACGATATTGTTATAGAAGCTGGCCAATAACATTTCCAGCCTTCTTCATTACATACCTGACTGAATCAACAATGCTGATTCATTACATCCATACATAAATAACAGAATGCGGACAGAATAATCACGTTACCAAAGAAACCGTGGATTTTTTTATCATTGACGTCATAATTGGATCCGGCCTATTCACTCGACATATGATGTACAAGCAAGGCCAATCGGAATCGTTAGACAGTCGACAAGTGCTTTTACAGGAATAGATAATCACTAAAAAAAATTCAATAATCTTTTCGTACGCCCCTCGAATTTTGGTGGACTAATTATGCAATACAATTTCCCCCGTCTGTCCGTCCGCCCGTTCTTCCGTCTCTCAACGATAATTTGTTCAAACTTTTGGGAAGTTTTCTTTAAGATCTAAAACAAGCAAGACTATAAACGTTTACAATCCCTCTTTTGCTGGTAATGTTTTCTTTTTCATTTCTCTCCAGTAACGTAAAAATATGTGCCACGTTGTTGAATCTTTGCATGGGTGTACTTGTGTGGTTTAGCTTTGCTCTCATTTTGTAAATTCATTTTAAGAACTATCTTTTTTAAACTTTACGTTTAAACTTTTTCTCATAGATCTATACTTCCGCAAAAAAACGTACTACATTTTTTTTCTTCAAATGAATGCTATTGTATCAAACAGATCATTTGACAGAATGTTTTGAAAATAATTTCTGTTTTTCAAAATGCTATTTTTGCAACTTCCGTTCCTGGCCATTTTTCTAATTAATCTTTATGCTTTTGTCTTATTAGCACATACTTATTTCGATATGTCTAGATTTATAAGGAAGTATAGCAGTTGTTATTCTGCTGAAAACAAATGGATGTATAACGAAATTTGTGTTGTTCATTTCTATAGATGAGAAAGTGATAATTTATTCACCATTAAGTAATTTGAAGACAACATGGAGATGAATCAAAATATCATGAAAGAACACTAGGTATTGGAGAAATGACAGTGACAGTACAATATGACATCTATATTTAATCACAGTTTCAATATTTTTTAAAGACAATATAATATGTCGATATTCTTGATCATTTTTGTGACTTCAAAAGCCAGATACATGTACATTCTCCAGATCGCATCTAACATACATATATTAAAAGGAACGAAAGGACTGTATCCAAATTGTGACCGGTAGCTGAATGTCTTCATGATCTGATATGCTTCAAACGACCTCATGTGCATGGATCTAACTTCTGTTCTCACATCAATATTATGTTAAGGTTTAGTTGGTATAATCCCGTTGAGAAAACAATATGCGTAGAGTGGGCTGCAGCAAATGTTCAGCTGGTTTGCGCTTCCCATAATATTACAACATCGTCATGACACAATTTAACCGTCAATCTCCCGACAAAACAGGACAAAGTGATATTAAGAGGGAACAGAAATAATTCATATAAAGTATCACATGTTTTGAACATCAGACACACATTTGGCGAAAAAATGATAACATCCTTTGAATGTGCCCAAAATTATCTGACTTACAGTTACTGCAAATCTAACGCATTACGAGTTTGATCTTGTCACTGGTCGTCTTCCACATTTCCACAGTACATTTTCATTTCATCAAGACCACAATTGTGAACACAACACTCGCACACCAATCCTCCTTGCCTTATTGTAGATATATAGGCGAAAGCGTTTCGTTTTTCAAGTGCTACCTTGCCAAGTTTTTCCATGTTTTTTCTTTTTACTTTATCTAACATATTCGCAGTCTTTGCCCAGTCCACTGTAGGGATATTCGTGTCTCTCTTCATCACTATTTTCGGGTACTGGGACCACGTAACATCTGTAAAAGGAAATAAATGTATAGGATGTACAGGATGATAGTTTTGTGTAAAAACAGGTGTGTCTAACGAGGCTGGGATGGGTTGGGAGCCATAAGAAAAAATTATATAAAAACGACCACTTTAAACTATTATGTGAACATACTGAGACTCAACTGAGTTATTTTTAAAAACTCACTCATATACATGGACATTTATGATGTATGGCAAGATGGCATAAAGTGAAAACTATTTTGCCTGAGCAAAGATATTTTTTCTGTTTGGATTACCTCGAACTTCAGAAGTTCCGCGCTTATTGTATACTGCACGACAGACTAGAGATAGATCATCTGCAAGATGTGTTCCGCAAACACCCATTCGTTCAGTTTCATCAGATGAACACAAGTGGTCTGGACTAGCCACGGCATTGAACAGGTAAAATGTACAGATGATGGCAACAACCATGAGCTTCACCGAAAAAGGCATCACTGCAATTAAATATAGATTAATTAAAGAATGAAAGTAATGAAGAGAGAGCGGATTTAATGCCAGTTAGTAATATCGGTTTCTTTGATTTGTCGTTGTAGTAAAATCAAGAAGAAGAAAAGGAATGTGATTATTTTGCACGACCTGGACATTCATTGTCACAATGAGAACGAAAGAGACTTTTGTCTTTGTGACATTTAAATAATAATTTCCTATGAGCGATGACTGCAAACCACTACATGAATCTGCTACAGTGACAAACCTTTAGAATATGTCCTATACAGACTTGTGAGAGACAAATTGGCTAATGGGCGAATCCTTAACTACTTTATCAATCAAACAAATATACAGTGAAGTCCTTGTCAGTTTTCTTGCTACGGGCGACTAATCCACTCAATCGTAGAAAGATAGGCTAAATAAGTTCATTCGGCCTCACAACTATATTCGTTACGAAGACTTTATTTCATTAAAAAATCATTCTGAAATAGTAAACTAACAAATGATCAAAGTAAATGACGCATTCCAATTTATAGTTAAAGGTTCAGTTCAATTGCGAACCAGTTAAATATCATAATTAGCGGTCATTGTTGATCATAATTTTTGCCTACATGGTAAGATTTAATATGACATTTAACGACTGGCGCAATTGGTATTGAAATAATTACCATATTGATAACCACACATTAAAATCGTCCTAACTGGTTATTTCCATATGAAAAATATGCAATTCGCTCTGTAACCTATAAACGTATTTAATGAATTTAATTACCTACTATTCAATATGAAGATGAATTAACTTCAGGTTTATTCATTTAAATACTGAAGAGTAAAGAATGCTTTTATAGTACACTGGCTAAAATAATGGTACACTCACATTCATGATTTCAGATTTAATATTAAGGACAGTCAGTTAATTTTTTACAGTATTAGAATAGCTAACGGTATATTAAGCCAACTGAACACTACATGCATGCTATCATCAGAGTGTCTAAATCGTTAATGAATTATAACATTGAAGGGCAATTTTTCACATTAGTAAAACGTACTTAATTAAACATATACTTTTGTTCTGAAATATTCAAAACCTAAACTGATTCAATTTCAAATACATGTCTTGTTGAAATATAATTTAAGTATAATACGCAACTAGAAACAATAAAGACAAAAGCAGTGTATTTGTAACAAACAGCAGAATGTTTTAAATTCGAAACTGGATTAAAACCTGAAGTCATTTTTTCTTACCTCAAGTCAATACTTCCTGTTTGTTTGGACCGAATAATACAATCTTCTACGTAAGCTCCAATATTGTAGGCACCAATTTTGGTTTGGTTACGAATCCCAGCGTCCTTATTTATATTGTCCAAATGTATATAAATCTGTTTCTTATGATGGCGAATCCTTACAACTGTTTCAATATCCGACAAATATCCTGGGCAGAGAACAACAGGAGTTTAGCAGAGACCGTTTTAGCCATCTGTCACCTCATGTCGACATATTGACGATGTGTATGGATACTTTATTACTAGAGGAAATGTTCAGCTACGTGTATCTAGTAATTTTAGTTTTTGTATCAAAAGAATATACAAAATGTCTTATTCGTTTAAGCATTACTTTACACATATCTACGCAAAATTCCTTTTAAACGGCAGATAACCAGCCTACTTAACCTTTCTAGCCATTTAATAGATTATCAATATGAAGTATTTTCTGAAAATAAAAATAGTTTAAACTACAACATTAATGACACATAATTAACTTACATCTGTTCATCCCAGGCGCAAGTTCGAGAACATTTGTATTATTAAGCCTATATATCCAGATCAGAGTTTAAAAGAATTAGTATCCCGAATATGGATCAGAGTGCTATTATCTAGGTCATGATTATAAACACATTCAGTTAGCCTCCAATGTTTATCCAATCGGGATTCGAAAGTTTTGACTGTTGGTGACGTTACAACGGCATTAGGAAGTGAGTTCCACTGGTTTACCACCCGTTCGCAGAAAGAATACTTCCTCAGATTTAATCTGCTCCTCCTTTTTAATACTGGAAAACTGTGCCCTCTTGTTATCTTGTTATTGTTTTGTATCAGGAAATCCTCCGCGACAACCCTATCATATACTCCATGTGTTTATTTGTATACTTGAATAATACCTCCTCTCAATCGTCCGTGCCTCAGTGTCGGTAATTTTAGGATCCATAGCCTGCTTTTATAGCTTACGTTTTTTTGTTTTTTTGTTTCGTTGCTCTTCTTTGCACATTTTCCAACTCATTTCTGTCTTTTTGCAGATAGGGATTCCAGACTGTAAATTTCCGTATCATCTGTAAATAAATATGTTCTTGCGTTAATAGTTTCCAGAAGATCATTGATGTAAACTACAAAAAGGGATGGGCCTGTGGGATCCCACTTGTTACCGCTCTCCAGTCTGACATTTCCCAATTTACTGACTTTACTGTTTTCTGCCAATTAAGAAATTTTGAACCCATTTGACTATTTCTGGTGATAGTCCATATGTCTTTTATTTGCCCAAGAGGCTCTGACATGGGACATTGTCGAATGTTTTCATAAAGTGTAGATAAACAGTCTGGATTGATCCGCCCTGATCGATAACCTCTGTCCAATGATCAATGACTTTTATCATCTGTAAGACAGTTGACCTTCCGTTGACGAGTCCAAATTGGTGCTTACTTAGGAGATTATCTTCCAGGTGGGTCATTATTCTTGTCCTGGTGATTTTCTCCGTAGTTTTGCATAGTACACTCGTAAAGCTAATTGGCCTGTAATTTGCTGGTGATGTATTGTTCCCCTTTTTATGTATTGCAGTAAATCTGACCTTCCTTCCAACTTTCAGGATATTCTCCAGACTTTAAGAGTTAAAGATATCACATAAAGGGGTTTTCGATATATCAGCAGTTTATTTAAGTACTCTCGGATGAATGTTATCTGGTCTTGGCGATTTAGGGGGGTTCAATGATTTTAAAATGCTATTGTTGAAGCTCTGAAATTTCGGTATCGACACACGGACTGTTTACGGAAAAAAACCTTTTCAAAACTGGGATATAGCCTTGCGGTTCGACCGTGAATACACTCGAGAAAAAAGTTTGCTAATCATTCGCCTTCTCCTTATCAGTTTTAGCGACTAATGCTTCGTTTCCACGCTTGATGAGCAGATCAGGGATTCTGGATCTTGTTTTCGTTTTTGAGCTTGTATATCTCCAAAACTTCTTACGGTTAGTTTTTACTGAAAATATTGTTCCGTGATCACTTTTTCCCCAGTGTGCTTCGTTTTTTAATATTACTTATCATATCCTTTTCATTTGAAAATAGCAAACCTAGAATGCTGGGCTCGTAATTCGCTCTTACTCTTGTTGGAGTATTGATATATTGAAACAGAAATGAGTCTTTCACCGCCTCTAGAAATTTATATTCCAGACTATTTGATCCCCTAGACGATATCCATTGATACCAGTCTATATTTTTCAAGTTGGAGACTCCCATTATCAGTAAGTGAGATGTTTTTATTTCCTCTATATTGGTAAATAGTGTGCATAAATCCAAATCATTTTCATCTATGCTGTTAGGATTCCTGTAAAAGCATCCGATTGTTAAGACATTCCCATTATCCAGATTAATTCTAATCCACATCTGCTCGTCAAACTTAATTGTTCTTTCCGCTGCTCTTAGATTTTGTGCCGTGTATATATCGATTCCTCTCAATCCATGGTCTTGGTTTATTTCCCCAGGAAAAACTTCGAAGCCTTCTATGCACAACTCATATTTGTTTATCCAGTACCTTGAATTTTTAGGAAAAGTCTCGACTATTCCAACGATATCCAGTTTCTCCTGTCTGGTGATAGATTTTAGTTCTTCTATTTTGTTTGTAAGTGTGTCAGCGTTTGTAAACATGCATCGGAGTTTATGTGTATGTTTTATTAAGCCCTTTTCACTGCAAACCGTACGATCCTCCTGTTCCACGGCGGTCCCAGTACCCGGAGTATATATACCCTCGACTCATTTCTTTCTCTTGATTTTGCCTCTTCCCTCAGGGCGGCTTCCTCTTCCCGTTCCTTTATGGTAAGATCGTAACGTATCCAGATGCTGCTGTATTTTCATTGTCCTTAAGTGCAGATATATTTTGAAAGAAAACTTTCTTTTTCTCGGACGATGAAAAAGAAACTAAGATAGGCCTACATTTGTTCTTGGATTTATCGTACTTGCCAAGTCTAAATACTTTGGCGACATTGTCCTCATATTTCACTCAGCATGTCTCAAACATTTTCTGTATTTCCGTTTCATCTACAATTTTCCTTGCTCTCCCGTCGTTAACAGTTTGTTCCTTTACGCCGAATACAACGATGTTTAATTCCTTAGATTTTCTCTCAATTAGTTCTGAGATAACATCTTGCTGTGTATCTTTATATTATATATCTGCTATGAGTTTGCTTACCTCTTTTCTAATTAGTTCCTTAACATGTTCCTCGTTGCACTTGCTCTGTATCAAATTCTCCATGGATTTGATTCTGTCCTCCAAGATCTCAATGATTTCGGCATGTATTTGCTCAATTTGGATGTCTGTTTGGAGATTTTTTTCTCTACAGTAGCGAGATAACAAGAGGACTAGCGGCCTTGACTGTCACCTGAGATAAACAATACTTAATATAAAGGTTAAAGGATAGTTATCAAGTGTAAGTCATTGTCAATACATGCATACCATCAAAACTCTCATCCTAAACTGATAGTTCTCACAAAATTATTTCCAGTAGGAAATAAACAATGTTATGCTCAAAAATGCAATTTTCCTATGAAAATAACAGTAAAGTCTCAAAAAATATTCCTCCCCAGGAAGAAATATGAGACTTATTTTGGTAATAAAAACACCTTAAGATGCTTCCATCCTTGCAGAGCTTTTTATTCTTCCATATCTGGGTGTTGAGAAGAAGATTTTTGAGATTTAAGTCAATTTGACTGGACGTCAGCCAGGATCAATATGGGCATACATCAAGCCATCATCCTTCAATCATAATTCTAACAAAGTTTGAAATATTTCAATAATTAAATTTTAGGCCCCAGAAGGTTTCTACAAAATTTCATTGAAATCGCATCTGGGGGTTTTTGAGAAGAAGTTTAGAATGTTTAATTGTTTACAGATGCACACTGCTGCATGAAGGTGATTAGAATAGGTTCCCATGAGACTTTGTTCAACATAGTGCAAGACCTGAAATAACACATCAAACCACAAACAAATGCAATTGTTTATTACTTTACTCATTCATCTGCAATACAACGAAATATCTTAAATATTTAATCACTTGGTCTACCTAAAATATTTGTACTGCAAAACTTACATATGTTAGTATGTTAATAAAAGAACTTATAGATAAAGGACAGGAGACAGGTCAGTTTTCATCAGTAAAGGTAAGAGATTGCCAGTGTACATCTGTATATTTTGTCTCGTTTATTAATACAAGCATTTACTAGCAGAACTTTCAGCTAGCTATTTATATGACAAAACATCTGCATCACTATTGTCATTAGACATATGAATAACATCTCCATTATAAAAATAAAAAAATATACTTGACTTTCTTTTCAGCAAAGACTGAAAGAAATGGAAGAATGACCTATCAGAAAACACACTGCCTTCTTATGAAACCTTCCTATAATGTCAGCCTCATTGTTCATTAATAATTATATGGATGTCATAGCTCAATAATAATTATATGGGTGTCTTTGATACATAAATCAAAGAATTCTAAACATGTTCGTGTTTATCTACATCTGTTACATTGTCTACATATTCCGACGTCTTTGATAAATAATTGTCTATTTATGCAAGAAGCCCAGAAAAATGAAAAATTCTTATACGTTTCACTTAATTCAATCTCGCACCAAATGGAAACAACTGTAAGACACTCTATATCAAATCTTTAATAAGTCAATGTGACCATGGTGTGAAAAAAGGTTTTAAAATTTGGAAAATGGTTTTACTTTTGATTTTGATGGTCTATACAAGAGGTTTCTCCTACCCAAGGAAGCAAGATATCAAACTTGTGCTTAATGTCATCAAAGCCTTATTGCATATTGATTTTAGTAGCATTTGAGAGGCATCATTGACAGCTCTTCTTCAACAAGAGGACTAGCGGCCTTGACTGTCACCTGAGATAATAATACTGAATATAAAGGTTAAAGGATAGTTATCAAGTGTCATGAAACAGAAATTGTGACACTGAATGCAGTAAGTCATTGTCAATACATGCATACCATCAAAACTCTCATCCTAAACTGATAGTTCTCACAAAGTTATTTCCAGTAGGAAATAAACAATGTTATGCTCAAAAATGCAATTTTCCTATGAAAATTTCAGTAAAGTCTCAAAAACATATTCCTCCCCTGGAAGAAATGTGAGACTTATTTTGATAATAAAAACACCTTAAGATGTTTCCATCCTTTCAGAGCATTTGATTCTACCATATCTGGGTGTTGAGAAGAAGATTTTTGAAATTTAAGTCAATTTGACTGGATGTCAGCCAGGATCAATATGGGCATACATCAAGCCATCATCCTTCAATCATAATTCTAACCAAGTTTGAAATATTTCACACTATAATCACACTATATCCGAGTGGACAAGCTTATAATTAGATATATATGTTATGTGTTAAGATGACCTTTGACTTAAAGAGTAGCATCGGCCTCATACAAATAATAATAGAAACTAGAAATTGTTGTTAACAATTTGGCGGGCTTTTCACTTCTTTGGCGACAAGTTGACCGGAAGTTGACATTTATCCTGATAACAATATATGAAAAAGATTCCTTGTTTGTTAGTCTCTACAACATATCCAAAGATGAGCTTTGAATCTCACTTTGAATATGTCACTAAATGGTAGAAGACATCTGGGGAAATCTTCTCAGTAAAAATTTGATAAAATATAGCCTATCAATATTGATCTAGAACGAGTTTTTCCTATTTGTCGGCATTTTTAAAAGATCAAAGGAAATTTTCAAAATGGCGCACAGCGGAAATGGTAAACGTTTCAGAAGAACTGAAAACACTAAATTCATCGGAGGGACGTTCTGCATCGATCTGCTGAAAAAAATATTTTAAAAGTTCAAAATTGAAAAAAATTAAAAATTTGTTAAATTTTGAAAACTTTACCCAACAGCGAGCTTTTTTATTCGACATATTCTCTGATAACATGTCATGACAAAAATTTAGATAAGGAAATTCTCTACAAATAATATACCCTGCACAAACTCTGTATAATCAACGGTTTTGGAGATATCGTCGTTTTTAAGTTTATAACTTATGACGTCATGGCGGCCATATTGGATTTTTGACCTACTTAAAAAATCTGCATCGTCACCTTCCAGTATGTACCTATAACATAGTCAATACATATTAGGTGTGGTCTTTACCGTTTAAAAGATTACGAACCCACAAATTTCGGAAGAAAAATAATAATAATAATAGAAACTAGAAATTGTTGTTAACAATTTGGCGGGCTTTTCACTTCTTTGGCGACAAGTTGACCGGAAGTTGACATTTATCCTGATAACAATATATGAAAAAGATTCCTTGTTTGTTAGTCCATACAATATATCCAAAGATGAACTTTGAATCTTGAAACATTAAGGAGATATAATTACATAATAACAAGGAAATACACTTTTTAAAGGTTCAAACATATTTGACCCCTGTGACCTTGAATGTCGGTCAAGGTTATTCATATTTGCAAGCCTTATAATGTAACATCTGATAATCAATATATCACCAATATTAGTTCTCTAGACCTTGTGAAACTTGACAAGAAGATTGTTGAACACTGGTACCCTATTTTGTATATTTGAACTTTGACCCCTTTGGGAAACCGGAAGTCGACCTTTTGAGGGAAGTTTTCCTTATGACAATCACTTGGAAGTCTCCACAGAAGGTTTATAATCAATTTTCATCATTGTATGCCTTCTAGAAATTGCCAGTTACATATCCTTCTTGTACATGAAATATCAAGCCTCTAGGCCTTCCAGAACTTGAGAAGAAGTTTTTCAAAGATTGGTACCCTTAATAGCACTTTTCAACATTGACCCCTACCGCAAACCGGAAGTTGAATTTTGAGGTACGTTTCTCTTATATCATTTGACAGGAAATGTCCACAGAATATTTATGTCCAAAATTGAAGACCTTGGGCAGCTTAACAAAGGAGAAATTACCATTACCAATTTCTACATAATTGACCCATGTGACCTTGAAAGTGGTTCAAGGTCATTTATATTAACAAACTTGATAGATAATTGATCAGATATCTTACACATGAAATATCAAAAAAAATCGGCATCGACAAGTTCATATACTTATCTACATATAGGTGAATAGACTGTATATCTATATATTTCAATTTAAAAGATTACGAACCCACAAAATTGGAAGAAGAATAATAATAAGAATAATAAGAATAATAAGAAACCGAACAAAAACAATAGGTCTTTTCACCACTTAGTGAAAAGCCCTAATAATAAGAAACCGAACAAAAACAATAGGTCTTTTCACCACTTAGTGAAAAGCCCTAATAATAAGAAACCGAACAAAAACAATAGGTCTTTTCACCACTTAGTGAAAAGCCCTAATAATAAGAAACCGAACAAAAACAATAGGTCTTTTCACCACTTAGTGAAAAGCCCTAATAATAAGAAACCGAACAAAAACAATAGGTCTTTTCACCACTTAGTGAAAAGCCCTAATAATAAGAATAATAATAATAATAATAATAAGAAACCAAACAAAACAATAGGTCTTTTCACCAAATGTTGAAAAGCCCTAATTAAGTTCCTTGCTTAACTATATACTATCTATTATTAATGTGTTCCCCTTACATAAATTGGGTGGGATGGTGGCTTGAGAAAATCCAAGAATTATGCACTGGTTTTCTAATATAAATCTGGTATTTTGAGACAATTTTTACCAAATTGTGCAAATTACATTTATCTGAATATCTTAATACATTTAAAAACATTTTCAACTCTAATATTTTGATAACTACTGTATGATAAAATGCAAAATGCACTGAAATGTTAAAATACAGCTGTTAATATGACATGTGCAACTTAAGAGCAAGAAAACAAGTAAAAAAATGAAAATTCCCTCTACTCTACCTACTTCAAATTCTCAGTTAAGATCAACATCAACTTCAGATTACACTAATTTTAAAGTACTTTAGTACCTTCCACATTAATGACAAATATGAATATAAAAAAAACCCAAAAACCCTGAAAAAACAAAAATCAGGTGTGCTTATATACTGATGCTATCATTTACACTGGAAAACAGCAATTATTAGGAATATGATCACCATTGACAGTAAATCTGTTTAATCTCAAACAATTCACAAATTCATTTTGAATTTTCAACATGTTTGTTGTGAGGTAGAGAATTCTGGCATGGAAGAGTTAATTCCCCTCTTTAGTGTTATTTATGAAAGCATTATCTATCCATTATCCAGTATTCTCATAACTAAGTCACCATATTTCCTCATTTCTTCAGAACATTGCCACTTTAACATAAATACCATAAAAACAAATAACCAAATACTAGCTAAAACAATTATACATATTGTATGAAACTCCAATGAAATATATGTTTATATATTGCATAACTTGCATTACATAAACTAAGATGAAATGATACACCTTCTTGCTTTCATCGACACGAGTTTCAACTAATTATTGCTTCACAACTGCTGTTAAATACATGAAGTCAACTAAATATGAAATATATAACAAAACAAATAACAGACAAAAATAAGATGTATCACATCCTTTTGTTTCAATGAATATTATCCCAAAAAGACTTTGGAATCACATCTGTTCAATAGATTGTCCTTTATGAAGTTCCTCACTGAATTCGGTCAAATTCTAAAAATATTGGTATTATACAATTGGTATTTTTTAATATTTGACTACACAAGTGATATGTTCTGATTTTTTCTTTGAATTTGTCCATAAACATAAAATAGTAATGACAGGATACTAGTCAAACAAAATGTTAGTCCTGGATCACAACTTCTTTCAGAAGTAACAGAATTTCTAATAGCTTTTCTTTGTACTTAGTACTTGATAATGACATCTCATTTTCACAAATATGTACCTAATATCCAAATAGTTCTGTCTATCTCAACATGTGATCCATTTCTGTATCCTTTCTGATCAAGTAATCCCATTTCAATTATAATCTCATAATGTGACTCATTTCAATAATAATCTCATAATTTGACCTTTTTCAGTATCCCATCTCATAATTTGACCTATTTCATTATCCCATCTAATGATTTGACGTATTTCATTATCCCATCTCATAATTTGACCTATTTCAGTATCCCATCTCATAATTTGACCTATTTCAGTATCCCATCTCATTATTTGACCTATTTCAGTATCCCATCTCATAATTTGACCTCTTTCAGTATCCCATCTCATAATGTGAAATAATTCAGTATCTCATCTCATAATTTGACCTCTTTCAGTATCCCATCTCATAATTTGACCTATTTCAGTATCCCATCTCATAATTTGACCTATTTCAATATCCCATCTCATAATTTGACCTCTTTCAGTATCCAATCTCATAATGTGAAATAATTCAATATCCCATCTCATAATTTGACCTATTTCAGTATCCCATCTCATAATTTGACCTATTTCAGTATCCCATCTCATAATTTGACCTATTTCAATATCCCATCTCATAATTTGACCTCTTTCAGTATCCAATCTCATAATGTGAAATAATTCAATATCCCATCTCATAATTTGACCTATTTCAGTATCCCACCTCATAATTTGACCTCTTTCAGTATCCCATCTCATCATGTGAAATAATTCAGCATCCCATCTCATAATGTGAAATAATTCAGCATCCCATCTCATAATGTGACCCAATATATAGTATGCTGTCTAATCATCAGATTGATCTGTTCAGTACCTTGTTCAATTTCTAAACAATCCAATTCAGCAAGATGCAAATGCAAATTTTTGTGAATTAAGACAAAAATGAAGCTATGAAACCTTTATCAAATTTAAATGATAATTTAAATAACCATAATCTGGTCCATACTACATACAAATACTAAAGAATTCATAACAAAACAGATAAAATTACACACCGGGATTATAAGAACTATAAATTTACACTATAACGATCTAAGTGAAAGTAAAAATTCATGGAGCACATCTGTGATTACCCAACATTAAATATGATTACCTCTTGGTACAACCAAACAGTGTACCTGCATGAGTAAACAAGCAACTCTTTTATATGGCACATGTAATGCTGTAACCTTTGCCTGGGTTTAAACTTGAAAATTTACCACAAAATATTATTATTGCTAAATATCACACCAACAATTTTTCAATCTTAATCTGTATTAGGTTTAATCTAATTGATGACAAAAGAGGAAAAAATGAAAATATTTCAAATGTCATTAATATATATATATGAAATTCCACAGGCACAACATAATTATACCTTACCTAGCCTACTTTGTTAGTATGATAATTTGTTAGCAAAATGCAAAATACATAAAATACATGTCTCCCACACCTTTTAAAATATCAAATTTCCAAGTTATTTCTAACAGACCTACACAATATTCAAGACATCGACGTTAAAATATCTGAGTAAGATGGAGTTATTATTATAGTTAACACTGAATCTTAAAAACACTTAATCTTAAAAACAAACAGGATGTTTCAGGATTTTCTTTTACATATGAGATTCGTGAAACAAATTTGATTAAGGTTTTTATATTTGACTTGACCTATGGCAACGTTGAATGAAAAAAAATTGTGACAATTTCACATAACTTAGATACTTTTGCAAACATATAAATACATATAAATTGGCAATACATCTTATTCTCACTCTAGCTTTATTTGATGATGTCACATGCATAAATATGATGTCACAATGAAAACAATGAGAATTTTCACAGCTACATCAGGTTATATTACCAGGTAAAGCAAATACCTATCTAATATGTGCTGACACAATAGGGTAGTTGTGTGAAATATCTAAACAGTTTCAAGCACTATACCGCTATCAGACTGTCAAAAAGATGTGAATGAAATTCTAGCAATTGTCATATACACGCATAATTAACTTGAATGGATAAAGAGGGACTAGTACATGTAGAAGATTTAATATTCTTATATCAATAGTGTTACGATGGTTAAGTACTAGATTACTTGTTAAGTTCTGTAAGTCTTTCAGTAAAACAATGGATAAGAGAAGCAAAAGTGGTTCAATAAAATGTACATGTTATTATTATCATTAGTAAGTAAAAATAATGATTATATTGATATATAGCTTCATGTGACATATGCCTGCATTTGTAGCAGAACTATTTCTACTGGGTTTTTCTATGATAAGAAAAGCAAAATACAATTTCAAAAATAACTTTTAAGGCTTTTTTCTTCTGTTTCTGAACATATAAAGTTCTGAATTGTTGACTTCGGTATTGTGATCGCTTTAATTTGTATAAATTTTTCTGTCTTAATCAATACAGATTTCACCTAGTTTGAAATCTTCTTTTTTCTGTCTTCATTAATAGAGATATAATCTAGTTTGATATCTTCATTTTTCTGTCATCTATTCAGATACAACCTAGTTTGATATCTTCATTTTTCTGCCTTCATTAATACAGATTTAACCTAATTTGATATCTTCATTTTTCTGCCTACATCAATGGAGATACAACCTAATTTGATATCTTCATTTTTCTGCCTTCATTAATACAGATTTAACCTAATTTGATATCTTCATTTTTCTGCTTACATCAATGGAGATACAACCTAATTTGATATCTTCATTTTTCTGCCTACATCAATGGAGATACAAACTAATTTGATATCTTCATTTTTCTGCCTTCATCAATGGAGATACAACCTAATTTGATATCTTCATTTTTCTGCCTCCATCAATGGAGATTTAACCTAATTTGATATCTTCATTTTTCTGCCTCCATCAATGGAGATTTAACCTAATTTGATATCTTCATTTTTCTGCCTTCATCAATGGAGATACAACCTAATTTGATATCTTCAGTTTTCTGCCTACAACAATGGAGATTTAACCTAATTTGATATCTTCATTTTTCTGCTTACATCAATGGAGATACAACCTAATTTGATATCTTCATTTTTCTGCCTACATCAATGGAGATACAACCTAATTTGATATCTTCATTTTTCTGCCTTCATCAATGGAGATACAACCTAATTTGATATCTTCATTTTTCTGCCTTCATCAATTTAATATCTTCATTTTTCTGAGATACAACCTAATTTGATATCTTCATTTTTCTGCCTCCATCAATGGAGATTAATTTGATATCCTAATTTGATATCTTCATTTTTCTGCCTCCATCAATGGAGATTTAACCTAATTTGATATCTTCATTTTTCTGCCTTCATCAATGGAGATACAACCTAATTTGATATCTTCAGTTTTCTGCCTACAACAATGGAGATTTAACCTAATTTGATATCTTCATTTTTCTGCCTTCATCAATGGAGATACAACCTAATTTGATACCTTCATTTTTCTGTCTTTATCAATGGAGATTTAACTCAGTTTCATATCTTCACAACAGTAGTTACCATACTCAGTCTTACAATTCTCTGACTATAATGTAATAATCACATGACTACCTTCAAAAAATGTAAAATAGTACTGTAACCCCTATGAAACCATTACATCATCACTATTAATACATTTTCTGAATTTCCACAATGACGATCAATATAACTGCATCAGATGTGGGTAAATGATAGTAGATAGCACAATCATGCTAGACCAGAATTAAAGACTTGCTGCATATTGAATTAATGATACTTACAGCTTATCGTCTATCATCAGTGGGTCAAACTACATGTACCTTTCTACGAAAGTATGGCAGAGACCTTAGATTAATCTAATTCAAAGTCCTTCAGTTGGTCCTATCTCTAACGTGGGGACACATTAGCTTGTTTGGTAAAATGTTGGCCTACATGTAGCTATAGGTATTGATCTAATGCTTTGTTTCATGATCCGTTCTCATGATCAGTGCAGTTTTTTTTTCAGGAAGCATAAAAACGGACCAGTCTGTGCTGCTGTGGTTGTGTCTTTTGTCAAGACACCTTACCTAAATTGCTTTGGATGGCATGTGCATGTTGGGACTATCGTACATTGTTCTGTGAGGTAGTCATCAGGTATTACAAGGAAATCTCGCTGTGAATGACTCTTGGTTGTCCATGTAGCAGTAAACCAAGCAAACGAGGTAACTAATTAACATATCTCTCTCTCTCTCTCTCTCTCTCTCTCTCTCTCTCTCTCTCTATATATATATATATATATATACAAACATCATACACACACATGTGTCTTTAAAAACTCAACTTTCATAGCAATCATAACAAAGTCATTAGTGCTGTACTTAATTCAGTAACAAATATTATAGACATCAGGTACAACTGAAAACAATTCCATTCCATGTGTTTAGCACTATGTTCATATCGTCTTCCTTTCTATCAACATGTATATAGCTTACAAGTACATTACATGCCATACTTTTGGACATATTATAACATATATGAAGTAGCACAAATGAAAAGAAAGACATTTTAATGTCCTGTAAGCATCTCAATCAAACAATCTATTGCTTATCTATAGCTTACATAGTTGTACTCCTTATCCCTCACCTTTTGCCTCTGATCCAAATCTATGGAGGATTTAATCCATCAAGGAGGTCTTAAGATATCTTGTAATCAATCCTTTTCATTCAAAAATCAGGCACACTAATATTTGTGAATTTTGAATCCATTGATTGTAAAAATCCTATTTCATACTCTAGAAATCCTGGTGTAGTTCAGGGAATTTTGAGTCCATCAACTGTAAAAATTTCTTTTTGCCACGATGTAGGCGTCTGATAGAGTCAGTCACATTCCTTTTAAACAGAGCACTTCCATTGTCAACATATTGCACACAGTGGTTCCGTGCTTCTTTCATCTCTTGCAGCACATATTCATATGAGCATCTGCCACAGGTACGAAGACGCTTTTGAAATCGCCTCTGATAGTTACCAATCAGATGCTCTCCTAAAACTTGTTTTGCACGGTCAAACAGGGGTCTTGACTTTTTCATTTCACTGAAGAATGAAACAAGCAACTGGGAGTCATTTCTGATAGTTTTGGCTAGATCATCCATGATTGTTGAAAATTGTGAGCCTTTCACAATATCATTACCATAGTTAGTACCAAACTTGCCACAATCTGAGATTTTCTCAAAAAACCACAGTAGATGAACACGAAGATCTACAGAGAATGTCTCCACCTCTTCATTGGATTCATTGCTTATTTCTCTCAGCCTTCTAAATGCCTGCTGTATCAAAAGGAACACATTTTCAGAAAATATATCTCCATATGGTAAAATGGAAGATTCCGATTCATTATGTTCGATTTTTGCCAAAAGTAGTAGTGCTGTTGGTGTGTAGTTCTTGTAGTTATAGATGACCTTTTGTAGTGCATCTTGCCTTAGAGCACGGTCATGGACAAATCTGAGGAATTCACTGCACTCCTCATCATGTTTATAGGGAGCCTCAAAGTACTTCAGCAACATGTCAATAATCTCCTTTGGAATATTGTCAACATCCTTCATAACCTAAAAACAAAAGAAGCAAGTAGACAATAACACTTCCTGTACCGCACTTTTGTATCTTTGATATACCATGTATATCTTATTTCACTTTGTACTCTAGATCTCGTTACATGAGGATCTTAGTCCTGTGTATTAAAATCACTATGTTGATAACCAGACATCACACTTTTAACAGCCAATCAGGGTGGTAGAATTTAGAATTTTGCACTAAGAACATTACAAAAACACACCCACTAAATGGTGTTAATAAGGAAACAAAGATGGCATTTCAATGTCAGTGCTAACCAAAATGTGATGTGGGTTTGACCTAATAAAACATTATATTTTAAAAGACAGCTATAACTTTGACATAATATTATGACAAAAGCTGAAAATTTCTTGCGGAGACCATCCCCCACCCTACACACAATTGTCAATCTTTAATGGAGTGGATCAAACTGAAGAAACTGAGGGGGTCAGCCATTTTTTCAATTTCAGAGAAACAATAGAATGAAAAATGACCTATGCCTGCATGGGAGATTTCAGGCTCTGTCAGATGGGCATGTATAGTATGAAGTGAAAAGAAATTTGATTTTAATTAAGATTGAAAAACTTCTAATGACTCCTATGTTTACCTTTACAAGTATCTCATCATCTTCTAGTTTGTTAAATAAAGAGCAAAAAAAAGGGAAAGAAGAAAAACTATGGTGAGAATTCTCTAGAAATAAAAATCAAAACAGACAATCAGATCAGTATTATGGCTAGTATGAAGGAACAGATGGACCAATTAATTACTTTAAAGTATCATAACCTTAAATGGGACTCTACGATTACCTGTATGATCTTCTTGAGATGCTCTGTGTGAAAGAAGAGACATAACTCCTGCCAGTCAGGAAGAATCAGGCTAAGAAATTCCAGATGAATGGGTAGGCCTACTTCCACAAATGAGGTACAAAGCATAGCCTTCTGTCCTGCCTCTGACTTGTTACAAAGCTTGACCAATCGCAGTAGAAATTTGATACAGGAGATTTTTTGCTCAAGCAATGTCAACTCTTTCTGGTAGTCCTTCAGTACATCGTAGATTAGACAGGCGTACTCCACATCATCAATACTTTCTATGAAGGCCAGGAACTGAATAAAATCATTCTTACAGATATAGTCATCATCTGAATGTTCATAATTACATTTCATGTGTGCTTTATTTTTTTGATAACAATAGCTCTCATGTTACCTAAAACAAGTATAAGACTACACTGGGTACGACAATATCCCCCCATGTCCAAAATTCCATAAAAGAAACTACCTGGGCACAATTTACAACAAAAATGTTTTGGACCATTTGGTTTCAAGGAAATGTTACATTTTAACATTCAGACACTTTCAGATCACTGGTCTGACAAGTCTATATACACTATCAGAGACATGAAACAACACAGAAACAGTGAAACGGATATATTTGTTATTTGTTTCCATGGTAACTATAAAACTTTTAACTCCAAACTCTAGCGGCTTCCCTAGGGCTGCTTTGTGCCAAGTTTGGTCAAAATCCATCCACTGGTTCTTGAGAAGTAGTCATTTAATGAAGGTTTTTACATATGGCCCCTTTTATGGAAATTTATTTAATTTGAGTTTATACACAACATATCGTCATCCTTATTTGCTGGCTGGTGTGTGTAAGCATGGGTGTATAGGTTATAAATTGATGTAGGTTATTAGTACAGACTTATTACTGACGGTAGATATTAGTTTGTTTACACTTATGTAGGGTGTCTAAATTTAGTATGACGTATAAGTTCACGTGATCAGAATCAACCAGTGAGAGCAGTTGTTTGTAAGAGAGAGAAAAGTGTTGAAAGTGTAGAGAGAAGCAGCACGTGGGCAGGTTTTTAGTGGCATTGGACAGTTATAAAACTTTCCCACCCACCATCCCCGTACATCACCCTTGCTTTGTATATATTTCTTAGTATTTTCAAAGCCATTGTTTAATTTTACATTTTGTTAAGAACATGTATTTGGGCTACTCATCATGTTTTTGTTGATGGCTATTCCCAATCTTTTTTGCATATGTATTTGTGTGAGTGTTTACCTGGTATGTTACAAATTTAATGATGTATTATTTTAGTCATATAAGCTGTTTATAGGTTACATTGTGTAAGTTTTCAAGGAAATGTTACATTTTAACATTCAGACACTTTCAGATCACTGGTCTGACAAGTCTATATACACTATCAGAGACATGAAACAATACAGAAACAGTGAAACGGATATATTTGTTATTTGTTTCCATGGTAACTATAAAACTTTTAACTCTAAAATGTCTGACCGCAAAAGCCACATCTTGCTGGCACTAGCTAGTGTGCCACATTTTGTTATGATATGCACAACCATTTCTGAGTTGTAGTCTGTGAACTATTTGTTAAGTTTGTTTGGAAAGATTTAGATTACATGGACTGCATAATTAAAGGTAATAAAATTGATAAGAAACCAAATGCCACTTGCTTAAAACATCACATACTTATACCTGTAATACAAGTTTTACAGTGTTGTTGTTTACCTTTAATAAAACTATTAGTGTTGTTGTTTACATTTAATAAAACTGTTAGAGTGTCATTGTTTACCTTTACTACAACTGTTACAATGTTGTTATATACCATTAATACAACTGTTACAGTGTCGTTGTTTACCATTAATACAATTGTTAGTGTTGTTGTTTACCATTAATACAACTGTAAGAGTGTTGTTGTTTATCATTAATACAACTGTTACAGTGTTGTTATTTATCATTAATACAACTGTTACAGTGTTGTTATTTACAATTAATACAACTATTAGTGTTGTTGTTTACAATTAATACAACTGTTACAGTGTTGTTGTTTACCATTAATACAACTGTTACAGTGTTGTTGTTTACCTTCAATAAAATTATTAGTGTTGTTGTTTACATTTAATAAAACTGTTACAATGTTGCTATTTATCATTAATACAACTGTTACAGTGTTGTTATTTATCACTAATACAACTGTTACAGTGTTGTTATTTATCATTAATACAACTGTTACAGTGTCGTTGTTTCCATTAATACAACTGTTCAATGTTGTTGTTTACTTTTAATACAATTGTTACAGTGTTGTTATTTACAATTAATACAACTATTAGTGTTGTTGTTTACAATTAATACAACTGTTACAGTGTTGTTGTTTACCATTAATACAACTGTTACAGTGTTGTTATTTACAATTAATACAACTATTAGTGTTGTTGTTTACAATTAATACAACTGTTACAGTGTTGTTGTTTACCATTAATACAACTGTTACAGTGTTGTTGTTTACCTTCAATAAAAGTATTAGTGTTGTTGTTTACATTTAATAAAACTGTTACAATGTTGCTATTTATCATTAATACAACTGTTACAGTGTTGTTATTTATCACTAATACAACTGTTACAGTGTTGTTATTTATCATTAATACAACTGTTACAGTGTCGTTGTTTCCATTAATACAACTGTTCAATGTTGTTGTTTACTTTTAATACAATTGTTACAGTGTTGTTATTTACAATTAATACAACTATTAGTGTTGTTGTTTACAATTAATACAACTGTTACAGTGTTGTTGTTTACCATTAATACAACTGTTACAGTGTTGTTATTTACAATTAATACAACTATTAGTGTTGTTGTTTACAATTAATACAACTGTTACAGTGTTGTTGTTTACCATTAATACAACTGTTACAGTGTTGTTGTTTACCTTCAATAAAAGTATTAGTGTTGTTGTTTACATTTAATAAAACTGTTACAATGTTGCTATTTATCATTAATACAACTGTTACAGTGTTGTTATTTATCACTAATACAACTGTTACAGTGTTGTTATTTATCATTAATACAACTGTTACAGTGTCGTTGTTTCCATTAATACAAATGTTCAATGTTTTTGTTTACTTTTAATATAATTGTTACAGTGTTGTTATTTACAATTAATACAACTATTAGTGTTGTTGTTTACAATTAATACAACTGTTACAGTGTTGTTGTTTACCATTAATACAACTGTTACAGTGTTGTTATTTACAATTAATACAACTATTAGTGTTGTTGTTTACAATTAATACAACTGTTACAGTGTTGTTGTTTACCATTAATACAACTGTTACAGTGTTGTTGTTTACCTTCAATAAAATTATTAGTGTTGTTGTTTACATTTAATAAAACTGTTACAATGTTGCTATTTATCATTAATACAACTGTTACAGTGTTGTTATTTATCACTAATACAACTGTTACAGTGTTGTTATTTATCATTAATACAACTGTTACAGTGTCGTTGTTTCCATTAATACAACTGTTCAATGTTTTTGTTTACTTTTAATATAATTGTTACAGTGTTGTTATTTACAATTAATACAACTATTAGTGTTGTTGTTTACAATTAATACAACTGTTACAGTGTTGTTGTTTACCATTAATACAACTGTTACAGTGTTGTTATTTACAATTAATACAACTATTAGTGTTGTTGTTTACAATTAATACAACTGTTACAGTGTTGTTGTTTACCATTAATACAACTGTTACAGTGTTGTTGTTTACCTTCAATAAAATTATTAGTGTTGTTGTTTACATTTAATAAAACTGTTACAATGTTGCTATTTATCATTAATACAACTGTTACAGTGTTGTTATTTATCACTAATACAACTGTTACAGTGTTGTTATTTATCATTAATACAACTGTTACAGTGTCGTTGTTTCCATTAATACAACTGTTCAATGTTTTTGTTTACTTTTAATACAATTGTTACAGTGTTGTTATTTACAATTAATACAACTATTAGTGTTGTTGTTTACAATTAATACAACTGTTACAGTGTTGTTGTTTACCATTAATACAACTGTTACAGTGTTGTTATTTACAATTAATACAACTATTAGTGTTGTTGTTTACAATTAATACAACTGTTACAGTGTTGTTGTTTACCATTAATACAACTGTTACAGTGTTGTTATTTACAATTAATACAACTATTAGTGTTGTTGTTTACAATTAATACAACTGTTACAGTGTTGTTGTTTACCATTAATACAACTGTTACAGTGTTGTTGTTTACCTTCAATAAAATTATTAGTGTTGTTGTTTACATTTAATAAAACTGTTACAATGTTGCTATTTATCATTAATACAACTGTTACAGTGTTGTTATTTATCACTAATACAACTGTTACAGTGTTGTTATTTATCATTAATACAACTGTTACAGTGTTGTTATTTATCATTAATACAACTGTTACAGTGTCGTTGTTTCCATTAATACAACTGTTCAATGTTTTTGTTTACTTTTAATATAATTGTTACAGTGTTGTTATTTACAATTAATACAACTATTAGTGTTGTTGTTTACAATTAATACAACTGTTACAGTGTTGTTGTTTACCATTAATACAACTGTTACAGTGTTGTTATTTACAATTAATACAACTATTAGTGTTGTTGTTTACAATTAATACAACTGTTACAGTGTTGTTGTTTACCATTAATACAACTGTTACAGTGTTGTTGTTTACCTTCAATAAAATTATTAGTGTTGTTGTTTACATTTAATAAAACTGTTACAATGTTGCTATTTATCATTAATACAACTGTTACAGTGTTGTTATTTATCACTAATACAACTGTTACAGTGTTGTTGTTTACCATTAATACAACTGTTACAGTGTTGTTATTTATCATTAATACAACTGTTACAGTGTCGTTGTTTCCATTAATACAACTGTTCAATGTTGTTGTTTACTTTTAATACAATTGTTTCAGTGTTGTTGTTGTTTATCTTTAATACAACTGTTACAGTGTTGTTGTTGTTTATCTTTAATAAAACTGTTACAGTGTTGTTGTTTAACTTTGAAACAACTGTTCAATGTTGTTACTTACCTTTGACACAACAGTATTGTTGTTTTCTTTGTTGTCAACAAAACCAGAGAATATACTCTTGATGATCAAAGTCCATCTACTCTTCATATCATCATCGTTCGTTGTGTCTGCAAGGAATTCATTTCAAGATAAATTGAAGAGAAACTCTATTATTTCTGAAGCAAGATTCTTGAGTGATACATATACAATATACCACAAATCCTTGTCTCTGATATCTACCAATATGGCACTTTGGACAGCAAAAAGATGGAGAGATGCATAATCACAGATTGCTTCAGTGCATCTGTGTAAGTTCATCTATGTATAGCCCTAATAATGCTACATATTCATTACAAAAGTTAATTTCTGGTATGGTTCAATATGTGAACCCATCATACAGTACTTCAACACTGGATTTTGGTTTACGGTCATGGTCTTTAAAAGTGTTGTAAAGGATGCCACTAAATTTGTAATTTTTGATACAAGACAAAAAAAGACACTTACCAAAAGGATTTTCTGGTATAGTAAGCTTCTTCAATGGACACGTGCTGAGACAAGCCCCCTCTAATGATAACATCTGTGCAGTCTTATCACTTAATAGGGAATCCTGTATTAAGAAGCTGAGCAATCCTACGGCGTAATGATCACCATAGAAACTAGCCTGGTGCTCTTGGAGTGCTGAAGTGTACTTCTGAACAGCCTGCTCCTGGTAGGTCTGTATGGTACAATCACAGTCTGAAAGCTTGATGTTTAAATCCTGCATTACACTTGCAGTGTAATTTATGTCTGAAACCTTAAAGTATGACTCTTGTATCTTCTTGTCAAGGAATACCAGCCAGCTGTAATCTTTGACTGATATAGTGTCCTCTTGTGCTATTGCTCTGAATCTGCCAAGCTCCATAGCACGGAAAGTAGCATCCAGAATTACTGGAAATCCATCAAGTCCGAGACTGAGTAGGTCTTCCAATTGGTACAGTGTGTAGCAGACAAACAGAAGACCATAGGATATCTGAGCCTACAAATAAAATAAAAGGAAATGAGTATAATCTCTGCTTCCTTTGAAAGTCAAATTATACAATGGTTTACTAAATACATGTTGAAAGAAAATGTGCATGTAATGTCTGTCAAGTGTTAACCAATATCAAAACACATGCATTATACATTATAATCCATCTATATACTAATCTTATCTTGAAAGCAACAGCAAAATAGAATCAGTGACATGGCAATAACGTCAATAAATAGCAACAGAATCTCTTGTCTGTCAACTAGATCTGAGCATTGTAATTTTGTTAAGATAATTAATGGGAAAAAACAGTTCATTACTTGATACTGACATGGCATTTCACAATTAAACACTAACTTTGCTAAAAATAATTGAGTGCCTGAACTTCAAAAAATCTAATTTCCAGACATGCCCATAGAATCTCACCTTTGTCATGCCTTCCATATCAATCTCCATAGTTTCTAAACGAGGTACAGAACACAGTTTCTTCTTTGGTCTATTTTTCTGTTTACGTATCCGCTTTTTTGCATAGAAAACCGATTCATTCTCTGATTCATCAGTTTCTGAGGATGAGACTGAAACCAACAACAATAAATTAATCAGTGTCAGATTTATGTTATAAAAACCACTTTTTCTACGAAGCAGAACTAAAAGTCAAATACAAACAATAACAAAAAAATGGGAATATAAAGCATAAAAAACACCCCACAAACACTCTTTTATTGCGCATTTTCCAATGTCTATTTGAATGTCCTTCTCACTTAAGCTGTTGAAATGGTTGGATCGGTTGAATCAGAGAGAATAATGATAAGTACAGATCAACACAAAGGCTGTTGAATTTTTGGCAAAATCAGTGGGAGAATGCCAGTGGTATTAAATAGAAACAAACTGAGTGAATATCATTTTTTTCAGAATCCTTGTGTAAAATAGGGAGCTCTTATTATAATGTTTCTAGCATCTGGTACAAGTGCATTTGGACATTATCATTTAGGTTACATGAAAGTGATCTCAATAAAGTTTGCAAAATCATGAGTTGTCTCCCTTGAATTATGCTCGATTGCTATAGCAAGTTTTCATTTCCAATTCTTCTATATTTCATTTTATCACTCAGTGAACTGTTCCATTTTCTATCAACAAATCACATAACAACATAATCTCTGTACAACAGTAGTACTTTGCAGTTGTCATAAATCCAATCATTATGTAATTACTGGAGGAAAAAAGAACTGTAAAGAGCTGAAATTAAGCTTAGAAGTATATCAATTTGGAGATTTTTGTTTACTTTTCCTAGAAATAAAAGTGACATTGTGATAAACAAGTTTCATATCTATGCCATTTACACTATCATGGAAACTATCAAACTGATCATCAATATTTAGACATGTCTTTTAAAGAATTATGATTTAACAACAGCTATCTAGATCCTAAATATCCCTGGTAATGAATTTTAATCCAGGAAAAAAATTTGAATGTCTTCTGAGTGACTATCAACATGGTAACATACCTTCACTGGAAATCTCCTGCACTTTGTTACAACCAATGACGGAAAACTGAAACAAAAAGTTTGTAATGTCCATAATAAATTGTCACTCAAATTCTAACAGATGGTCCCTGGAATCTTGAGTCTCAGAAATACAAAATATTTTGTATGGTCAAACTGTAAATTTTTATATATTCGATACGCATATCATATGTTAAAAACAAACCAATGAATAATCTGATGCCGAATTATTATCCATCTTAGCTTTAATTCTACTACTTCTGATTGTAAACAACATAAAATTATCAATGATCAGACATTCTTTTAAAACTTCTATGTACTGATGTGAAAAATTCTGTTCAGGATGATCTGGGTTTTCTCAGACATCTACCGGAAGCTGTGGATAAGGATGCACTGGTAGTAACATTTGATGTCATCGACCTGTACACCAATATCACTGTTAGAATTAGAACTGAAGGCAGTTGAATATCAAATAGGAAAACACCCAGAAAAAAGGAAAAAAGATTTGAAAAGAAATTTGTATTGGAAGCCATGGCAATAATTCTGAGAAACGATACATTTACATTTAATAAGGAACAGCAACAGGTATTAAGATAGTGCCAATGTATGCTGCACTTACACTTGGCTACTTAGAAATTATACTATATGATAAAACTAAAGAATTTTGAGAAGATTTTGTAATATTTTTAGCAGAAAATCGGAAGAAATTTTTTAAGTTGGCTGTTTCATCATTTGGATATACACAAGTGTATGCTTACTAGAATCCAAAAAATTAATGAATACCCTTGATCCGGATATAAAAATTAATGATGGAAGTCAAAGATTATCAAATCCCATTTTAAGACATACCAGTGATAAAGCCAATATGAAAGTATTACTATAGATATCTACCACAAACCAATGGAAACGTCAATATTTACATTTTGGATCTTGCCATCCGAGACGCACAAAACATGCGATCCTGTACAACTTGGCACGAACTATCGTTAGCATTGCGAGCGAACAACAGGTCAGAGAGGAACATCTCACAAATTCAAAGATGTATTAAAAACTACAGCATTACTCCCATAGAAAAATAGAAGACATGATAAAAAGAGCCAAAGAACTAAACAGGGCAGTATTGCTACAACCCAGAGAAAAAGAAAAAGCTAGCTTACTAATTTATTCAATTTGTATCAACACAGAATCCAAGAATAACAAGAAGCCCAAAGGACCTTAACGGTCACCTGAGGAATATATGTCAATAATCTTGGGATTTTAAATTGTTGCAAAAATGTAACAAGACTTGTGCAGGACCATGTGTAAAACATCTGTACCAAGTTTGATCATGACCCACCCAATGGTTCTTGAGAGGAAGTCCATAATGTCTTAGCCAAACAGAGGCCAGGGTGGCCATCTTGGATTTTGAATCGCCCCAAAAAGTTAGAACACTTGCCTGGACCTTGTGTAGAACATTCGTATCAAGTTTCCCCTTTTCCCCCCTCCTGGGACCCCTATTGGGGCCACGCCCTTTTTCTTCGCAAACTTATAGCGGCTTCCCTAGGGCTGCTTTGTGCCAAGTTTGGTCAAAATCCACCCACTGGTTCTTGAGAAGTAGTCATTTAATGAAGGTTTTTACATATGGCCCCTTTTACACCCCTTATGGGCCCCAAAGGGGACATTATCTCTTTTTTCATCATAATTTCATATGTCCTTCACTAAGGGATGCTTTCTACCAAATTTGGTTGAAATTGGTCAAAGTTGAATTTTTGACCCTTTTGAGTGCCCCTAGTGGGAGCCGTTTTTGACCCGATGCCATAAGAACCCTAAATATCAAATAGGAACTTAATCTGACTGTTGGTTCATGAGAAGAAGATTTTTAAAGATTTACCTAATTTAACCCCTTTTTTCCCCCTCCTGGGGCCCCTATTGGGGCCACACCCTTTTTCTTCGCAAACTTGAAGCGGCTTTCCATGGGAATGCTTTGTGCCAAGTTTGGTCAAAATCCATTCAGTGGTTCTTGAGAAGAAGTCGAATATGTGAAAAGTTAACGACGCACGACGACAGACAAATCATGATGGCAATAGGTCACCATGAGCCTTCCGCTCAGGCGACCTAAAAAAGTACTTTCAAATATTTTTCAGTATTTTATAAAGTTTTATCAGACAATCATATATCAAGGAAAGAGAAAGAAAAGTATTTTATAAAAGCATTTAATTATAAACTAAATTGTCTTACCTAAAATTATCAGAGCTGTAACTATATTATCTCCCGTGTCAATATGACGTCACTATTAAACTGTAATTCATGACGTCACATTTCGTATCTATGTAAAACATCTGAAGAAGAGATGAAAGATAATTTGTTTTACAACTTTTCCAGTTTTCCAGTCTTTTACCTATTGTATATATACATACTAATAAATACCTGTCTAGACAAGTTCAACAACTTCCTCAATATGACCACTCCTAAATTGTACAGCTTTTTGTCCATTTTTTTTGTTCCAAAGTGCATCAAGGCCTCAAACCGCAATAACATAACAGGAAGATGTTCCTCGTATGATCTAAAATATAGACATTATGTTTAGGACTCACAATGCTCTGTGTAACATATATCAGTAAATCCCTACATCCTCATCATAGACTCTAATAACAAACAATTATGTCTACATCTTACAGACATAGGATTTTTCGGTTGTGTATAAAAGAATTTATTCCAGTACTAAACTGTCACACCTTAACCAAATTGTTTCTTCAAATATGGTACTTACCAAAAGCATCCCAGAGGTCTACTGAAAGAACTGCAAACTATTGTTGAGGCTTTCTAAACATTCTAACTTATTTCTGTAATAAGCCTATGCTTGATGACATGCTCATCACTATAAGAGACTTACATGGTAAGTGGTATGACATGCCTGTCACTATAAGAGACTTACATGGTAAGTGGTATGACATGCCTGTCACTATAAGAGACTTACATGGTAAGTGGTATGACATGCCTGTCACTATAAAAAACTTACATGGTAAGTGGTATGATATGCCTGTCACTATAAGAGACTTACATGGTAAGTGGTATGACATGCCTGTCACTATAAAAAACTTACATGGTAAGTGGTATGATATGCCCATAATAAGATACTTGCTATAGGATACTTACGTGGTAAGTGGTTTTTGTCTCCCACACAGTAGATCCTCCAGAGAATCGGGAGGTTCAGGGATCAGACTTGCACACACAGGCTGGTAGAAAGGTGCCCGTCGAGAAGCTCCCAGAATACCCTCTGAACTGTTGTCATGGTAACTCATGCAAGTACCTGTTATGTAATTCTCCAGTGGGATTGAACCAAAGTCTGACCATTCTGAAGCTATTACAAACTCATCAGAATTGTCCATGCTGTGGATGATACTAAAAAGACAAAACCAGAATTGTACTGTATAAGGACAACCTTAATGAAGTAGACTGTTGTAAATTGAAATCATTATGGGTAGCGAAACTTGTTTAATCAGACATCATTTTGGAACAGAATAACAGTTAGAATAGAAAGGATCTCAGTTAAGAGGCCTAGCGGCCTTGATGGTCACCTGAGATAAGCAATATTGAATATAAAGGTTAAAGGTTAGTTATCAAGTGTCATGAAACAGAAATTGTGACACTGAATATAGACAGGGTCAATACATACATACCATCAAAACTGTCATCCTATACTAATAGTTCTTATCAAGTTATTTCCAGTGGGAAATAACCAACGTTTAGCCCAAAAATGCAATCTGACACTGTTTGGCCCCGCCTATCACCCCTGGGAATCAGTCAGGATCAAAATGAGCATACCGTGAAGTCGTCATCCTTCATTCATAATTCATTCATAATTCTAACCAAGTTTGAAATATTTCCAAAGGAAATTTAACAAATAATGCTCAAAAATCTAGTTTTCCAATGTAAACTATAGTAAACTTATCCCACTTCCATCAAGGAAATGCAAGATACTGGGGCCATGACATTCACAATTTTGGTAAAGCACGTTAAGATACTTTCATTCATGAAGAGTTTTTGATTCTACCATACCTGGATCTTGAGAAAACAAAATTTGAAATCAGAGTCAATTTGACCCCTTTTGGCTCAGGACCCTGGGGGGAAGGGAACTGTATAATTTCAGTTCATCTTAGGACACGGAAGGTTTCTGCAAAATTTCATTGAAATCATCTTGGGATACAGAAGGTTTCCGTAAAATTTCATTGAAATCGGATCAGGGGTTTGGGTAGATTGTCATGATTGAACTGAAGTGTATGTCTCCTGAAGACATGCAGCAATAGATTGCTATGACTCAAACAGTATGTATTAGAAAATTTTACTACAATTACATTCAAAATTTTAAAAATTGAAATAGGATGTATTTCTAATTCTACAAATACTTTGTGTACAGACCTGTTGATATCAATTGCAGCTTGGACAAGATCTTCACAGATCTGCCCTTTGAAACTGGCAACAAAACAGGTAAAGAGCCTCTCAATGTCATGAAACAGACGATTGATACACATTGATTGTCTCTGGGTGTTGATTTCTGTAAATACAAGTAGCGGATTCATCAAACACATCACACTATGGAAGAAAAATCCCAGTTCTGATGATCAAGATACATTTTACTTATATCTATCTAAATTGATAAATACTAGTATTAAAATGCAGAGTTTAGAATGTAAAAGATGAAAAATTTTCTTTGAAAAAGGGAAAAATTCAGATGACAACAAAAGTTTGATTGATAAATTGTCACCTTGTAATGATCCTAGTTTTCTTTGTGACATTTGATTTACAATATCTAATTTGTGATATCTGATGAGGCAGTTTTGAAACAACTGAAAAACAATTTGAACAGTATCACAGGGTTAAAAAGCGCTGAGACTTAACCATTAAGTGTGCTGTTGGCCATGTTGATGAGCACTCTCCCTGCAGAGTCGATTTCTGCACTGCCAATTAGTTCTGCTACCTTTTGGAAGTAACAGCGGTAGATCTGTGTCTTGGCTTTCTCGTCAAAGTTACATGTGTCAGGGTATCGGATACTGCTTAGTCTGACAGGAAAATCATTACAGATTTAATTGGAGTCTATAGATACACGGTATCAAAGAAATAAATGTTAAGTACACTGTATACTAAAGTTAGACAATTATAATCTGTAATAGTTACCTTTCTCAGGTAAAATTTGAAGAAGTACAAACAAACCAATGGTAAACTTTATATGTGGGTTACTTGGGTTAAATGGAGCTGTAACTACTTCAAAAACAGGATAACTAAATATACCTGACCCTCTGTATATCATCCCTGAAGTCCTGGTCGAGTTGGGTCAGTGTCAGATCAACGGCTGGTTTCTGGTCAGGACAGATACCAAATGTTGGATCAGGTGCACCCTGCATTTGATTAATCTCTGATCTAGAGTCTCTTATAGTATCTAAAAACAAAATGTAACTATGTAACATCAGTTGGAAGAAAACTAGCAGTTGTTAAGACATAAGTTTTCAACCAAATTTGAATTAGATTAGACTGTAATTATGCCATGAAGAGTCAGTGACCTTGACTTTTGTTCAAGTAAGAATAATCCCATTCCTGCTTGTTGTCCCTCCCTGATTTAGAAGAATTCCCCTATGTTAGAACAGTTCCCCTATGTTAGAAGAATTCCCCTATGTTAGAAGTGTTCCCCTATGTTAGAAGAATTCCCCTATGTCAGAAGAATTCCCCTATGTTAGAAGAATTCCCCTATGTCAGAAGAATTCCCCTATGTTAGAAGAATTTCAATAAAGTTGTTCACAATTGCTACTTTTGCTGTTGTATTTATTGGGCAAAAAAGCCCATGGCTGGTAATAAGCCCAAATTTATCTATCGCAGATGAGTGAAAATGCTGACAATAAACCTAACTCCACTTGGAATTTTGTCAAATTGGGCATTTGTATATGAAGATACATGACTTTAACTCCATGATTCATAGTTCTATGGTAAGGATTAAATGTTTACATTTTGTCACACTGGATCATTAGCAGCAAAGTACAAAGCAGTTTATGATCCTGGGACGAGGCTATGTAGCATGATTATCTTTGCCTTGTCATGCATAGCATAAACATACAGCTGTAAAGTTGTAGGGAAGTGATTTGAACAGTTTCCTAGTTATGACCCAAGGAATCAGTAGTAGGGTATTTAGTGAGGATGACAGCATAGAAATTGGGTCCTCAGTTTCAATAATCAGAGAAGAAATGTGTTTGGATCTTTTATTCATGAGATGGTATCATTCAGTTAATATCCTAATGGTCAAGTTCCCTTGGACAAAGCTCCAATGTTATACTGGTAGCATGATGATGCTAGGCTCTTTAGCATACCAAACAGTGATTTTGTCTCACTTCATCATCCTGGGTGGTCCGAGACCCTCGATTTGTACAATTTTGGTTCATCATCACGTAAAATTGCTTCTTTTTTCCAACCAGTAGTTGACAATCAACAACCATGATATATTTGACATAAAGTAACATATATGGCCACACGACCCTATTTTTTTCACCTTGCCCCTTATCTCCCTGGCCTGGTGGTGGGAAGAAACATGGTCATGAGTCCCTCAATTTGTGTATTTCAAATCATTACCTATGGATATGTAAACCAAATATGGTTTATATTCCATCTAAATCTTCCCGGGGATAGTTTACTTAAAGCAATATGTCTATGCATAGCTATCAGTTTTGGTGCATTTAATGGGAACTTCATCCTTTACATCAAATGAACTAAACTAAGACAAATGCATGCAGCTAGTGCCATATATCAAACAGGTGAGTATGACAATGATTTAAAATGGTACTGAACCTTTTGACTTACCCATGTGTTTGAAGACACGACAGATAATTCCACCAGGGTCTTCACTGATGGCATAATGAAGTAACTTTTGCATCTGGTCTCTGCTAAGGGTGGACAACACTTCTGTGACAGGTGCATGTACATTGAACAGGAACTAAAACACCAAGAAGACACTAATATTGCAGGCAGGCTTGTTTGTTTACTAGGTTTATTGCCCTGTCAACAGCCAGTGTCATTTTGAGGTAGGGTGCCCATATAGGAGAGGGAGGGGGGGGGCACTGATAACTAATGTAGATACAACTTTAAGACTGAAAAGCAACATGCAAGTGAATAGTGATCTGGAAACAACAACATCAAGAGGACTTATCATAAAACAGGTAAACAACATATTACTTGAACTGGGGTGTGTACAGGAGCATGTAAAGTGATCTGGACAGGACAACATCAACTACATGCATATAGCTGTACTAGAAAAGGCATAGATATTAATGTTATCTCTTACAATAATCTTTTCAATTATCTAATTATGTGTTATGTTCATTGTTTTGAAGACTTCTGAGCCACTGTTGGTAGCGTTCTGTTCCATATTGATAAGTGTTACTGATACAGTACACTGGGCCATGTGTGCAATGATTGCCCTCTTAAAAGTGAAAGACAAATATTCAAAAAGTAATTTCTAACAAATTGACATCCATAGTAATTTGGTATGGTATGCATGTTACTTCTGTTTCTTCCAAGGGAGCCCTACCTTGTCAGAATTACGTATTCTGTAGATTACCACAGCAACAATATGTCGACACCAGATCACCTTTGGGCAGAGGCTACAAGTTGACGCAGTCACTTTTTGCTTCTCAAATGAAACTGTAACTTTGGCATCTTCCATCTTGGATTTGGTGGTAATAGTAGTAGAGTCACTTGCCTCAGATGTTAAAAACACAGGCTTCGATAATATGGCTGATATCATAAACCCTGAAATTTTGAAAGAAAAAAACATTAATCTCATTTTTCATCTCATTACACTTCCTTACATTCAAAGGAGGGGTGGGGTAAATCAATACCATGTAAGGGAGTTTGTATAACTTACTGGCAACCCAACAGGTGCATCATTAACTATTTATCCTTTTGATATCATTCTATCATCAACTTACCAACTTGTGCAATTTCTATGATACGCTTTTCCTCGATTAGTGTCTCCCCATCCCTCCAATCATCCTCTTTGTAATGTGCCAGCTTAACATAGATCTTCACACTGCTTTCACTTTGGGGAAATGCCCAATAGGCTACCTGGGAAGACAAACATTAGTATAGTGTGATGCTGGTTTACATTACATAATTAACTTATGTAATTATTGCGCAATAAATCCAGGGGAAACAACAAAATATTCTGAAACAGAAACTGAAAACATATCAGATTGTGGGCTTATTGCAGGGCAATGACAAAACATATTTTGTGTAATTTTACATAATATTGAATAATAGTATGTAAAGGTAGGCTTGTTAACAAACATGGGCACATTGACAGACCAATACAGTATGAGTATGTCAAACTGCCAGTGTTAGATCATTTAGCTAATCAGCCAATCACATTATAGAAGTCACCTATGTAATATTTCTGCATATGACACCACTGAAGTAGGCTTGCAAGAACAAGAGGCCCATGGTCCTTAATGGTCATCAGACTATAAAGACCTATGTATGAAAGAGGCAAAATAGGCCTAAAATATTGCTCATTTACTCTACAATTTACATAGAAGACAATGTTGGCTCATCAAGACATTTTCTGCAAACTTGAACTAGAGAGTTGGTCCAATATCAGCACCCTGGGCCTTTTTGGTTATTGAGAACAAGTCATTTAAACATTTTTTTCACATTTGATACCTGTGACCTTGAAAGTGGGTCAACATCATTCATATTGATTAAGTTGATAGTCCTTCATCTTAGCATGCTACAGGCCTCATATCATCATCCTTGGCCTTTTGGTTATTGAGAAGAAGTCATTTAAAGATTTTAATATATTTGATCCCTGTGACCTTTCAAGCCAATCAAGGTCATTCTTATTAACTTGGGGTCAAATCAAATTTCCGTATTTAAGAACTGATAGTTCTCACCTAATGATGCATCAGACCAAATTTGGTTGAAATCAATCCAGGCATGAAGGAGGAGTAGGGTTTTAAAGAAAAAGTTTATGCATGCCGATGGAAGAAGCACAATGCATATAGGTCATCTTGACCCTTCTGGTTAGATGACCTATAAAAACTTCTAAGACTTGTTTCATTAAGTCTCATATGAAATGTATGCTCATTTATATTATAATATATATGTATTAGTAAAACTAATGATTATGTCTTTTTATTTATATCAAGGAATCTAAAAATTGTTAAATTTTTGAAAGTGTTTTCGAAATGTAAATATACAAGAAATAATGTGTATTCCTATAGGAAAGAAAAGACCATTTTAACAAAAGAGCAGCATAGATATGCAGTGACACATGGGAAATGATTAAAAGCCAGTGATCAAAGAAGATAGGAGCTGCATAAAAAGTTATACATCCTAGAATTTTAGATGAAATAACTCTATTTCTGTTTATTTAAACACCATTCTTTATTTATATCATATATCTTTTTAATTGATTTACCACTTAGGAACAATCAATGTTAGTTAAATGTCACAGAGGTTAAGCCAATAGGGCAAAATGGTTCTATTCCAAAGGAAATCTGCACAGAAACCAATTACTCATTGTCCTTTTACTTCTAAAAACATACAAACAGGAAGTCTTAATTGCATACAGTACCTTCTTAATCATATCTTCATCCAAAGGAGGGTTATGATCTTCTAGAAATTGACAAGGATAATGTCCACCAGTTACTTTGGCTGCTAAAAAGGAAAGAGGCAGTACTGTGGACTTTTTGAAAAGATTACTTGTGTCTCCTGACGGGACCGGTGAGGTTGAATTTGACCGGTTGATGTTGACCTGAGAGGACCTTTCCGAACAGTCATCACAATCACTGCCATACAGACTGTCAAAGACATCCTCTGACTCCGATTCATGATCTGTAACATTTTTCAAAAATAAAGCAAAAATTGAAAAAAAGATGTTGAAGTGTGAAACGACTTTAAACTCTTCAGTAGGCAAATCTATATTGATGATGTAATTGCTAAAGGCAATGTCTGAAGACTTCTGAAGCTATTCTAAATGGGCTGCCAAATTTCATTTTTCAAAAAATTAACTACTAGGAAAAATGCACTACAATGCAAAATTTATGATTTGAATCAACCAGGACTTTGGCTCAATACTATTCATTCACCAATGCGAAATGACCATATCTTTGGAAGCCAATTCATGATCCTAACACAATCAAAACCGATTATAACCTTGAAAGTTTGAAGATGCAGGACTTCTTGTATATGTATCTAGTACGGTACCTGTTGGATCTCTACCTCTACAACTTTTTGAGGGTTGGGGTGGGGTATATAAACCAATCATGTCTGTCTCGCTTTGTTGTGGGGCATATATATAGTTGTATACCCATCATATCTTTCTGCTTCATTGCATTACATCAAATTGAACTACATGAAATTGAACTGCATCCCATTTTAAATCATTATCACCACTCTTTTCTTGAAGAATCTTGATAACACTTTATGCAAAGGTAAGTCAGTAGAATTGTATTTCATGGTTTAAGGTCACCATTAGTCTATAACATTTGTGTGGGAGTGGGGGCATTAATGTTTTTCGACATTTTCTAGTTTATTCTACTTACAGCATCCTAAACAAGAAAATACTGTAAAAATATTTTTTTAACAATTAAGAAGACATATATGAGACAAGGTTTTTATTCCAAATCTTTCTGGTCCACAGCCTTTATTTGGCTGTATAAAATGGCACATCATTTGCTTGCTTTTTTGTTGGGTTTATTGTGATGTGAACAGCCAGATAGGTGGTTATCCAAGTGGTAGCTGTTATATGGGAAGGCATGAAGTTTACATTTTATCTTGATGTATACTGTCCATGAATAAGTGACCATTGTTACTAAGGCACCAAAAAGTCAATCATCTCAGTAACTGTTTATCGAACTTAATCTAAATCCATCTCTTATGTTCTAGGATGATTGTTTGATCAGGGACGTATAATACAGATACGTCCCTGGTTTGATGAACAAAATATATTAAGTTGTTATAAATCATACTCATTCCATGTGCAATATATATGTATATGTATATTTACATATTTTTACGTAAAATTTTACATAATAAGGAAGCAAAAACTTTTTCGCAATCAGACTCACCATCCATTCCCTGAGTCTGCGATCTATCTGAAATGTTTCTCCAGTTCTTTGTCTCGGATTCTATAGACAGAATTTTACAATACAAAGAATTTTCGATAAATCTTATTTTAAATATGTCGTAATTTCCAGGAAATGCGCATGGTTTTTACAAGGAAGTATAACGTGATTTTTTGTTAACACAATCAGCCGTGTTTACGTATTACGCAGCAATATTTATTTCACGAAAAAAATATTTGGATGTATATATTTAAATCATTAAAGCATATCAAACTAATAAGAGGTGTTTAAAATTGACAGGAAAAATCATACCACTGTCTGACACGACGTTGTGTATCTGGATGTGGCTGTGACAGAGTCTCCGAAGTCGTTTGTTCTGCTTTAGAGCAAAACGTGACAGACCTGCCATTTTTCTTGTTTACATCGATTGATGACGTCATATGGCGCCAAGTATAATTTTTTATCGCATCGCTTTAATTTTGCACGTCAATAGAAATATCGAATAATTTAAATATATAGAAATCTATACTTTAAATTGTGTAAGGTCAACACAAAAATTAATTGCCTATGCATATCTACTGCATAACACAACTACAAAAATACGAAACTATTTTTTTGTCGGTAGAGACGCATTGCTGACTCCATTTAATCCGTGACTGAGCATTCGGAACACCTCGTCTAGATTACTATAGGCAGCAGGTTAATTTGCACTTGTCTAGAAGTTACTGGTTACGTTTGAGATATACAGGTATAGCTGCTAGCAGTTTGGTTATGAAAAATACATCCTTACATGTATATATATTTATTAACTGTATAATTATTATTTTAATAGCAGAGAAATAAAAATTGTGTAAATAAAATATTCCCTCACATTTCTGGCATGTGATGACCATGGTTACAAACACGAAAAACATTCTGCTAATTCCAATCTAACACCACAACTTTACAGAAGAAATTTATTTCTGAACACCTATCTTTAAATTAACAATACTGTCATGGTAACAAACTATTTACATTCCAACTCGGAACGTCTTCACAGCATGACATTTAATTAATGTCTATTGAACTTAATCTAAATGATGTAAAATGGCTATTACATAGAGAATACATGATCAGTGGCTTAAAATATAACCTGTATTTTGGCATGGGTAATGAAAGACAAAAGTGGCGAACATAACAATTTGAGATTCATCAGATTGTTTTGTTCTTAGGATATTGCAAAAAATTCCTTGTACGAGTATCGGGGCCGGGGACGGCGTACACAATTTTCACCCCACAAGATGACCAAAATCGTCCGAGGTGTTCCGATTGGTCAAGGAGGGCATTGGTAAGAAAGAAGAAGGAATGGAAAAGGTATCCTTATTTCTGCTTTGAGTGGAAGAAATCGGGAGTAAAAAGGTGGGATTTCTTATAAAATAGATCTTGATTGGAACTTTTTTCATTGTCAATTTTCTGATAGAACTTAGATGTAATATGAAAACGTTTTTTTAACATTTCAAGTTTCATTACCATAACCATATCAACCACAAGTACATGTGATATCAACAGGTTGCTATCACAGTTTCAATTTACTTTTAGAAATGATTTGAGTCTTGATATTTCGTATCGTTGGTGATGTGTCATGGTTCATGCCATCACTTTTAGTATTGGATATGGAAATGTACAGCTTCATATGAAATAGGCACTGTCAAAAATCGAGCACGATGTTATGGAGAAGATCTATCATTTTTTCAGTCAAGTTGTTTACACATCATTTTAATGAAACTTTAAAAAAAAATAAACATAATATTGAATTGAAATAATCATATGTTATTGAATGCTTGCATTGGAGTGAACATCCAATTAATGCAGTGATCAATTTCATGCCAATTCGGGATCCTATGGCACCAACGCACTTCTCGTTATAGAAAATAACAAGAAGGTCCCGAATGAAATCAGATGTACTCCTATCTTGATCGGTTATTTTTGTATTTTTTCTACATGTGTTCTTTTGGCAATGTGATATATTGCATACAAATACACGTACTGGTAAATTTATCAATTAGTATCTGACCCAATTGAAGGGATTCAGAAATGCAGAAGAAAGACCAGAAACAGGTAAAAATATATGTTACCAGTATGGGGACCTTGACATGATCATATATATGTATGATATAATCCAACCCTATTTTAATTTACCCATGCCAGAAAGTTGATTTATTATGTGGCAGCCACATGAACCCAATATTAATTATGCAGTCCTTGCATTCTGATGAGAAATATAAGTTTGATAAATATTTTTCAAATCATCTAGTTTTAAAGAAGTAAAATGTGGTGAACAGACTTTAAAAGCTTCCTTTTGAGTTGGCCATTTCCAAAGTCAGTTTTGTGATTAGTTTCAACCTTGGGAAATTTTCAGCAAGTATGGAGGACCAGACAACATCCGTAGGAAGAATTAAAACTGTTTAATAGTTGATATGTTTCGGCATACTAAGTTCTGAGGACATGTTAACTATTAAACAATTATAATTCTTCCAACGGATGTTGTTTGGTCCTCTATATTTGCTGTTTACACATCTTTGAACTAGAGTCCTGTATTCCACTAGGAATCCATCCTCGGAAGACTGCTGATATTACTGAATCTACAATACAGGATGTTAGATCTGATTTTCTTTGTACTTTGGAAATTTTGTTAGCCTTTGGTTAATTCAAGGTTATTAAAGTATTTTCACACCTCAGATACAGTTATATGTGGTTATACATTTACCTGAATCTTGACAAGATGAACCGCTGAGGTGCTAGACTATCCTGTGATACTATCAAAAGATCTGAAAAAGCTTTGCAATATAAATGGTTTGAAATAAAAGACACTTTTGATTTTGGGTCTGATGTCATTTTTTCCTGTCTTTATTTCTGTCATTACAGTGTCTGTTCACAGTAGTATAAAGCATTGATACTTGAATTTCACCTGTTGTTGACTATCTGTTGCATGGAATAGAAATGCCAAAAGCTAACAGAACTGTCAAATGATGGGACTGGAGTGATACATATTAGAGAAAATCTTAGCTGAAAAGGAAGCTATTAAATTGGTACCCATTTGAATTTTTTTAGCTAGAAATGTGTCTAGAAATAGAATGATAGTTTTGATAATGTTTTGCCAGTTTTTAACAATGTGTGTGTTTCAGTGAAGATTCCTTAAACTTAATCATTTTGCCACAATTATTTTCTTGATATACATGTATATGTATAAATTAATGTATGTAGTCCATTCTCAATAGAATAAGAATCACGAGCTCTTTCGTTTTTGCTCTTCAGATACTTATGATAAAAATACATTGATGATATCATATAGAAAATGACATTTAGTAGTATTTAGAAGTAGAAGTAATCCTCATGTTAGACTGTTTAGTTTGGGCTTGAATAATTTGATAGAGTGCTTTTCAGTACTTTTATTTTTTTATCATTTTAAAATGTATCTCTTTGCATTTTGTAGAGTGGAAATAATTTGAAAATCTTCTGTCCACTATCAAGAACTTACATCCAGTTAGAACTTTCTATTCTCTATGTTATGCATATATATATACTGTTTATGTACATAGACACAGATTCTTAGTTGGTCCCCATTTGTCCAATGTAGAATTTTCTGCTTCCATATGGAGGCCATTGAAGTTAATTGAAATTAATGAAGGATCTATATATATATAAATGTAAGTAATCAATACACGTTTCCCTGTATTTGTATGTTCTGTTAGCTTCTTATCTGCATTATTTCTACTACAGTCTTTTCATTTGAAGGAGTAAAGATTAAATATCACATCCATAATTCATATTAACCTTTTGGCGACATGTACCTTTTAACAGGGATGTTTTTAAGTGAAACTTGTGTATTTGTGGAGAAGCACTTTGTACAGGACCACAACTGACTTTTGCCAAAATTGCAATTGTGGGTCATGATTTTTAATCATGTTAATTTTGTTAATGCAGAACATATGGCACCTTTCATATGAGGGTTTAATCACATGATGACTTGTCCAGTGTTTATAGGATTTTAAACACATACATACAGTTCTTTAATTTCTTGACAATCTCATTTGAATACAGGGTTGGATTTCAGAATACAGTTTTAAGACTGCGAACTTTGATGTAATTGATCAAGGAACAACTGTAGTAATAGCAAATTTGTCTGTTGATTATGTAATGCTTCCTGCAAATGTAATTACAAATGTACTGTAGCCATAAGCACCTTCAGGTGCTAGAGCTTAATGTAGTACAGTATTTTAATGCTTCCTGCACATCTGCACTCTAAAGAGAGGCGAGCAGTGTTCATTAAGTTAGGGTTTGATGATTATATCTCTCTTAAAATAATATAAAAACAAAGAAACTAGGTGGTGGCATATCATAGTGTCATTACAGTATTTATAGAAACATAGCATTAAAGAAAAGGACAGCGAGGACCTAAATAAATGTTCAACATAGGGAAAACAAGGGAATTTCCCTTAAGTGCTGTGATCATTAAGTACACTTGTGAAATATAGCAGAACTTGCGAGTTAGTGGTTTAAATACAAGAAAAAGTATAAACAAATATTCATACAATAACACATGTTTAGTTATAGATTTCTGTGTAGCAATGTTTTGTGATCATTACAAAATGAAAGAAACTGTTACTGGAAATTCCTGAAATACAATTGTATGTAATATACGAAAATCTGTTATTTTAGCCTATGAAATCATTTTAGCATGTAATTATTCCAGTCATATGGAAAAAAACTTACATGCCATAGTATTTTCACACTGTGTTATGGTTAATTTCTTGACCCAACAAAGCTACAGATTTTTAGAAACCTGTTACTCGACCTGTCTGGCTGAGACATCAACATCACACTGAAGCCAATCCTCTTTCTAAAGCACTGTCAATATCTTCCTGTAATGGAAATACCCAGAAAATTCTCAGGGTATGTAACATATTCACAAATTTTACTGATTTGACTGAACAACAATATACATCCAATTTATACAGGGATTTTAGTAGTAGCTTAAACAGAAAAAAGTCTGGCACTAAACATTGCATTATTGGTTGGTGAGTTTTGTTTAGATATAGACTGTGGGTAAATGTCATCTGACATTTAACTGTGATCAATATTCACAAAAACAAATCAAAACTACCAAAATTTGTACATAGCTTACTGTATAAACCCTTATAAATACACCCACATTATTTGTAAATTGCTGATGATTACAATGTGCCTAGATTTAGAATTTAAAATCCAGGTTGTTGTTTACCAATGGCGTTTTCTTGTAGCCTTTAGTACACTTTTATTTTCTTCTGAATAATTTTGAACAAAACATTTCAAATTTCAAGAGAGAATTTAATGACCGAGTTTCTCCTCAGGGGAATTTGTGACCTGAAAAGTATTTTAGGCTAGTTCAAATATTGACCATGTGGCCAATTCTAACAGATTATTCATCGAAAATCAACACAACAGGTACATAGCAAAGGTAAAGACTGTGTATAAAACGGATATAAACTTGGTTATAGTCTGTCACTGAGATGTGTGTACGTGTACGTATGGGACAGATATAGTCCGAGCTTATACAAGTTGTGTACATGCGAGGATGTGTTCTAATGGATTTATGGTTTGAACATTATAATTATGAAGATTATACCTAGTAGTATAACAATTTACAACATTTAGCTGTTGTAGTAACTTGGGTGGTAATAATTTACAGGTATGTGTTTTTTATTTGAGAATTTATTACATGTAATGATGTTTGTGACATTGTTCACTGATCCAAAGTTTATTTTTGTTGGTTATCAGGTTATCAGTGTGATAACACTCAATTTGTGTAATGTAACTAATTTATGAAATTTTCCTATCACTGTTATTTGATACTTATAATTGAGATGACTGAGCCAATCAATTTTGGTTGTTTAAATACCAATTCCTATTCAACTAAATAATTGCTGTTTTTTTTTTTAATCTCAAAATTTACAAATATTTTTTTAAGTACCAGTAATCTTGTTTAAATCTGAAATGTCAACTATTACTGAGTATATATCATATTTTACAACATCTAAATGATATATTTACTGCAATTATATCAATAGATCGCAGTGGTTAATACTTGTGCCTCACACATTTTAAAGTACTTATTATTATACTGTAAATGTTAAATGATCTATGCTATATTTTGAAAAATCAATTATGAACTTATGCAAAAGGAACAGAGTGGTTTGTAAATTTGACAGGTTACTTTGTATGCAGTATTTTAATACATTTGGCTTCCTTAAATACTGTAGGTATACACTAAATGTTCACACTTTACACCAGGATCTCAAGTACTTGGTTTTAAATACACTTGATAAAGGACAGATTGAAATGTATTGACTTGTTATTCATGATGAGGTCTTCTTGAATTTATGGTCAATATATCTGTGAAGATCAAGGGTGTATGTTATCTGTTTGATGAGAAGATGGTCTCTACATTAGGAGTGTATTAGGGACTTCAGTGAGGACAAGGTTGATAACTTGTCACCTTTGTATATTACATGTATATATCTATACAGCTACCATTAGAGTATCATGGACAACCTTATATATGTATGGTAAATAGAAAGTAAACCTGGGTTTGAAAACGTTCAGCATTACAGACTGTAATCTTGAAATGAAATTTTGTCCTCTAGGCTTTTATCCAGCTTTTCATAGCAAAATAATTCTCAAATCTAATAGAAGATGACTTCACTGGGGACAATTCTGGGAGCTGATCATGAGAGCAATCAATATACAATTTTTTAGCAACTTTTATTCAGTGTCCAAAAATAAGGCATGTCAATAATAGAAAGGTCAATTTCAGTTTTAAGGGGGCCAGGACTCCTTGGTCCTCTCCAGGATTATCCCTGTCTCACCAAGGTCTGGGAAACAGAAAATGTAAATACATGAATGATCACTGCGTCATGGATATCAATGTTTTTTCTTCTCCTAGAAGTCAAAACTTTATCCAAGCTGCAAGTTTTTTGTACTGATTTGACATATAGTAATTATGTTGTATGATACAACAGCTTAACAGTATAACTTCTGTATAATAGCTGACAAATACTGGATATGTCACATAGACATCAGTGATTGGAGAGTTTGACAATATTGAAACATACAAGGTAGGTAAATGTATACCAAAGAGGATTAGTAATGACCAAACTTGAATATTCCAGGTAAAGTTCAACATGACGTATGATTCTTAAAGGATCATATGGATATAATTCTTCATTATAGGGACAAGCCATTGAGCTTAATAATGAAACTGCAACTGAAAAAACAAGTGCAAAATTTTGTAAAAAGGATTTCAGTAAATATACTGTATGTCAATTTGTTTCTCCTGATATTTAGAAAAAAAAATTCTCATATATTGTTTTCCAACTTTTTTGTTTATTTTAAGAAAAGCAGCATTCAAGTTTTATATCAAAACACATATGTAGGCCATATTTGACTAGAAAACCATCTGTTTATTAGAGAAAAGCTTTTGTTTATGGATGTTTGTTGGAAATAAACTTTTTTGTAAGGTTATACTTTATGTACAATGTTTTCTCTAGATCGTCCCTATTGTAAGGTTATACTTAATGTACAATGTTTTCTCTAGATCGTCCCTATTGTAAGGTTATACTTAATGTACAATGTTTTCTCTAGATCGTCCCTATTGTCTGGTTATACTTAATGTACAATGTTTTCTCTAGATCGTCCCTATTGTAAGGTTATACTTAATGTACAATGTTTTCTCTAGATCGTCCCTATTGTAAGGTTATACTTAATGTACAATGTTTTCTCTAGATCGTCCCTATTGTATGGTTATACTTAATGTACAATGTTTTCTCTAGATCGTCCCTATTGTAAGGTTATACTTAATGTACAATGTTTTCTCTAGATTGTCCCTATTGTATGGTTATATATAATGTACAATGATTTCTCTAGATCGTCCCTATTGTATGGTTACACTTAATGTACAATGTTTTCTCTAGATCGTCTCCCTATTGTCTGGTTATACTTAATGTACAATGTTTTCTCTAGATTGTCCCTATTGTAAGATTATACTTAATGTACAATGTTTTCTCTAGATTGTCCCTATATGATTAAAAAGATAAATTAATGTACAGGAGCAGTGAACAAACCACCCAAGGATTTAAGATGAATAGAATGTGTAGAAACATCTTTTTATATATGATACCCAAACAAAAAACTGAAAAGAAATTTAGTGAATCTGATATTTTTTATTTTCGCACATAATTTTATATGATGTGTAATATTTAAAAGTCAATATCAACGAACAACATCAGATTTGGGTAAATTTCTTGTGTTTTTTCTGACAATACCTCATGAATGGGTACATGTATTTGTGTATTTGAGTGAAAATGTGATGTAATGTGAGACATGGTTGTATTGCTGTATGTATATACTAGGTACATTATTCGAGGTTTTGATATGGTATTTGTGTCACTGCTATGTAATTGTGATTGTCACGCGTTCCTCCATCATGAGAAAGGAAAATAATATTGATTTCTTAGATTTGACAGTGATTTTTCACACAGATATATTAACACAGCATACAATTTACTTTACATTGACTTTTTCAGTAAGTTTATATATATATATGTATATAGACCAGTATCAGCTGATGATAGCTTGCATGTTGGTATCATCAAACCTGTCTCAGCTAAATGTATGTAAAGGTTTGGTGTTTACCATATTTATCTAAATATAAGCCCATGCCCGCAATTACGCCTCCTTTTTGCGTTTTTGCAGAGTCATCAATTTAGAAAAAATAATCTATAAACTATTAAGTCATTCCCAAACTAATTCTAAGCTTTACACTTCAGAGCTTGAGAAGGCTTATTTCAGAAGTACATTTAAATATATATACAGTAAGCTAAAAAATTATGGCAATTATAGGAGTATTGAGAATTCCAATTGAATCATTATTGATACATAACATTCATGGGCTATATTAGTTTATGTGTAGCAACTATATACCTCTTTAGTATCTCTTTTCACAAACAAAAACATTAACTTTGATTTTGATTTTGAAATTTGTAATCAAATGAAATACTATCTCCTTACTATGTGATACTATACACGTACTTGGAACAAGGTATGATTTCATTTTGTCATTTAGCTATTTAACCTAAGTTAGTCTGTATACTTGTACAGGATTTTATGAATGGCCATATCAGTTGCAAGATGGTATCAATCTGTACATGATCTTCCATATTCTTATCAGAAAAAACTTGTCCAGTTAATTTATGCTTAAACAGGACAAAATTGCTCAACATAATTTATTGTTGAAGTTGGCTGAATTTGAAGTTCACATTTTAAGAAAAAAAATAGAAAAGTTTGTTTTGTAATGTCCATGTCTTTTGAAATAAGATTATTATCAACTTGTATCCTTGATTTAACTATCCAGCTACTGCTGTAATTTTATCAATACTGAACATTTTAAATATTGCATTAGGTTGAAGCAATATGAATTACTGTGCATTACACCATGAAGATTATAGTGAATTATTGCACGCAACTGAAGTATTTCTTCCAAGCAAACATATCAGTAGTGTCTCCTTGTTTAACTTGTGTATTTGTGTCATTGGCGCCAAACATATACTGCTGATATCCTTATATAGACTTATCCTATTGTGGACACTTGGGCTTCCTGTTCTAAATGATCTTGCCTTTTTTCATTATACAAGTATTAATCATGTCCCCTGAGGATTCCCAAGGTCATGGGATCTTGTTTACTGGCCAGACTCTAGTGTTCACCAACAAAATCTGTCAGTGTTATCATCATTTATTTCTAGAGACATCATAATCAGTACTTTAATAGGAATCTCTTTTGGATGATTTTTGTCACTGTTTTCTGATTTATGTGGGGAAATGGGGAAATCACATTTGTTTGTGGAGAAGGTAAACTGACCTCTTTGATAATATTTACAGACATTTACATTTGCAAATATGAAAAGGGAAATAATGACATTATTGTATAGATATCTAGTGCGTGGTTTACACTACACATGTGTTAAGTGATACAACAATGATATCACAGAAAGGTGCAAGTTTCCTGAGAATTACAAACTGCCATGATTAGGGAGTATTGAACCATGTGTCTCAGAAAATCACCTGATGTTATGAGGCCAAAACTCTATCTACTAAATGATTTGAAATCAACTGACAGATATATATTTGATGTGATTATCAGATTATGATGAAAAAATAGACACACTGTGTATGGAAGTTTTTAAGAGAAAAGTAACAAGAGATTTTGATATTGAACAGTTGAAAATCTGAAAGCATGAATTTACCAACAAGAATGCTGTTTTATTTATCAAACCCTAGTAATGTATGTTCTTGAATCTGTCCCAAAGTTAGATATTATTTCACATCTTTAGCTTAAGAAATTGCTACCTAACTCTTAGATGGGAATGTTCACAGGCATTTATATGTGGAATGTTTTGATCTGTTTGCAATTTTCATATTACATTAACTTTTGATTTTAGACGACTCTTGGAGAGGATTCATAGTGAAAGGAAATAAGACTTTCAATCAAAACAAAATTAGGAGTGAATTTGATTATGATTGGTGATTTTAACGGTTGACATGATTTCAGTTGTGTCAGTGGTATGACCACATAAAACATTTTCATACTTCATCAATTATAATGTAAATACAAAGTCCTGCATTTAATAGGAATACAACTCCAAAATATTAATATTGACATTAATATTTACAATGGGCCTAGACATATGAATGGTGATGGCCAATAGGTGTATTATGACACTTTGGTGAAAGCACTTGAAGTAGTATAATGTGTATAGACTGCTGTCTATTTATGAAATTTTCTGTTGACCAACAATTATTAGGAGCTTGTATCAGGATTGTGCTACATGTTGATTTTATAACAAATAGTGATCAGAATCAGATATAGAGATTTACTACAGATAGCTGCATTCCTTCTGGTGTACTGAAGACCAGATAATACATAACAGTTCCACAGTACTATAAAGAAATCCTCTTTGTCTTGTCTCCTACACGGCATGCAGAACGACCTGGATTTGATCCCTTCTGTATTGATTGCCATTCTACAATTCTCTTTACAGCATGGCTGACTGGAGCGTCCTGAGGAATGCTGGGAGGGACTACCTGACCCTATACGGGAGTCGTGATGTCACAGCTTCACTCAGTGCAATGACAGCGACAAACTATACGGTGAACTCACCGTCATCGTCCTTTTCGTACCTGGATAAAACTGATGAGAATACCTTTTGTTGTTCTGAGAATGTGGATGATAGCGTTACATTTCTAAACCAGGTAAGACTTTTACCTTTGTACCTATTACAGTTGTGAGGTGATTTAATACAGTATATCTGTGGAAGGAGATATTTTCAACATATCAGGTAAACATGTATGGTTTCTTGTCTGCAAGATGGCTGTAAAATCATCAGATATTATATCATAGCTTCATATAACGGTCTGTAAGAGTTGGATTCTAGTTGTTCATTGATATCAGATGGCATGAAATACACACACTTTTTCCTCATTTACATTGAAGTCCATTCATGTAGTGACATGGCTCTCATTGTAACTGTTTTATGCTTGTCTTTACTATTGACTGACTGAGCTAACCACACATTTGTGTTTACATTGTAACTTTTAGACCAACAGTTAAAAGAGTAATACTAGACGCGTACACACACCTTTTCAGGTGTGCACAGCAGACATGTAATTAGGACAGGTAACAGAATTTCTCGTCAGCTGTAATGTTGTAAAGTAATGGACCGCATAATTAATAGGATATCTGTGGTCCTAGGTATTGATTTCTGTGTTAACCATTGTGTATGTGTGTTTGTGTATAGGGTAGGATACAGTGACAATGTTGGTAGTGTATAGATCTCAGGTGTAAGTCCAGTATAAGCTGTGGATGTGTTTATTTGGTATATTGGGTACCTATTTATCACTCTATGTGTATATTTTGGAATGAATTACATTGTAATAAAGGTATTGGAGATCTGATAACAAAGACTGGTCAACAATTTGTACAATTCTTTTATAGTCATCCTATCCATTCTGTTCATTAGTATGAGATATACTTATTATACATAGGTACCTCCCAAGTACAGGACTAACCTGACAGTATTTGTGGTTATTTTAAGAAAGAATGCATGGTTGGGGATAGACATTCATGGGTCCACTAATTACATGTAACATTGAAGGTACATGTAATTTGTACTCCTGTATCAGTTATGTGCTCTTTAAGTTCTCACTTGTTAATAGCATGTTTTGAATATTTATTGAAAATCAGTTTCTTAAAATATTTCACGAGTGTGTGCAAGGCAGATAAATTGTAGGAAGGACACCCAAATGAATATCTTCTTCAAATTGAAAAAAATTATAGTTTGATACAGTGTGCAAAAAGCCAGTGTTGTTCTTTAAGGACTCATCTACACTGCCTAAAGGCCCAAAATTGTTGAAATCTAGCAGGTGAAGAAAATAAAAATTGGTAGAAATAAATGTTATTCTAAAGCTGCAAACAAAAATGTGACAATGGTCATACCATTGGAACTTAGAGCTAGACTTAATCTTAGATTCACTAACAGCTTTACCAGACAAAGTGTGGCTCATCGGTGATATCTTTACAGATAAAGAGGAGAATTACATTTAGCCTGACTAATCTTGATAGAATTGTAGAGTCACCTGAGTCCTGGTTCATTATGCAAAGGATAGAAATCTCCATCTATGAATACTTCTCTATTGAGAAGTGACCTTGTGACCGATATATTTACAGAAAATAATTTGTCATTGTAGGAACTGACCGCTTTGGGTTTCCAGACCATCGATAATGGAGAAGGAACTACAGAGGTGTCCCTGGTCAACAGGTTGTATGAAATATTCCGATTGTATCAGAAGGCCAGACGTGTACGAGAAGAGCTTGAAAACAGGTACTTTATCAGGAAGTTAATACTGACATTTTACTACCTTGGTAGAATTGATAATCATAACCTGGTACATGTACTATTGTAAAATCTCTTACTTAATGAATTTCTCTCATGATTTAATCCAGATATTTCAAAACTCAATTTCTTGAGAAGTGCTTCTAACCCATAGGAAGTGTAATTCCGAAAAAGAAAACCTAATTAAAGAAAATCCTAATGACTTCTGGAGCTGTAATTTACTGAGTAGAAAGTCTCACCTTCTGCTCCTTGTAAAAGTTTCCTCAGTGTAACCATATATCTAATTCTTTTGTGACGATCATTGATCGTTTGCTAGTCATAGGTTACTTTTCTTAACATGTTGCAGCAATTTAGGAACAAAATTAACACCCTACTGGTATTAGGGCTTGATGTCTGTCGAACTTGAGACATAGCAGTGATTAAACAGAGCAGTACTTGTTTAATCAATGGTAGTAATATAACAAATGTTTCTCAAAAAGATAGAGAGCTTTCAAGTCTAACATAAAATATTTGACAGCAATGTTTATACTACCCATTGTTATATTACTGCATCTATCATAGGTGTTAAACTTGAAATGAACATACAAGCATGAGTAAAACAGCTGAACTTCCTAAAAACACACATGATAGGTTGATAAGACATTCAATTTCCAGTATTATAGTGTTAAAGAGTTCTTGTTTACATGTTTTACTTTGTGACACTGAAATCATTGCATTTTTATGACCTTGTCCATCTTTAGCTAACTCTACTGCATTTACGTGGATATTTAATGTTGATTGAAAAAATCCATCAGCAATCTTATACCAAGTACGTTCATTTTTATATCAAATATATCTATTCTTATATCAAATATATTTATTCTTATATCAAATATGTCCATTCTTCGATAATGAATTCAGTTTGCTGTGAGGTTTCTTGTGTATGTATCATTGTTAATGTGATTTAATTCCCTTACCATATCTTACCAGAGACAATAGGACCATAATTTTAAAAAGAAAATGGGTACATACTGAGTTAGAATGGGTTTATCTTTTTGAGAGATTGCATTATTTTTTAATTTATTTTTCTAGAAAAATATCTGGTTCATTGTCATATTGAAAAACATGTTAAATCATAGCAACAAAGTATGAACTGTTTTTAATCAGTCAATGATCTTATGCCTTACCAAAATGAATTTAGTTTCGTGTCAATTTTTCTCCAAAATGTAATTTGTAAATATTTTTGAATGATTAGTATATTAAAGATAATGAGATTTTGTGTTGGTGATAAGGATGTTATTTATCTGATTCTCCATTGCTTTACATTTATAAATTATTTTGTAAATTTGGAGATTGTTTGGTAACTGAATAATTTTCTGACAGCTACTGTCGATACATGGGTGGGCAATATATCATCTGATGGTTTGGAGCACTAGATATATTGTTATCATTTAATGGATTGAAGTTATAGAGAATTTCATTACCATTATAGAGAATTTCATTAATATTTAATGGTTTGAAGTTATAGAGAATTTCATTACCATTATAGAGAATTTCATTAATATTTAATGGATTGAAGTTATAGAGAATTTCATTACCATTATAGAGAATTTCATTAATATTTAATGGATTGAAGTTATAGAGAATTTCATTACCATTATAGAGAATTTCATTAATATTTAATGGTTTGAAGTAATAGAGAATTTCATTAATATTTAATGGTTTGAAGTAATAGAGAATTTCAATATCATTTAATGGTTTGGCGTTCTAGAGAATTTCATTAATATTATAGAGAATTCCATTAATATTTAATGGTTTTAAGTAATAGAGAATTTCAATATCATTTAATGGTTTTAAGTAATAGAGAATTTCAATATCATTTAATGGTTTGAAGTTAAAGATAATTCCATTATCATTTAATGGTTTGGAGTTCTACAGAATTTCATTACCATTTAATGTAAACATGTGTTTTCAAGACTATTTTTGCCTTTTTTGCTGTTTTTGCATCTAAAGGTATGACATATTTTTTGTCATTAGAAGGTTTTACCATAATTGGCATTAGCCAAGAAAATATAGCTAAATATGTGCAACATGTTATATTGAATCATATCATGGATAGATGTATACAAAACTGGAGAAAAAGACGGTTTTTGCTATTTCATTTTGCTCCCGATATCTGTTTACTCTTCTTTTGTTGCTTGTGACATAATTTGTGGTAATAACCATATGACTAATGGTATATTACATTTATCTATTACAGACTACGCCGACTGTCGAGTGAGACCGATCACTACCAGAGCTCAAACCATCGCCTAAAGAATGAAAAGATTCAGTTGGAACGTGAAGTGGCAAAGGAACAGGAAAAATGCAGACAATTTGCCATTAAACAGAAGTCCTTGGCAGAGAAATTCAAGACTGAGAAAGATGAGGTTTGTATATAACATTATGTGTAGATAGAGATATACATTTGTGTGGTAAAACTGTGGAACATTATAGTTGAAGTTGTGTGTAGTGATGATAAATTGCTCCCATTTTTATAAAATACTTGTTAGAGATTATTTTCATACCAGATTTTGCATCTAAACAATCTAAACAGGAGGAAAATTCATATGACATTGTCATTAGTGAGACATGTGCAAATAATTCGACTCATTGGGAGATAAGTGTTAACAACGCTACAGAACAATGATGTTCGTCAATGAGACAGAAATGGGAGGAGTCGCAGAGACTGAAAACTTGTCAACAAACCAACCTAAAGAGATATGTGTTCAGAGCACAGAAGTAAAATGATAAAGTTGACAGTAAAATGATCATTGTTTGACGTTGGTTTTCATAACGGTAAACATCATACATTATATCAATAATTGTTGGTTTACAATGCTTTCTGGAATGTCTAAGGTAATACAACATAGTCAAGAGATATCACTGATTAAATGGTTATAACACTTCATTTGATTGGTCAATGGAAATAATTTGTGAAAGCCTGAGACTATTTAACCATGACGTGAATAACTTCTGGAGATATTTCTCGTTTTTAACAAGAAACTTTGATAGCAATAGTAAATGAACTCATTATTAAATGGTGTTATGACCTTTGAAAAGAGATCCTTGTTATTCTACTAAATTCCAATTTAAGGATGTCCTTAATTTGTAGCAGAGTGGTAGAAATTTTATATTAAAGTGCTGAAAAAGTGGTTTTTGTGTCCGTTTGTAAAGTCTCTGTAATTGGTACTTCCCTGTTACATCCAGAGGACAGAATTTTCTTAAATCAAAATGCGTATTACTTTATTACCGTATTCGATCCAATAAACACCCAGGGCACTTAAAAATTGCAATTAAGGGGGGGGGGGGGGCTTATTAATTAGAGACCATCTTAAGTGTAAAAGAAACACATTCAGTACTAACAAATTTACTGTATGGTTCATGTATCTATAAAATCACTAGTTTTTTTACATGCAATAAAACCATCTTAGATATAAAAATTTTTTTCTTTTTTCTGGAGTATATCTCCTTATAAACCGACTTAAAACATTTCTTGATCATGAAGAAAACGTAAGTAAATCTAGACTTTTAGGGATCTGAAGGGGGAAGGGGCATTTATAGGGACATGGGCACTTATTGGGTCGAATACAGTATATGAAAAATAAAATGACCAGACTATACCACCATGTAAGCATTGTACTTTGAATGATGAACAGGAAAATTCGTATTTGTGGGTTATACTCAAAACATCATATTTCAAGGGTTCTGTGTAGAGGTGCTTGGCCAGGCTATCATATCACAGATACTCTCGTATGCTTACCTTCTTGAACACTTTGTCTTATTTTCCTGTATATAAATTTCTCTTTTATTTATATTTTGCCCTAGTTTTATGGAAGTTGAGTTTAAATCAATGTTTTGTTGACCAGTCAGTTCTTTGTTATTTCCTTACCAGCAGTCATCTGTTTTGTCTTAATAGAGAAAATTCAATAATGAAAAGAAAAATTTCACAGAAAGTGACATTTTTCTTCCAACTTCAACAAATGTAATTATAAGAGACCCTTTCGGAAAAAAGGATAGATTGGTTACAGAAAATTGTCTACATCTCAAAATTGGTTGATAATTTGCAACTGTCTGTCGTACCTTGGTGACGTTAGTGCAAAGACTTAGTGTACAGTCTAGTTATAGTGTAGGCTGTGTTGACATGTATAGCAAGTTTATACATATCAAAAAGTCAATATTTTGTGTATAATAAAGGAAAGTCGTATGATTAATCCCAACTTAAGTACTTAATGTTACATCATTTATGAGAAGCTTTTACAAATTGGTGTATAAATAGCTGACCTATTTTGATCATCTTGATGATAAACAGATCTTTGTACTCACATTTTCTTTGTTTTATCATTTTTACTAAAAGTAATATTATTGCATGCACCACTAAAGGTACCTGTTAAATGATTTGAATTTTTAACAAAACAAAAACCTCTACTTTAAGTATCATGTAGAACTAAGTTCTGTAGCGCATGGTGTGTTTTTAGCCTTATAAGGATAAAACATCCAGTCTGTGGGTGTTAATTCCCAGAATAGACATAGTGATGAACCTTGTTGTCTGTGTAGTATCACAGAGATGGTTAATGTTTTTACATGCTGTTTGCTTGTTTCATGTTTTGTCTGTGTGTCAGATGTAGTGATAATCTGGTGATTAATGTTCCAATACAAAGGCTGCCACAGACAATTACATTATGTTTACCCTATAGTGGTGTTATACCATATCAAGGAACGTAATAACACCTCTCTTACCTTTCCCATTCTCAAGCTGTCATGTAGCAAGTGCCCTATATGGATAATGGTTGGTGTCTATATTTCATGTTAGTCGCATTAAAAAAAAGGAAAAAATACAGGGCAGGTTCTAAGTATAACAGATTATGAAAATATAGATAAAACATATAGTATAGATTTAAGGAAATTGAAAAAAATATAAAGTAAGGAATAAAAAGGGAGAAAAATTGTAAAAAAAAAAAAATGTGCTGAGGTGTGTGTAGTAATTCCCCAAACTGCATGAATCACAATAAAGAAACAGGTCACCTGCAGTCTTACATTAAAAGAGATCTAGACTGCAAGTTTTATTGTTCACTATGCAAGTATTCTCTTGATGTACATCTGTATGTGTGTGGTCAAGTATACATGTAATCATGGAGGTGAAAATGATTGTGTGGAGGAGTGTTTCTCACATGTATAACTGTGTCAGTTCATTTTATTGAATAAAAAAAATTAATTAAAAAAAAAAAAGTTTTATTGTTCAGGAATTTCTTTTCAATTTCAAAAGACTCAGGTTTGTAATTGTATGAGATATCCATGTATACTTTTCAAACAAAAACTGTATAATCAGTAAAGTGATAGGAGTGCTATTGCCATAGATTGCATGGTGCTTTTTTTGTCTATTTGGGGCTTAGATGTGGAAGCTGCTTCAGAATTCTCATTTTAACTTGCTTACATGTACTGGGTATATATAATGCATGTGTACCAAATCCCTTCCTGCCTGTGTTTTATATTGTCTTTTAAGATTGGTAAGCTACGGATTATTTCGAAAGAAAAATTGCTGTTTAGTTCATCTAATAGATTCTTGATGCAAAATAGGGCCATGCAATCTTGCTATTTTGGAAATTAATCTGATTTGTCTCATGAAAATGGTATTCAGTTATGATGCAACAAATCATGAGAGATCCTAGGTAATTTGATTTTAAAGAATTTAGGACTGAGGAAAAAGAAAGTAATGAAAATTTCTAGGTAAAAATAGTGTTATCGAGATAGTTTAAACTTTTACATTGTGCATAATACATTTGTAGTGGAGCTAAAATATGTGCTGTGGGAATCAACAATTAATGGTTTTACTGAAATGAAATTCCTTTAATTGAATTTGTCACTCACAAGGATAGGTATTGCTCATGTTGTACCAAATTATATAATGTTACTGGATTTTAATCTGATATAACTATTTAAACTCAATGTTAACATTATGCTACTCCTGATAATGCTCATGGTATATGGGATTTTTTTTAATTGAAAAAGAAAACCAATCATAGGCCTGAAATGATGTTGACAGATTTGTTAAGATTCTGAAGGATTTCACCAGTGTACAAAAATCTCAAACGGAGATTTGAGGTAATGGAAGATTCTCATTAAAATAGTTCAGACACTGCAAAGAGTTGAGAGGAATTCTGATTCACTGCTGGATAGGAAATTCCAATTTGAAATCATTAGTTTGACTCAATAAAACCGATAATTACACTGAAATAAGATCTTAGCAAGTTGACAGAAACAAATCAAATTGCCAGTTTTGGGATTCCATTTCTTTTTTGGCCCATGTTAACTAGCTGTAGTACTGCTGAGGCTGGTTAGCTTAAAATTTAGTGTACAAGTTGTTTTGAAGAAAAATAATTAGGTAGATCTGTGTGTGTATATATTATTGATCAACATTTTTTAAAATTAATAATACAATGATGCATTTAGCAAAATAAAGCTGAAAACCTACAAGTACAGCTTGGGATTGAAAGTAATATGCAAACAAGTCTTAGAGATTTTAAGCATTGGAGAATATAGTAATTAAATGGTGAATAACTCCAAAACATCCAACAGGTCTCATCTTAAGTATGCACTATACTCCATTTTCAAAATCAAACCATTTGAGATGCTTAGTAGGGAATGATTTTCACCATTACTGTCACATTGGTCTGGGCTATACTTTTAAATTTGCAGTTTATAGAGATATTGAGGATAATGACTGCTTCTGTGAGTTACATGATGGAGGTTCTGTTATCTGGTTGTTTTCTTAAATATGTGAATGTTATCTGTATTTAATATGATCTCTTGGTTTTAAGACTAAATCCTCTCTGAGACAGATAATGGATTTTCACTACACAGACTACAGTTTATAACCTCAGTACATGTAGCGGGTTGGAGCATTGTAAATGTTGGATGAGATTGATTAATGACCTGATATAAATCTGGTACCCATCAGTCTACGGAAGTGGCCCATCCCTCCTAGAAAACACAAAATCAATCTTGTTTTAAGCTGTTGGTTACAAGTAACTGTTAGCTAATATACTGTCCCTGGCATCTGTTTACAGTTCTAAGTTTACGGTCACAAGTCGTTATGTTGTTTTAAGTTTACAAGTATATCTCGGTCAATACAGATGTAGTTTTGAGGTATGTCTTTGTCAAAGGTAAAGTTCATGTTAGTATATCTCTGTCTTTTCAGGTGAAGCGACTACAGTGTGTTATTAAGGATAGAGACGCCCAGTATAAACATGAACTGAAGAAAAAGGAGCGAGAAATCAATAAAATGAAAGAAAAACTGCACCACCTGATAACGGACAAAAATCCTCACAGAAGAATGGGTATGGAATTCAATTTAGGCAAAGTCATTTCAGATAAAATATCTCATAGGAGAAAGGGTAAGGAATTTGATTTAAAGCAAAGTCAGGGCACTTAGAAATCCTCATAAGAGAATGAGTAGAAAATTTAGTTTAAAGCAAATATATCACAATAAAAATCCTCTTAGGAAGAGGGATAGTGATTCAGATAGTGATGTTCACTTAATATGTGATGTTAAAAGAACTATTAACAATATAAAGTTAAGTGTTAAGATGAATTGACCCGTTAAAATGTTTGTTAATTTTTACAGGTCTTGACATTGCAAATGCTTTACAACGAGCAGATGGCAAACGGAGTCAGTGGAAAACAGGGTCACATGACAAGTAAGTCTAGGATGTATTTGATTTCTAATCAAATTCTTCAAATACAGGACTAAGAGTAGAATCTCAGAAGGTTTTACGCCATATTTTATCACTCTGTCAATTTAATCCAAGACAACTCCAAATACTCAGTTGGATTGATTAGCGATACTTAATTCTTTATTGATACACTACCTGTCTTTTTCCTGCATCAATCTCCCAGACAATGATATATAGATTAGGAATTTAGGAATGAATTTAGTTGAAATAATGACATTAAAGATGTCTGTAGTTTTATATTTAAAACAATTAGGGACACCATTTGAATTGAACATAAGTGTCTTATATTGAAGACTGAAAAGGTTATGAGGTAATTGTTTTGATGGTTACAGACAAGAAGAAATGTACCAACTAGTTATTAATAACTACGAGGACAAACAACGGGAACTAATGATAGAAAATACAGATCTCCGAGACTGCCTTGTACTCATGCAGCGTGAACTAGGCACCATCATAAACCACTCATCTGATGTCCCTACTAGTCATACAGACACACAGGTAAATATAAGCTCCTGTATTACTGAACATTGTGCCACAGTTCTACTGATAAATCTGGTCGCAGTTAGTTCCTCAGGTTTATATAAGCTCATCAATATCTGCACATGTCCTACAGTTCTACTGATGAATCTCTCTGGTAATACCTGGGTGGTAGAACCCTACATGACTAGTCCTATGGTTCTACACCAGTCTCAGACCCTCGGTTAATCAGATGTGATAACTGATCGAGTCACACTGTCCACAAAATAAGTTATTGGGTCATCCTAACTTCTCACAAATTCCATTTAGTAAGCCACTACTGTATATATCTTTTTTAGACATACAGTCCATTTAATAAGTTAGTCTGATGTCCAACTAGTCACACAATCCGATGGGAATAATCAGACTAGGGTAACACAAGCACTCTGGTTTTGATCTTACAACTAAAGCTGAAGTGGCAAAATAGCTTCATTTATTTTTTTATACTAGTTCCATGTACATAAGATTCTTTCTTGTTACAGGACAATGCTGGGGAATTAGGTGTCACCAGTGAAGATGAAGATGATGGTATTTTCTCTGTCACTATCAACGACCTTTCAGATGGTACATTTTTATTTACAACTTGTATTAAAAATTGTTTTAAAAAAATATGAGTCATATTTGAGGAACACTTTTGAGTTAGAGAAATTTTGTTTGACATACGTGATAGTTTTAAGTCCATAAGGTTGTACACGTTATCATTTACTTTAAATTTTATGTATGAAAATATGCAATAGTTATTTGTTCACCATATTGACTTCTTTATTTTTCTTTGGTGATAACTTACAAAGCAGATCTAAATTTTACTCTTAAAGGTTATTTCCAAATGCCTTATGGCCTGATGAAAGACAACCTACGACATTCTTTTAAGGAGATGTTTAAACTCATCAGGAAATCCATGGACAAAAGAAACATATCACCAAGTAAGTACAAGATCTTACATAATTAGCTATAGGAGTGATCTGTGAGCCAAGATGCTTTAAGGTTTGGAGAATTTTCATCATATTTTCATCTTCAACATTAATAATTCAATATTTGCCTGTTATGATCAAAGACAATATCATCAAAGTGTGGAAAAGACTTAAGACTTCCACTTAAATATTTTGAAATTTAAATTGACAATAGTTTATTAATTTCTTATGCTGTAGGTCAGCTTGAAAAGACCAAATCTAGTCCCCCACGACACAGCCCGGCAGCACAAAGAGTACCGAGTGTGGATACTGAAAAACTACAGAAACAGGTCCAGCAATACAGAGATATCATACAGCAGCAGAAAGAATTCATTCAGGTGTGTTCATGTCAACAAGTTACCAGGGAAATGTCTTTTATATTATACATGTAAACCGAAAGTAGACCTTACTATCTGGAGGTGCGAACTATTAAAAGTTAATATGTAACATTAAATTATTCAAAGTTGTGCTAGACATAAGTCAGATGTTTCATCATTATGTATCTGCCTTTGTTAATTTATTACCAACATCTGTTGTGTGTAAGACCATGTCCATAACTCAAATAGTACTCAATCCTAGGTTACTTTTTAGCTAATGTGTAATAGTACTTAATCAGTTTATTAACATGGCTAGTATAAATACGACCACTTTTCTAGCCAGTTAGTATTGATTCCTGACGGCCAGACAGGAGAGAGGCTAGTCTCCATGGCGGGACCCTGCTCACTTGGGCTTTTGCCCGAGTAAGAACATCTCAACTCTCAATTTATGAAATATAACATTTATCATTTTAGGTGGATGTTGTTTAACATGAAGTTTTCATGGTAAAACAGAGAACATTATGTATTGTTTGGTATATGGTCAATTTTATTCATTGATCACGCTTTTCTTTTCTAAACTATATTTAGCCAAGGTTTCATATTCAGATGTTAATATGATATTTGTTAATGAATGGAAATTTACAACAATCCATGCTCAACCAATCGAAGGCAGCAGCAGAAACGTCGTACATCGATGAGTCAATCCTCCTACAGGAGCGCGTCCTACAGGAGCAAGAGAGTTTGTCTGAGCAACGTCGCCTGTTTTACCAAGAAAAGGCAAACTTTGAGGAAGAACGGAAACAGTACACAGAGGCAGCTATACGATTAGGCAGGGAGGTATGTGTGCTTAATAAGGACGTAGTGACAGGTATTTAATTATGGAAGGGAGGTAAGTGGACATAATAAGGACACAGAGGCAACTATTAATTAGGAAGAGAGGTAAATGGATATGATAAAGACACAGAGGCTGGTATATGATAAGGAAGGGAGGTAAATGGATATGATAAGGACACAGAGGCAGCTATATGATAAGGAAGGGAGGTAAATGGATATAATAAGGACACAGAGGCAGCTATATGATAAGGAAGGGAGGTAAATGGATATGATAAGGACACAGAGGCAGCTGTATGATAAGGAAGGGAGGTAAATGGATATGATAAGGACACAGAGGCAGGTTTATGATAAGGAAGGGAGGTAAATGGATATGATATTGACACAGAGGCAGCTATTTGATTGGGAAGGGAGGTAAATGGATATGATAAGGACACAGAGGCAGGTTTATGATAAGGAAAGGAGGTAAACGGACATGATAAGGACACAGAGACCGATATATGATTGGGAAGGAGGTTAATGGATATGATAAGGACACAGAGGCAGCTATATGATTGGGAAGGAGGTAAATGGATATGATATTGACACACAGGCAGCATGATAAGGCAGGGAGGTAAATGGATATGATAAGGACACAGAGGCAGATATATGATTGAGAAGGGAGGTAAATGGATATGATATTGACACAGAGGCAGCATGATAAGGCAGGGAGGTAAGCTCACCTTCATCATTTTCCGAGTTGAATAAGCTCAAGGTTTTCTAGAAAACAGCATGATATTCGTCATATAACCCCTGCATAGCAAAACATATCAGTCTTTTTTCCGACTCAGGTTTACCAGGTTTCTGTCTGGTTGTTCAGTATGTAGTGATGTTCTCTATCATACCAATAAATATAAACTTTATTTATTTTACAACAATTGCGAAACAAGTTTTGTCAAGTTGTACTAATCACTCTTGTTGGCCCGGATGTAAGGGCGCGAGCGGTCTTATTGTGGGAGGAAACTGGAGTACCCGAGGAAAACCCACGTGGTCGGGCAGGTGACCCCTTACCTTTTCACGTCCATTCCGGGAATCGAACCGTGGTCGGCTAGGTGAAAGGCGAGTGTGTTACCACTGCACCACTCAACCACCCTTGCCAATACTTTGTGTTGAAACATGACTTCAGAAACAGACCATAACTTCTATCTTGTTTTGTATAATATATATTTTTTCCCCACAATACAGAGAAAAGCTCTGGATGATGAGAGATCATCCATTATCAACCAGTTCCTACAGATCTCACCATTTGTAAAAGCCACTCCCTCCAAAAGAAGGTCCCATAAAGGTAGGTTAATGAACCATCTCGGTGTAGTAATGTTTGTGTTTTCTACTGTTTTTTATGACATTGAATTCCATGCTCTGATACATTATGCTTCAGTCAGAATAGTTCATATGTACTTAATTGCTCCTCTTTTCTCCTTTATTATCCCCCATGAAAAGTGTTTGCGGATATATTCATTTGGACTCTCTCTGTCTGTTGGGTCTGTTGGTCCATCCGTTCGAGGACTTTTCCGGGCTATGGGTTCAAAACCGTTAAACTTTACTTCACAAAACTTGCTGTATTTATTAAGTTAGTGCCCTAGTTGTGCCTTTTGCTATTGATGACATCACAATTTCTATATTTTTCCTGTTACTGTGGAAAAAGGTAAAAATCACAAAATTAATGTAAGCTTTCCTTTCTGGTCTACAATTTCGAAACCATTCCACTTAACCCCACAAAACTGTCTGTATATATCAGGTTAGTTCCCTAGTTAGAATTTTTCTGTTACAATGGAAACAGATAACCCTTATCACAAATTTCAATTTTTTTTCCCCAGTTCTCTGAAATCGTTCAAGATAACAGCTCAAACTTTTTACACTTATTAAGCTAGTAGTATCTTTTGCTATGGGGAAGTTCTGCATTGAAATACTTTTTTCTGTTACGATGGAAACAGATAGGCCAAATCACAGAATTCAGTTTTTCAGACCAGTTCTCTTAAACTGATCAAGGTCATTACCTGGTACTCAAAACTTTGTACAGGCATCAAGCTAGTACTTTAGTTCTCCATTCAATACTTTGTATGGAACAATCAAAAATCAGAAATAGAAATGAAGCTTGTTGTAATATTTACATATATACACATATATATATATATAATTGTGTGTCTCTTTCTTTTAAACAGCAGGGTGCAGGAGATAATGTCACTCTTTTCGTTATCTTGTTTTATCAGGTGAAGGAACCAGACTCTTGCCGTCCACACCAATGTTTTCACCAGCTCCGTCCAGTAAACCTAAAACTCCGTCCACCACAGAATTATACCGTGTCCTGGGGATCACTCCAAAAGACCTCCCAAAGTAGGTACAATATCTGATACAGAGAGTAGATCACTCCCAAAGTAGGTACATGTTTATAGATCTGATACAGAGGGGAGATCACTCCCAAAGTAGGTACCAGTTTATAGATCTGATACAGAGGGGAGATCACTCCCGAAGTAGGTACAAGTTTATAGAACTAATACAGAGAGGAGAACACTCCCAAAGTAGGTACACATTTATAGATCTGATACAGAGGGGATATCATTCCCAAAGTAGGTACAAGTTTATAGATCTAATACAGAGAGGAGAACACTCCCAAAGTAGGTACACATTTATAGATCTGATACAGAGGGGAGATCATTCCCAAAGTAGGTACAAGTTTATAGATCTAATACAGAGAGGAGAACACTCCCAAAGTAGGTACACATTTATAGATCTGATACATACAGGACATCACATTTACAGAATTCTCAATTTGTTTTATAATGCTGCTCCCTAATTTTGCAGAAGTTTACTTAACACCAGATAGTAGCACAATGTTTTTATTCCTAGGAGGAAGGAGGACAAATACTCTCCTGAGGAGGAGCCCCAAGTGAAGAAAGCATTAAGCTCAGAGTCTCTGTTATCTGGTCCATGTAAGTCATGTGATAATCTCCATACCTCCCCTGGGAAACAAAGCTCACCTGAAAAGTTGCCTGACCCCAAACGTGTTCTGTTCAGAAGGAGACGATCAAGTACTGGCAGCAATGAAGACCTGGAGGGGTTATAGTAGAACTGGGAATTGATGGCAACATACTGTTAATACAGTGGAAATTTTACTGTCACAACATCTAAAATATTAGCGTTATGTATCTTTAATTACTTGTATAAATGTGTTTCAAAAGGGTACCATTAGCTACAGTGTTATATTCATTGTAAAAAATCTGAAAATGTGGAACAAGTTTGTATTTCGACTCCAAAATTGCTAGAAAAGTACTCAGGCCTGAAGTTCTTGTAAGTTTTTTAACTGAATTTAATTAGATACATAAATTTTGAAATCTAGAATTTTGAGACTGAGATTTATCGTCAGACTTTGAAGGATTTATATCTTAGGGAGACAATATCACTTGTAATATCAGGACTCAACTACTTCCAGTATTATCTTGTTTATTTTGTATAATGTTCTATTCTTATCATAAGTTTAAAGACCTTTGGGTGTTCCTGAGGCTACGGAAGTTATGCAGGAAACATCGCTATGATTTGGTGCCTTCATCGTAATGGTTACTAAAGATCTCAAACCTACAGATAATCATTCCTTTGTATCACCATTAACATGGTAACAGGTAACTTCCAGAAGAGACGTTCAAAGAAATTTGTAAACCACATACTGTAATGAGTTTTACAAGTGAAAAAATTGTGTTGATTGTTTTTATTGTTATAAGCTGTTTAGTGTGTTAGAAAAGAATTTTCCAACAATCTTATTGTTAATTTTGTTTAAAAATGAATAATATTAACTTAGAAAAATAAGGAAAGCTTGGATTTGCTAACAACTGCATTGCGTGTTTACAAATATACATCAATATGTGTAAAGTATTAAAATTAAAGAAATTGATCAATTTCTGGTAAAATGTACTAAACAAGAAGCAAACTAGTGCTGTAGAATAACAATAGAAAATAAATGATTGTAGTAAATTCCGCTCAGCTTTTTTGTGCTGTTGTTAATTTTATAAAATCAGTTGTATACAATATGGTAATAAAGGAAAATGGGAATATATAAATAGCTTATACTTAAGGGAATATGATGTAAATGTATGAATTAACATTTACTAAGATGTATGATTACTGAGTGAATGACTTTGTTAAAAATGAATGCATGTTTAAATGTGAATTGTAATATGAATATCGCCGATTTCAAATGTGTTCAGTTCAGCTTAAGAAACGGGTATGTAATACCTTGTAAGACTGGTGTACAGCTGTCTAGGTTAGTTAGACTGACCCTTGTGACCTCTACCTGAGATTTTCTATCATTCACTGAGAGTGATATTTAGTTGGCCTAGTAACATTCCATATCTCTCTCAATTTATTCATATATTGAAGTCAAACATATCGTTACAAAGTACCTCGTTTATAACTTTTGCATATCAAGAATTCTTTATCATTCCATTAAGTTTCGTTGATGCATTTACATTATGTATATTATGTATGTTGAAATGTTGACTAATTTTTGCTACTACTTAATACATTTTTTTTTTTTCGAAATTAGCCTATTTATTTTACATTGAGCTCAGTTCCAATGATTTGTAATTGTTGTTGACATTTTGTACCTTGTGCCTGTGTAAATAATGTTTATTGTTGGTTGTGTACTTAACTGCTTCCTCAAATCAACAAGTTTTTTTTTCCAATTAAGGTAGTAGATACTTATATGAACTCATGAAAAGCTTTGTACATTAATTATTCTAATGGTAGGTAACAAATGTAATGAGTCTTCTTGTTTCATTGTTTGCAATTTCGTCCAGAATAATTTATATTATGTTCTGTTATTAATTTGAAATCTAATATATCTTAAACTTGGGATTCAGAGTATTTCATTATCCTGAAAGTAATTGGAAAGATTCAATGATCAATGATATTGATGAAAAACATTTTCAAAGTTGAGAAAAATTTCCATTGATGAATGATGGTTACAACTGACTTTCTCTATTATGTTTATACTTCTCTCTAGCTCATAATATTTGCAATAAATTGTGCCTTGTTTTGTATAATGGGGTATTCTAGATACAAGTATTGCCATAGCTTGATTTGCTTTGAGTTTGAACTGTGTTTCATGGCTTTTTAATGTTGTAAGTTGACATTGGTGATATGCAAGCTATTTTAAAAACAATTTACAGGATAACTTTCTAAAATAAGTATTGTAATAATCCATTTATCAGGTACATGATGATGTCTTTACATTATGAAAGTAGATCATTGAAATTATTAGCACTGATATATGAAGCAATAATGAAATTTGCAGAATTTCCTTTTTTTTAAAAAAGAATATTTGAGTTGAAACCGTGATTTATTTGTTACAGGTCAAAAAGGAAAATTTGAACCTGCCAATTAATGTAACATAAATACTTCAGTGTAATTCATGTTCTGTATTAATGGTAAATACTATATAGAATAATTGGTGCATTAAGGGATATCTCTTGATTCCCTGCTGTATATTATACAGTCTGCACTTCTGTTATGTATGTGTATAACCTTTCTAATGCCTTTGCGACATCCAATGTGCTATTTTTTGTGTTTCCACAATCCATATATTATATCTTATGTTTGTACTATGCTTTGTAGTAGATGCTTTAATGAGTGATATCAATTTCTATTGATTGACAAATTTTGCATGTATATTATCATTTTTATGTCAGAAATGAGAAATTCATGCATTTTCAAAAGTTGGAATAATTTGTAAGGGCCATTCCATTAAAACATCTATCCATCCTAGGACTTAAGGTTTTGTTCAGCTATAACACCTATTGGAAACTGCTGAAATAGATGTAAGTGATTTAATTTGTCCTGGGTCAAGCATAGGTTTTACTGGAATAGCCCTAAATCAAAACATAGCACCTGCATTATATAGGTAATTATAATATATAGGTTAATCTCAAACAAATTGATCTGTCTTTAAAAAGAAAATTTTTGTTGCATTTTTATATTTATATTTGTAATTTACGTTGTATTACTGTTCTTGGTGTTGAAATGTTCACCCCAAACATATTCTAAAATGATTGTTGATCTTTCAAACTATATGGCACTTTTGCTTCACAAATTATGAAATGTTACAAACTGCAGTTATATATGTATATACGGTTTTGTAGAGTTTTAGCCCACATCATCAGATGGTGGGCTATTTAAATCGCCTATGTCTGTGGTCTGTCTGTCCATAAACAATTTTTGCTATCACTATTTCTTGAGAAGTACCTTTCTCAAATTTCATTTGTAGGCTCCGCTTGGTCCCTAGTTGTGCCTTTTTTAAATTTTGGCACTGATCAGAAAAAGGAAAAGGTCTAGAGGCATCCATCTTGGATTTGGCAGGTATAGATTATCAGCACTATTTCTGCAAAACTTTCAAAGAGCAAATTTTAATCAAACAATGGTGGGTGCCAAGATCCCTCTTTGATCTCTTGTTATTGTTTCTTAGATGCTTCTATTATAAAGAATCAACTTCCTATTAAAATACATCCATGAGATTTGTAGCCAAAAGATGTGAAAGTGTGTTATATAATGACCTTGGTAATTTCATGAGAGCTCATTGGATCCAAACAACTTGCTGAAGAAGATTTCAGTATCCTAGTATTGAAAGACCATTGAATTTTGGCCTTTCTCTCATGTTTTGGCAAAGGCTTTTAAGTTTTAATTTTGATATTAGTCTAAACTGGTCAATCAGGATTTAGGTTTGAAATTATAAGAAATTGTTTATCTGCATTTTACAGAGTTACAGCGCTTTGATTGTTGCTACAATTGCTCTTGCTATGCAAGTGGTTATTGAATTATGATTTTGACTTCAAATAATGTGGGATGTGTTTTCTTCAAAAGATTTTAACTTTTACATAAATTACGAAATTCTGACAATGAAAATTGAACATTTTATATTGTATTAGGTATTGTAATGATTGACTGCTATGATATTTTCTTCTGAAAATGTAAACTTTTTAATACTGTAAACATACTTAATTTGACACAAATCAAATTTAAGTACATTTTGACATTTTGGCAAATTACTACATCAACAATGATTGCTATATATATAGATTCAGAAGCTGCAATTAGCACTGTCACATTTCAGTGCAATATTTTCAGGGCAGCAAGCTCTTAAGTAAAATAACTTCAAAGTTTGAACATTATATTGTTCTAAAAAGTTTTTTACAATTAATCTTGAGACATGTACACTCCATACTGTATTGAATTTTAAAATATTTGAAAGCCAGATAACTAATTCAAAATGGGTATTTCTTCAACTTTGTCATAAAAGTAATTATCATTTGTTTGAAACTGCCAAGAATTTGTAGCAAATAACTGCCAAATTATTATTCATTAATAATGGAAATTTTATGATAAACAAATACATGTGGTAGATTTTTTCATTATTTTTTTTTTCTTTTCATTTTAAGCCAAAAATTGTTACTTTACTGTGACTGGGGCTGTATGGATATGCCATTATTTTCAAATTTTTAAAATCTGCCAGAATTTACTCTACGAAAATTGTATTTAAACATGTTTATTGTTTTTCAAATAGTATTTCAACTACATCAAAGAAAACTGTCTCATTTAAAATGTTTAGTTGACTTCAAAATGCCATTCTATTAAGGTACACCACAGAACTTCTGTGAAGAAACTGAAAATAAACTTGTAATATTGTTTGGGTAAAACTGTGTTTACTTTTTCTTGTTTTTTATTCTGCTGCCATTTTATTAGGAGGGATGGGTATACATGTTTTTTTACCTTTGTCTAATTGTCATGTTCTGAACCAGTATCATATCTATAATACCTCTCAACAAGCATAGTATCATGACATCAAGTTCTACACCTACAAAACATCAAATTCTACATCTACAAAACATCAAATTCTACACTTACAAAACATCAAGTTCTACACCTACAAAACATTAAGTTCTGCACCTACAAAACATCAAGTTCTGCACCTACAAAACATCAAGTTCACATCAAGTTCTACACCTACAAAACATCAAATTCTATACCGGCAAAACATAAAGTTCTACACCTACGAAACATCAAGTTCTACACCTACAAAACATCAAGTTCTACACCTACAAAACATCAAGTTCTACAAGTACAAAACATCAAATTCTACACCTACGAAACATCAAGTTCTACACCTACAAAACATCAAATTCTACACATACCAAGCATCAAATTCTTCACCTACGAATCATCAAGTTCTACACCTACAAAACAACAAGTTCACATCAAGTTCTCCACCTACAAAACATAAAGTTCTCAACCTAAAATATATATTGAGATGGTCATTGTTCGAGATTAAAGTGTCAAAGGTCACATTTAAAAACTTTTGCATTTCATCAAACAGTGACAAAGTACCTGTTTGGGAACAAGAACATTCACGTCTTACAGACATTTTAAAGAACTTTTTTCTGGGAAATATTGTGCTCCTGTATTTTGTTTCACACTGCTCTTGACCCCAGCAAATTTTTTATATCAGTTTATAAAAGGGGCTGGATAAAACTAACGAAAAAAATGTGGAGAAAAGTAAGTTTCCTAGAAATCTGTTAAGCAGCAGGACAAAGTTTATACTGTACTTTTAAAATTGATTCAAGATATTACTCAACCTTTTGTTAAAGAATGTGTACAATTGGCCTCATTCTGATGACAAATTAATTTACTATTAAGAACTGTACAATTTTAGTGATGAACTTAACAGGTGAGTAATTTAATAGATCACTGAAACTACCAAAATTCTTGGGTGGAATAGAGAAACCCTATTAACAATAACACTGGTGGATTAGTGATGATCTGACAGAAAACTACCAAAATACTGAGGTGGAATAGGGGAACTATAAACGAATAACACTGTTGGAAAAGGGGAACTATAAACTATTAACCAAAAACACTGTTGGAATAGGGTATCTATAAACTAATAGCACTGGTGGAATAGGGTAACTATAAACTAATAACGCTGTTGGAATAGGGTTACTATAAACTAATAACACTGGTGGAATAGGGTAACTATAAACTAATAACACTGATGGAATAGGGTAACTATAAACTAATAACACTGATGGAATAGGGTAACTATAAACTAATAACACTGTTGGAATAGGGTAACTATAAACTAATAACACTGATGGAATAGGGTAACTATAAACTAATAGGGTAACTATAAACTAATAACACTGTTGGAATAGGGTAAACTATTAACCAAAAACACTGTTGGAATAGGGTAACTATAAACCAAAAACACTGTTGGAATAGGGTAACTATAAACTAATAACACTGGTGGAATAGGGTAACTATAAACTAATAACACTGGTGGAATAGGGTAACTATAAACTAATAACACTGGTGGAATAGGGTAACTATAAACTAATAACACTGGTGGAATAGGGTAACTATAAACTAATAACACTGTTGGAATAGGGTAACTATAAACTAATAGGGTAACTATAAACTAATAACACTGGTGGAATAGGGTAACTATAAACTAATAACACTGTTGGAATAGGGTAACTTTAAACTAATAACACTGTTGGAATAGGGTAACTATAAACTAATAACACTGGTGGAATAGGGTAACTATAAACTAATAACACTGTTGGAATAGGGTAAACTATTAACCAAAAACACTGTTGGAATAGGGTAACTATAAACTAATAACACTGCTGGAATAGGGTAACTATAAACCAAAAACACTGATGGAATAGGATAACAGGTTAACCCATTACACTGGTGGAATAGGGTAACTTTAAACTAATAACACTGTTGGAATAGGGTAACTATAAACTAATAACACTGCTGGAATAGGGTATGCTATAAACCAAAAACACTGATGGAATAGGATAACAGGTTAACCCATTACACTGGTGGAATAGGGTAAACTATTAACCAAAAACACTGTTGGAATAGGGTAACTATAAACTAATAACACTGGTGGAATAGGGTAACTATAAACCAAAAACACTGATGGAATAGGATAACAGGTTAACCCATTACGCTGGTGGAATAGGGTAACTTTAAACTAATAACACTGTTGGAATAGGGTAACTATAAACTAATAACACTGGTGGAATAGGGTAACTATAAACCAAAAACACTGATGGAATAGGATAACAGGTTAACCCATTACACTGGTGGAATAGGGTAAACTATTAACCAAAAACACTGTTGGAATAGGGTAACTATAAACTTATAACACTGTTGGAATAGGGTAAGCTTTTAACCAAAAACACTGATGGAACAGGGTGAGCTATTAACCAATAACATTGGTGGATTAGATGGAATATCGTCATATTATGAAATTCTCAAGATGAAAACATTTCGGTGGTCATCTGTCAAAAGGCTGCATGCAACATTTTTTTGAAAACAAGCATGTGCACAAGATATTACATGAAACCGAGAAACATAATCATCAGGTCACACCATCGTGTTTTACGCGTGATCGAATTTTACTGACCATCGGTTAAGGTGAGATGGTCATTGTTCGAGATAAAAGCGTCAAAGGTCACATTTGAAAACTTCTGCATTTCATCAAACAGTGACAAAGTACCTGTATGGGAACAGGAACATTCACGTCTTACAGACATTTTAAAAAACTTTTTCTGGGAAATGTTGTGCTCCTGTATTTTTTGGTCAAGGTCAGTAGTCAAAGATCACCCTTGACTTCATTGGAAATAGTGAAGTTTGTGTACAAGATATGTCATTATCTTTTTGCATGCATTTTGTATCTACTGCCTTCTCCTGTAAGGTAAGTAAAGTAGTTCTTCCTAGGGATTTCCACCGTTCAGTCCGTAATGCGCGGTTTCTCTCGAGTCGAGACAATGACAAAAAAATTCCCAATGCAAATGAAAATTCTAGTTGAAAACTCTACAATCAAATCTCAAAGATTCTTACACCAATCGGTGGGACAGTACATCAACATGAAAGCAGAGAAACCAGGTAGTGGATAAACCACGTGACATTAGTGTTGTAAGACTTTTCCCGTTCTGTTAAACTGAATATTTCGACTTATGTGTTGAATCGGCCTATTAAAGTATCATATTCTGTTACCCTTGCTATCCCTCAAATTGTCGTAATGATTATGACAGGGAGGGGAGCAACATGTACAAGTAGAACAATCGTACTGTGTTAGTGCACGGACTATACACCTTCAACGTGGCATCTGGAGCAATAGCTTCAAAATTCGTCTAACACGTAAAAAAAAAATCGTAAATGATGGAGACATCCCTATCACGTTTTTTATGTAGATTTTTTAAAATCCCTTATCCGTTTAAGGATATATCTTAAACATTCGAAAGTATACATTTTAAAACACAGTTTTTAAAGAAATTGCAGACATCATTGAATTTTAAATATATGAGATATCTCGATCAATTAATCGATATCATCTCTCAATCATTTTATGTGATACTTTAAGCTTCTAAAACTTATGGATCGTTTCATTTTACTTACATTTTACTTCTCTGTTTATGTGTTTGAACGATACCACCGTTTTAACTATTTTCTATGAAATGATGTGTAGAGGTTTCATGTCACCATGACGACAGATTTCCTCACCGACATGGTACGAGGCAGTAAGATTAGTCTCCCTTGGACTATTATGAGGTAGGGGTGGGGTTGCGAAGTATGGGCTTCTAGCTATTAACTTGTCTGTTGTTGAGACCAGATGCTATCTATATACACCCCAAGTAGTCAGTCAAAATCCAAATAAAGACCTAGTTCTCGGTACTGTCACATTGGTGTACAATTAATCGTACCGAAATTGATATGTACAGAACAGCCACTCCTCGTTTTAAAATAGATTTGTGATCCTATTTTTACTTCATGTAAGGTTATAGGAAATCAATACACTGATTTTTTCTCCTGTTCTGCCAAGAATGATTTAATTTAGTGTGTCCGTTGCCGTAAATAGGTGTGTATACACGTGACAGTCTGATGTTGCAAGTCTTCTGATTATATCTGTGTCGGTCGATTAACTCTGTATAAAGAATGTGAACTTTTAATCTTGTTTGGTAAACTTACATATATATGCACAAAATTCGTCACAACACTCGACAATGCAGCCAGCTGGGTTAACCAGATGTGTCTATAATTAGTTCAGTAAAAAAACACAAAATATTTTCAATGTTTTGGCGTGAATATCCTTTATTCACTCCAATGACGCCCATCTATAATCACGTGTACGGTACATCCGTTATTTATGGAAACGAAATAAACGTGCACAACTTACCATGTTTGAAGTAAATAGTCGGAGACACTTACTTTATGTCTACCGACACCTCGGCTTATTTTTTAAAAAGTATATCTGGTATAAATTGATTCGAGCACCAGAAGTTGCATCGAAAAAATAAATTCGTCTGGTCAGTGTAAACGATCATTTTGTCGGCCATCCACAAAAATACGTCTATCATGTAGGAAACAAGCGAATTTGTAAATTAAGAGTTTCAATTAATATATGTTTGCTAGTTTGTTTAAATCAGATTCTGTTGACTGATTTTGACTCGAGGTGACAGCTATTTATGTGAACTGTTGTTAACCCTATTAGCTTGACGAGCTGTTCTTAGGTAATTTACAGGACTTTCACTGCTGGGGACGGTCTCAACAACAAATTATGAAGTGAGCATTGTGGCTATACTACTCATGGTGTTCACCACATAGCTCGAACATCAACAATCACACTTCGTAAGTCATTCAAAGTACAACTATAGACGAAAGCTATTAAAATCATTAGTCATAAATCAACACGTGACCGACATTTTAGATCTCGGTCTCGAGAGCTGGTCACGCCGCAGTTCAAGGGCATGCATATCTAGATCAAGCTAGTCATGTCTTGGGTGCGCAGACGCAACATTCGGGACGCCTCTGGATTCTTCAAGCTCATCCAACTAGGACATGTTTTGACCGATCTTGTGGGAATAGACCACGTGGTAACTTTGTTTACTAACAAAGCAATCGACCCGGCCGCGTCTGATAGGAAGCGGACAATCAACAATTCCCGTTGAATGCTAGTTGTTCGCGATCGTGTTAAAACACATCAGCGATTAATAAGCATACATTTCCGTTTATAGTTCTGTACACAGTTTTGTCTCGCATATAAATAATTTCGGAACAATCAGTGTGCCCTTATTTTTTCTGAATGCATGAAAATGTCAAGATACCACAACTAGTTCTCAAGAAGACAAACATGAAACTGTCGATGAAATATCGAGTAAATAAAATACAAATGCATTTGATTTTGTACAAAAATACGATTTAATGAATGAATACGCAATCAATGAAAAAACAAATGTAAACACGCAAAATTTCAAAACCTCACATTTCTCCCTATATATACACAATCCCGTATTCCCCCGAAATGAAAACATTTGTTCAAATTAAACTAACGTTCAAAGAGTTTCTTTTGTTCATCACATTTACACACCTTATCACAAATTTGTCAATTATGGAAATTATCGCAAATTAAATCTGTAGAGACGTGACAGAGACTAGATAAACAAAAAAAAAAAAAACTAGTGCTGACACTACTATCTGCCCTTAAATTTTACCCATCGGAACAAAGATAATGATGGTAAATTTACAATAATTTTCAATGTTTATCGACACGACTGACTTAGAATACACAGCAGTATACCTCGATTACGAACTTGTCGGTATTTCCACTTCCAATGTCCGTAGCCTTTTTCAAGATTTCCGGAAGAACTACATGGTTGCAAATTGTTCCCCAATAGTACAAATATTTACCCCAACAATTTTGTGAAATATATACATAAGCCCAGTCCGTTTTCCGGCGAGATTCAAGTCCTTTATGATTAAGATTTGAAGTCAAATGCATGGTAGAATTGTTTCTCGGATTTTAGTTGCGTCGGTTGGGAGGCGAAGTTGCTGAAGGAGAAGGTAGATATCGGAGGAGAGTTTGGCATGGCCGACGACCCTACAGAACCAACGGACAAAGTTGGGGAACCGACCGGAGAACTGGGTTCATCCACGCTTCCTTGGCGTCCGATTTGTATAGACTTCGCCTTCGCAACATTGACTTTCGGTTTCTTCGCTGGTTGATTTAGCCAATTATAATCTACTGTCTTTGGTATCGGAACAGTGTTCAGATGTGGGGCATAGTGAGGCTCGTTTCCGCCCCCGATCTTGTGGAAATGTCTCCCGTCCATGTCTGGAAGAAATAGAAAAAAAACATCTACAATACTGTCGATATTGGGGAAATACATGTGTTAACCTTTACAAAACAAACGAAAAACCGACATGTTATTAATTTGAAATGACAACCGAATAAACAACGAAAATATTAAATGGCAGTGTGACATGCAACTAAATTGAAAGTTTTACTTACCGCTTTACAATTTTTCGGTACGTAATATGAAAGTGCGTTCACTTCTTTCTCTGCAGCCTGGGTTTGTTATGGTTAGAGAAGGCGTGCATTCGTTTATATACCCAGCCCCTGTCGCGGGAAATCAAACCCCACAGAATTTTTCACGTAAACAAGACGAGCTCGAACGACCTTGAGAAGCCACGTCGGGCGAATGTGTTTACTAACACTGCTCGGCCCGGCGAACCCATCATGTGACCAGTGATTTGATCATCAACAGATATTGATTGTATTTTGAACAATGTAGACACAAGTCTGCATAGATATGTAGCAATAATAAAGACAGTAACTGTTTTTTATCGTCTTTTCATCGTGTTTAGAAATGGGATTGGCCATTTAAATGCACATGTAGTTAAGTGTGTTGTAGCCTGTAACAGACGACTTAATTAAAATGAGGTCACATATCACTGTTTTGAAATCTACAACTATAAATACACAATGATCGACAGTGACTGTGTCGTGATATCTGTTAAGCATTGTTTCTTTAACAGCAGGCATGGGATTAGCCTCGAAGGGGGTGACAGCTGCATATATTTTTGACTCACCACTTTGCTGTTTTCTGAATGTTGGCATGTATACAGTTACATAAATTACATTAACTGTATGTAACTGCCAAAATGCCGAAGACGGATTCTGCACCAACAAAGGTGCATTGCAATTTACATGCATACGTTTGATGAGCAACCAAAAGGCCTAGGAGTCCTGTATCACACAGCCGACTGAAAATTTGTTTCTCGTCCTAACTCAAAAGATCGCAGAGTAAATTTGTAGAACTAGGATACAATTTTGTGATTTCCTTTTTCAGTGAATCATAAGGGTTAATCATGGTCAATAGGTACAGGTGGGAATCTGGTGGTTTGATTCAGTTTTTATTAACGAGGAAGTTTGTCTGGACCTTCGAGAGGGCATCACAACATTTTCCCATGCTATTTCTCATAGTCCCGATGAAAGGGGGTTGGGTCAGACTCGTGTGTTTTTCACTTCAGGTCCAATGCTGGTACATGTGTATTTTTCACTTCAGGTCCAATGCTTGTACATGTGTGTTTTTCACTTCAGGTCCAATGCTTGTACATATGTATTTTTCTCTTCAGGTCCAATGCTGGTACATTTATATTCTAAAGGATGGTGATAAATTTACGCGTCACTCGTACAGCATTTGTGTAAGGATAAATCAAATCTTTCATATAACTTACTACAGCGTCACCATACTAAAAAAAGGGGTCGGACGTGACTTAACTACATTTGTTATGTATACATATTCAACCCATTTGTATCTAAAAAAAAAGATCATTATAAAGTTAGAAAACTTAACTGAAAGCGAATAGATGTTGATAATGATGTAAATTCCATTAAAAAAAAATTAACCTAAGATAACACCAATACCACAGTGAATACATACCCACGTGTTTATGTGGACTGTAGGACATTCTCGCTGTACCAGGTAAGTGTAAACAGTCTGCTCGACGCGATGAATGTTTAAACAAATAACTTACAATTTAAACCTGTAACGTAAACAATAACATGACCTATAATTGTACGGTGACCTCGTTGTGTTGTGTTTATTTGCAGAACGAAAATAGTGCTGTTGTTGGCGAATTCATCACATTGCCAAAGTTTATGTAAGAAATTAGAATAAATAAAAACTTTTTCGTTAGAAAATAAGGGTTCATACATAATCAGGAGAAATATAATTTAAAATTTTCTTTCTAAATATAATACTCTAGAGACGGACAATCTGTTGAGTTATACTTACTACATAGAGAAATGTCACAGAGAAAATGAAATGATTTCTTTCGGTTTTAACAAATAACTAACTAACCATGTCACAATAAACGGACCATTCACAGATCAGGGTTTAGTGTCAAAAGAAAAAAAACAATGATACATTGTCATGCTTTTCTATTTATGCTACGCTCCAATGATTTTGAAGTACTCACCATGCATTAAATATAACTGATAATCGTATATAGTCGTATATGAAGTCAATGGGCCTTTATATTAAAATTATACTCGCGTAAGATAAAACTATGTGCATTTTTTAAAATCATACTAAGTCCCTACATATATATATATATATTGATATTTCAAAAAAATCTGTTTATCACACCAGCCTGTGTCATTTTCAGCGGAGTCTTCATGTAGTTGTTGGTGGTTGACTCATTGCACACAATACGCGAGGCCCATTGTATACCAATAGAAAAAACACAACAGCACAGGACGGTCGAATAAGTAAACATTGCTTCAACAAGTAATGCATTAGTTAGCTAGACCGGAAAAAAAATCTTTAAAAAGATATGACACCTTTGTGCCTCAACTATCTCAAGGCTTTCTGATATTACTTACTTCAGTTATTCGTTCTGAAACGTATCGTGTCACAATATGTAAGTCTTTATAAACGTCATTAAGAAATTATCAAATAATGAAATAAAAAAAAAAGAAACCAGATCATTTAATGAAGTGATGACGATATATAACCCCAAGTTCGATCATCTGCACATGACCACAACATTCAAAATTAATCAAGAATGCAAACTTTAATGTGATATTCCCAATGGTATTCAATCAACGTGCCTGGAGATATAACGAGATGTAGCGATAGTCACGTGATTTTCAACACTAGATTGTCACATCTTTTGCCCCTGACGTGGATTTCATTTTTTCTTGATGCTTTCGATATTTACCGATTTCAACTTCTTAAGTCTCTTTCTTGACAACATCATTATCTTTTTCAAAAGAACGTGTTGTCAATCAACCCAAGTTTAAAAAATCGTCACAAGGAATTGTATCTGTCTGAACCTAACCGTACATGGCATCGAATCCGTAACCCATATCGGCCGATGACCTGTAAGGACGCACCCCTGAATGGTATTTCTGATAAGCACGTGGATTTCTGCTCGGTTAGATTACAAACAAACACTACATATTACAACAAATGTTTTGTCAGGAGATCCTCTCTTAATCAAATGATAACATTAAACTGTCACCTGTATATCATCCTCCATTTACATGTTGTTTACTAGCGGAATATGCTCGACCTACTATTAATACACTGTCAACACATTAAATATAATTCACCTATGAAACATGTAATGGATAGATAAACAATGTTCGTGAACTCAGATGTTTACATCTTAACAACACAGTCTGTTTTAGAGAGAAATATAAATCAACCACATAATTCAGAATATTTCACGAGTCGACGAATATATCATTTAACCAAGCCTCTGGCAAGTTAAAAATAATCATGAGGGATTTCATAAATCTGAAATGGAAACGAATGTACATCTTTTAATACATGGCTTAGATATTTTAACAAATATTTGTAAAAACTTGAAATTTATTACACTGACGTGACATCTGAATTAACCCAGTCTCTTTCTATGGTTACATCACAATACATATGCTTTCAAAAAATTATGACATCACAATTTAAACAATGGAAACTTTCATTTCCACTAGGTGCTGCGCGTGCTATTATTTACATTCATAGCTGGGTAGCTAAATGGTTAACGTACATGTTTTAAACATTTTCATTTTGATCTTAATAATTCCTCTTACTGACATTTTTTGTGTGTGGATTATACAACTAAAGTTTTCTGAATAAAGGCATTCTAGTAGCCAATAATGCTGGCAGAACTTTAGCATTATGCAAGCTGCAAAAATGTTAATAATTTTTATAAAACTTTTATTACACATAATCAATTTCATGACACATAGTCATCATTTTAATTTTCAAGAATGCCATACATTATAATTCTAAGGGTTCCAAGCTGGTTTAGTAATAAATATATCCATATTTACATATAAATTCCAAGAGATACTTTATCGTAATACTTAAAAGATCTACCATTATGTAAAATATAGAATATAATTGATGACTTCAAGTTGTGCGTCACACCATCAGTTAAATGAACTTATCGGTGTAGATTTTAAGGTGAGCTGTGAGTCACTCCTGATTATCTACGATACATGTATATAATTGTCCAGTCAGCTGATTTCTATTGGTCTCGCGCCGGGGTAAACAACACCGCGGTCGTTAGTAAGAGGTCATTCACGAGCATGTAAACACGGTCCGGAAGTTCACTGCGCCATAATGTTTTTTATGTTGATGCTATTCAGGTCAGACTATCATACTATCCTAATGTAATAGTTTGAAAACTTCAGTGTCTGATGGAAGAACTAAACTTTGAAACGAATCTACTACCGATCGAAATAGATAAAGATGTATTTAACGAACCAACATAGATTACATGAATTTGTTATGATTGTTTTGATTGTGGCGTCGTTACTTCCTGGCATAATGCCTATTGTACTAGGGCTAATTGATAAGTTATGAACCTCATATTTAAGGATTTTCTTTTGGGGGACATATTGCTTTATTTTTCAACATTATCTCCTTCAGTGTCGATACTCTTTGACAGTGATGTTTTAAGGATTTCAATGCCACTTTTTGAAGAAGTCTTTTTCTTGACCGTTCAGAAATGGCATTTTTCAATTTTGATGAAAGATGAAGGTCTGACTTGGAGCGAGGTCAGGCTAATAAGGCGGATACGCAATCAATTAAAAGTCACTTCCGTTAATGGCAGCCATGACGATGACAGACTTGTGAACAGGGGCATTGTCCTGGTGGAACAACATACCTTTACCGCGTTTTCCGAGGTGCTTGAGTTTAATGGATTTATATAAGTTGTTTAACTTGTTTCCAATTCCAATTCCTCTGTATACTTTACTATGTATTATTCGCATGTTGTTATGGAATAAAATAAAGTTTATATTAATGTTTTCTCTTAACTGCATAAGAAGTGATGCATATGTGCCATTGGTTGTTTATCCTTTTTGCAGAAAATCTACCACCAGAATACCATTAACATCCCAGAAAACCGAGACCATAACTTTTCCAGCTGATGGAACAGTCTTTGCCTTCTTTGACGGGGATGAACCAGTGTGCTTCCATGGTTTAGACTTGTTTGGTCTCTGGGGTGAAATGATGGACCCACGTGTCATCCGTTGTCACAAACCTCTGCAGAAAGTTAGCAGGATCTTTCTTGTGAAATCCCAACTATACTATCTATTTATCTCTCTGTAACTCGCCTGGTAGCCATAACAATACCTTGGACTTTACTGACCATTTCTGGGGTTGCAATAGTGACAGGCTTCCCAGGACAGGCGTCATCCCCAAGGCTCTGCCTGCAACGCTTAAATTCCGCCAACCACCTTTTCACTGAAGCATATGAAGGCGCATCATTCCCTAGTGTTGCTGCTATACCAGTATGGATATTCGTAGGTGCTAGACTCTTCTTATTTAAATATTGAATCATTGATCTTTCAGCGATTTGGTCCATTTAGCAAAAATCACTTGCATTGTTTACCTTAGAGTGCTACCTTTTCGACATACAATGACCAAATGACACCACTCTTCGAGTACATAGCCTTAGATAGTAAGGGAATAGCAGAGCTGAATAATCTTGTATTAGTTTTCATTTCTTGTGAAATACAAAAAAGCGTTTGCAATTTTTCATTTTGCTTTGCGAGTGGCTCGATCGATGATATGAAAAGAATCCTCTCAGACTCGTTTCATAAGCAAAGGAAACTAATGGCCGTGTTATATATTCCTTATATCCATCTAATGACTTTGCCTATCTCTGGACGCGTTTTGATAAGGCTCATAAGCATGTTGTTCCAAAGCAATCCACGTTATAACCTTAGTGGTCGGCGGACCAATTCACGACATTCCTCTTTTACCTTATAGTACTTTACGAGGAGGTTTCGGGCAAATATTGTATAGAAAATGTCAGCATGTAATTTCTGTAATTTGACTATATCATGGAACATTGAGAAATGTTTGTATAGGAGAGAGAGTAAGAGAAAGCACACGAATTTGAATAATACTTAAAATACAAATACGGACTTCAGGCTTGGAATTGTGCCAATCACCAGTTCAGAAAATCATGATCATTTTTTTGTGTTTATGTGAATTAAACTCCAAACATTATTTTTCATAAATAGAATACATTGTCAACAACAGCCCAATTGTATTTAAAACAGTTAGGGTAGGGTAAGTCAGTAATGGGGTTTTATCAAACAATTTGAGCCATTATAACCACTTAGCGGTCATGTTAGGGGCATATATGTACATGTATACTCTTCTGTAGTCATATGGCATGCTTAACGTTATATAATGTATATGATGGAAACTGCAGTACCTGTTTAAAACATCGTAATTATACTCTAAACTTTCACAGTTATAATGCTGTATTATACATTTTATCGTCATTGTAAATTTTGTGTTAATATAATTTACCCCATTATGCAAAGGTTATGTGTTTATCGAAGGAAGAAATCTTTTAAAATGATTCATGATATTAGAACGCACATTGTGGGTGGAAATCTGCACACATTGTATTAACCTCTTTCAGTGAATTTATTATTTCGTCTGTAGTTTCAATGGGTATCTGTGCACATACTTATATTTTTATGCATTATTCCATGTAACATAAAGCATTTTGATAAAAATGCATTGGGAACCGACAGCTCTTGATTCAATGGAATAATAAGGACCTGTACATCTTCCTTCACCTATTTATTTTACTACAGTATATATCAAAAATATAAATCGACCGGGAAACTTTCCTCAATGCCTACCACTAGACTTTAGGCTTTTCCCGTGGGAGCAGGCTAGTCCGTCAAATTGTCTTCGTCTGGTGTTTGATAAAATGTCTGGTGTTTCATCAAATGTTTGTTGTTTGATAAAAAAATGTCTGGTGTTTGATAAAAACGTCTAGTGTTCGATAAAACGTCTGGTATTTGATAAAACGTTTGGTGTTTGATAAAATGTCTGGTGCTTGATAAAACGTTTAGTGTTTGGTAAAACGTCTGATATTTGATAAACGTTTGGTGTTTGATATGAATTATGATGTTTGATAAAACGCCTAGTGTTTGATAAAACGTTTGGTGTTTGATAAAAGTCTGTTGTTTGATAAAACGTGTTGTGTTTTGATAAAACGTCTGTTGTTTGATATAACTTCTGGTGTTTGGAAAAGTTGAGCTATTGTTCCAGCAGTTCAGTGTAATACGTTGTTTAAAGAACGTATATATCTATGTTTTAGTGTTTGCTATTTTCAGGTGTATCTAAATTCAAATTTGAGTTTATTGAATTTAAAACTCAACAATCTAACCGTAATGTAAATTGATATGACTTTCTTCAGACCATACCTTAACCAAACACGAGACGGAATGTGTTTTGTTAACCTTGGGTATTTATTTTAGTGTACTAGGTCATGCTGTCATGGCGATTTGGGGTTAGTTGTTATTTAATTCTACCTGAAGCTGATACCATATGAACATAGAACATATCATATGATTTTCACCATTAGACCGCAAATACTTGTGTGTAAAGTGAATACATACTTAGTTTGGTGTCTTTTTTATAAACTGAAACTGATAGACTTCAAGAGTTATTTAGGACCGACCGAGTAAAAATGTACTTGTTGGAAATGTGTCAGTTGGTGATATATATATAGATAGACAGTATATAGATAGACAGAAGTCATCTCATCAAGGACGCGTGCCAAGAGACAAGCAACTGCCGAGGATGTTAAATACTGTTAGGTTGATATTATCGCTTCCAAAGGATTGTACATAGATGTATTATTTTTAGATATAAACATCGAATGCACATGAGTTGGGTACACTGGAGTTGCTGTGTGCATTTGTGTTTTATAGTTCCAATGTTTAAATTACAACACTTGTGATGAAAAGTCAAGCATCAGTTACATAATAGTGTGGAAGTCATGATATACAGAGAATTATAGATACAAACGAGAGTATAGTTCTATCACTTAGTAATCAGCACAGGGATTTGGCACGAATTCTAGACCCACGGTCCATATATAGATATGTATTATAGTCACTTATAATACATATCAGAGCCCTGTGCTAATTAGGTGTGATATCTTTACATCCCAATATGAATATTGCTGTCTTATTTTTAACAAAGTAAATTGTATTTGCTGTAACTGCCAGAGTCCTATTGTGGTGGCGGATGTAACATTCAGGGCCATATGATGACGGATGTAGCAATCAGGGTCCTATGGTAACTGACGTAACAATCAGGTGTTTGATAAAACGTCTGGTGTTTGATAAAACGTTTAGTGTTTGATAAAATGTTTAGTGTTTGATAAAACGTTTGGTGTTTGATAAAACGTTTGGAGTTTGATAAAATGTTTAGCGTTTGATAAAACGTCTGGTGTTTAATAAAACGTCTGGTGCTTGATAAAACGTTTAGTGTTTGGTAAAACGTCTGTTGTTTGATAAAACGTTTGTTGTTTGATAAAACGTTTGGTGTTCGATAAAACGTCTGGTGTTTGATAAAACGTTTGGTGTTCGATAAAACGTCTGGTGTTTGATAAAACGTTTGGTGTTTGTTAAAACGTCTGTTGTTTGATAAAACGTTTGGTGTTTGATAAAACGTCTGGTGTTTGATAAAACGTTTGGTGTTTGATAAAACGTTTGGTGTTTGATAAAACGTTTGGTGTTTGTTAAAACGTTTGGTGTTCGATAAAACGTTTGGTGTTCGATAAAACGTTTGGTGTTCGATAAAACGTCTGGTGTTTGATAAAACGTTTGGTGTTTGTTAAAACGTTTAGTGTTTGATAAAATGTTTAGTGTTTGATAAAACGTGTTTGTTAAAACGTCTGTTGTTTGATAAAACGTTTGGTGTTTGATAAAACGTCTGGTGTTTGATAAAACGTTTGGTGTTTGATAAAACGTTTGGTGTTCGATAAAACGTCTGGTGTTTGATAAAACGTTTGGTGTTTGTTAAAACGTCTGGTGTTTGATAAAACGTTTGGTGTTTGATAAAACGTGTTGTGTTTTGATAAAACGTCTGTTGTTTGATAAACGTTTGATGTTTGATAAAACTTCTGGTGTTTGATAAAGCGTCTGGTTTTTGATAAAATGTTTAGTGTTTGATAAAACGTGTTGTGTTTTGATAAAACGTCTGTTGTTTGATATAACTTCTGGTGTTTGGAAAAAATGGGCTACTGTTCCAGCAGTTCAGTGTAATACGTTGTTTACAGAACGTATATATCTATGTTGTAGTGTTTGCTATTTTCAGGTGTATCTAAATCCAAATTTGAGTTTATTGAATTTAAAACCCAACAATCTAACCATAATGTAAATTGATATGACTTTCTTCAGACCATACCTTAACCAAACACGAGACAGAATGTGTTTTGTTAACCTTGGGTATTTATTTTAGTGTACTAGGTCATGCTGTCATGGCGATTTGGGGTTAGTTGTTATTTAATTCTACCTGAAGCTGATAAAAAATGAACATAGAACATATGATTTGATTTTCACCATTAGACCGCAAATACTTGTATGTAAAGTGAATACATACTTAGTTTGGTGTCTTTTTTATAAACTGAAACTGATAGACTTCAAGAGTTATTTAGGACCGACCGAGTAAAAATGTACTTGTTGGAAATGTGTCAGTTGGTGATATATATATAGATAGACAGTATATAAATAGACAGAAGTCATCTCATCAAGGACGCGAGCCAAGAGACAAGCAACTGCCGAGGATGTTAAATACTGTTAGGTTGATATTATCGCTTCCAAAGGATTGTACATAGATGTATTATTTTTAGATATAAACATCGAATGCACATGAGTTAGGTACACTGGAATTGCTGTGTGCATTTGCGTTTTATAGTTCCAATGTTAAGTTACAACACTTGTGATAAAAAGTCAAGCATCAGTTACATAATCGTGTGGAAGTCATGATATACAGAGAATTATAGATACAAAAGAGAGTATAATTCTATCACTTGGTAATCAGCACAGGGATTTGGCACGAATTCTAGACCCACGGTCCATATATATATATGTATTATAGTCACTTATAATTCATATAGGTGCTAAATCTCTGTGCTAATTAGGTGTGATATCTTTACATCCTAATATGAATATTGCTGTCTTATTTTGAACAAAGTAAATTGTATTTGCTGTAACTGAAGAGCTGATATCTGACTTTTGGTAAAGGCATACAAAATCTATTTTTAATACACAGCATAAGAACAGAAAATACATCGATCAAAATGCTTATTTGTAAAGTAGAGGGTCCTGTGGTGACGGATGTAACAATCAGGATCTTATGATGACTGACGTAACAATCAGGATCCTATTGATGACATATATGACAATCAGGTCCCATAGTGACGGATGTAACAATCAGGATCCTATTGTTGACGTATATGACAATCAGGTCCCATAGTAACGGATGTAACAATCAGGTCCCATAGTGACGGATGTAACAAATATGTCCCATAGTGACGGATGTAACAATCAGGTCCCATAGTGACGGATGTAACAATCAAGGTCCTAAGATAACTGGCGTAACAATCAGGATCCTACTGTTGACGTATATGACAATCAGGTCCCATAGTAACGGATGTAACAATCAGGTCCCATAGTGACGGATGTAACAATCATGTCCCATAGTGACGGATGTAACAATCAGGTCCCATAGTGACGGATGTAACAATCATGTCCCATAGTGACGGATGTAACAATCAGGGTCCTACTGTTGACGTATATGACAATCAGGTCCCATAGTGACGGATGTAACAATCAGGTCCCATAGTGACGGATGTAACAATCAGGATCCTATTGTTGACGTATATGACAATCAGGTCCCATAGTGACGGATGTAACAATCAGGTCCCATAGTGACGGATGTAACAATCATGTCCCATAGTGACGGATGTAACAATCAGGTCCCATAGTGACGGATGTAACAATCAGGTCCCATAGTGACGGATGTAACAATCAGGTCCCATAGTGACGGATGTAACAATCAGGGTCCTACTGTTGACGTATATGACAATCAGGTCCCATAGTGACGGATGTAACAATCAGGTCCCATAGTGACGGATGTAACAATCAGGTCCCATAGTGACGGATGTAACAATCAGGTCCCATAGTAACGGATGTAACAATCAGGGTCCTACTGTTGACGTATATGAAAATCAGGTCCCATAGTAACGGATGTAACAATCAGGTCCCATAGTGACGGATGTAACAATCATGTCCCATAGTGACGGATGTAACAATCAGGTCCCATAGTAACGGATGTAACAATCAGGTCCCATAGTAACGGATGTAACAATCATGTCCCATAGTGACGGATGTAACAATCAGGTCCCATAGTGACGGATGTAACAATCAGGTCCCATAGTGACGGATGTAACAATTAGGTCCCATAGTGACGGATGTAACAATCAGGATCCTACTGTTGACGTATATGACAATCAGGTCCCATAGTGACGGATGTAACAATCATGTCCCATAGTGACGGATGTAACAATCATGTCCCATAGTGACGGATGTAACAATCAGGTCCCATAGTAACGGATGTAACAATCATGTCCCATAGTAACGGATGTAACAATCATGTCCCATAGTGACGGATGTAACAATCATGTCCCATAGTAACGGATGTAACAATCAGGTCCTATGGTGACGGATGTAACAATCAAGGCCGTATGGTGACGGGTGTTACTAACAGGGTCACATGGTTGACGGATGTTACTTACAGGGTCATAAGGGTGACGGATGTAACATTCATATATGATAGGTGCAGAATCACAGAAGAAAGGTATACAAAGAAAAGAAGGGATAGGGCAGCAGGTTACAATCAAGAATACACCAAACTGTTCGTTTGGAGAAGAAGTAGTTGTAATAAATATAATTTAATATACAAGACGCGATAATCAAAACAAGAGGTTCAAGGTTGTTAACGGTCTACTGAGTTCTATATTTGCTGCTGTTGTTCTTGTAACATATTTCATCTTAATCATCTTAACAAAGTAGGATAACTTGAACTACGTTGTACGTCTAATGCCGATGTAAAAGGAATATTTACTGACATCCCGTGATAAGGATTCTAACCAAGATTGAATTAAAAGAAATTATGCTAAACAAACTAGTTTTCCTATACAAACTGAAGTTAACTGAAGCCCCTCTACTGGGGAATGCGAGGATGTGAATCGGTCATCAAATTCCTAACTGTAATAAAGCACTTAAAACCATCCCATCAATGAAGAGTGTTGTTTTCTACTATGTCTGGATCTTCAGAAGAAGTGTTTTGATTTTGGCCTCGCCCATTAGTTCTTGTGGGTCAGTAGCAGTCAGTTTGGTCATTCCATACTTATATTATTTTGTTCAAGTTTGAAATAATCCAATTGGAAATGAAGCAAATTATCCTCAAAAATAAATGTGATTTTCGTTTATAAACTATAGCAAACTAAATCTCCTCCCCAGGGGGAAATGTGAAATAACTAGACTGAAGTAGAAGTACCTTTAAAATGACAATTGAGAAGATTTTAGAAATTCGAGGTAGATTGATTTCTTTAGGGCCCCTTGGGATTGGAGATCATATAATTCGCGAAATTTTGGTTTACATTTGTACATGGAAAGTTACTACAAAATTTCACTGTAATCCATTCAGGAAGACTTTGTCTAAGGTGACAGTTTCATTCTAAAATGAAGCTTTGAAGATTTATTCCCCTTGGCAAGCCGCGAAACGCTAAGTTTTCGGTCATTTCTCATTCCTTTATCTCTCATTTCTTAACATTATTACAACAGTCAGGGTCTTACGAGTAAGGGAGAAACGCTCTACAGCTAGTCACTTACATCCAGGAATCACCAGACAATGAATAAATAGATAGATAAATAAATAAACAAATAATTAAATATTTTTTTATTTCACCTTTCATATGAGTTATGATAAACGAAATGATCATAACACGATGACCCTTTTATTTACGTATGTCTTGCTTGTCTTAATATTTGTAACTCATAATAGTTATTATTCAAAGAAATGCAGAATGATTCGTTATAAAAGAGGACATCCTTGCAGGACGAAATAGCGGGCACCTGCATTGTCTAGCTTATTGTATCTTCAAATGTACAATAAACTCGTATCAAAATGTGCTGCTGAACATTTTTCTTTCTTTCTTTTTAACCACTTTATTAGTATCAAATACATAGTGGGACTGGGCAACAAAATAAGATTAATTACTTACCGAGCCATCTATGAAATATCATATCAACTTTTTGTGTAACACGGATTAAGGTACAAATACTAATAAGTAAACAAAACAAATTATCCAAACAAATCAATTAGAATCATCACACTGAAAAAATGCCACACCATTAATATCGCTTTTGCTATATTGTGTAAAACAGAATGTTACCTTAATTAAGATCAATATCGATATTGGCTTGGAGGAAAAACATTTGAATATGACATGTGTACTTAAAAAGTTCATAAATGAGAGGTTGTGCTTTCATACATTCAAATTTATGGTTTTTTTTTTTCAAAGTCTGAATTGAACGATATTTTAATTTTACGCAAGTAAGATTTCAGAAGCAGCTTCAGCAATTGCTGAAAAGTGCTTAGAAAAGTTATTCTCCGCAGAAATGTAATATTGAATTAGGATATCTGCAAATAATAAATAAAGAATGTGTTTTTTGGTGTGTTTTATTCTATTGTAAAATCATTTAACATGAATTTCCACCATAACATGGTCCTCTAGATTATGGGGAGTTATGGTTAAGGTTAAGATAAATCGTAGTTTTTCTTTCATTCGTTAGTACAGAATGGAGGATACGTTCTTTTCAAGAAAATGATGAAGTTTGGGGATTGTTTAGATTAAAAAGGATTTACTGAAAACATACGTTTTATGATCGTCTTCATAGAACAATTATCTATAGATAGGACACAACTTGTACAAAGAATCATAGACTTTCGGCGTGGAAGTAATATTATATGAGACGAAGTTTGTGAATTAAAAATCCCTCGAGTATCTTCAATAAATGCTGCACAAGTCATACACAAATGACTACATAATGATTGTATCACTCAATGTGGGCAAGACATAACACAATATCACCACAATTGGCCAAATTAGATGGTTAATACATTTTTGAAGGTAACTGTACCATTTGTCATGTATCAGTGTTAGATAAAATGTATTGTTTTAAGAAATTGAAGATAAACTCATATTGTTACTAAGGTTACTTAATAATATGCTCTGCATTTTCAAGAAAACAAAAACAGATATTGTCAAGTCCATAATGCTTTTAAGCCATATTTTTTGTTCAATGAAAATATCTCTGCTGGAACATTTTAGCCGATCTGTACAATATTTCATTTGGTCTTGCTATCCAACTAATTTTATGTGTTCAGTATTGCAAAAGAGATATATCTTACCCTTCTAATGTGATCAGACGTATGTGATTTTTCGTATTTTTTTTATCCTTATCAAATGCCATTTATTTTTTGTCCTCAAATTTGTCTTCGTTTGTGATAATTTATTCTCGGTATATATAATACTGATAACTACCTTCCAAAATCAAGAAATTCTGTTGCAGTTATTTGATGTTAAGTGAAATGGCTGGATTATGACATTGATTTTGTCTTCTTCTAGAAACCGGTAAAGGACCAGTTGTATAAACTTTTCTAACAGTAAACATGCCATCCCTAAATATATAAACAATGACAAATACTTGGTTGGAACCAAATGGGATGACGGCAGATTAAAAAAATCACATTAAAACGAAGGACAACGCACAATATCATCCAAGGTGTGACAGATTTATCTCCCTTGTAATTATTTGTGACAAACCGAAAGTAGCAAACTTCCAAGTATCGCAGTGTTTCGTACTAGTAACTATGGAGAGGGTAAGGTATGTATTGTGTTACTTTTTCATTTTTAAATGCATTAGATTTTACTTACTCTATGTAATACAAAAATATACCATTTTCTCTACATGAAAACGTGATAAAGCGCTCATGTCGAATTTATCATTGATAAACAAGATAAATAAATAAATGACAGCTTAAATGACTCAGTTCCTCGTTAGAACACGCCTGTCTCTTCCGGCTAACGTTTTGATTGAGGGAAATGGTAGTATTAACAAAGTAAAGTTCATGACTTATTTGAATTTGATATGAAGGTCACATGACAGAATGTCAGACACTCGAATTATAAAAATCGTGTATGGACAAGATAATGTTTACAGTATACACAGCTAAAATGTAGTACGCATACAGTACACGGATATAAATGTCAGATCCGAATTGAGGGCACCCAGCAGGGTAGTGTTTTAATGCTTCACTCCAACTAAAAAAAAATCTATATACGGATGTGATTTCCGTAAAACTTGATCGCCGAAAGCTTGGATTAAATTGCTGTGAGACTGCTGACTAGTACAGAAATTTGCGCGTATTATCCTTTCCGTTTAAATAGACATAATTTGTACTTTTCTGTATTGGTAAAATATCCATTTGGTATAAATATTTTTTATATGAAGTAACCTGGATTATAAGTAATCAAACAACAATATTTTATGACGTAATTAATTCCTATCCGCAATAAAACACATTCTTTACGTTGATGTCACACGGTCATACGAATGTAATTTTGGGTACAGAATACATGTAGCAACATTGTAAGTAGTTGATACCCTACATAAGTCGAGAAATCAGCCAGTATATTGGCCATATTTGTCTGTAAGCAGATATTGATATCTAAATATGAAAACACGCGGAAACTGGACTTGAACCCTTATTTATTATTATCATTCAATGTGTGCCTTATTGGTCTTGATCGATGTAAAGCACAGGACCAATGACGAATTGTAAATCTGCTTTCGGGATAACTGTGTCTTAATATAGAATACATTCATCTTGAAAGTGGTGTGTTTGCAGTGAATCTCGCTTTCAATGTTACGGATAAAGCTTGGTAATGTTAAAGAGAAGACGATATTTGGCCAGAAATCCCTGAAAAAAAGTATATACATAAAATTATAATTTAAAAAAACACTCGTACCGAGTTTACTAGGAAGGTACAGTGTATAAAGAGAAAGAAGAGGAAGTAAGTTCAAGATGGACTGCATAAATACGTTACGTTTTTGGTCAAATTTGATTTTTCAGTTTTTAGATTTCAGGGAACGCATACGTGTTTTTGAGGATAGGATTAAAGTTACATCTGATAACACTAGATTAGGTTCAGCTGCCTTAAAGTTGGTACATGTGTGCGCTGTGTGTCAATTTCGTGCATATTTCTTAAATTAGCAACTAATTATCTGTAACCCCCACCCCCCAAAAAAGACCCACACATACGACATGTATCCAAGCTAAAGTTTCTGATAATTAGCCATTGGATATAGAAATTACCTATCCAAATTCACCCAAACAGAAAATTAATTTTCCCCTTTTATTGATGGTCACATTTAAGTCGAATCTTTGGTAAACACTAAACATCTTTCGTAAAATTAACATGCACAATTTCAAACCCAAATATGTATTTATCCAGGGCACGGTTGGTGAAAGAGTAAATGGAAGGGAAATAATACGAATGGCCAATAGGCATGTGGTCCTAGACCAACCAATCTGTGATACTGAAGATAGATCTAAATGTGATCACCCTGAGGGAACACCAAACGAACAACAGAAAAACAGTATGGAGGAGGACGACAAAGTAACGGATGTGAACAAAAGTATGGGTGAGAACGATAGGACAACGGGTCTAAACAACATTGCGGTTAAGGACGGTAGGACAATAGGTCTGAACAATAGTACGGATGAGGACGAAAGGACAGATGTTCTGAATAACAGTACGGATGGAGACGACAGCAAGAGCGACGAAGACGACGACGAAGGTATGAACACAAATTTGAAGAACAGTGTTGATGAAGTTTCCGGGAGTAAAACGAAGCCAAACAACAGTGTGGAAGAGGAAGGCCCCGTCAACGCAACAGGTCTGAATACCAACGAGAGAGAGGAATGTCCCGCTACTGCTATATTTCTAAACCGAAATAATGCTTCGGAATCGCTACAAAATGAGAAATCATCACATATAGGAAACAAGAATGCTGACGATAACTCCAAAGAATGCGCCGATCACTGCTTAAAGGATTACTCTGAATATCATTCTGACGGAAATCCCGAAAATCAAGTACATGGAAGCCATTTGGAGGACATAAATTCGATTGTAACAAAGGGCGATACCACAACATTAATCAATGAGGAGGAGAAGGAACGAAGAGTGAATATACAAGAATATACTTCTCAGATTTCTCAAAAATTTACCGAAGTAGGAAGTAAAGGTGCTACTGCGGAAATCGTGGATGTAGAAACCGACGATTGCTCACCGACATATCGTACCAATAGAACAGGGAGAACTCTGAATCAGAAGGTTAGAACGCATGTCGTGGGAGTATCTCTTGGGAGTGGGAGACCTACTTCTCTACTACCAAGAATCAAAGGAACCGGTTCTAAAGAAGACCTTCGTTTGAAAGCTGGCAGTACAGTCACAAATCTATCGTCATGTCATACAAAAACTACAAAATTGAACACAACATTAAGACAATCTTACATGACCAAGATACAGCGTTGTGAACAGACCTCGTTCGCCTTTTGTACGTATTGCGAACACAAAAATGTAGCACGCTATTCTTGTGAAGAATGCCTTATAAATTGCTGTTCGGAATGCATCTACGCTCTACATCCCCCTCAGACACGTTATAGGAACCACACTATCTTGAGTGGACATACTGCATTATATTGTAAAATTCACGATGAATCATTGTCCTGGTACTGTAGTACTTGTGATCAGCCAATATGTGCAGTGAGTTTAGCCTGTTCCAGCCACGCCTCGCACGACGTGGAAAATTTGGATATTTACATCAAAAATGAAAAAGTAGGAATCTTTTTCTTCGTCTTGTTTTAATTTTTCTAATGATCAAAATAGCGTTGCTGTATACAGTCCAGTTCATCTGACTTATTGTCTCCAGACAGAAAGACGACCAGAGATTGTGTGTAGTTTTAAATGTATTTGTTGTGTGAGTTATGATTTTCTTTCTCAATTTATTTATTTATTTATATTGTCACTACCAGCAGTACGTAAAATGGCACATTGTATATATATAAGGTTATTCTCATTTGAGAAGGAAATCGAGTTAACAAATGTTGAAATATACCACGATATTCAGACATACAAATTCTGTATGAATGATATTGGAATGTCTTTGTAATATATATAAGATATGTCTTCAGAAACAGCTGCTAGACTTACAGAGACAAGTTGGGTCGAGATGTCTGGACAAAGCTCACGTCAATCTGAATACGCTGCGAGAGGTCGAGGAAACGGTTAGAGTAGGTATCGATAATCCTGCGGAATTTTTCTTATATATACATATGTATAGATTATATTTTGTTATAAATAGAATCTAGTAAGAAATACTTATATTGCTTACTAAATATAAGTAGTACTGATATTTCATTATATATATAAATACTAGATTTCTTTGTCTACTGCAATATCCTTTAACTCTTAGCAGGAATCTCTAATGAATTTATTTCACAAATACCATTATCACCAGAGTAACTCAAATGCATTAACTACTATTGAAACGATGAATATGGCTAAATAACGTTTACACACGGAGGCAGTTATTTGCAATGGAATGTTTCATAAGATTGTATATTCTTTTTAATCCTAATAGCTGCAATGGATACAAAAGAAGCAACACATACGACAAGAATTCGCAAAACTAAGACACGTAATTGGGGAAACAGAAAACATGATGATTAAAGATGGACAGAAGGTACGTTCGGGCAAGACTGAAAGTTTGGTCTACCAATGAATTAGATTAAAAAAAGGTAAGTGTCTAGGCAAGACGGGAAGGTTAAGTGTCTAGGCAGACTGAAAGTATGGTCTAACAATGGATAAGCATGACTAGTAGGTAAGTGTTTGGGCAAGCCTGAACGTATGGTTTACAGATATATTTAGTATGAACAGGAGGTTAAGTACGTAATAAAGTAAAGGACATATGTGTGAAATAATCAAAGTAACACCTCATATTATAATTATCCTAAAAGATTATACAGCTTTGCTTCATTTTAGGATTTCGAATTGAGAATACAACATATTAATTCAATGAGGCGTAAATACGGAGAAGTAGTGGACACAGAAGCGAGACTAACCCAGATGTCACTAGACAGCGTGAACGGAACTACAAAATCACAATTCCTCGAGGTACACATTTTCCATTTTTCAATTTCTAATCAGTAAACATGCTTCATTACATAAATAAATATGATAAGTAGATCACGGCACTTCTAAATCAGAGTAGATTATTGTGTTAACTAAACATTTTGCAGAAACAAAATTTATTTTGGTGCGATGCTATGGCTTGTTGTCGACCTCAAGGGATAACATTATTCTTGTGTGGTGTTGAACTTGCTCCAGTTGGTTAGAGCTAACCACTGGTTTAGTGAAAATTTTAAAACACGAATTTAACACAATTTGAACAATTCTTTCTCATTTCATGGTCGTATTCTTGTTGTAGGAGGTCTCGTTGATGTATTTTCAGTGTTAGTCTTGCTTTGAAAGTACTTGTTTTTTTCAATGGCAACAATTTTAATTTCCCACAAACCACTGATCAACTCTCAACAAGCTTTGAGCAAATGTAGCCTGGTTATCAGATTGACGTAAGAAGCGTCGGGTACAAGACAATAACGTTGTGTAGTGGACAGTGTTACTAAGTTACTAGTACTTCACACCAAAATTAAGTATGCTCGATTCCTGATTCTGGTGCTCTCTTTGTCTTATAAAGGTTGTTACTAGTATCGTAGGTTTAAACAAGCATCAAATTAACAAATCAGTATACACGAGTGATATGGCAACTAACACGAGTGATATGGCAACTAACATGAGTGATATGGCAACTAACGTGAAGGATATAACAATTACCATGAGTGATATGGCAACTAACATGAGTGATATGGCAACTAACGTGAGTGATGTGGCAACTTACATGAGTGATATAACAACTGACATGAGTGATATGATAACTAAAGAGAGTGCTATAACAACTAACGTGAATGATATAACAATTACCATGAGTGGTATAACAACTAACATGAGTGATATGGCAACTAACATGAGTGATATGATAACTAAAGAGATTGCTATAACAACTAACGTGAATGATATAACAATTACCATGAGTGGTATAACAACTAACATGAGTGATATGATAACTAAAGAGAGTGGTATAACAACTAACGTGAATGATATAACAATTACCATGAGTGGTATAACAACTAACATGAGTGGTATAACAACTAACATGAGTGATATAACAACTAACATGAGTGATATAACAACTAACATGAGTGATATGATAACTAAAGAGATTGCTATAACAACTAACGTGAATGATATAACAATTACCATGAGTGATATAACAACTAACATGAGTGATATGGCAACTAACGTGAATGACATGATAACTAAAGAGAGTGCTATAACAACTAACGTGAGTGATATGACAACTAACATGAGTGACAATTCATGTTGGATATTTTGCTAACATCGTCTATTTTTTTATCGTCTAAAAATTTGGTGGTGTTTGGAAAGGTTATGCTTTATATTTGGTTTTTTCAAGATGACGTCGGTTCCCTTAAACATCAATAAGTTGTCGACTACGTTTTTAATTTCGTAATTGTCAACGGTTTGTGGGTTATAGATGCCTTTATAGCACTAAAAGCTTTGCGAGAAATAGCTCTTCCTCTGTCAAGCCTATATAGGAATTTGAGTAAATCTTAAAGTTATGATACATTCGTTTGCTTATTGTAGAAATTTTTTTATTTTTTATTTTTCGACATTTTCAGACAGTGAATGACATACAGGAAAAGTAAGTACAACATTTCATTTAGTGCGTTTTCGATAACTATGGTATTTTGCATAATATTCTAGTCTTTTTTCTCTCTATGTTTTTTATTTTAAATCTGTTATCGTTTCTATATTGAGAATATACATATTTTTTTGTGTGTTTTAGGTTATTTGACCGATATTGTTTGATGTATTTTTCTTTTTTTTCTGATATTGACCTTGTGTCCGATTTTGTTTAAACAGTTTCTGTTTATTAATATTTTTATATTTTTATCAAACACTGAATGTGATCACTCCGTTGCTTTTACCTTTACTATCTATAACTTTTTAAATAGATTATCAAGCTTTCAACTGGAAACTGAAGCCACCCCGACTGTTAATTTAGCAGCCTTTAGGCCTTCATCGACCTATCTCAGCCTGTTTCAAGTGACAATGCATTTACAACAACTGAGACAATCACTTAGTAAGTAAACATATTATACAAAATTATGTATAATTCTAACAGTCCAGTATTTTTTTTCATTTTATACTGAGGTAGTTAGGATAGAATAGAAGGCTTAATTCTTCTATTTGGTTGATTGTATTATTCAAACTGTCATGTTTATTGTGCTATAAATAGAATGAAAGTATTGAATATATGGTATGGTATTCGAATGAAACAGATGCGGTCGTCATGGTGATCTCATTGAGAGATTTTCTGTTTCTTCGTGCGATATGAGGCTAGACTTGTTTGGTACTCGTTGATTTGTTTGTCTGATGGTTACGTTGTATAACTTGTTCTCATTTGAGAACGTGACATTAATTATTGGATTGACCAAGGTTTACATGGCAGGTGTCGTCGACGAAGCAGAAGACGTATATTCTTGCGGAATACCTGGTCTTATTCTCCTTGTAGTTTAGGAGTCTCCGTGTAAATCTTTCTTTTGTTCAGTATTTTGTCCTAGCTTTATTGAATTTGAATTTCGATTTTGATCACGTTGACATGTTGGTGTTTTCTTTTTTATACTGAATGGGTCATTTCAATCTTCAGATATCGGTTTATCTTATACGATAGTATAATATAATGTCCATTATTGAGACTGGTCTGAAAAGCAAAATGGCTGAAAGGCGACTATCTTTGATTTTTACTATGAAAGGTTGTATTGCTATTTCTTGAAAAGCACAGGATATAATTTTCTCTGATTGAAAATATAGGTACCCCATGGTCCCTATTTGTGTCCTTGTGATTTTATGACTGATCAGTGGATTGAAGGCCATCTTGGATTTAAACTTATTTCCATTTCTTGATGGATTTTTCTCAGATTCTATTTATAGGTTCCCCTTGGTCCATAGTTGTGTCCTTTTAATTTTGGGACTGACTAGAAAAAGTGACCGACATGCAAACATAAATATCATAATTATTTTTGAAGGAATTTTCAAATATCATGAAATGAATAGCAACAACAAAGAAAAAAGGAAAAAAGTTCAACCTTTGAAGACCAGTAAGGATAAAACAATGGTGGGCGCCAAGATCCCTGTGTGATGTCTTGTCTAATAACGACAAAGGGACATTTGTATACATGATAGTAAGAATGAATTATTATCGCAATAAAAGATAAATGACTTTTTCGTGTATAAAGTGAGTCTAGTCTTTGTGAAAATGTGTCTGTCATCATCAGGAGGAAGCTTAGCCATACGTCCACACCAAAAGGTGTTATTTGTACCTGAAAATGCTGTGCGGATGCCAATTACAACACATGACTTATGGCAAACACCCGACACTACTCTCGAGTTGGCAATATTCAAGTACTCCATAGAAATCAAAGAAGGCTGTTCAAGCAAATCGCATTTGTGGAAGGTCATGGTGAATCCTGGTGGTCTTGTAGTAAATGGACGAGGGACCTGTAACTTGGAGACAAGCAGCAGGTATCTTATGAAGGTCACTCCCCAATACCGCACAATGACTGGCTGTGTTACATATGAAACCACGCATGGGATACCTTGTCATATTTTCATCATTACAGGTAGGTTTTATATGTCGCCATTTCTTAAATCAAGAAATCTTATCATGTCTGTCGTAAAGTTAGATGGATATGATCCATTATAATACCAACTTAACACCACGTAAAGACATTGATGTATTGAAACTAAATACCTTGTAAAACATACCGTGAGATTTGAGATTGAATGATGCTGAGGGGAATTGAATTCGTTTGTAAAATGATCGAGTATGTCTCTATCTAATCCACCGAGCTATAAGTAAGGAGCACTGTTCGATCAATTCAAAATCTGGTCAACAAAGTCATACTTTGATACACCTTTTTCACACAATGCAGTGAACAAAACGAAACATCGCTACACTGCAGCAATTGGAGAAATAAAATATGTTTGTGTTGATATTTATTTTCCTGCAGATATGATGTTTATGTAAAAATAATGAAAGTTTCATGTCGATTTTTGTAAAGAATGCGCTATCAATCTGCTACGTATAGAGACAATACATATATATGGTGTTTTATCATCCAAATAATTTATTTTATATGTTTATCTATACCTTAAAGATCTGTATGTTTTAGCTACAGACGCTATGGATGAATCTCCTGACCTGCTACTGTCGTCACAGTTGCAAATAGATTCTATTAATTTATCGCAGAGCTTTGAGGTAAACAAATCATTAAACTTGGTTCAAATAAATGCCGTAATATGTAGACTTTTTTTCTAACATCTATATTTATTCTGTTTGATGAATTTTACTGTTAAAACAATAACATAAAATATGTAAAAAATTACTGCTTAAGTAACAATTCTACAAATGACTGTTTTCATTTCAGGAGACACGTCTTGCAGCCTTGTCACAAAATTCGCTTTCACAGAAAGGTATCATAGTTTGTTTGTTCATTTGTTTTTATTGATTAATTCACAGTTAACTTTTAGCGGTAGGAAATTAATTTCACCAATTTATGTCATAAAAAATAAGTTAGAAAAAACTCTCTCTGGTGAAGTAGGATTCAAATTATACGCGTAAGGGGAATAGGGCCGTTTGTCATCGAACCTCTATGTAATTCTTTGTCAGACAAAGAAAGTAAGTAATGTCACGTTCACAAATGAGAACCAGATCTAAAACACGTTGCTTGCGGTCTATTTTCGTAATACAAGTGTGATGCATTAAAGTTGGGTTGTCGTCATGGTTTTAGTTGTTGCTATATAGTAATACAAAAAACTGTGTATTTCGACTGTGAAATTTATACGTATAATAGTATTTCACATTTTTCACCAAATATTCATTCACGATGCATTATTTTCATAACGACTCGATGAATTTGACAATCTGTCAATCGGCATTAAAATCTATAGCCACAGTAACTAAAGGCATGCATTTCCAGTTACACAAGTTCAGTACCGTGTTAATCAACCATTCGCATTTATCAATACAACATACATATATGTGTTGTCCTGCTGCAAATGATGATGGTACGGTTGATATTACGGATAAATAGAAAAAAAGTAATGGCGTATAATTCTATACATCGACACAGGTCAAGTTGCCTTCCACTATATTAAAGGTGGTCCTTTCATGCGCTTAATTAAACAGTCACTGTAACGTCTCCTTAAAAAGCATCTATCGTATCATTTATCGTATGTGAACCCCAAACTGCCTTGTCACTTTATTCTGAGATATCCTAGTCTTTAGTATGCTGATAACGCACAAACGTTCAATCTTACCCATACGTTGCATGCTTGACAAAATTCTCTCTCTCAAAAAAAAAAACAATCTTATTAAGTATATAGACTGCTACCCATCAACTTTACAACTTCGGATTGTTCTCTTAATATGCGATACCTAGTTTGCTGACCAGTGATGAAAGCAAAAATTTACTTCAAAGTATATTTTTTTAAAATATAGATGAGAATAAATATTCTGCTTATTTTTTTCTTCAAATTTTTAAGCTTCCATAGTTTCTTTTTTTCCGTTAGCATATAAAGGTTTCTTCATCAATAAGTAATTAGTATCATAATATAGTATTATGTATATATATTAGTCATGTTGTGCTGAAGAGAGATTTATTTTTATATTTGGTGATTTGCAAATAATTTCTAGGACACGACGATAAAAAAGAAGAAGAAAGAAGAAGACAGTGGAAGATGAAAAGAATAAAACTAAGATGAAGAGTTTGTTTCAGGTTGGAAAGTTCGCATGGTTTCTGACGCTTAACGTAGTTTGATGCTTAAATATGAACAACATAGAAGTGAGACAATGATGTGTAGATGTGTGTTCAAATATTCAACCATATAGCACTAAAACAAACTGGATCAATGACTTTCTTCCTCAGCTCTAATGGCTGTTTCATAAATAAAAAAAGTCAGGTATGAAAAACGACATAACTAGTATTTCAGATTTCGTTTAGAGACTTCAGCTTGTCTACAATAATAATAAGTATTCAGGATTTATTCTTTTTGTCGCGTTACGATTAGAAATATGGGACATAATTCTAAGTCCGAAAAATTGAATAATTCTGATGCAATAATTTAGGATGAGCATATCGACTGTCGATATCAGTTTTTCGTACCCTTGGTTTAAACAAACACCGATTTGGAGTTAATCTAGTTCTTCTCGGAGTATATGGTTAACTGGTTTTCTACCAAATTGTGTTTACAAAACTTTTAAGGTATTCGTTCGAAGAGAGATTCGTCTATGCAAAATAACTAGTCATAAGCTTTACCATTTCATTAGTATGATCTTGATCTCAATAAGATTTTTTATTCTAATTCGTGTACCAAATTTCGAAGTTATAAGTTCAGTTATTCAACTAATACGATTTTCAAAATAATGTCTTGTCTCGGTGGTAACATTTTTAACCCAGAAAGATATCTTAATTCAAGTTGCGGTATCGCTTTATATCCTTTGACAGAGTTGCGAATAAGATGAGACATGTGTTTTTGTTTTGCTAAAACAAATCCTTAGTTAGCAATTCAATGTTAATGTAAACTCGGGGCAAGTTCAGGTTCAAGTTGCGGTATCGCTTTATATCCTTTGAAAATATGAAGAAACTAGATTATTTAAAAGAATGTACGTAGATCGTGATTTTTCTCGATTTATTCTCTTACATAATAGTATACATCCTTACCCGGTTTGGAAACTTGCTCTACGTTTTCCACAACATGGTTTTTATATCAAACGAATTGTTAAACTAAGCGTTGAAATGAGTGAAAATGAAAATGCTCACTTGTGTCACTACTGTGGCCTCATGTATAAAGATGTCATTATTCATAGCGTGCTTGAATGCTCTCACACGGAGAGTTTACGACAGTGAAAGATATAGAATTTGTAGTTTACCTCAATAATTTTCATCATCAGAATCCAACAACATTATCATGCTATATAATTGTAATGTTTGGTCATTTTGACTTCAATATGAAATATTCACGTCTTAAATCCTATGGTTGTAATATGCACATTTATTGGATTTAACTGGGGAAAAATACCCGAAATGGTTTTTTTAAGAAGAAAATTAAGATTTTTTTTCTTTTGCATTACTTCATACAATATTATATATAAATATCTTGATATTGTACTTCTTGCGTTTATTTTCTTTACTTTAGGAGTTGGTGTATGTATACAATATACGCACGTAAACTCTGTGTCTATTGTTCACTTTGTATGTAATTGAAATGATTCTTGTATTTATATGTGTTTACTATATAACTTTTCTTTATATTATATCGTTCCATATGGAAAACGCTTACTTCGCGCGTTTATATTCTTAACTATCGGAGTTGTTGTATGTATACAATATACGTACGTAAACTCTGTGTATACTGTTTACTTTGTATTAATTTAAATGCTTCTTATGTGTATATTTGTGTACAAACGCACTATTACTTTCTGTAATGTCAATGTATGTTCTTTTTGTACACCTCTTCACACTTGGAGGAAATAAAAGAAATAATAATAGTTAACTGGTTTTCTACCAAATTGTGTTTACAAAACTTTAAAGGTATTCGTTCGAAGAGAGATTCGTCTATGCAAAATAAGTGGTCATAAGCTTTACCATTTCATTAGTATGATCTTGGTCTCAATAAGATTTTTTATTCTAATTCGTGTACCAAATTTCGAAGTTATAAGTTCAGTTATCCAACTAATACGATTTTCAAAATAATGTCTTGTCTCGGTGGTAACATTTTTAACCCAGAAAGATATCTTAATTCAAGTTGCGGTATCGCTTTATATCCTTTGACAGAGTTGCGAATAAGATGAGACATGTGTTTTTGTTTTGCTAAAACAAATCCTTAGTTAGCAATTCAATGTTAATGTAAACTCGGGGCAAGTTCAGGTTTAAGTTGCGAGGCCTTAGATTTAATAAGCACCTGGCCATTTACAAGGTCAGTGAGATGATTTACATAACTGCAACAAAATATATAGGATTTCCTTGTTATCAAAAAGAAAAAATGAAAATGTTGAGAAAAATCAGTCTTGTATAAAATATTCCATTCCCTCTAGGAATTCCAAATTGTGGGTTGCACATTTTATCTGAAATGAATTTCATCAGTCTGCTATTCGCAGTGGAATTAAAATTTTACAACTCATATTAGCCGTTGGATCGATTTGTTTATGTATGGTTACGATATGTTCCTGATATCACTATGGTTAAGAGAAGACGCCACTGAGTTTTAGAAAATGCCACGTTGTCGCTAATAGATCTAGATTGGTCAGTATGATTATCGATGCAATGCAAATATTTTAAGTGTCCTACAAAACCGTACAAACTGTTAGGGTATTTTTCATTTTCATTTCGTGATTTGAGAAAGGCTGTGATTTATTGAAATCTCGAGGTTGATGATTATCGATTTCGTTAAGAAACTTAGTACGGGGAGGAGGTTTCTTTCCTCAATTAGGTCAATTTCATGAGCTTTTGCGAGACAAATGTACACCTTCAATAAAGATTGTCCAAGTATTGTTTTCAGCTTGTCTTAGTTCTATGGTAAAGATTGACTGTACTGTGCAGGTCAAGATATCCTCTATCTGTCTCAAAATTTTTCTGTTGATCAGTTTGTTGCCTCTTCAATAATTTCTTCGCAATTTAGATGGCACAGGTAGGTTTGGATCCTTCATAATGCTTTATTTAGATATATTGCTTCGATATCGGTTCCAGAATGTTATGTATTTCGGACCGGTCACTTTGTTGACTACCTACGTAACCTCATACCTGGATGAGTTTGGTTGCTGTAACATGTCATGCACATAAAAAAAGAGACTGAAATACTGTATCGAGATACACGCACCGTAGGTATATTATGGGTATGTATTCCATTGACAATTTTGTGTACTTTACGGTCTTAATACTCAAAGTGATGTGTCTGGCATCCTCCCAGTTATGATAAATTAACGGTTATTAATGGTTTTTTTTTGTCTGTAATGTGAACAAAAATCAACCATGAATAACAGCCCACATATCCTTTCAAATTTTTGGCTATGGAAGTCAAGACTTGCACGTCTTTTATTGTTAAAAATTATGAACCAAACAAACAATAAAATTTTGAATCAAACCCTTTAGCACATATCAACAAAAATATCCACCGATTTTTACACCATCATTTTATCTAAACTGCTTTGCAATCGAAATGGCATTACTGTTTAGGTTATGATTTCATGTAATACATGTTTATTTCTGGGTCACTGTAAACTAGCTCAATTGTCTCTATGATTTGGTGATGTCAACAGAGACTCGGGTACAGCCACATGCCCGATACACATGTCGGTCATTCCACGGGAGCGAATTTGAGGTCGTATCTGTGAATATATGTATATAAAGGCTATTGTTTAACCGATCAAATTTTTTAAAGGAATAAAACTTACAGTATGAACTCATTTCATTTCATTTCATATATATATATATATATCGATAAATGATTCTTAAGGGTCCGAAACTAATGCGTCAAGGATATATAGGTAGTATGAAACGAAGGGAAATAACTCTGGGAGCAGTCCAATATCAGAGTAATCGAACTTGACAATTATTTACTTCCGTTTGAGATCGCCGGTCTATCATAACAAATGTGAAAGGAATGTAATTTGACATATCGATGGTAAGTATCGCTCTTAAAATGACTTAGTTATGAATAACACATAGTGATCTGTTTAAGTAAAGTGTTCGAGACAGTTATTAAGGTGAGAGAAATCGCTGAACATTTACTCTCTCAATGGACACGTCACAGTAGTGGGGTATATCTTAAATATATATAAATATATATACGTATATGGGGTCCTAGTTCGCTTATTTGCTTCGATAAATCTGCGACGCTTGTCAAAAGTTACTCGCCATGTTGAACTGCGAACATTGATGGAGTGTGCAGAAGGACTACTCTTCACTAGGCCTACTTAGTTGTGGAATGTTGCTAAAAATAAATTGCAATACCTGTATACATTGGCACGCCTATAAAAAACGTATATATATCCTTAGCGCGTAAGTATAAGGCCCCTTATTAATCCTATCTTGGTAGCAATGTTACGTTGATGATTTGCAACCAGACCTATACACAGATGAATTGAAACGTGTTCATACAATGAAATTAATTCATTAAAGTGATCACAGATCAGTAGAACTCCAGTATTTTTCTGAAAGATATCCACAAATACCACCTTAAATTCGCTCACCTGAAAGGACAGACATGCGTATCGGAATATTGTTGACACTTCCATTTCTGTTGACATCACTGAATCACAGAGAAGCTCATAAAGTAGCCAAATAGTGGCCAAAAAGTGTGCAAATTTTACAAAAAAATCATCATGTGAATAGTAATGACATTTTCATGAAAGAAAACTCAAAATAAAATAATGGTGCAAAAATGCTTATGGAGGATATCAGTGTTATGTGTGAACTTTTTCTAAAGGGTTGGACTTAGTTTTTATGATTTGGTCCTTTTTCTCAAATGAGCCATATTTCTGATTGGTAAACTTCTTTTTCGTAACACAAACTATTTAAATAAAGTTAATATTTCGTTTCTTGTTCTACAACTCCCTAATCTATTAAAATCATAAATGAGTCATCAAAAGAGATAATTTTAAAATCAGCATTTTTCCAATATAAGTCATGCATGTTTGGAATTCAAGAAAGTGTGACCTATTGTTCATGGTTGATTTGTATTCACCTGACAGACAACAACAAATCATGGTATCTGAAGATGGATTGATTGGTTATTTTATCATAACCAAGAGGATGTTTGACATGTAAAAAAGGATTTTAAGAGAAAGTACACAAATTTGCTAATGAAAGATATACTCTTAATACTTTATGGTGAATGGTTTGGAACCAATGTCCAAACAATATATATATATATATACATGTATATACTATTTTTCATTAGCAAGCTAAATACTGATAATCAATGAATTAAGTTCTGAATCACTTAAATGGATAATACGTGTACATGATATACTATATCCAAACCTGCACCACTAATCTTTTCTTACTGTCTTTTGTTGCAGACACTGTACAGAGAGATTCTTGTCAAGAAATTCCACATACATCACGAAAGAGCTCTATTAATTTTCTTGTAAATACACCTGACAGACTATAACCATGTTCGACTGGAGAGAATGGTTAGAGTACATCTTAAAGTGGGCAGCAACTAGTCCTTGGGAGTTTGTGTTCACAATTCTTCTTTGTTTGTCTCCGTTCTTCTTCATCAGTGCAATTCTGGCATGGAAACTGGCACAGGAGATTGAAGCAAAAGAAAAGGAAAAGAAAAAGAAGGCAAAACGAGAGGCAGCTATTAAGAAAAAACAGCAAAAAGCAGACTGATTATAGTTATATATATGCTGTGTTTGCATCTATCATTGAGTGACATTTGATACCCATATTCCTTATTTTTTGTTAATCTTCGTTTAATTTTCATTGTTTCTTATTCCCCAGTAAGGTGAATAACAGAATTTCAGGGTGTTTGAATCGAACAAAAGAAATGTATGTCTGTTTGAACTGAACAGTTCCAAAAGGCTTGGAAGGTGTATGCTATTGATAGGACTTGTGAATAGTATGACTGTTTTAATATGAATAACTGAAATTTATTTGTATGTTAAAAGTAATATGTATGATTAATAATTAATATGCAGGTGTAAATCTTTAAACAATGTTTAATGTTGACCTGAAGTTGTTCTCAATGGGCAGAGATTTGTGACTACTACACACTATGTGTATCTTGGTGTACATATACATATAAAAGGCATTCTCATTATATTTCCTTAAATCTGTTTCAGTGAAATAATACCTTTTGGGGAAAAAGAACAGAAGGAAAATGATTTGCTCTCGGTTGGGACTTAATATCTTAATTTAAACAAATGTCTGATCTCATAGAATGCACACACATATATTATACTCTCTCAACTTCAGGGAAAATATTTACTGTGACACCAAAGGCCGAGAAGCTTTCATTCATCATCCATTTTAGATTCACTTTGAAAATGATGAGTGTTTAATTTGAAATTTTACAATATCTTAAGAATAAAAACAATGCCAAACATTGCTGTTATGCAGATGTTTTTTTCTGGTTATGTGGCTTCCTGCTGTATCACAATGATTTTTTACACTAGCCTCTTATTTGTACATTATGACGTCAGTAATAGACTACATCAGTGTAACCCGTGTATCATCTATGATGTCAACTGTAAATAACGTAGTTGCTAGGTAGAGATAGTATATAAGTCTTGTATTTTGAAAAGTTACTCTGTTCTAAGGACGGCATACCTGGTATGCCGAAACACGTCAACTATTAAACAGTTTTAAATTCTTCTTACGGATGTTGTCTGGTCCTCTATATTTGCTGTTTACACATCTTTGAACCAAACTCCTGTATTCCACTAGGAATCCATCCTCGGAAGACTGCTGATATTACTGAATCTACAATACAGGATGTTGGATCTGATTTTCTTTGTATTGTAACCTCTTATTTGGCGACCTTAAACCTACAGAAGTAATTGAATTGCCATTTGGTTCCATTCATCTTAACTATATAATGTCATAATGAATTAAAAAAACAAACAATTCAGTGAATGACAGTCCCCCACTAACACACCACCTCATAAGGTGCATTCATTAAATAAAGTATTAAGAGTAAGTGACAAGAAGTGTAGGAGTAAATTACAGGCAAACTTTTTTCTTTGCTATAGGTCAAAGGTCAAGTGTAGGTCAGATTGACTACTAATGATACATGACACACTGTCTCACTAACGTGAACTCATACAAAAGTTTCAGTAAAAAATACTGTAGAGGTTGAGTTAGAGCCCTCACAATCTTTTTCTTTAATGTAGGTCAGTGGTCAAAATAAAGGTCAGAGTGACCTTGCTTTATATTCATTATCCACTACTTCTCTGAAATAAACCAATACACAAAGTATGAAGTTCCATTGACAAGTACTGTAGGAGATAGAGTCCAAACAAATATGTTCTTTGATGTAGGTCAAAGATTTAAAATATATCAGAGTGACCTATCTTTTGTACTTGACATTCCACCTCACCACAGTTAACCTATTTCCCAAGTATGAAGTTCCAGTGGCAAGTAGTGAAGGAGAGAGTGCTTAGACAAGGTAATGCAAGGACAGCAGAAGGATGGAGGGACTGACAGACGTGTCATAGTCCTCCGCATTTCCCTAAGGGGACTAATAAAGTCAAGGTATCTATCAAAAGCATCGCAAACAAAACAAATTCACTTTCATTTCTTTCTTGACTTGACACAATAAAGAAGAGGACCAATTATATAAAAATAGCAACAGTGACCTTCAGCTTGACTTTTATAATTGTGTAGAGTTTAACAAAAAAAAAAAGCCCTCAAGAAATGAAGCCGACAAGAAATGAAGCTGAAAGCGCTGATAAAGATTTTCCAATATAATGACAATGACCCAATACCTGAAAGTTCAAAAACATCCAAGATATTAAAGTTCTTAATGAGTGTGTGAAGTTTGATAAAAGTCCCTTAAGGAATGAAGCTGCTAGAGTGCTGACAAGGATTAGTAATATGTACCTAGGTACTTAAACACAACAGCTTTCAGCTGAAGGTCAGTAACCAATAACAAGGTTTTAAGTTTAGGCACAATTTCAAACTGTTTCAAAAGGTATAGGTAGGAACTTGTACTAAAACTTTTGCACTTATTTGATCTTAAGGTCACATTGACTTAAGATAAGTACATTATCAGAAAAGAAAGTTAATCCTAGAATAAAAGTTGACTAGTTTTTCAAAACCAGCTGAACTCAAGAGGTATGATGAACAAAACTGTTCTCAAGATGATAATTTTAGCTCATTATGTGCTACTTGAATACATATAATGCATTATCAATGAATATCATGATCAGTTGACCGCCATTTAATCAACCTATCTGGAGTAGTTCTACTGTGCTACTGCCACTTTGTATGTGTAGTTAAACGTAATTTGTAATACAAATAAACAGGGTTTGTATTATAAATTTATTATGAAAATCTGAGAACGACTGTATGATAGTTATCAATTGCATTTATGAAACTGCAAAATGTATTATCAGAAATTACAAACAAAAAAGAATACAATATCTATGATGTCATATATTGCATATACCAAGTTTATTATAAATAGTCATAAAAAACAGTTTATCACTTGTAGCTTTCAGAGATAATCCATTTGGCATCAAAATGATCTGCTACAATCACAATATCACAAACATCTATACAAGCAAATGCTCCTTAAGAATTTCAAAGATGTCCTACGTGAAAAGTTATCAAAGGTTAACAGTAAAATAGATGATGTCCAATATTTTTTTTTAAACCTGCACAACAGTATTAAATATCTTCCATTACACACCAAACACCATATTTGCTTCGGTAAAAGACTGTAAATTGTTGTATTTAAATATTTTCATGTCTACCAAACTACAGTCCTAAATAACAGAATTTTTTCAGGACATCAGTATTCATAGCTTTGGCACTCCCCATTCTTCAGAATTTCAGCTTGTATTCATTTTATGAACTATCCTATGTATGTAATAAGAACATTACAGTGTATGTCAGGAAACTGTTCTGTCTATAGGTTTTTCCTTATCTTTATAGTCAAACTTTCTTGGAATTCCAGATTTTATTTCCATGTCCTCAAAATCAGGATGTGCTTCTGAAAAAAAAGAAAAAGAAATGCTTGTTCAGAATCTTATATGCATACATTGCGAAGGAAATGGAAACAAATGCAAGATATTATGATCCCATGAATTGGATACTTTTGCAACATTTATGAAAATTTTTCTTGACTGATAAAAAAATCTGACTTTTTATTTCTCTTTCTTTGCTGACATCAAAATGCAAAAGATGCCATGAAGTTGTGACATTGCAATAGAAACCATGGGAACCTTGGTCAGTCCAATTGCAGCTCTGCTAGGTCATATAACATGTGGTCACAAAATTTCTAAAATGGGCAGTCTTTTGGGGCAGTTATGTGGTAAACTACACTGTAATATATAATTATATACCCTGCAATAAGCCTTATTGCAAATATATTTCCTAAATTCTGACTCAAATTCAGAGGGATGGGCTTTTAACCAGATATTGATTTTTTTGTACTCAATTTTTATTACATCAGATATATTTTTGTTGTAAGATTTGTGTGTTACAGTGATAGTCTATTTCAAATTGACAAGTTTGATAACACCAGGATCATACTTATATGCACTCTGTCAATTTTGCCGCGTAGTACTTTATGTTCAACCAAACATTGTATTGGTTGATGTACAAGCTTGTCAGAAAACCTACGTCATATGGCAAAAGGAATGATATATGTTGGGAGGTGAATAAGAGATGTTGCTTTTCACTACCATGTTCACCCTTCAACAAAGACCTAACTCAGGACCTGTTATCAGATGACAGAATTTGTTTCTGACTGTCCTCGATCTGGGTGACCTAGAAAAATGACCATATGAAAGGACTGTTTTATTGTAAAAAGTCAAGAGATCAACATTTCCTTTCTGCACCAAAAATTTCTGATGAACTTCACAGAGCTACAAGGCTTCATGTTTCTTGTTAAATGGTGCAGAATTGTCTTCTCGCTATGAGTTTACATGGTAGCATTCAGTAACTGTTGTTTCATTGACATGACGTCATCAGTCAAACTGCCTCAAGTAGGCTGCAACACATCATCGGTGGATTCAATGCCATTGGAACATAGAAGTTTTTACTGCCAGGTTGTGTTTTATGTCTTATAGGCTGATGGAAGAGACGGGTATCATAAGTGATATGATGCTGTTAACATTATCGGTATGGCAGTGGTATTGTGAAAGTGTGAGGAGGCATCAGCTGGAGAGGAAAGACTGATTTAGTGACAGTCCAAGGAATGCACAGCAGTACTGTGATGAAATGGTAGTTGTACCGTTTATAAGTTAATGAATTGCCACATTACTCCAGCAGAATAACACTCATCCATACACCATGCCTCACACAAACTAATTTTTGCCTGAAATAATGTCCATACACTTGTGTGTTCTGTAAGATCATCAGACTTATCCCAAACTGAACATGTGGATGTCCTTGGACATCTTGTACACCAGTGTCACAATGTTAATTCTATTGCAGAACTCTCACATGCTCTTTATCAGGAATGACAAAGGATTAACATTAGTGTCAGAAATCTGATCAGAAGCAGGAGGCTACACTGCATAGCTGTAGTGGAAACAAATGGAGGAAATTCTTGCCTATTAACTTTTGGTGGAACCTAATTTCCATGCTATTACCCCTGTCAAGTATAACATAATTTTGCAATTAAATGCCAGAAGCTACCATAAGGAAAATGTACATATTTGATTCCCAAGGCATCACAGTTCTCATTGATAAAAAACTCATTATTATTGGCTTGTGATTTTTAGTGTAATAAAATATTATAGACTGTTTTTACCTGTTTTGTTGGGTTTATATTATTGTGATATATCTATCGAAGAACAAAGATACGAGTGAGAATATTCGCAGAACGATATTGATTGACTGTTCCTATAAAGAATTAAAATGTTTATATCAAACAGTGTATAATGTGTGTTAATGCTGTTTAAATTGTTTTGTTCTTTACCATTACATTATTGTGTAGAAACTAGTGCTACTTTAATAGAAATTTTAAGCAAAGTTTATGTGCAATGCAAAGCCAAAGACTAATCAAATTGTTATTTATATATAGGTAGCAAGAATAACATTCAGCTGAAAAGGATCCACAATCAAATTTCAAAATAAAATGATGTAGTGCATAAAGCTCAGCATTAGTAAATCACAGGGCAGTTTTAACAAGGTAAAACTCAAATTATTGTGTAGAAAAAAACCCATCAGTCCAACAATAGTGTGACAGGTTTGTGACCTCAGTTACAATAACCCTCTCTCAGGTCCTATTATTTGTGGCTCTCTTCCTTATCTTATTTTCTTGTCAAAATAAACAGTGATTTATGACACAGATTTAAACTTACGTTTCTCGTTTAATTTTGAAGAGTCAAGGTTCGTAGTCATTTCACTATTCGCTACTAGAGATGATTTTTCCTGAAATCAGAGATAATACAAATCAGAAGACAAAATCAGGACATTTCAATAATGACATGATACTGAGCAAATCTGGTTATTTACAATTCTATATCACATAACTATCCTGTTAATCAGTGTTATAAAACCCATCACATACATTTTTGTTACAACACTTGTAATATGACCTAGCAGAACTGTGATTGCCTAAAGGTTCCCATTGTTTCTATTGTGATATCACATCTTCATGATGTATTTGGTGTCACCGAAGAAAGGAAAAGAGAATGAAAAATCTACAACTTAAATTTTTCGTGTCAAATAAAGTGCTTTTTTCTCCAATATTTGCAAAAGTATCTATGTTATGTGATCAACAGAATCTTACTTTCATTTCAGTTTTATACAAGATTTACATTATGAAACTCATCACAAATTTTTATTTTCATGTCAGTAAAATGAAAATTCTGTTGCTCCTTTAATAATTCTCATATGAATGGAATGTCAAGTAAGATCCCAAAACAAATGATCGGTAAAAAAATTCATGTGCTCATTTTTTAAAAATAAAAACCCCCACTAAAACATGCAGAATGTTGACAAAATGTAAGTGAATATGATACTCAAATGATGTCGTATTACTGTTTGTAATTTATATATATATACATTCCAGTGAATACAATTAATGTTAACACTAATTCAACGGGGAAAGAACATACTAGCAGGAATAATGTAAATAATGTAATTTGAAAATTTATTATCCAAGTAATTAACATTACCTTATCATCAACAGCATCAACTTCTAGCGCTCTCTGTCGTGTTCTCATCATCAACAGATTATTTCTTTCAATTTCCTTCATTAAAAAAGAATAAAGTTTGTTTACATAGACATACAACAAATATATTAGCTCCTACTTTTTAAGTGATTTAGATATATGTACATCACCTTTTTTTCTTCACACTTTTATACCACTGCAATGAAATGATCATGACAAAAACAACAGATCCAAGACAGATCTTGTTGCATAATATCTGTTTTCTTAAAGGTTGGATCTTTTCTGTTCTTTTCTCTTTTTTCCTCTACTCTTGCTCTTATATGAAAGTTGAAAATTCCACTCAGGAAATAGTAAAAACCAATCTGTAACTGTCAAATCCAAGATGGTCACCTGTTCGTCATTTTGTTTTTCTGGTCAATCCCAAAATCAAAAGGGCACAACTAGGAAGTAAGGGTAATCTATGTATGCAATTTGAGAAAACCCCCTACATTACTATATTTCAAGACAAAGACAAATCAATCCCAAACTCCCAATGTGATTGAGTAGGATGCATCCGGTTCCTCTCATTAAATAGTGACTGCAACATTTCAGATTACCAATCCAAGAAAGCTACCGCGTTTTCCTCAATAGGACCAAAATAAATAAGGCACAAGGGAATAAGGGGGAAGCTGCATATAAAATTTGTGAAAGATCTATCCAGTATATCGCAAGAAATTGAAATAACACACTTTCATTGTTAAATGCAAGATTGCTGGGTGTCAGTCAGTTTGTTTTTCTGATCAGTCCCAAAATCCAAAGGGCACAAACAAAGCAGCTAAATTTATACTAAATAATCTGCTTTGAGTATATTTAATGTGTATCAAATTATATCTACTATATAAAAAATAAGAATAAATAAATCTTCTATACTTATTATAGTTTATACCGAATATAGAATTTAGTTAAACATGCTAAACAATAAAATCAATATTGCTAATTACATATGAATCCTAAATGCTTGAAGTACAACAGGTTACTGTACCTCAATAGTTGGAGGGTTATTCCTGCTGTTTCGTAGCCATGCTGAAATAAAAGCATATTTACAGGTATTGGTAAGTTATATGATTCTTCCATAGCATACACTTCGACTGGATAAAGTTTTGTCATGTATTAGATTTTAAAAAATTTCTGGGTTTTCAAGAAAAGAATTGAGAATTTCTTTTAAAAGCACATCCTGAAAAATTTCAATGTGATTTTGAATATACATATGTTGAGTTCTAAAACTTAAGCATATTTTTAATAAAGATTACTTGCACTAAATCAGCAAAGTTTATTAGTTGACTGGATGCTGGATGTCCATTTTCATAAGTACACAATATCATATTTTGCACATGTTTATAAGAACGTAGAAGCTGAGGTCATATTCTTCTTGTGCTGTTGTGGTTGTGTGTTTAGGCAAGACACTGCTCTAATTGCACCGGACTGCACGTGGTTGGCATCCTATGTTTTGTTTTGCCACCATCTTATCAAGTCATTACAAAAAGACTGACCCAAAAACTATCCTGGCTAATATAACTGTTCACTGGGTGATTCAGGGAGAGGGATCCAGCAAACAGCAAAAGTCAAGGTTATGTCAAGATGTGATCCCAGAGATATTTAAGATGGACAGACCACTGACTAGTAAATCAGTCCCTCATACAGTATTACAAATTATTTGCTTTATATCACTCTGCAAGATACAATGTAGCTAGATGCTTTCAAATAAAAAAAATTGTGTCAAATGTTAAAATATATTTGATAACTGACGTAAGGCTATATCCTTGAAAGAGTACCAATATTCTTTGTTAATTTATATATATAATTAGAACTAACTTGAATGCCCATGATCCATAATCCCACAAAAGTGACTAAGACAACTGAGTAATGAGCATATCTGTATGATAAGAGTTCTTACCATTCCATTCTGTTGGAATTTCCAGCTCACTGTTCACCTTACGCTGTCCATCATAAGATTTCACATACCGATAACCTTTTTTCTGTCTCTTCTCATCTAAAAATGATTATGAAATTAATCTTAGCTGTAAACAATATGACAATGTATCATTTTGATTTTTTTTCCTTTACAAATATTTCTTGTTTTATCTTCGCCATGACGCCCTGTTAAATAATTGAAAATTCATGGTCATGGAGTTTGTAGACGAAGATTTCCCAGGGATTACGATTACGTTTGCTCTCTTCACCCCTGGAACATATCGTGGGAAAATTGAAGGCACAAGTTAAGTTATTTGATTGGTTCTAAGAGAAAAATAGCTGACTAATCACAAGCTGATATGCTTTTTTTTTTAATAACAAGATTATACCGTTATGCGACCTTGCGATTCGTTTGATGTACATCAACGGAAGGTTCCATGTGCAACACGATGTCTTGTCCACATGGTGTTGCACATGTAACCTTCAATTCTGCCACATGTTATATAGGTGAAATTAATGAAAGGGATCGCAACTCCCGGAGTATCGAAGATGTGTACCACATCCGTTTACATAACGGAAGTTTGTATGAAATTAGCCCAAAATTAATGTAACAGTGGTCAATATTTATTTCGATGCCTTCGCTAGGATTTGATGCCAGAATGCTCAACCAATCAAGCTAACGTCAAGTTCTCTGTAGCCGAGCGTAATATTGTTATTATTTTTTACCAGGTTTACATTAAAGTGTTCCAGTCAGGAAAAATTCAGATCGATTGGTGAGAGAGTCTTTCAGAATATCGTGTATTTGGAGTATTGGGACATCGGATTATCGGGTCTTGGGACCTTCGAATTAGCAAACCACAGTACACATGTACAACTGATGAACTTTGTTATTCATGTGCAAAGAAAAAAACAAGCTTCTTTACCAGCAATTCTTTCGTAGTATTTGTTTCCGAAGTGATCTTCCCCAATAAAATTTGATTTTGAAAGTACAAGGGAATTCCTTAGATTTCGAAAAATACGTGCAAATGCTTGCATATTGTTTGCACAGTCACTTTACTTGTTCTGTATACAGTTGAACTAATGACCGAAAGCCCGCGAGAAGAGGATACTAAGCACCAAGGCCGGCTTACTGTTCTAAAGTAAAAGTACCACAAACCAGTACGATAATATTGGTTGCTCCAATTATATTACTTACATATAATCGTACACTATCTCAAGTAGCATAATGATCTTAATGGAAAAAATGATATCAGAAAGACTTAAACATTTAATTCAACAAATCGCTATTAGATTTTCATTTTAAAGTTTTGGTTGATTATGATATCTTGTAATTTGACCAATCACAACGCATGTTACATTAATTATGAAACATGGCTGCAAGAAGAGGGTCCGGATTTTCGCCGGCGACAAATGTTACTGGAAATAAGTTTTCAAACGATGGAAGCTTCTTGGAAATGTTTAAGAAACAGATGGAGCAGAAAGAACGACTAACTTCACAAACAAACAATGAAACAGATTCCACAAAATCTGAGACTTCCTCTTCCGTTGATCAGGAGAGTCCCGACTCGACCCCGACAGCTGCTACTGAAAAAAAGCCAGTTGCTTTGCCTACTGTAAGGATGGAATGGGCGTGACAGAACATTTTAATGCTTTTACTCATCTAATTTAGCTGTACTGTTGATGACATTAATGTCTCTCACTTGATTAATATTTTTTATCGAAGGGAACTAACTCTTCTTTAGTTGGCATTGACATACTTTTCTCTGTACTAATATATCTGGACAGGTAAAAGGAATGTCAGATGAGACTTTCTCATGTAATTTATTTTCCTCTTGATGCTGTCGATGGAAAACTGTTATAACCACAGTGTGCTGACGTTTTGTCAATAAGAATGAAAAAGGATAATTATTATAAAAATAGCTCATATACTATGGTAAACCACACATTTTCATAACCATCACAATCAACCCACAATTAAAGAGGAAAAGCATAGTTATCTCACTCATTTAAGGACCATATGCATTGTGTTCTAACATACATCCCTGACTACATACATATTTGTTTGTCACACGGTAAGATGCCCAAAGTGATATTTCTGGGTCTTGATATATGTGAACTATGTGTCATTATGTAATGTGAAAGTAACACCAAATGAGCTGGGTGATATCTATTAACCAGGCTTGTATATTTTTTCACATCAATTGAAATAGTTTTTCATTGATCAGTATGAGTACGAAAGTAGTAGGAAATGAGAAGAAAATGTCTGCATCACCTACTCATTGACAATACTTGTAGGTATTTTTTTTAATGGGGATTGATATGTTGTCCGCACCTAAAAAAAAATCACTTTTCTGCATACGTTCCTTTTTTAAACTGCATACATAAAAACAAAAAACATCTTTGTCATTAAGTCAATAAAAGTGTAATGTCAGATTGGCATGGGGAGTCTTTATTCTTAATTCCAACTGTTTAGCTACAGTATACATGATTTACCAGATAGTTAGAAACTGTCAGTGCAATGCTGTACGTGTGTCTTCAATCCTGTAATCATTGTACATGTTTCTGCAGACAACATACATGGTTTAATGAAAGAATTTTAGTCTAAATTTGTCAGTACTTCTGTTGTCAGGTAGGGAAGAGGAAGGGCGCTAATCGTGCACTCAAAACTGGTATTGTGGCCAAGAAACCAAAACCAGAGAAAAAAGTAAGTAGTTAGAGTCAGTTAGCAGCATATAAAATAGCTTCCCAAGATAATAAACCATCTGACCTATTTTTCTTATCATATTCCAGCACCAAACATGATGTTTATCTGACATGGTTATGTTCGGGTGAACTAAAGCATACACTGAACATGTACTTTTTTATGCTCCGCTTTGAAATGTAATTCAGTCATGATTTTTTCCACTCATTGACTGATAAAGATAAAGTTCTTATTTGGTTCTTGCCATTTTGTTTCTATAGTTACAACCCTTTAACTTATGAAAAAGTGAAGGTACATGTATGATAATTTTTTGCTAATTTTCTAACAGCTAGTTTGACATATTGAACTGAAATTCAACATGTAATATTGTTGTATGAGATTAGCCAGGTCAAGTTTCTCTTTAATTTCCTTTCATTTTTATATTTATCAGATTTAGAGCCACTAAACTTACAACATTTCGAAAAAGTATCAGTTTCCTCTAATATTTATCTGAGAACTGGATGGAGCAAGTATTGATCAGAAATTTGGCATGCACCAACATGGTATGTCTAGTTGTATTATGAGGAGCTGTAGATCAAGTTCTTTATGGTATGGGGCAACTTACTTTTTCTTGAGTAACGGCACTTGGACTTACAAAGTTTCAAGAAACTTACGCAGTTAATGTCCATTTTCACAGTGCTGAGTAAGTTTATTGAAATGAAATATTATAAATAAGTTTTATACGATATTGTCAGCACTCAGTAAGCTATCAATTATTATCTCAGCTTGGTATCATCACTGTCAGCATTATTGATGCCAGCTCACTAGTATCATCACTGTCTCTATACTCGTCTCTTTGATTAAATAGCACCTTGTTAGTGATAAACTGAATAACCAAATCTACGTCTTTGTCATGTTATTTTGACATGAGTTAAATTAGATAATGTATTCCAGGTTTGTTTTTTTTACTTCCACAATATCCTATTCAATTGCCCTTGATAATACTGTTTTGTATCCCAAAAATATCTGCAACAAAGTAACAGTTGGAAGTATACTGTAGATACTAGATCTATCCATGTACACATTGGTGATGTACTTTAGGTTATTCCAGCTAAAGCCCCTTCCATCCATGTTTCAGTGGTTGCATTGGTACTTTTGTAATTTCTTTTGGATATAAATGGACATTCTTCCAACTTTGCCATATTCACTATGGTTTTATGTGAAGTAGCTAGAGATACACTCGTTTTTGGTTTGTTTTCTGATTTAATCAAAGGAAAGGTCTTTTTTTTTCTGCCAACATTAGCTGTTTTTTTCTGTTTCTGTGAATGTTTCTGTCATTATTCCTTTTCTATATATTATCATCTTCTATTTGAAGTCAATCATTTAGAGGTGATCCTCTTTGATTAGATGAGAATTTTTTACTCATAGGGTTTTTTTCTGCTGACAACATCTTAACCATATCTAAGGTATCATCACCTACATGTCTTGGGGTTGTTTGGGTCAGTAAATCAGGTATACCAGTAGTATTGATATTAATAGACTATAATGAACCATTCAAGGTATTGCTATTGTTATTAATAAATTAGATAAGAATTAACTTAAGGATTCTTCTATAATGTGGTAATTGTTTTAGATTATCATGGAGGATATTCTCAAGAACTTAAGTTTGTAACATACTATTGTACATATGTAACATTGCTAACCTTTGTACACATGTCAACCTTGCATTGTAATTTTCAATGCATGATATGTACATTTATTATACCAGTAAGTATAACTGAAGAAGGTAAATTTTTGATATTTTCATTATTGTACATAAATGAAATAAATGAAAAATGGATTTATTTTCAGAGTGTCATTTTTTGTCCTGTAGGTTTTAAGACATGCTCTTCTTGCTGTAGAAGATTGAACAGTTTTTATAAGAAAGAAAAATGGTAGCGTTTTAAACATATCTGTTTGTATACTTTCCCAAGGATTAACTTATTACTTTAAAAAGATTTAGAAGAAATTTTGGTTGCTGTGTGAAAAGATTAGATTCTTTTCAGGGTGAGGACTCTGATGGTAGCGCTTGGTCTAAGTATTTAGCAGAAGTGAACGAGTATAAGTCTAAGATGTGCATGGATGAGGACAAAAGCAGACCACTAGTGAAATGAGTAATCCATGCGAAGTGAGTATACAAGGACAAAAGCAGTGCAGGCTACTAATGAAACAAGTATTCCTTGTTGGATATTACTGTCATTCTATCTCCAAGATGTATTTCCATTGATGAACTGTACTGTTACAGTACTCATTAAAATTCTGATTAGTTCTTAGAGTTTGAATTTCAAGTCTCTGGTACACTTTAAGGGAGGTTGGAACAAACGATAAATATTTCTTAAAGCTATATCTTTCTCATATACATATATAAAAGTTGTGCTAATTGTTTGCATGGACCAAATTTTATTGCGGTTGAAAGGTTGTTAAAAGTCTATCCAAAGTTGATAATTATGATATATATATGATATATACTAAAGTGTAGTAAGCTCCAAGCTGTTTCAAGGAAGACCTCTTGCACTGTTCTGTAAAAATCACAGATTTCTTGTGGCCAAGTTATTTTGTTGGGGCAATGAAGTTAGAGACTTTAAATTTATTATGGTTTTAATGAAAGACTAGTGCCTGAGGTTTGTTCGTTTTGATATAGTAAGATTTTGATTACTTCAGTGTGCATTTTCATGTCTACCCTGAACAAATCTGAAAGTGACTTTGTCAGGAAAAGGTGTGATTTAGTGACATATTTGTAACTCTTCATTGTAGATATAAAATGCATTGACAACCATAATGGGGACAAGGTCTCCAAGTGAATGGATATGATACATTGTATAAAACCTAAGTACAGATCAGCATTATTTATGTCATTGCTGTGCCAAAAGGTAACAGTCATTTTAAGACCATTATTCGGAGGTCTCATACAAATTATCCCAAATGAAAGGTTACAAATGCACCTGCATCCTCTACATGCATATTAAAGTTCAAATGCTTTTAAACCCAGTACTACATGGCTTACTTTGAAGAGTAATCTTTCTTGATAAATTGTGTTGATTATATACACTGTTGTCACTGTTGTAACTCCAAGTTGTTGTCAGTTTAGTACAGGAACCAATATCTCTATAAGAAAATTCTTCATAAATTGACTACGCAATATAACTGTCATCAATATAAATGTCTTTTTTTTTCACTTATAGTCTCATTTTGTTTGGTTGATGTGATATCATAATGTCCCATACCTTTTTGTACAGTATCACCACAGTTTAAATTCTGTCATGTGTTGTATTGGTGCTAACATATATCAGGGCTTTCTTGTCCTTTGTTATGCACATCCAATCCTAATTCATCATCATAGTGGATATTGCTTTTTATACACTGTAAACGTTAGATATGAAAGTGCCTCAAAGAACAAGGTCAAGGTCATCGTAAGGCATGTAAAAAGGCTTTAAAATAATCTTTTACCTGCCTGTGTACTTAGTAACCTGCCAATGATTTTTTTTTGAAGCTGTAACAGCAAACAAAAACGTTTTTTATTCTTTGCTACTTATAGAAATCTGCCTATCAAACACTTACTTCGCCAAGTCATGTATTTGGATCAAACTGTTACTATTTATAGAACTGTTTAAAAAAAATTTGATAGTAATCTTTACTGGGCATTGAGCTGGTATTGTACAGATATTTTCTAATTTATTATCAATATTTTTGTAAATATACTTGTCTAAAGTTATGTTGCTAAGTTTTCAAAAAGTTTGCTCACAAATTCATTGTCTCTGTGTTTAGCTCACCTGGTCAGAAGGACAGGTTAGTTTATGCCATTGGCGCCGTCCGGTGTCCAGTGTCCATCATCTGTCTAAGAATTACTTCTTGTCATGAACGACTAAACAAGTTTTTAACAAATTTGGTCAGAAGCATCCATCCGGGAAGGTTGGGGCTCAATAAGAATGATAGAGCAAATTCTGTGAAATCCTACTCTTCCTTTAGGAATTTTTGGATTTTGCTTAAATAACCAGTAGGCCTGAACCATTCTTTGGTGATGGGGAATCAATTTTGATAAAAAAAAAAATGTTAAGAAAATGGAGCAAATTCTTTGAAATCCTTCTGCAGGAATGATTGAATTTTGCCTAAATTTGGTCTGATGCATCCTTGGATTAATTGAAATCAGTTTTGTATAAATGGAGCAAATTCTTCAAAATTGTTTTAGGAATGGTAGGATTCTGTCCCAAATTGATATGAAACATGAATTATTTTGCTGACCCATTGCCAGAGGGGTGGGGCTTAATGAGGAAATAGGTACACAATGTAGTGTGTGTTGTATGCTTAGAAATTAGAATTCCTTTTCTGTTGGCTTGGATGATGCGATTTTTAGCCAAACAAGTCAGATGAGCGATACAGGCCATATGGGCCTCTCGTTTTATTGTTTCATTTGACAACATTCAAATTTGACCTCACTACGCATTTATAAAGTGATCTTTGCAAACCAAGGGTGTTCAATACAATTCTCTTTTAAATGAAGTAAGTGATCATAACCCCTGGAAGATCGAAAATTTTATGAAGTGTACATAGTCATATGCTGTTCATTATTATTTCTGCTTTTATTATGATTGATTTACTCTGATGAAACTTTTTGATAGAGGGAAGAGAGTCCCATCATTTAATCTATTGTAAACGTACTCTGTTATGATTTGTATTCATAAAAAAATTTGCAATGGTCTATTGACCTAATTATGTAATTGTAACATTTTGAATTATTAATTAATATTAATGTTGCAAAAATATTCACTTGACGGCACCCTGACTTATTACTGATGATAATCTCTTTGCATTTTGAAAAACATCAGATGATCAAGCTCCTGAAGTTGATTGCGGAAAGGAAAATTACTTTGAGACAATACAAATCTTTCGATGGTGTTAAAAGGCAAACAACAGCTATAAGAAATTTTTTAGAAAGTAATTCATAAGAGATTTAACATATACTGCTGGGACTCTCTACCTCAGGTATTCGTAAAACAAAGGAAATTTGATACAAATGTCACCCTCTAGTGTATGAGAAAGTGAAATTTAGAGGCTAATGATCTCCTTGAAAGACGACATATTTGATATTTGTCAACTTCTTTTTCTGATGGTTATTTGATATGCTTTTTATATTGAGAGCTTTAGATAAAATGTTTGTGTAAACTAAAGATGTACAATTTATGAAAAATAAGCAAATGTGTGATGTGGAGAAGGAACTTTATCTACTCTAAAATGTATACTTTTTAAAATTTGTCTCTTTCTATTTATTACCATCTGACTTGATGCAAGCTATCCATGTAAATATGAACCTGCTTTGCTGTTTAAGATATGTGATGAAGGGGTTGTTCATTAGTTAATAGAATGAACCCTTTGATATTTGAACTTCTATCAGGTCAATATGTTAAGTTGTTTTGTGATGTCACTTTTTATACGGGGTTTGATTATTATATAATTTTTCCTATGATCAAACACGGAAATTGTATGGAAAATTGATTATTGAAATTGTATAAGTGTTATATAAACATAATTCTAACCTTCTTGTGGTTAAGATTGTTTAACATTTTAAACTTGTAAATTTTAAGTAAACAAGCCTTTTTAAAAATGAGCAAGTTGAGGTGGAGGTGCATGAATGATCGTGGTTGCTTGAAGTGAATGTTTGATACATATTTGAAAGCGATTCTTTACTACATGTTGTTTTTTTGTCTTGAAGGATTATTCCATTTTTCAAGTGAGAAATACTGGTGGTAATATGGGTGTGCAGACTTCCATCGTTCTTTTAATACATTCAGTTTGAGATATTACAATGTGTGTATGACTTTATTATTTATTGGAATATATGTCTCTTACCCCCTTCCTCTTGCCGTTCTTCTCTGTGTGTGTATATTTGAGGAAATGATTGGACAGGGATATGCTGTAAAATGTTCTTAACATCCATTAAACTTTGCTGTAAAATGTCCTTAACATCCATTGAACTTGAGCTTTAAAATTATTGAAGGTGTCTGAGTAATGAACAGTTTAAACAAAAGTCTAGTTTGTTGATTTAAAGTGAATTTGGTACTGAAATTGAATGTTAACAAAAATGCAAAATATGTTGTTGTGATTATCAAAAGCTTTACCTTTATTTCATTATTTCTTTTTCCTGAATTTTTTATTACTTGATATCGAGCCAGTCAAAGCAAAGCAGACCACGAGTCATATCTTATCACAGTTATTGTTTAAAATGTATTTAATTAAAAATTGGCCATTCTTTCCAGTGATATACATTCAACTTAAAAAAAAATTTTGTTTGAAATCTAAGCATTTAAGAAAGATATATTACCTTGACTAGTTGGTAACAGTTGTACTGTGTTCGCTTCAGCACTCGGTGAGGATTCAAACATTTGTCGAAACTTATGATTGCATAGTGAAACTGTACATGACATTTCTTTCATGATTTTAAGTATTGAATATTGAGTTATTCTCAACATCATTATAACGAGTCAAAAACAAGCTTACTTTTTGTTGTCTATATTTCAACAACAATGTTTTTGAACTTGAGTTTTCCTATATTACAAATAAATAATGATGATGCCTCGATTGTTCAGTAACAATAATTCATCGCAAATGGACGAATTTTGGGTAAAAAAAAGTACAGAAATAGTCGAACCTTATTCTTCACCACAGTTTGAATGATAATCAAATTCAGCAGTGTTTGCTTTATAACTAAGCATAAATTGATGTAGTGATGCTTTTCTGTGCAATAAGATCTTGGTAAACAGTAAAAGAAAAATAAAATAAGTTTGATGATAAAAGAAGTTTTTATCGTTTGAATCACGCTTGAAATGCTTTCATTGAAATATTTATAATCATAAGTCTCATTTTGAGGGTTAGGATATAGTTCTAAGATTGAATTTGGTTATACCTTATTTTTCTGTTGATTATAAATTGCCTGATTTATGTATTCTGTGATTTTAACTTTCCTGATTTATGTAGTCTGTATATAAACACAGCGTATGACCACAGTTATGTTTACAGAAGTCATCAAACATGAACAGAAGAGATATGTGTTAGTTGTTTTTATGTCGATTTTATTTGAAAGAATTTGGATTCAAGAGAAACATGTTCATGGTCTGTACCAAAATATATTGTTTATAATTATCACAATCCTGTTTTGTTTGGTTGATTTTGTTTTGTTTTTTTTTTCTACAAATATACAAGTCATTACGTCACAACACAATAAAAAAATTACAAATTTTATGCTGCTTCCTTGTTACATTATTATACATATCATCTATTAAGTAGGCATGAGTGATGAATTAAGATTCTACTTATCTTCTAACTCGTAAAGAGGCAGGAGAATGTGGAGCTAAATTGGATGATTTCTCACTGTAGTGTAGGGAACATTCCTTTACTTGTTATTTTTATTGGACATGACATTTTATAAAGAATATAGCCTTTCAGCTGAGTTTTGTCCTTAACTCCATGCTTATTTCCTAGGGACAAATAAAAGCAAAGAATTTCCGCTCGTTAAAGAAAGTTAGAAAAAAGTTTTTTTTTTTTTTTTTTTTTTAAGTTTATTCAATTGAATGACCGTAGAATTCTTAAGTCCCTGAGAAAGGACAATCTAATCATATTATTACGAGAAAAGTTGAGATTTGCATTTTTTACGACTTCTGATCACATTTATATAACGTTTTGTACTGTTCAGGAATGTCCTTCATATCAGCTCACAAATTCTTATTCTCGAGAACAACAATTTTAAGGAGGTGCAATTGTAACAAAACCTCAATTGCTAAAGGCTTATCCATTGAAACAGCAAACATAATTACGCCTCTGGAAGAAATTGATTCTTTAAATCAAACTGAAAGTTGTTGGCGATGTGGATTGGAATAGTAGGAAAACATCAAGCTAATGAAACAGTCGGTTATAAATTTCTCCTCTTCATATACGCGCAATTAGTGGAGGTTGGTCAATCAGGCCAGCACGATCACATTTGATACCATTTAGAAAATGATTTTTGTTTTTCAACATCTGTGGAAAAATCCTCGGTCACTAATTGGATTATCAATAGAAACCATTCCTATTTGTCTACTATCATCTCATTCTTGTTTCGTCAATATTTGAGTACTTTGTATTACTAATTTGCTCTTTGTCACATCATTCATATGTTCGCACGATCGTAAGTTGCACATGTTCAGTTTTGCGGCTGATCAGGAAACGGTTATGGCAGTTGACTGTTCTCGCCACTTTTTAAAAGTCAACTAGGATGCGTTAAGTTTTTTGAGATCGACTGGAAAAAAGTAGGTGACAGATGGTCCTGAATATACGTCATGCAAGACCTTATGTTTGCAGGTCTTCTCTAAGAATTGAGACTTATAGAAAATTGTCATTAATAATTTTTCTAAGCGGGTGGATGGTAGTTTAGAAATTGCATAAATATCAATATTTTGAATAGTAATAAACTAATTAATGGCATATAGCCGACGCAAGAATGATATAACACATTTCTTACAAGCCATCTCCTTAATATTTATTCAACGAACATTACAAGCCATCTCCTTAATATTTATTCAACGAACATTACAAGCCATCTCCTTAATATTTATTCAACGAACATTACAAGTCATCTCCTTAATATATATTCAACGAACATTACAAGTCATCTCCTTAATATTTAGTCAACGAATTTTACAAGCAAATATTTATTGTGACAAAACACAAATGAAGACGGACAAACATTTTTGACTGCACAGCGCATATCTTGATTTTTGACACTGCCAGATATAAATCAACATAATACGTTGTTTCATCGCACGTTAATTCACTCATTCCAAGTACCATGCATAGTTATCATCCTTTGGTAGATCATGAATAGACTACAGATAGACTAGAGATCAATATACGGTATAGAACAAGATTATATAACATATTTCAGGATAAACTAATCTATTGGATGTTCATTTTTTTGATACAGATCATCATGAAAATGCATTCGAACTAAGTATGACATACCACAATAGTTTGCTGCTTTCTACAAATAATCTTATCCACATCAAAATCATCCGAAAACCTTTACCTCAGCAATATACAACTTTCAATGAAGTGATGAAGGTATAAACTTACACTATTTACAGACCATACAAGTAACACGAAGAAGGGAAAAACATGCTCAATTCAACTTTAACGAGACTGAAATATACCAATTGTGTACTGTTTTTATCTTTCCTAAACAAAATCTGATACTGTTTTCAAAAGGTGTGCAAGCATGTATACTGTAGTTCCTGATTATATGTGCTAGTATAAAAAAGCTTTCTCTTTAAAAAAAAACCCACGCTGTACTGTGTGTTTAGATAAAGGAGGAACAATCTATTTCAAGGAAAAATAAGATGTGCATTATACGTATGAAAAGCTTTATGATTAAGCAAGGTAATTTTCTTACCAATGTGAAGTTGGGTTAACGTTTTCTTTAATATTTTTTTTATATTATTCAGAGACCGTCACATGCTACATTTAAGACTGTAAGTAGTAACGTTATCAAAGTATATTCGACTTGTGAATGATTTGAACTGGGATATTTGTCTTTTTCTACCAGTATCGGATGATTAGAACATTATGAATTCTTGTTTTGCTAACAAGATTTAGAAGTCTTCGATATATAAATCTGTCAGTGTCAAACTCAGTGTCAAAATCACCATGTAAAACATTGTCACCGGCAACCACATGACGTCACCTGCATATTGTCTAACCGTTCCATGACGTATGTATCGCCCATGCTTTCCCTATAGATTACACTGAGAGGTCTGTATGTAATAGGAACACAACAGGTGCTCGGCACGGAATCTGTCATTGTGTAATTCGTCACGAAATGGTACAAATTCTTGAAGTATGCATGATGTGTGAAATTTGTATCAGTAGCATAATTCCTCATGGAATCACAGCTGCCAATGCAGATGTTTGCTTCGTAGGTGACAGGGTACAAGACACTTTTTAATCCAATCCCAGAGAAATTGATAATCCAGGGTTGAAGGTGGCAGGGTCCAGATTGCGTGGGTGTATCTGAGCTACGGTTTATGTCAGTTTCGCTTGATCTTCGAGCACGTGAATTATTGTTTGTTCTCATGAATGGCTCTGAATCAATATTTTCAAATACCGCAAGCACTGGCTGGAGACGTTGGACCCTACGATCATGAAACCGGAAGTAGGAGTCCTGTTGATGTTGGAGTTGTACGTTTACCACCAAATCTGATTGAGTATTTATCGTTTCATTGTGGAGTATATCACTGACGTCAATCTTATATCCCGAGGACGTGGGGTTACCATGTAACACTGTAAATGAAAAAAAAATAATTTCATAGCTTTACTCTTTGTTTACATTGTAGTTTACGGGATAGAAATGCTTGTGCTAGAATAGTGTTTTTGGACCGTATTGTTAAATGAAAATAATTACTATTTTTGGTAATTTCTTAAAGTCGCCTTCTACGATCACGACTCTGCAATTGAGTTCTAATGCAAATGACCTTGAAAAACAAATGAAGTAAATGAATTTATGGCACGACAACTAAATTGCACCTTATATTGCAATTAGAATAAAAAGTACATCTGTAAATTATATACAAGTTTATATGAAGTTATACGCCTTGAAAGGTTTTCGTTTGTTTAGGGATCTGATTTGGCTTTTGTTCTCGGTTGAAATGTTGAGTGATAACTTAAATCACTGTTTACATCAGTAATTCATCAGTAAATGCCATTTAAACATTTCCACAGGACATCAATTACTTTCATTTCAACGATGTTTATTAAACATTGAGCTGTCGTGAAATGGAATTTATAACGACCAGAAATGCCACAATAAGACAGTTCAATGTAAATACATGTATTTACATTCCTAAGGCATGTTGCTGTCTTGTGTTATAAAAATAACATGGTTAAAACTTAAATAAATCATTATACGTTATCGATAGCAACCGCTTTCGTTGATAAATATTTTTCAATTAATAATATTGAAGCGCTATTATTATCTCCTCTTTGATGTAAATTAACTGTTTTTTTCGTTTATCTTTAATCGGTTTAATGTAGTAAAACTTGATAGTTACATTAACTATGATTGAAAAACATGTACTGTTTTTAAAAAGCTACAAGTATTTATTTGTTGATGTACGTTTAACTCTATATCTGACAGTTATTCATTACCTGTTAAAGAGCCATGGTTCTGTACCGTTATCCCGACAATCTGTGCAGATGAATGGGGAGAAGTGAAAACCACCTCTGCATAGGTGATGTTAACTTTTGTAGGAATTGAAGATAGGTTGAAGTACAAACGCCTTCCGAAGTTTCCTGTGAATGAACAGTACGAGAAAGGGGTTAGTCATCATGTAAATATTGTACAAAAGACACGAAATCGGGTAGCACATTTTAATGCACTTTAGAATTATATGCAGCAGAGGCGAACAATCATACAGCTGTTTCGTCTTGCTAGGTCACGTAATATTCCTTCAGTCGCTGGACTAATGCGGGAATATTACTAAGTAAAGCGAACAGCAATACGAATTTTAGAACTAATGAAAACAATTAACGTTACGGAAATCCGTTCCCTAACCATTCCATTATGTTTGAGTTTTCCTTACTATCGGCGTCCTGATTATCGCGACCCATTGTGTACACATGTATTGGATGTTCTTTTGAACTTATCCGAAAATAGAAATTACGAAATTTATGTCGTAATGGGACTAGAACACCTTTCCATCGATAATTTGACATTTCGTACGGTAAGTGTTTGTCTCCCCAGTCACCTCTAAGGTTTTAAAATTTGGGTCCTAAGCATCACATTCGATACAACTGTATGACGAAGTTTACCTCATTATTCGGCCCTACTGAATAAAACACTTTGTGCAATTACTGATAGATTTATATTTCGGTGCGATACTTTACCAGGCATCAGTTTGTATTTGTAATCCTCACTTAGTTACTGCATATTAACGAATAATACCAAACAAGTGTCTGATTAAACGTAAAATGTGGTTATGATCACTGTACCAGTTCAAACCTGGTTCATGATAACATAATACCAACATGTCAACAGAATCAATTAGAACTCAGATTTAGTGAAACTAGGGCAAGATATGAACTCAAGAGAAATTTACATGGAAAACTTGAAAACATACCAAGAAAAAAAGACCAAGTGGCCTTGAAGAGTTAGCGTCTTCTGATTCACTGACGCCATCCGCCATATGAATCATGTAATCAGTTAGTGACACCATGTTTCAAAATGAGACAAGGTTAACAACATATTTACAGACATCCTTTATTTTTGTGCTCCAGTACAACAACTGTGTAATATTAAACCCTTTTTTAGGGAAACATAATTAGAACAATGGTCTAAATATGGTATATCATCATGTCTGCTGACATTTATATATGTTACGTTTTTATTACCTACTTATCTCCAGGTCACCGATATTTCAGTTAAACTCACGTGTAACAAAGTAAAACAGAACGTTTCAGACAACCTATAAATGAACAATAATGTTCTGCGAGAAATCAAGCTTCTTTTAATATCGTATACATTCGGGTAAGGCTGTCTTCAAACAACTCTTGTTTACAATGCTTCAAAACTTTCTGATCACGTAAAGTTGGTTTTTGGCGTAGTCAATCAGAATTAAGGTTGGTCTACAGTTGACCAAGCATGACGAGGTATGTGCTTTTGGCATTGATGTTTATGCTTTTCTGTTTCGTTATGGTCTGCTAAATTGTTAAATTGCTACACGTAACCATTTGTACTGTTTGGAATGGTACCACAATCTCTTAACATATATAATTTAAATAACAAACATAAGAACTTAGTATTTATGATTAAAAATTACTGCTTAATAATTAATACAACTGCATCAGAACGATGTTTTTTTTTTCTTTGAACTATTCATTCTCTAGGGAAAAAGCTAGTTGCATCAACGAAATGCTTTATCATTAGCTATATAATTTTACGTACTTAAAACAACCTGAAACCATGAAGAACGAATCTTAATACCATTGTTTTACATTAGAAATAATATCTTACACTAGCATGTTAACTATGTTCGTCAATTGTTCATAAGATGGTTAAGGTTAAAAATCTACTGATAAAGAAGAAGTAAAATAATAAAATCTGGGACCAAAATCTCAGTCCACTCTTTCTCTGAATGAGGTATAGCTACATCCTCACATGTTAAGTGTTTCAAATAAATCATCTACGGTAATTTCTTTAACATCCATGGATAATAACCGAGAATTTAAGAAATGACATGACATAAAATATATTTCATTCCCATTCGCAATATGACAATACAGGCAATAGCATAGAAAATCACATTTGTTCCCAATATTTTCCGAATAGGACTACCTACTAGGAGTAGCTGAAAATATTTTTTATATTTTCTCAGTTCTCAGCTTTTGTTATAGACGAAAACAGCTGAAAAGTATATGCAGTATATCATTTATGTAATTATATGGATTATGAATTTTCTTTTGACATTTTTTTGGTTAAAATTACATCCAAGTCAATAGCACCGTCAGTTTAATATTGATAAACAGAGTAAAACCAAATAGTGAATTTGATTGCATCATACAGCTGTTTCGTCCTTCTTCGACATATTTTCATGTATATTAATATGTTTGTTTATATTTACAAGTGACTTACCAAACTGCGGCCTTAGAAAACGGATGGCTTCCCGAGCGGATTCTTGATTAAAGGTGTCATCCGCGGTCATTCGTGCAGGATCAGAATCTTGACTTCTCATTACTTCATACACATCCGATTCATACTGCGTGAACGGACGATCAAAATGAGTCGAAGTCGCTGAAATATCAATTCCAAGACTCTGCTGGATAGCGTACGGGTCCTCAGATACATTTTCACTAAAGATCGGAATGCAGGAAACGAATTTATTGTGAATAATAACGATGAAATAAACTTTCTTTAAAAGTTCTCGCAGAGATGCCATATTTTCTGTACCTGTACACACAACTGATTCCTGGTTCGGGAACCGACCGCCTTTTATGGGATGGAATGGTGTGACTTGTCACTCTCCAGAAAGGTTAAATGGAAACACAATGGAAAGGTCAACAACTATAGCTATATCAACAGGATTTACGTTTTCATACCGACTTCAATAAACAATTATACTGCATTTCTAAATTTGTCTATTGAATCCCACCATTTATTTGAAATGTGCATACAAATAAATAAATAAATAAATAAATATATACATAACAACAACATTAGTGATATTATTCAATGAATTTTATTTCCTTCTCAGTGACTCGATTTAATGCTGAATGCTGAACAAAATGAAGAAACATATCAGTGTAACGGTATATTGATGTTTATAAATAGACTTATCTAGTAATGGAAAGGGTAAGAAAATACGCATTGAATTTCAGTTATAAAGAAACCTTTCCAATGGGAAATAAACAGCTGTTTGGTGAAATCTTTTCGCCATTTTGTATGTAGTATATCATTTAAATAAATTTATGTTTACAGATGAAACCAGGATGTACAAGTATTTTGTAAAAATAATTTAATGATCTTCTCAAAAAGACCCCATCCCCTGTAGAAGATTTTAGATACAAACAGAGATGAGGATTGGAAAATAAGCAAACACAAACAAATTTGTTTGCGAAAACAACCTTAGTTCCAACCGCAGAAAAGAGAGAAACGTTTCTATCATACACTAATATGTAGTTTGAAACAGTATGTGTCCCTAACAATGAGCTTTTATACATAATCTTTTCAAATGCAGTTTAGCAGCATGTCGGAACGATAGCATTTTAAATAGATAGCTCAGAGTATCCATCTACTATGCTAAGTAACTGATTACCAAATATACAGTGTTACAGTAAACGCAATCACTTTTAACTGCGTTGACATGCGACCAATGGTAAACGCAAAGATTAGTAAGTGGTACACCAAAATTAATCGTCTGATGACCCTTTGTATGTTTGACCAGTATATATATATCACGATTTCAAGAGAAAAATATCTCAGTCGGTGATCCGTTTATTGTACATATCAACAACCAAACCAAGTTACCAAATATGATTTTTATCTCTCACCTAGTTTTAATTGCGTGCTGTTAAATGTCACTAGAACACATGACTGTCACTTAAAGTAAACAAGGTGTGTAAAAACTGTTAACCAGTCAAATAACAGTAAAAGTGTCTTTGTTCTTTTCTTTTTTCTTTTTCGGATTCGATCTTCAAGAAGATTTTTTGACAATGTGGATTGAACGTGATACACACAGATTTTAAAAGCCTTTGAACGAATATATTAGATGGAAAAGAAAGAAAAAGAATTTTTAGAAACTATGTTGATTACCCTTTCTCTAAACCATATATCGATTTTACCTAGAAGCATGCATACAACCACTTGGATAATTATAAAGAAAGCGTTTAACAGTTTTCATCAAATGCCTGTTATTGTATCTACCATTCTTCAAAGGTCGGCATTCATATTTTATACACTGTGTTGGCGGTCGTCAGAAACTACGAGAAAGGTCATGACTTTGACTGTCATTCAGAAATAATGATGACACTTGTTTGTCTACACTTTCCCCAAATTAGCTTTTGTTTCTGAACAAAATATAAAAAAAATATATTGCGAGTAACTTATAAGGTGAGAAGGGTTTGCTTTGTCAACTGGTGGCTAAAGACTAAAAAAATATGGCTTATTGAAGTACTACTGAAGGCATGAACATTTCATAAAGCTATGCGTATTTCGACACAAAATGGAAATCTTTCGTCAGACCACGAAAAGGAGTTTTCAGAATTTTTATTCTCTCATGGAAAACTGGAAAACAGTATATAAATTTGATTCATTAAAGTTATACCTTTTACAAACATAGTCATGAAATATTTGCTTACCGTGTTTACGAATTGAGGTCATTGTAAATAAATGTAATATGTAAGGTTAAATTGCCAGATGTCCCCCATACTTCATCAGGTGCATTCTCATGAATAGCAAAAGCCAATCTGTTAAGGTCAAATGCCAAAACAGTGGTTATTTTATTATCATTACATGTTTACATAGACATATTTGTATTTAATATATGTTTTGTTTTATATTTTTGTGTGTTCACCTGTGTTGGAGCGTTAGGGACACGTGTGTTGGTGAAATACACACAATGGGTTTGTTAGATCGAAAAACAATCTGTCTGATTATCTTATAGTAATGTCACTTATGATGGATAAAATACTTGCATTTCTGAAACAACTGTGGAAGATATGATCGAGTATATCAGTATTTATATAGAATAGAGTGAAAGAGTTTTTATTAAAACAAAGGCTGTTTATCATTTTTTGTTATATTAACGGCTTATTAAAACTAACAAGCAATTTACTGGCAGTGGCAAAGGTTTACTACTACAAAAACAAATTGTAGTATATTGACTCATTCAATACGTTTAGAAGAAATCTAGCTTGTCGAATTACCGGTTTTGTTTAAAATACTATTTAATTGGATATTTACCAATTACAATTATATGGTATTTGCATTTGAAACACCCCTGAATACAACAATAAATTAATCATAACTCTTTACACCAACCGATCTAATACAAAACTGTAAGTTGTATGTAAACAAAAAAATCTGTGTATGTAAAATGTAATCTTTCAAACAAAAAATGGACACCTGATTCCATCTGAAATAACTTTGTAAACGAAATAGGAGTTATATCTAAAAAAAAGAAAAAAAGAAAAATTGGAATAACACATCTAAAATATCACTATATACAGGATTACATCTAAAATAACACTGTATACAGGCTTACATTTAAAATAACAATGTATACAGGATTACATCTAAAATAACACTGTATACAGTATTACATCTGAAATAACACTGTATACAGGATTACATCTAAAATAACACTGTATACAGGCTTACATCTAAAATAACACTGTATACAGGATTACATCTAAAATAACACTGTATACAGGCTTACATCTAAAATAACACTGTATACAGGATTACATCTAAAATAACACTGTATACAGGATTACATCTAAAATAACACTGTATACAGGATTACATCTAAAATAACACTGTATACAGGCTTACATCTAAAATAACAATGTATACACGATTACATCTAAAATAACACTGTATACAGGCTTACATCTAAAATAACACTGTACATAGGCTTAGATCTAAAATAACACTGTATACAGGATTACATCTAAAATAACACTGTATACAGGATTACATCTAAAATAACACTGTATACAGGAATACATCTAAATAATCACTGTATACAGGCGTACATCTAAAATAACACTGTATACAGGATTATATCTAAAATAACACTATATACAGGATTATATCTAAAATAACACTGTATACAGGATTACATCTAAAATAACACTGTATACAGGATTATATCTAAAATAACACTGTATACAGGATTACATCTAAAATAACACTGTATACAGGATTACATCTAAAATAACACTGTATACAGGATTACATCTAAAATAACACTGTATACAGGATTACATCTAAAATAACACTGTATACAGGATTACATCTAAAATAACACTGTATATAGGCATTGTATACAGGATTACATCTAAAATAACACTGTATACAGGCTTACATCTAAAATAACATCTAAAAAATAACACTGTATACAGGATTACATCTAAAATAACACTGTATACAGGATTACATCTAAAATAACACTGTATACACGATTACATCTAAAATAACACTGTATATAGGCATTGTATACAGGATTACATCTAAAATAACACTGTATACAGGATTACATCTAAAATAACACTGTATACAGGATTACATCTAAAATAACACTGTATACAGGATTACATCTAAAATAACACTGTATACAGGATTAGATCTAAAATAACACTGTATACAGGATATAACACTGTATACAGGATTACATCTAAAATAACACTGTATACAGGATTACATCTAAAATAACACTGTATACAGGATTACATCTAAAATAACACTGTATACAGGATTACATCTAAAATAACACTGTATACAGGATTACATCTAAAATAACACTGTATACAGGATTACATCTAAAATAACACTGTATACAGGATTACATCTAAAATAACACTGTACACAGTATTACATCTAAAATAACACTGTATACAGGATTACATCTAAAATAACACTGTATACAGGATTACATCTAAAATAACACTGTATACAGGCTTACATCTAAAATAACACTGTATACAGGATTATCTAAAATAACACTGTATACAGGATTACATCTAAAATAACACTGTATACAGGATTACATCTAAAATAACACTGTATACAGGATCTAAAATAACACTGTATACAGGATTACATCTAAAATAACACTGTATACAGGATTACATCTAAAATAACACTGTATACAGGATTACATCTAAAATAACACTGTATACAGGATTACATCTAAAATAACACTGTATACAGGATTACATATAAAATAACACTGTATACAGGATTACATCTAAAATAACACTGTATACAGGAATACATCTAAATAATCACATCTAAAATAACACTGTATACAGGATTACATCTAAAATAACACTGTATACAGGATTACATCTAAATAATCACTGTATACAGGATTACATTTAAAATAACACTGTATACAGGATTACATCTAAAATAACACTGTATACAGGATTACATCTAAAATAACACTGTACACAGGCTTACATCTAAAATAACACTGTATACAGGATTACATCTAAAATAACACTGTATACAGGATTACATCTAAAATAACACTGTATACAGGATTACATCTAAAATAACACTGTATACAGGATTACATCTAAAATAACACTGTATACAGGATTACATCTAAAATAACACTGTATACAGGATTACATCTAAAATAACACTGTATACAGGATTACATCTAAAATAACACTGTATACAGGATTACATCTAAAATAACACTGTATACAGGATTACATCTAAAATAACACTGTATACAGGATTACATCTAAAATAACACTGTATACAGGATTACATCTAAAATAACACTGTATACAGGATTACATCTAAATAATCACTGTATACAGGATTACATCTAAAATGACACTGTATACAGGATTACATCTAAAATAACACTGTATACAGTATTACATCTAAAATAACACTGTATACAGGATTACATCTAAAATAACACTGTATACAGGATTACATCTAAAATAACACTGTATACAGGCTTACATCTAAAATAACACTGTATACAGGATTACATCTAAAATAACACTGTATACAGGATTACATCTAAAATGACACTGTATACAGGATTACATCTAAAATGACACTGTATACAGGCTTACATCTAAAATAACACTGTATACAGGATTACATCTAAAATAACACTGTATACAGGATTACATCTAAAATAACACTGTATACAGGATTACATCTAAAATAACACTGTATGCAGGCTTACATCTAAAATAACACTGTATACAGGCTTTCATCTAAAATAACACTGTATACAGGATTACATCTAAAATAACACTGTATACAGGATTACATCTAAAATAACACTGTATACAGGATTACATCTAAAATAACACTGTATACAGGATTACATCTAAAATAACACTGTATACAGGAAAAATAACACTGTATACAGGATTACATCTAAAATAACACTGTATACAGGATTACACATCTAAAATAACACTGTATACAGGATTACATCTAAAATAACACTGTATACAGGATTACATCTAAAATAACACTGTATACAGGTATACAGGATACATCTAAAATAACACTGTATACAGGATTACATCTAAAATAACACTGTATACAGGATTACATCTAAAATAACACTGTATACAGGAATACATCTAAATAATCACTGTATACAGGCGTACATCTAAAATAACACTGTATACAGGATTACATCTAAATAATCACTGTATACAGGATTACATCTAAAATAACACTGTATACAGGATTACATCTAAAATAACACTGTATACAGGATTACATCTAAAATAACACTGTATACAGGATTACATCTAAAATAACACTGTATACAGGATTACATCTAAAATAACACTGTATACAGGATTACATCTAAAATAACACTGTATACAGGCTTACATCTAAAATAACACTGTATACAGGCTTACATCTAAAATAACACTGTATACAGGATTACATCTAAAATAACACTGTATACAGGATTACATCTAAAATAACACTGTATACAGGATTACATCTAAAATAACACTGTATACAGGATTACATCTAAAATAACACTGTATACAGGATTACATCTAAAATAACACTGTATACAGGATTACATCTAAAATAACACTGTATACAGGATTACATCTAAAATAACACTGTATACAGGCATTATACATCTAAAATAACACTGTATACAGGATTACATCTAAAATAACACTGTATACAGGATTACATCTAAAATAACACTGTATACAGGATTATATCTAAAATAACACTGTATACAGGATTACATCTAAAATAACACTGTATACAGGCACTGTATACAGGATTGTATACAGGCTTACTAAAATAACACTGTATACAGGATTACATCTAAAATAACACTGTATACATCTAAAATAACACTGTATACAGGCTTACATCTAAAATAACACTGTATACAGGCTTACATCTAAAATAACACTGTATACAGGCTTACATCTAAAATAACATCTAAAATAACACTGTATATTACATCTAAAATAACACTGTATACAGGATTACATCTAAAATAACACTGTATATAGGCATTGTATACAGGATTACATCTAAAATAACACTGTATACAGGCTTACATCTAAAATAACACTGTATACAGGATTACATCTAAAATAACACTGTATACAGGATTACATCTAAAATAACACTGTATACAGGATTACATCTAAAATAACACTGTATACAGGCTTACATCTAAAATAACACTGTATACAGGATTACATCTAAAATAACACTGTATACAGGATTACATCTAAAATAACACTGTATACAGGATTACATCTAAAATAACAGGATTACTCAGGATTAAAAAATAACACTGTATACAGGCTGATATCTAAAATAACACTGTATACAGGATTACATCTAAAATAACACTGTATACAGGATTACATCTAAAATAAAACTGTATATAGGCATTGTATACAGGATTACATCTAAAATAACACTGTATACAGGCTTATATCTAAAATAACACTGTATACAGGATTACATCTAAAATAACACTGTATACAGGATTACATCTAAAATAACACTGTACACAGGATTACATCTAAAATAACACTGTAACCTTACGTTAATTTTGCTGACGAAGAAAGACAACTGTAACTGGCTAGTCACATAGTTCACAGCTGAACAGATACATTATGTTACATTATACTCCACATGTGCTTTATCATTTTTGCATAACTATAGAATGATTACAACAATATAAATATATGTATTTATATCAATTGTCACGAGAGTAACTCGATAGTAGGTGAGTGTCGATAAGAATAAATATCATGTTTCTCATTCTCTGTTTGTTAGTTTATGTGGCATTTCTCGCTAGCACAAAGGGAGGCAAAATTTACCATCAAATCAAAAAGTAACGGTAGACTGTTTCAACTGTGGTATGAGAAAAGTAATAGGATCACTTTTGTTGAGGTCAATTAACGTTCATAACAGACCCAGAGTATTTTACCATAAATGTGATAATTTCTAATACGCTGGAAACCCAAAATGATTGTACAATCTATAATTTTTATAAAAACAGTGAAAGGAGGGACTTGTGATGGATATCGTGGGCAAATTTCATATTTTGAAATTTTGAAAAAAAAAAAAAAAATCTTTATACCGACAACCTTGTTTTATGTAAGAATTAATGCACCGACATATGTGTTTACAGGTCGCTGTTGATTCGGTATTCAAGGGCCTGTTCCCATGATCACAATTTCGTGCAAGAAGGCGTCAAATGACGGACAAACTCATAACACAGCGTTTCAAAAGATAGTATTTCTTTGTGCTATATGAAGTTTGACGTGTTTAATACTCGCCAGTTTGCCTGTTGGTTTCGTTGTTTTCTACCTTGTTCTCATTTATGAACGTGACATTACTAACTTGGATTGATCAAGGTTTTACACGGCGGGTGTCGTTGATGAAGCAGAAGACGTTTACTCTTCCGGAACACCTGGCATTATTCTCCTTTCACTTTTTTCAGAGGTCTTCCTTGTTCATATTTTGTCCTAGTTTTATGGAATTTGAGTTAGGATTATGATTATGTTGATATTTATGTAACATATACGAAAGACACACACACGGAGCTACATTTTGAAGCCTAGGAGGCAACTGACGACAATTCAAAACGATCGAAAATAATGTCAAAATCTAGATAGAGATGTGCAAAAGCACATTAGATCAATAAATATCGTAATTTCATATATCTGACCATTTTGGAGTTAAAGGCCTTGACAGGGCACGAGTGTCCATCGTTGTTATTTTATTGTTTACATATAGGTCTAGTTATACATCAGTAAAACGATTACTCTACAGTGGTGTTAGGGGTCAATTACTTATCTCTGATGAGTGAGAAACAACTTGTGTGGTAATATAGCCAAATTATCACAAAGTCGATCAAAAAATAACATTTATAAAAACATTTTGAAAAAATGACACGGTTTTTGTACACGAGTTACCTCCCATCCTTCGATAAACATTAAGCAGCGATACAACATCATTAACCTTATGGAAAAGAGCAGACACGACGTAGGAGTTATGTCTCTTTGGAGCCCCACGTTGACGTCAATAGATTTCCGAGGTAGGACCACAATATTTGGATATATTATCTATAAGATGACTGATATTCCCATGGCGAAACCACACAAATAAACATGTAACATGACTTGCTGATGAGTTGGTCCCTTCGACATCAACCAAGAATAATTTTGAATTTAACCAAATAAGTTATCAAAGGAGTCTGCGTAATTAATCATTTTGATCGTAGGTCGGAAGTAATTCGTCTCACGTCTATCTCTGCATAACATCGTAAGTTCTGCGATTCCGATTTCACTTAAACTACCGTTATGGCTTATTGAATAAAATGCTTGTTTAGTATCGTTTTTCAGCTCTGTAGGTCAAAGGTTAAAGTAAAGAAAACCGGTATCGGCACAATTGTTTGAAATTCTGTTTTATTGAATTATTCCAAACTTGATGCTGGACTTGTGTTTGTTACAGAACATTGGGTTTAATTATGAGGAATGTAAATCGAAGGTCAAGGCTACTATTACTTTGAATAGATTTGGTTTCCGCGTAATATCTGAAATTTTGTTGAGTTGCGTTATCTCAGAAGAAAGTACTGCATAAAATTGCATTATTCACCATTCATTTTTATGAAAACTCTCTATTCAGTATCTTATTTCTACTGCAAAGTTCAATATCTACAATTCTAAACAACCATTTATACGATTATACAAACGACACACAAGTGAATAGCACCAATAATTTAGAGTGAGATACAGTAGAGCCAAACCATGAACTAAACTACATCATACAGCTGTTTTATCCTTCTAAGACTTGTCAGTGATGCTAAAATTTTGAAGCCTAGGAGGCGACTAAGGAAAATGCAAAGTGATCAAAAGAAAATTCAAAATCTAGACCGAGAGGTGCAGCAGCCCTATAATTAAATAAATTTCGTAATTTTCATAAATCAGATAATTTTAGAAATTGCAACAAGTAGATGTGTATTTTCTGAACCGTGCTACCATTAGAGAGAATTAAAACGTAGCAAGCAGGTAACGGCAAACCTCGGGGACTTCCGAAACTAAAACAAATCTATTTTATGAGTGCTTTATCACGATTTTCGTGCAAAATGTCGTCAACTGACTCATGAAGTCATAACACAGAAATTCAAAAGATAGTCGATGGTTATTATGAGAAGATCCAATGTGTTTAAGTGTAAATCTTTCCTTTATTCATATCTTGTCCTAGTTTGATTGAATTTGAACCATGAATATGCTAACATGTTGGTATTTCTTGGTTTTATACACTAGTGTTAAATACATACCTATACAACATGACCGTTTCTTTGTCTATGTTCTATGTCAATATTTATTATTATCGAAATTTTTAATACTGGCACTCGGGTATTAGTTTTGATTGCTTCGTTTCCTTATGATGTCCCAAGGTTTGAAGAAATGCATATTGCTTTAAATTTTGGAAAACTGGATGCTTTTCGCAGCTTTGTTTGTCAGTAAAAAGCATTTGGACTTATATTCTTGAAGCACTGTTCGCAGTTATAACACCTTGCTCATCCTTCATCGGAACTATATGTGTCTGTATGTAACTGTCCAATATGTCACTGCTTAAATCAATCATAATTCTTTTCACAGTTATGTTCGTTTAGATCATTTCGTATTATATATTTCGTCAGTGTACAAAACGATCGAATATGTTAAAACACCATTTACTCAATATGTGACATGTTTTTGAACATTTTGAATGACCTGGAAATCCACTGCCCTCAATATAGAATGAGGTGCTGATCAAAGACTTGTGTTTCAAATTTATTACACAGACAACAACAGAAATGTCAACGGACGACGAATTTGTAAATTTTAATTTTCATAAAAGGTGGCGATAATTTTAATTATGAACATGGTCAGTGCCAAACCAAAGTAGGAGGCAACAACAAACTCTGGACTACTTATTTCCTGGTGTTTTAATTATAGACCAGTTGTTAATTAGATACCATACTCATTAACTGATTAGTGAGCTTAATATAAGAGATCTTTCATAATTTACTGTACAAAACGAGTGTAATCGCTCCAGTTTTTATAATTCTTTATACGATCGATTTAAATCTGAAATGATTAAAGTTTGGGAAATAACGAAATCTGAAAAAGAAAATCCTTTATTTTCAGGTTAAAGTAGGATTTGTTGTCATGAAGGTGTCAATGATTTTAAACATATACTTGTAATTTTAAACATATGCTCTGCCTGTGGTTGTATCACACCACGCCAAGATCTTGTCGAATGACCATAGATTATTATCGCTATGTTTGATATTATCATCTCACACACTAGACTTCACGATACAACACCGAATGATCACCACAGAAAGACTAGACAAAGGTAGAGTGACCCTGAAAACAGGGACTATATTGTACTGTTGACGTGTAAAGATGTTTGGTATTGAGGTATACTGGACCGTATAAATGTTATACCCCACAGTAAGACCACCTCCAAGTGTTAAAACCTGATTGATCTTTAGATATAGAATATCTAACACATCTTTGTCACCTCAAGGTGCGATAATCTTATACAACAATAGTATTTCGCAAAAAGTCTGTGTGAGGATTAAAATAATTAACAAACTTATAATTAGAAAACTAATTCTCCCCTACTTAGACGAAGATTTGTTTTGGTTTTCCAATGAATAAACATATATAATATGTATTATGTGGGACCAATTGAATCACTGGCAATATTAGAATTACATAAGGTCTGAACAAGAATAGAAATATGGGTCATCACAACTATACATTCCGTTGAGATTTTTTGTCTCAGTGTTTTATTATTATTATTATATTATTAACTCCTAACTTTCATAACGAAGATCCTTTACAATTTCGTCTTTTTGGGTGATGTAACCTGGTTATGTAATCAACTTTCTTGCTATGTGTACACTTTATATGTGCCGGTCCTTACGGTTTGCAATTAAGTATAAGGGAGATGACATTCGGAAACGTGTGAGCTACTGTTAGCCTTTTAATTTTGTGAGGCTTTGGTGTGTTTTCACAGTAAAAGTTTCTTTTATCTGTCTTTCCCTTTGGTTGTACAAAATATTAACAAGCAGTGAATAACGCATCAATAAAAATTAGGAAATAAAAAAAAAAAAAAAAAAAATACCAAATACTGAATCTGAATCTGTTCCATCCTCTGAGGACTCGTCAGCGATGCTAGAGGCCTTAGGATTAAGACAATGAATATAAGGTATTACACTCATATATTCACACTGCCATTTTACAACGTATTTATTAAGAACAGTAACACAATAAGTAGAACTATCATACATATTTATTTGCAACAACAACAACAAGAAGGTTTATAACAGAAAACATTAATATTCAACTGATCTGAATACAGAAACGTGAAGTAACGTGCTCAATATTACCTGTAGTCTGAGTAAACATAACATTTTATACATACAACCATTATGATAATGTCCTGAGTAATTACTGAAGTTGTTTCAGTTTTTCATTAAATCGTCACTTCAAGATCTTGGAAAATGCAACAATATCCCGAATCATTTGAGTTTTGTTTCTGATGGCCTCCGTGGCTTCGTCTTTTGAGTTGTTTGACAGGTGTACATCTGTCAACCTTCTCAGAGTCGACTGATAAGTACTTTTTGTGTGCAGACTCATCTGAAGAAACACTGAGCTCATCTTCTAAGGTATTTTTACTAAGTGAACAAGAGGTACACATGCTTATCTCTGAACACGTGTCAGAACTGTTACATGTTTCACAGTTGTTATCCTCTGCCAGTAAATCTTCGATAGTTTCGTGCAGGATCAGAAGCTGTTTAGCAAGTTCAAGGTCCTTGTCCATCATTGCAGCCTGTAAAGACATATTTGGATTTCTGTAAAAGCTGTTTACTGAAGCAATTAGGAAGATCAAATCATAAGTTGATCAAATGGTGTGTAATTGTTTGTTTGTAAAGTAACAGGTGTTATTAAGTCATACTGTTATTTCATGGTTAAATATATTGACCGAGATAAGATGTTTACGACGTTTTCCTGTGCTGAAATTAGAACGTGTGTCAGCGTTTAAAGATTAAATAGCATGATTATATTCAAGATTCAGTTATCTGAGACCGGGATTTAAATTTCCACTTGCCTTTCATAGCAACTTGATTCAACTAGTTTCATTCTGAATCGCCCACCTTTCTGGTAATAATGATATCCCGGGAATTCCAGGTCAGAATAACACATTCTTAAGTAACAATATCGCAGATTCACCAACACAGTTTTACATTTGGTATTGTAATGTAAATGATAGTATTTGAAATTCGTATAATGTAAAATGACATAGACTTGCAGAAGAAGACACGTTTTTCTACATCACATGTTGCTAGAGTTCTATTGTTTTTGATTTGGTCGATATTGGTGAAGTACCTTTATCATCTCACTGACAATTCACTTAAAAGTACACGTATTACCGTATAAGTATCAGGTAAATATGAAACAAGATGATGATGGAAAGGAATGTGAGATGTAGAAATTGTACTAATGTAAACAATGATTCAAATATCTTTAACTTAAATTTAATACTAACTGAACACATACGATAACACCAGGTGTTAATGAATGAAGCAATTTAAATATATATATATTCCGTATTTACATTTCTTATTTAACTATACACCTATACTTTACAGTATACATCAAGACTATTTGAGATTAGACTAAACGGGATGAATCTTTGAACAGATACAATTAAATATAATCTCTTTTCACAATAACTGCTATATATATAAACGTTATTCGATGAAACAAAAAATGAAGATATGCAAAATGCTGTATTAGGATAAATTAAACATTGATAGAATAATAAACACATCTTTATATACTTTTATTTGTAACATTTACGAAAATAAAGATATGTTATAACTGATACAAAGGGACATTCATTCATTTATTTATTCTAAATATTGCGTAGAATTTCACAACAATTATAAAACAATAATACTGAAGACTGATTATTATTTCTATACGGCTAAAACGACTTACCATTTCCTTACGGAGAGTATCCATGGCCGTGTCTAAGACTGGTTCTTTAATATTTCTTGGCCTTGAATCCATTACATTTTTCTTGAATTGTTCTGTAGTGATGATTCTTTCGTTATAAAAATGCATATATTGTCTCATCAGTTCAGTTTCATCTTCAGTCAACAAACTGTCCATGGAAGCCGATCTCGATAAATAACTTTTTTCCATCTCCAAATTTTGAAACGACATGTTGTCACACTCGGTTGGAAAGTTTCTGTTATATATTCAGCGGGATACCCTTTTATAGCGAAACACGTTAGTGAATTATTTGCTTTATCAAATTACATAAAGGCTGAACAGTTTTAGAAAACTTGTTTACAAACATCGTCTCGTCGTTTCAGTTCGCTGATTATCTGGATCATGACCAGACAAAATTCGGTTAACACTAACATCTTGTACATAGTTTTCACTATGAACTCCGAATACAATACAATCCCCAAATGGGTAACATTTTTTTGATGTAAATTTCTCTCCACAAACTTCTCCTTCTAGTGAACATACGCTAAAATAGTTTCAATTAGCCTAGTAAACACCATGTAGAAACACATTCTTAGGAAAAAGTGAACATACTTGCCTAAAGTAGTGGTTACCAAACACATTGTGATTCATTTTTTCCTAACAAAATAACTCAACAAACTAAAAAATTGTGTTGTTCTCATCCAAATCCCATCGGAAAGACGTACTGTTACGAAACATGTATATTGAAAAAAAATATACAGAATTGACAAACCTGGTTTGTAAATATTTACAAGTAATCTCCTAAATAAGCATATGTATTCAATATGTATAATTGATTCGATCTTTGTAAGAGTTTCAAATAATATTCGATTCCATGTGTATCAAACATGCATCCAGAGAATTCATATATACTGTATAAAACAATATTTGAATGATGATAACACGATGCGGGTTTTTTTCAGGTAACATATGTATAATTTTGTATCATTTTAAACATAATCTGTTGAAATTGTTGGTAAACAAATCGTCATGATAAGAATTACTATACTTACATTTTAGTCAATATTCTTTATTGAATTTATGAACAAAATGTATACAAAAGGTTTTGTCCGCTTACTACCATGAATACGTTTGGAAGTCTCTAAAACAGCGACCAGTTACACTTCTTGGCGTAAAAAACATTTACCACAACCACACGTTAACGGAATCCTAATTCGATGAGAAGAAACTAGTGCAAAACATGAGCAAAAGGAAGATTTACACAGGGACTCCTGAAAAAAATATAAGTGGTATACGTTCAGATGTTCCGCAATAGTAAAACATAACAAGGTAATTTGATCAAGTCTAATTAGGACACCGTAGTAGTGTTTTAAATGTATTTAGCAAATATTATAGAATAAAGCATACTTTCTGCAATCTAATTGCTTTCCTTTGTATTTTATAGGTTTGGGTGTGACATACACATACAACGTTTTGCAACAGTGGGACGTGTTATGTTTCTGAGCATATTCTTACGTGTGTTATTGACTTTCACTTTCAGGGCTTTGTATTTAAACATATCTTTTAGTTGGAAATTGTTGATAATTGTTTCGAACATAATATCACGTGCTGTTCTTTCTACTGTGTTAATAACACCTCCCTTGGTAGGTAATAATGACACTCGCAGTGCCACAAATATGTTCTGCTTGGCTTGGTTCTAACCGTGATACTAATTAGTGAGGTAATTTAACCCCCACTGGAGTCCTCGTCTTATCTACGGAGGTATCGACATTACCTATCAATATCCATTTGAAGCTTTCATATACAGTTGGCAACATACATGTTTATATGCTTATATCCATTTATAGAAGATATTCCTTCATTTATTTTATTTATTTCCCTTTTCGTTACAAATTTTGAATTAGATACGGTATAGTCCAATTATGAAACTAACGGCATTATACAACTGGTTCGTCCTTCTTGGACTCGGAAATGATGATAACCAACTGAATCATTGAAGTCTAGAGGGTGCTGGTAAATTCGACAGTGCTAATGGAACTAATAGCTAATAATAGCAGAACACAGGGGGACATATACTAACAACCCATTAGTTTATATACTTCTATGGTTTTGTCTATTTTACTTCATAGATATGTTGCAAGGTACAGAAGTATTCAAAATATTCTCAAAAATTTGCATGCCTCGCAACTCTAGGTTATTCTCCCTTTCTAATTGCTTCGGGGAGGTCGCTGTATATTCAGTACTATTGTGTAAATAAATTACTGTGTGACAAGAGGAATCACAATTAACTCGTTAATGGGTTCCCCTACAGCGATAAGTATTGTGTCTTTTGTTCTACTGTCATTACAGATAGAGACTACAATAATACTTATCAAAGCTTTTGTCTACAAGTCCGCGTGGGGTTTAACACTTTATATATATATACAACAAAATCACTAAAATCTCAATATTTACACAGAATCATCAGTTGCGACTTGACTTGAAAATATAGAGCCTTACCATGGTTCAGACCGAGAAAATACAAGATGAGGGAGTAAACGTGAAAGAACCAATTAGATGTCTAGATGGAATAGACATCAACAACAGCTGCCGTCAGATGTATCTGAGGAGGATGGAATCTATTGAGGAATGCAAAAGATCATCGACGACAGTTGATACAAATGAGCAAACAACATCTATTGGAACCGCTCTAGCTCGGCTAAGAATGGAGATGGTAAGCATTACTCATGAAACAAGGTTTATATTCTATTGTTTCATATTAACACACACTTACAATCTATTTCTCTATCATTTCTGATATTTTTCAGGTTTTCAAGTTACCAAAAGTGTTGTATTCAATTTTCAATGATACTTTTACTTCTTTAAATATTCTTATCGATCGTTTTCTTCGGGGATTCGTTCAAGAATGAAAGTTGTTTTTTAAAATATGAGTTTGAACCTTTGATCTATAAGTACATTATCTCTTTGTGTTTAAAGGTGGGTTTGATGGACCAAGATGCTGGACTGATGCGACAAATGTTGATCCTTAATGAAAAAGTAGAGGAACTCAAGGCAAACAATATCTGTCTGATGAGTAAGGAATCACTGGACAGCCAGGATAGTTTATACGAGATGGAAGGACAGACCGACGAATACCTTCCTGTGAGCGAGGACAGTTTATACCACACGGACGAAGAGTCGGAAGAACTATCGTGCGATGAAGAATTACATTTCCATTTCACCAAAAATGACTCCGCTTTCTCCGACGAGAGTATTGACATTGGTCGGCCACAGAAATCTCTGTCGTTACTTGAGGAGTCGAACGATTTGGGCTACTTAGATCATGAGTTCAATAAACTATTAGAGTTTGACACTATGTGAGGTAGATTAAGCTGATGTTATGTAGCCCGGGAATGTCACCCAAGAACATTTTCGCAACAAGGGCTATTACAAATCTGATGTAACAAAACAAAGCGATGTTCATGTCATCGATATGACATGTTCCGGGACCTGACACGATAAATGAAACAGACGGTTACCGCCAAAAATCAGTCTGAGGTAATTATATACTTTCAATCTGCTGTATAGATAAATCATATTAATGTTATGTAATAAGAAATAAGGTGAAATATTTAGCAGAGTTATTGTAATTTCAGAAGTAATAGTGTATATCAATACATATGAATTTAGGGAAGTAAGAGTGTATATCAATACATATGAATTTAGGGAAGTAATAGTGTATATCAATACATATGAATTTAGGGAAGAAATAGTGTATATCAATACATATGAATTTAGGGAAGAAATAGTGTATATCAATACATATGAATTTAGGGAAGTAATAGTGTATATCAATACATATGAATTTAGGGAAGTAATAGTGTATATCAATACATATGAATTTAGGGAAGAAATAGTGTATATCAATACATATGCATTTAGGGAAGTAATAGTGTATATCAATACATATGAATTTAGGGAAGAAATAGTGTATATCAATACATATGAATTTAGGGAAGAAATAGTGTATATCAATACATATGAATTTAGGGAAGAAATAGTGTATATCAATACATATGAATTTAGGGAATGGATTGTTCGCCGAAAGTTATTTTAGTCGATATGATTTATTTGGTAAATCCCAGGAAATTATTTGATGGTTGAGGATAAAAGTAATTCTAGGATAAATGATTAAAATTTCAATTATAATAACAAGATGTTAATATTTTCACATTTTTTATTTTCAGAATCTACTAGGAACAAGGCTTACAAAGATAAAGAAAATGGCAGAATAATGGATAATACACGCCATGGCGATGTACCATTAATTGTTCATTTCTGAAAGAACTTAACGAGAACATACTGATGATCTTGTGTTATGAATACAAGTGGACTCAAAGCAATGATGCATATCCTAATGGATTATTAATAGTTGTCATTTTTATATGAGTATATTTTTATTGCACAACGAAAATGTTCATATTTGGTAATAAAATGTGTTGTTGAATGCTATTTCGTTTTGTATAACATTGAAAGGTTTAGGTAAAGACATGCTAAGGGACAAATCGGACTAAATCTGATTTGATAGGGAAACCTTATAACGTTCACGACTGAAAAAAGAAACCCAAGAAATACAACCATGTCAACTTATTCCCCTTAACTAAGTCCTATATTTTCAAGACGAATCACATTTATTATAAAAACACTTAAAGAAAATACGCATTGATATGTAAATATAACATGTAACGTTATCTTATAGAACTAGTGATTTCAATAGTGTTTGGCGACAGTGTTTAACGTTACCGCGACATAAAACATTATTATCATCCTTTTAGTGAAATACTGCATTGAATTCCCTTCAGACGACCTTTCCTCGTTTTGTCATTTTGTTTTAACTGACAGCACAAAATAACACCACTCAAAGCATCTATTACAAGTAAAGAATACAATACTTTTATAAAAAAGACTTCACGTTCGATTTTTTTTTCACCGAAATTACAAAGTCAGTATCTCAAACGCTATACCAAATATGTAACACATCTGGAATTGTCATTGAAATGTTAAAGATATGACGTGTCTAGCATTCTGCACATAACAACAATCATCAACACAGGGTAAAATGTTAACATTCTTATAAAATGTACACTCTTTTCAATGATATGGTTAATAACAAAAATTAATCGGAACGATTTATTCATTTGGAAATGACCGTTTCTTACACTTCATTCATCAACACTGGCTAGTCATCGGAACGTCATACTTTGATCTTCTACTGGTTGTGTTATAAGACAATTTTTATTAATGATGTCACGAACCAGACATGTTCAAAAATAGGGTTATCATGTGATAATATGGCAGAGTACGGTAAAAAAAACCTATTATTGTTCACATACTAGTTCATTCTTTTATAAACTGTGATTCGGAATAACGTTTTCTTACACTTGGTGCTGTTTTTCTACGTCTTTGATTTTTGCAATCTTCGAAACCTACAGTAGCCTAGCTAGGCCTGCATACATTTAAAATTTTTGAATAAATGAACATTTCAGAAAATATACAGTTAATTGCTGACTTTTTGATATCCCCAGACATGAAATTACAATTGATTGAATTATACAGCTGGTGAACTTCCCCATCAATATCTAACATATGTTTCGGTTAAGTTTGACAGGACGCTTACTCTTCCTTGTCTTTTTCTTCTTGTGCTGTTTTCAGGGGTTTTATTCAATTTGAGTTTGTATCAAGATTCTGTTGACTTGATTATATGAAACTGGAAAGCAATATCACGTACATATGTAACCTCAATCTGTCATAAATGTTGTCACAATTGGACATAGTTAATTGATTATTATTTGTCCCGGTACATATGAACTCTCAGTCAAGTACATCTCTGCATGAAAGTTCCCATGATCATCGCAAAGTCTTGTGGGTATCAACATCCTTTTACGCTATACTCGATACCGATCATTACAATGGTTATTGAGATAATATAACCCCACAGAAGTAACTGCCTTATCGATAAATGTACCGACATTACCTATCATAGTCAGCCCAGCGTCATTTGACAGAGAACCTTTCTGCCCTTCCGGAATCTATATACGCTTGCTGATTTTATTTCCATACTGGATCGCACCGTTCCTCTTGTCAGCGTATGTTATTCTATCATTTCTTTGTAGATTATCAAGAATATGGCAAAAATCAAATGTTTGGCATGTAATGAAAAACATGACTCTTCAATTACATGTAATAGACGAATCTAACAATTCTGTCTTCATCACTTATTTTATAATGATATTTGTTTACACTTGATAACATCACTTTCACGTTATTTTGATTTACATTAATTGGTTTACCTTCGTGGATGAATTAGGGCGAATTAATACCTGTTTGAAGATTTATAAATCGGGACAAACAACTAAGTTTCAAATGACGAATTTTATAAAAAATCTATTAATCGCGGTTGAACAAAAACATATGGTTGTTAGATTTATTTTCTCCTAAAATAATTTAAAAACAGCATTTTCCCTTTACAAATATTTTGATATCAGAACGTGCTTAACCAAGGATGCAAAGAGGTCACAAATAAGAAAAAAAATGACATTTCAGGGCCATAGCTTAATTTAAATAACTTATTTACGCTTATATACAGTAGTTGCATTGTACGATAAAGATGAAAATAATCCTAGGACTTACTTATTCCTATTGTGTGTAACACATACATTTTAAATAAATTGACTTGATGAATGATTTGATTCTGATCCAGTTCACTTGGTTCCAAATTTCTTACCATAATTTCAACAACATAACGGTAAATATCAATTATTGTTGTGTATAAGACTACGTTTTCTCTTGATGCAATCAAAAAGTACGAGATACCATAATGTATAGATGAAGAAAATCATGCTGTGATGTTTAGTATGACTTACACTTGTCCGTTCATGTACCATAGACTTGCTTTTTCAATTTATACATGTCAACAATAATGGGTCTGAACGACAGCACTCATATCATTGCATATTAGCCATGTTTATCAGATCTGCATGCTAATGTTATGCCAAGTTAATTCAAAAAGACAAAATGGTATTTAGAGCCCCCTGTCAATAAAACTATAACTATTGACACTACGCCTAGATCTGTGACATCTGGTATGGTACCAGAACATGGAATTCTAAATATTTCAGCGTGAGGAGGTGTCGGAAGGTGTGTGCAATCACACCGAGTATTTTAAATATGCATGTCGACATCAAATTCCAGCTTGACATTGTATGTATTTGACAATAAGTCATACAAATATATCATTTCATTTAGTTTTGACAAATGTCAAAATGATAATGTTCTCCCCTGGCTTGACTCCTGAAATAATTTTAAAATAACATATTAACACATTTTAAAACATTACCCATTCCTTGTCGTTTTCATTAATCTGGATATGATTAAAACAGACTGAAAAAATGAAAGAAATTATGTTTGTCCGATAATTTTCTGTTCATAAGATATAATCTATGGAAGAACAGCAGGTATGATTTATATACAAGTACATTTGTATGTGATGAGGCTTATATTTTAAAATCAGGTCTTACCTGTGTCATTTTAGCCAATAAAACAGATTAAACTAATGTATGACATTTTGAAATAATTGCATAAAGCATATTAATTGTATAGAGAGATTAGTTATATTCCCTATATATGTGAGGCACAATGGTGACTTACCTACGTGACCTCAATGTCAACGATCTACGTCCGTTTGAAAGACTTTCATTTTGTTCTACATCATATGAAAGTTGATCGTCAAGTTCTGACCTCAAATAATAATATTTCATGGCTTGTTTTCTACTATTTTCAATTAATCGGATATAAATGAATTTGAGATATTTCTTGATTATTTTCCTAACTTTATCGATGTAATTAGTATCTATTAAAGAAAACATGCCAACTCAACACTTTCTAATTGCATCTAGGAGGTCTTGTTTTAATAAGTACGAGTGTCACACATTGACTGTGTAATAATAGGAATCACAATTAACCCGTTGGTGGATTCCCCTACAGCGATAAGTATTGTGTCTTTTGTTGTAATGTCATTACAGATTGAGACTACAATAATACTTATCAAAGCTTTTGTCTACAAGTCCGCGTGGGGTTTAACACTTTATATATATATACAACAAAATCACTAAAATCTCAATATTTACACAGAATCATCAGTTGCGACTTGACTTGAAAATATAGAGCCTTACCATGGTTCAGACCGAGAAAATACAAGATGAGGGAGTTAGCGTGAAAGAACCAGTTGGATGTCTAGATGGAATAGACATCAACAACAGCTGCCGTCAGATGTATCTGAGGAGGATGGAATCTATTGAGGATGCAAAAGATCATCGACGACAGTTGATACAAATGAGCAAACAACATCTATTGGAACCGCTCTAGCTCGGCTAAGAATGGAGATGGTAAGCATTACTCATGGAACAAGGTTTATATTCTATTGTTTCATATTAACACACACTTACAATCTATTTCTCTATCACTTCTGATATTTTTCAGGTTTTCAAGTTACCAAAAGTGTTGTATTTAATTTTCAATGATACTTCTTTAAATATTCTTATCAATCGTTTTCTTCGGGGATTTGTTCAAGAATGAAAGTTGTATTTTAAAATATGAGTTTGAACATTTGATCTATAAGTACATTATTTCTTCGTGTTTAAAGGTAGGTTTGATGGACCAAGATGCTGGACTGATGCGACAAATGTTGATCCTTAATGAAAAAGTAGAGGAACTCAAGGCAAACAATATCTGTCTGATGAGTAAGGAATCACTGGACAGCCAGGATAGTTTATACGAGATGGAAGGACAGACCGACGAATACCTTCCTGTGAGCGAGGACAGTTTATACCACACGGACGAAGAGTCGGAAGAACTATCGTGCGATGAAGAATTACATTTCCATTTCACCAAAAATGACTCCGCTTTCTCCGACGAGAGTATTGACATTGGTCGGCCACAGAAATCTCTGTCGTTACTTGAGGAGTCGAACGATTTGGGCTACTTAGATCATGAGTTCAATAAACTATTAGAGTTTGACACTATGTGAGGTAGATTAAGCTGATGTTATGTAGCCCGGGAATGTCACCCAAGAACATTTTCGCAACAAGGGCTATTACAAATCTGATGTAACAAAACAAAGCGATGTTCATGTCATCGATATGACATGTTCCGGGACCTGACACGATAAATGAAACAGACGGTTACCGCCAAAAATCAGTCTGAGGTAATTATATACTTTCAATCTGCTGTATAGATAAATTATATCAATGTTATGTAATAAGAAATAAGGTGAAATATTTAGCAGAGTTATTGTAATTTCAGAAGTAATAGTGTATATCAATACATATGAATTTAGGGAAGTAATAGTGTATATCAATACATATGAATTTAGGGAAGAAATAGTGTATATCAATACATATGAATTTAGGGAAGAAATAGTGTATATCAATACATATGAATTTAGGGAAGAAATAGTGTATATCAATACATATGAATTTAGGGAATGGATTGTTCGCCGAAAGTTATTTTAGTCGATATGATTTATTTGGTAAATCCCAGGAAATTATTTGATGGTTGAGGATAAAATTAATTTTAGGATAAATGATTAAAATTTCAATTATAATAACAAGATGTTAATATTTTCACATTTTTTATTTTCAGAATCTACTAGGAACAAGGCTTACAAAGATAAAGAAAATGGCAGAATAATGGATAATACACGCCATGGCGATGTACCATTAATTGTTCATTTCTGAAAGAACTTAACGAGAACATACTGATGATCTTGTGTTATGAATACAAGTGGACTCAAAGCAATGATGCATATCCTAATGGATTATTAATAGTTGTCATTTTTATATGAGTATATTTTTATTGCACAACGAAAATGTTCATATTTGGTAATAAAATGTGTTGTTGAATGCTATTTCGTTTTGTATAACATTGAAAGGTTTAGGTAAAGACATGCTAAGGGACAAATCGGACTAAATCTGATTTGATAGGGAACCTTATAACGTTCACGACTGAAAACAAAACCAAGAAATACAACCATGTCAACTTATTCCCCTTAACTAAGTCTTATATTTTCAAGACGAATCACATTTATTATAAAAACACTTAAAGAAAATACGCATTGATATGTAAATATAACATATAACGTTATCTTATAGAACTAGTGATTTCAATAGTGTTTGGCGACAGTGTTTAACGTTACCGCGACATAAAACATTATTATCATCCTTTTAGTGAAATACTGCATTGAATTCCCTTCAGACGACCTTTCCTCGTTTTGTCATTTTGTTTTAACTGACAGCACAAAATAACACCACTCAAAGCATCTATTACAAGTAAAGAATACAATACTTTTATAAAAAAGACTTCACGTTCGATTTTTTTTTCACCGAAATTACAAAGTCAGTATCTCAAACGCTATACCAAATATGTAACACATCTGGAATTGTCATTGAAATGTTAAAGATATGACGTGTCTAGCATTCTGCACATAACAACAATCATTAACACAGGGTAAAGTGTTAACATTCTTATAAAAAGTACACTCTTTTCAATGATATGGTTAATAACAAAAATTAATCGGAACGATTTATTCATTTGGAAATGACCGTTTCTTACACTTCATTCATCAACACTGGCACGCTTCACAATTGTCATTTTCCGACGAAGGTAGCCGTTTAGTCATCGGAACGTCATACTTTGATCTTCTACTGGTTGTGTTATAAGACAATTTTTATTAATGATGTCACGAACCAGACATGTTCAAAAATAGGGTTATCATGTGATAATATGGCAGAGTACGGTAAAAAAAACCTATTATTGTTCACATACTAGTTCATTCTTTTATAAACTGTGATTCGGAATAACGTTTTCTTACACTTGGTGCTGTTTTTCTACGTCTTTGATTTTTGCAATCTTCGAAACCTACAGTAGCCTAGCTAGGCCTGCATACATTTAAAATTTTTGAATAAATGAACATTTCAGAAAATATACAGTTAATTGATGACTTTTTGATATCCCCAGACATGAAATTACAATTGATTGAATTATACAGCTGGTGAACTTCCCCATCAATATCTAACATATGTTTCGGTTAAGTTTGACAGGACGCTTACTCTTCCTTGTCTTTTTCTTCTTGTGCTGTTTTCAGGGGTTTTATTCAATTTGAGTTTGTATCAAGATTCTGTTGACTTGATTATATGAAACTGGAAAGCAATATCACGTACATATGTAACCTCAATTGAAATCTGTCATAAATGTTGTCACAATTGGACATAGTTTACTGATTATTATTTGTCCCGGTACATATGAACTCTCAGTCAAGTACATCTCTGCATGAAAGTTCCCATGATCATCGCAAAGTCTTGGGGGTATCAGCATCCTTTTACGCTATACTCGATACCGATCATTACAATGGTTATTGAGATAATATAACCCCACAGAAGTAACTGCCTTATCGATAAATGTACCGACATTACCTATCATAGTCAGCCCAGCGTCATTTGACAGAGAACCTTTCTGCCCTTCCGGAATCTATATACGCTTGCTGATTTTATTTCCATACTGGATCGCACCGTTCCTCTTGTCAGCGTATGTTATTCTATCATTTCTTTGTAGATTATCAAGAATATGGCAAAAAATCAAATGTTTAGCATGTAATGAAAAACATGACTCTTCAATAACATGTAATAGACGAATCTAACAATTCTGTCTTCATCACTTATTTTATAATGATATTTGTTTACACTTGATAACATCACTTTCACGTTATTTTGATTTACATTAATTGGTTTACCTTCGTGGATGAATTAGGGCGAATTAATACCTGTTTGAAGATTTATAAATCGGGACAAACAACTAAATTTCAAATGACGAGTTTTATAAAAATCTATTAATCGCAGTTGAACAAAAACATATGGTTGTTAGATTTATTTTCTCCTAAAATAATTTAAAAACAGCATTTTCCCTTTACAAATATTTTGATATCAGAACGTGCTTAACCAAGGATGCAAAGAGGTCACAAATAAGAAAAAAAATGACATTTCAGGGCCATAGCTTAATTTAAATAACTTATTTACGCTTATATACAGTAGTTGCATTGTACGATAAAGATGAAAATAATCCTAGGACTTACTTATTCCTATTGTGTGTAACACATACATTTTAAATAAATTGACTTGATGAATGATTTGATTCTGATCCAGTTCACTTGGTTCCAAATTTCTTACCATAATTTCAACAACATAACGGTAAATATCAATTATTGTTGTGTATAAGACTACGTTTTCTCTTGATGCAATCAAAAAGTACGAGATACCATAATGTATAGATGAAGAAAATCATGCTGTGATGTTTAGTATGACTTACACTTGTCCGTTCATGTACCATAGACTTGCTTTTTCAATTTATACATGTCAACAATAATGGGTCTGAACGACAGCACTCATATCATTGCATATTAGCCATGTTTATCAGATCTGCATGCTAATGTTATGCCAAGTTAATTCAAAAAGACAAAATGGTATTTAGAGCCCCCTGTCAATAAAACTATAACTATTGACACTACGCCTAGATCTGTGACATCTGGTATGGTACCGGAACATGGAATTCTAAATATTTCAGCGTGAGGAGGTGTCGGAAGGTGTGTGCAATCACGCCGAGTATTTTAAATATGCATGTCGACATCAAATTCCAGCTTGACATTGTATGTATTTGACAATAAGTCATACAAATATATCACTTCATTTAGTTTTGACAAATGTCAAAATGATAATGTTCTCCCCTGGCTTGACTCCTGAAATAATTTTAAGATAACATATTAACACATTTTAAAACATTACCCATTCCTTGTCGTTTTCATTAATCTGGATATGATTAAAACAGACTGAAAAAATGAAAGAAATTATATTTGTCCGATAATTTTCTGTTCATAAGATATAATCTATGGAAGAACAGCAGGTATGATTTATATACAAGTACATTTGTATGTGATGAGGCTTATATTTTAAAATCAGGTCTTACCTGTGTCATTTTAGCCAATAAAACAGATTAAACTAATGTATGACATTTTGAAATAATTGCATAAAGCATATTAATTGTATAGAGAGATTAGTTATATTCCCTATATATGTGAGGCACAATGGTGACTTACCTACGTGACCTCAATGTCAACGATCTACGCCCGTTTGAAAGACTTTCATTTTGTTCTACATCATATGAAAGTTGATCGTCAAGTTCTGACCTCAAATAATAATATTTCATGGCTTGTTTTCTACTAGTTTCAATTAATCGGATATAAATGAATTTGAGATATTTCTTGATTATTTTCCTAACTTTATCGATGTAATTAGTATCTATTAAAGAAAACATGCCAACTCAACACTTTCTAATTGCATCCAGGAGGTCTTGCTTTAATAGGTACGAGTGTCACACATTGACTGTGTAATAATAGGAATCACAATTAACCCGTTGGTGGATTCCCCTACAGCGATAAGTATTGTGTCTTTTGTTGTAATGTCATTACAGATAGAGACTACAATAATACTTATCAAAGCTTTTGTCTACAAGTCCGCGTGGGGTTTAACACTTTATATATATATACAACAAAATCACTAAAATCTCAATATTTACACAGAATCATCAGTTGCGACTTGACTTGAAAATATAGAGCCTTACCATGGTTCAGACCGAGAAAATACAAGATGAGGGAGTTAGCGTGAAAGAACCAGTTGGATGTCTAGATGGAATAGACATCAACAACAGCTGCCGTCAGATGTATCTGAGAAGGATGGAATCTATTGAGGAATGCAAAAGATCATCGACGACAGTTGATACAAATGAGCAAACAACATCTATTGGAACCGCTCTAGCTCGGCTAAGAATGGAGATGGTAAGCATTGAAACAAGGTTTATATTCTATTGTTTCATATTAACACACACTTACAATCTATTTCTCTATCATTTCTGATATTTTTCAGGTTTTCAAGGTTTTTTTTAGATTTTCAATGATACTTTTACTTCTTCAAATATTCTTATCAATCGTTTTCTTCGAGGATTTGTTCAAGAATAAAAGTTGTATTTTAAAATATGAGTTTGAACCTTTGATCTATAAGTGCATTATCTCTTCGTGTTTAAAGGTGGGTTTGATGGACCAAGATGCTGGACTGATGCGACAAATGTTGATTCTTAACGAGAAAGTAGAGGAACTCAAGGCAAACAATATCTGTCTGATGAGTAAGGAATCTCTGGACAGCCAGGATAGTTTATACGAGATGGAAGGACAGACCGACGAATACTTTTCTGTGAGCGAGGACAGTTTATACCACACGGACGAACAGTCGGAAGAACTATCGTGCGATGAAGAATCATCTCAGTATTTCCATTCCAACAAAAATGACTTCGCTTTTTCCAACTCGGACGAGAACATTGACATTGGTCGACCACAAGAATTTCTGTCTTCAGTTACGAACGATTCGAACAAGTTAGATCAAGTGTTCGATAAACTTTTGGATTTGGACACAATATGACGGAAATAAACTTTATAGTATATATCCAGGGAATCTCACCAATACCCGTTATAGCACAGAATTTACCAATACCACTGAATAATGATGTCAGGCGGCAAAATGACGTTTTGGAATGAAGTGAAGGAAGTGGTCATCGCAACGCAATTGTCGCAGGTAATTACAATTTGACTTCCTTGGAATATGCAATGTAATATAATTAAGTAATTGCTATAGAGGAACAAAATGTTGTTTAACACTTAAAAAGTGCCGAATTTATCATGAAAATTGTTCATGTGACTTAGTATATACATGCATTACATACTGTTTATTGAATGTGTAAAACATTAACAATATTTGAGCAATAGAAACAGCTTTTGATGTTTTACATTTTTTGTTACATTTTCAGGAATGACAAGAACAAGGCGTGCAATGACAAATGACAAATGACAAAAAAGGAATATGGATAATACCTTCCATCACGATGTACCGCTGATTCTTCAATTATAGATGTGAAAAGGACTAAACAAAGACACACTTCTCGTTCTATAACAAGCGAAAGACAAATCCAAGCAACGACGAAAAATTGAACTGTAATATGTACTGAAATTCAATTTCGATATCGTGAAAAAAAGGAAATGATCATCTAAGCAAATAAAATTATGAGAGCAGCAAAGTATACCTTCTTGTTTTAAATCTTATTACCAGAAATGAGAATATAATTATATGGTAATCACTTGATGCTCAATATAGAAGACTACGAGGATGAACACTAATAGTTAAATATAACATATAACGTTCTTTATAAACATCCGTAATCCTATTTTTTTATCAATTGGAGACAAATTCATTAATTTGGTAGCTCTATTTCAGGAGGTACTTTTAACCTCTGCCTATTGTGTTAATAATTCTTGATACTGGGACAATTGAGGAAGTATTACCTTATATTGCCAGGACAGAGATAAAAAGAATATACTTGGTTGCTAGATAATTCATTAAGCAATCTCAAAAAATAATGAAGAGTCCAAGATATTAGGATAAAAAATAGTAACAAATAAATCACTGAAAAGTGCGGGAATGATAGGATCATGTGTTCCAGACGTGGAGCGTCTTATATTTCATCAGGGACATTCACCATATAAATTATGGTGAATGAGATGAATGTGTATTACAAATATACTAAACATTTTGTTTAAAAATTGGCAATCAACATCTTCATATCTAGGCTCCGGTTTCACGAATATTTGTGCATTGCATTTCATGACGTCAATTTTATTGGCTGCTCTAAATTCCAGAATGAGAATGTGATTAAAAATGTCTATGAAACTGGGACCTGTGTTCTTAACTTAGTGGGAGTAGTATCATAAATCATCATGTATTTGTTCAAAGAAGCGATATTTGAATGCAACATGTAGAGCCACATAGCGAAAATCATATTGTAAAATAAGTTTTCAGACAAAATATAGAATTGGAAAAACTAAAAGAGCTTATAATTTTAAGTACTTTAACTTCCTTATTCAAAATACTGTTTTAAAGAAAATATAGAATATCGTTATATAACACAAAAAATCACATTCTTTGTATGTCAAAGATTTTTTTAGAGTATATAGTGTTTCAGTGTCAATGATATTACCATACTACAAGAAAACAGTTTCTTTATCAATTACACTCTCCACGCCATATAGCAAGAAACGGATATTTTTCATCATTTAAAAATCTAGACATACGATAAATGATCATGTTTGCAAAATAGTATCAAGCATTCTGTGATGTCAATCAAGCCATAATTTGCTATAATAAGATGCGTCAATGATTCACATGCTTTGCTCTCATTTAATGATTTCCATTAGTAATGTACATTTGGTTTTACTATATGATTGATGGAAAACTTTATGTTAACAAATGTCTTTCTGTTTTTTAATTACATTGTTACGGGAAAGGTGATCACTAGCAAATAAAGAAACACGTAAAATCATTTAAACAATACATCAATTGTATAAACGACAGTGGTCGGATGACACACTGGTGACGCACTCACCTTTCTCTTTGCCATTCGGGGTTCATTTCCCAGAATGGATGTAAAAATGTATGGGGTCACCTGCCCAATCAAGTGGATTTTACCCGGGTACTCCAGTTGGCTCCCATAGTAAGACCCCTCGCGCGCTTCCATACCTGCAAAAAAGTGATTAATATAAGTTGGAAAAACTTTCGCAAGTTTCGCAACTGTTGTAAAATCAGTATAAGTTTATAAAACAAGTTTATTATCATTGCTTATTATTATCATTATATGCACGACAATCAACATTTTGAATTCCGTACCTTGGATTCAAACAGATTTTAATTCTTTCATAAATGGGAAGCACTATCACATGTATAAACCTGAATTTAGATCACTAATTAATTTTAAATCATTAAAACAAAATCAGGTCACACAAGCAAATGGTGAACATTATATATCATTCGTCCTTGTAAAACTGAACCTCCTGTCAATTACCTCTCTGCATGTAGGCTATTATGGCCCTCGCGGAGACTATGAGGTGTCAGAAACACCTTACGCTTAACTTGATGCTAATCATTATAATAATTAGTGAGATAGTTTAACCACACAGAAGTCATTGTCTTATCTGTGTAGGTACCGGCGATACCTGCCATTGTACATCAGATATCCCGTGGTCGACCTAAACTCCTACATAGTTTTAAAATAATTGGCTCATATTGGGCTTGTTGAGTGAATTTACGTGATCTGCACCACCGAACATTCTATAATTTTGTTTTCATTTATTAAGAATATATTACGGTCAGGTCTGTTGTAATTTTTATCATCAGGAAATAACAAATAAATCAATATATCAAAAGTATGATTATGTAGTGAAAACGTTGATTTTCCAGTGATGAGGGATTAAGAAATTTATTATTAGATCTGTTGCTTAGTATTCATAATTTGTTATTAATTTTGCCAACATTTGATGTATATTTGGTTAAAATGGAAAATCCTTTGTGTGTGTTTGTCTCTTTGGGATTATCTTAGATTTTATCTTTATTGACGTATATAGCTTGTAATGCGCCTTTTCAATTGATGATGGGTGTGTGATGCTACTTATCAGATAGTGTTTAAATAAAGGAGATATAATGGAATTTCCCATTCAACAATTCAAATTAAATTTATATATACGACAGCACTTACACTTAGTTATTAACTAATTTTTCATCGACATACACATACATATTTTGACAATTCGTAAAACTGTTTTATCAGCAGACTCATATGACATGGTACAGCCGAAAAGGTCTATCAAGTTAATTACCATCAAATAGGCTGTATATCTCAGTGCTAGTACATTCACTCAGGTCATTGGTCTGATGAAGGCCACATTGTAGTAATCTAGGTTCTTGCACCATACAAGACATCTAGAAGGAGCAAGCAGCTGTATTATGTAACCTGACTGAATTTGTATTGGATGGTGTAATTCACTTGTATGTCTTTTGCGCTACAATTATGCATTGTATTGTCATTTCAAGATTTCCTGTCAATTAAGCCTGAAAAATCAGAGGCATAGGTATCAGTTTAAGCCTTTCCATCACTACAGAAGAGAACACATGTTAGTTTATACTGATCTGTTCACGTGTGCAAGTACTTAGCATTACCAAAATGATAATAAACATGTTATGACAGTTTGAATAATTTACTGTATTTATAAAACACGAATACATCTTCAAATATATGTGTAAGAAGTTTCAGTGACCATTTGAATTGTACGACAATACGAATCACAATGAACACATTGATGGGTTCCCCTCCTGTGATAAGTATCACGCCCTTTGTTAACCTGTCATTGTATGTGTCGAAATGACAATCACAATTCTAAACAATTATATACGTGGGGCCTTACCTTGCACAAATATATATAAATATCGACATTACCAAAATGACACCATTTGCACAGAAACATCACTTGCGACTTGACTTAGCAATTATATCGCTTAACAATGGTACAGACTAAGATTGTACAACAGGCGGGAGTTGAAACGAGTGAGGCAACTAGATGTCTAGATGGAATAGACATCAACAACGGCTGCCGTCAGGTGTATCTGAGGAGAATGGAATCTATTGAAGAATCCAAAAGGTCATCGACGACGGTTGGCACAGAGAAACTGGCAACTCCGATTGGGGCAGCCCTAGCTCGACTCAGAATTGAGATGGTAAGTATTTCATCACACAATTGAAATCGACCTTGGTTTGCGATCAACATATGTAATAATAACATGTGAAAAATGATGAGGTTACCAACATAAATTTACCAAAATGTTTATTCAAGAGGATATTGCAGATGTATATAATTTGTTCTAAAATTACTTTTCATAAATACTTTCGTACAAGCTGATTGAGAACAATATCTGAAGACAACAGTTGTTTGAATAAATGTTTATAAATATTCTATTTTTTGGTATCTGAAGGTGGGTCTGATGGACCAGGACGCCGGACTGATGCGACAAATGTTGATTCTTAACGAGAAAGTAGAGGAACTCAAGGCAAACAATATCTGTCTGATGAGTAAGGAATCTCTGGACAGTCAGGATACTTTATACGAGATGGAAGGACAGACCCACGAATACCTTTCGGAGAGCAAGGACAGTTTATACCATACGGACGAACAGTCGTCTGTCGAGGAATCATTTCTACAATCTGAGGATTCTGCTTACTCCGATTCAGAAGATGACATGTGTAACACATAGATTCTGTATTTGGCAAATTGCCGGAGTTTGACACTGTAAGATAGTGAACGGTACTCTGTAAAATATCATAAACCCATGGAGAACTTTCGGATCCTTATGTCCACAAAGGGCAATTTACTGACGTTGCTGTGATTGTTAGAACAGTGCAAGAACAGATGGTCACACCAAGGGATGCATAACAGGTAATTATACAAGTCAATAAAACAGATTTTTGTTGAAATCGAATACGAATATAATGAAATGAGTCAAATAGGCGAAATTGTTTATAGTATGAATAGATTCACAGGTTGATAAAATGATTTTCAAACTTGATCCTTTATACATTTATAAAAGGCAATATATAAATATGTGTAATGTTAACATTAGTTGATACATGTTCGTGCATGAGACACAAAATGAATAGCACCTTTTACTAATTCAGAGTTAGATACAGTAGAGAAAAGCAATGAATTGACTGCATCATACAGCTGTTATGTTGTCATACAGTAAGGTATGTTTATTGTGTAAATAGCCATAAATCGTTATACATTTTTGTCTTTCCAGACACAGAAAACCCCAACAGGTATCTAAAACGTGAGTCAAGAAGGACGAATTCCTTGTCTTAAGGTCTTGGATACACAACTACAGACAGTATATATTGGGATGTAGGAGCATATCACCGTGACTGACACAAAGAATTCTTCATCGAATGTTAGATAACAGGAAAAAAAGAACATGAAACAGACTTCCTGTGGTATATCATATAGATATACAACACAGGTTTACAGTTTTACTTGTTATAAAATGATTATCATTGATAGAAAAATAAACACTGTGTTCATAACTTATATTATTACGTTGATATGATAATGTCTCAAATTATTTAATAAAGTTATGCATACTGCAACAAACATTTTGTTTTGCATCAGTCATTTGAATCAAATTTAAAATATCCGTATATAGATATATAGGAAGAATATTGCAAACAGCTGTTGAAACATTGAAATTGAATCTGACCCATAAACACATCTCGTGTGTAATCTGGTACCAATAGAAACAATTCAAACACAATTCAACTGTTAATATGCTGTTGACTATCTTTGATAAAAGTATTGTACACAACACAAGCATTAGACTAACAGCTTTCAAAACAAAATCCGAAATGTACATTGACGAAATGATGAATTAAGGACATCAAGTGTTGAAATCTATTAAGCCACTAAAGATGGTTAAGATTGGACGAAATAATGCTGAAATCTAAGGAAGATCACAACCAGCCACTACCAACTGAATTTGATAAAATACGTAATTTTTAGACAAAGGATAAGTTGAAAACAGCATATTTATAATCTAAACCGTGCCAGTATTTAAATGACTCAAACCGTGGTATGACGGTTATAGCTAACCTAGTGTAGCAAACGTCTAACATCAACATTACATATATTCACAAAAAATTACACAAGAGGTACACAAAATAAAAACAAATATTAATAGAAATGAAAACCAACCAAAGGAATTAAGCAATTATATATTCATGTTACAGAGGAAATGCACAGGACACTCAATATCAAATTTTAGAATTTACAAAGAAATCTTAAACTGAATGATTTTGAATAAAATCAATCAATTATTCAATTAACGAGAAGCGTTCATCTTGAAGTTGTTAAGAATATTAAACTACTATTCTGTTAATTGTCTTGCTTGATAGAGCAAAAAAATGTAATTTAATTTACTGTATACATTATATCAAATATGAAATGTGCATATCTGAACATCAAGGAAGTATATGGTTATAACACAAAACAAAAAACAGGAGTGCTTATCAATAATAAAAACAGGACGCTTTATTTCAGAAATATGTTCTCATGACTACAAATCTTCAATTCGAGCTGAACACCAACAATAAAATGTTTTTATTCTTTTATAGAAAGATAGGCCTTTTATCTCTAACAGAAATACCCATTCTTGTATTTTCTCTTTATAATGAAAGATATTTTTAATTTAGGTTTTCAAAATGGGTAACCTTTCTTGTTTTTTATTGCCAAATCTTTTATGGATGTCGCTTTTTAAAATTATTTATTTCGTTTCGCAACATTCTTCAGTAGAATGTACTTAATTACGAAATGAGATTCATTTCGTCCTGTTGTATTTTCTAGATACGTGTAAAATCGTCCTTAATATCATCAACCAGCATTCTGTCGGTAAATTCCCAGAAGACGAATTGTGAAGGCATTTTAGTGCTCAGTATGTGTATTATAATTGTTAACAGTTTTCTACCAAAGGGGGTAACACCTTATTTTAAATGTCTCATGGGTTATAATATGATTTAATCAAGTGAACATTTCGACGATAATCTATGTCATCTCCTTATCAGTCGACCTCTTTACCTCTTTTACAACACAATGTCTGCCTGACGGACTGTGTAGCGGTTCTAATACTTAAACATATGTCGACGAGAAAAGAACCTCCCGGAATCTCTCTGAAACATCAAACTATAACCACCATAAACTAATCTCTGTAGCTGATCATGTATAAAAATCCCTGTATTTGATCTTAAATGGTAACATCTGATGAAACTGCTATAAAAGGAAGATAATAACTTTTTACATGGTGGTATAAATCATTATTGTAATTTCATTCATGGGGCCACGTTAATGAGCTAATTACCTAGTTATTCTTCATATTGTGTGTTGGTATAGTACAATTCACACTTACTCATGCTGGGATTCCCCTACCGTGAAATGTGCCAGACTTAATGAACAATTATAGGTCAGGTAGAAAATCCCACACCTAGACATATCAATATAAGCACAAAGGGACCCAATGCACTATACATTTTAAAATTAGATACATTTTGAATAAAAACTGATCTGAGGGAGGAAAACTTGGATTGCTATGATTTCACAGATGACATGTATTAATTACTACCCCTTTTCCTTACAGTTTCGGCACATTCTTGGTTTGATTATCAGCAACTAACACTAACTACCACGATTTTTTTGTCAAATTAAAAAGGAGATTAGATTCAGCATATATACGATATCAAGTGAGTTTCATTATATATGAAATTTTCTGAATAGAGTATTCTAAGTATTTCTTTTTTTTTGCTGCCTTGGCTTCGAGGCTAGTTGAATAAAATTTCGTATGAAATAAAAACACATTGACGATACTTTTTATCACATAAATCAGAAAGTATACATTTTATAGGTTGTGAAGTAAATATATGGAGGACAAAATCACCGGAGGCAGCCATTTTGTTGCGCCATTTCAAATTCAGTACATTACGTCATCATCCATAGAAACAATGCCCTCGGGTCTTTTACATCCTAGACAACTTCACAGAATAACAAGCGAATGATATGATACACGTGATAACACGTGCTTGTTCTTCGTGATATTCACTTTATATAGTGTTGATACACTGACTAGATTACGCATGCATTGAAGAAAGCAATTTATGATTCAATGTTTATGTCAGTTAGTACATAATCATAATCTAATTACATAAAACATTTTGGCATTTTATTTTTTTCTTAAAAAAGCTGTTTAGAACCTTTAGCTATAGTTTCAGATTAATTGTTACCCAATCAAGACATGACGCCTAATATTAATGATGTTGTAAAAAGAATATATCCTAAAATAATGGTAATGATAGATAATTGCATCAATAAAAAGAATACAAATTAAAATAGAATATCAATAAAATAAAGAGTATCGTAATAGGACAACCATGTTTGACATTACTTTAATAAAGTTAGATTATCCTTAGTCGCCAAAGTTTAGGCCTCTGGTATCACTGACGAATCCAAGAACTGCGAAACAGATTACGGCTAAGTTCAATTCATTAAATCGGTGGCTAATGCATCTCATAATGAAATTTGTTTCATTGTTTAGCTCTGCTGTTTCTAACTTTGCATTTATTATTGTGTTATTCATTAGTTTGTCTTTTTATACAGCATTTTCATTATCGTCTGTGGTATCATATACAAATTAGAAGGTCATTCATGTAAGTAGTATCGTTGTTAAGAGTTAAGAAACAATTGATCAATTATAGATACTGTTTTCGAAACCAACCTAAATAACCTAGCATATGATGAGACGAAGATACAAGAATAATTGCAAGGTGGCATACTTAGATAACCAGTGTATCATAACATTGCTTTTTGAATAGTTTCAATATCATAAAGATTGACATTATTCAATTATGTGTTTGTTTTGGAACAAGCGATGTTTGTATATTTCTGAATGATATTTACATCGCAGTTTAGAATACATGGTTATCCCATAGTCAGAGACAAAACACTCAAAGTTGGAATCATTGCTTTTACATAAACTTCAGACTGTGTGGGAATTAAGTCAGTAGTATATTTGGTAAACAATTTAAGATATTCATCAATCAATAAAATGATATTTCTTATCACTATGTCATTAAAATACAGTTTATTATCCTAAATATGTCACATTGAAAACCTCGTATCATATAATTGCTTATCGATTTGCAACGACAGAAAACAGTATTGAAGACAACAGGTTATCAAAACAGTTGATATTGGAGAGCTCTTTTGGGGGTCTGATTTCCTCTAACATTAGTAGCGTAGTATGTTCGCTGTGGGTGTATACTAGGAGACCAAATTCCTCTCCCTTTTGTTATCAAAGTACGTTAGACCTCATGGAGAGTTATTGTCTTGCCTTTGTTCAAAACAAAACATTCTGAGTCTCCTGGAGAGTGTATTAACTTAACAAGTCAACGAAAAATTACAATCACGTGATCTATGTTTAGTATAAATAAGTACGTTCACTCCACAACCAAACATACTTCTGACAACTGCAACAGGGTTTATCTTACCTCACACTTTTCATCATGGTTCACACAACAGAAATAGATGTTACCTTTTCTACAGCAGATTGTGTCGATAGATGCCTTGATGGAATAAACATCAACAACAGCTGCCGACAGGTGTATCTGAGGAGGATGGAATCAGTCGAAGAATGCAAACGGTCGACGAAGGCAGCAGATACTAACGAGCCAATATCAACTATTGATGCTGCTTTGATGAAACTCCGAAATGAAATGGTATCTATCTTTTTTGTATGATATGTTGATAAAATTGCTGTTGCAATATTATCATCTAAAATAACCAGTTATGAAATATTATTTTTTTTAATGAATAATCGTTTTCTTTTTTATCTTTAAAGGTCATTTTGATGGACCTTGACACCGGACTAATGCGACAGATGTTAATCCTTAACGAAAAAGTTGAGGAACTCAAGACCAGCAATATCTGTCAGATGAGCAAGGAATCCCTTGACAGCCAGGAGAGTTTGTACCAACAAGAAGCATATACCAGTAAACACCTTTTGGAAAGTCAAGATAGTCTGTACCATTCGGACGAACAGATGGAAGAATTCCTGTTTGACAGCAAAGAAAGTGTGTGGAATCAGAGGAAACAAGCCGAAAAGAACTTCTGTGACAGCGTTGATAGTCTATACCAGACTGATGAAGAGGATAATATTGATATCGGGAACCCTGAAAGCACAATAGACTCGCTGTGCCTTGATTCAAAAACATCTCTCACTTGTCCTAGGAATGTTGAGAGTAATATCTTATTATATGATTCTATGTTTGAAAAACTGCTTGACTTTGATGACAAATGATGAAAACGGTTTTCATAAAGAAATAAACAGTTACCCAAGCTGTTGACACAATACCAAATTGTATCATGAAAAATGATATTGTCGATATGGGATAATAGGGGTGATCAATATCAGCAATGAAATAGCCCTTACAGGAAATTATCGAGGAAAGGAAGAAAGACTTTGGCCCTTTTACAGAATGAAATAGGTAAGCGCGCTTTATATATTGTTATTTAAACTGTTAAGGTGTTTTTAATATTGAGTTGGATCGCATACAGCAATAATATTATTTTTTCTGATTATCATTCTTTCTATTAAAAAATCGAACTTCCAAATTATAGTTAAAATAATCAACCCTTTCCTAAAGGTCTACTATGAAAGACCAGGATTCTTTGCTTTTGAAACCAATATTGGCAATATCAACCTTTAAAATCCACATATATCCAATAATAAAATCATTTTTACTTTGATATTTTCAGGTCAAGTACAGATGAATCATGCTGCAAAGAAAACACCGTTTTTCACATCCTTGTCTTGGACTGGACTTAGATATTCTGAGAAAAGAAGAAAGTTTGTCAAACAAACGCAAAATACAAACTTAAAAGAGAGCAGATTGAAATTCCTTACAACGATGCTTAGCAGCTTTTCAACAACTGCCGGGATTTCTGACGGGACTTTTCACTTTGTGTTAATTATTGATTTTATTTCACACTTCATATTACATGTATATCATGTATTCACAATTGTTAAAGTTATGTTCCATATAAATAAAACCGTTAAAAAGACAAAAACAAGTTCCGTTTTTATTAATCAGTTTTTGATATTATGAAAATGTTGACCTAATAGGCAGTGGCACTTTGTCACACTATTTCTAAGTTAATATACATCATAACTGAAGATGTAACCATTGCAAATACCTTTTGATTATTCCAGTTTCAGAAGGCATTTAATGGGTTAAGATGCATTCTGTAACAGGTGACAAGGTAACCATACACAAAATATAAGTGGGAAAAAAGTTGATACGATCTTCAAAAAAGATTCAAAACGAATTTCTGGCGTTTAAATAAGGAATTTGCCATCTCCGTCATGAGAAAAGGTGTTATGGTAAAGTCAGGGAATGATTAATGAGCTGTCACCAAAGGTATTAAACCAGCGCAGATCGGGAACATCACATTATCATAAAGAACTTAATGTTACTGTTAATTCCTGAAAGATACCTCAGCATTTACTGTAATAAAGCCATCATATAACTAATCACCATTAATAGAAGATTGTAAAAAAGACACACAATTGAATAGTACTTTTTAATATAAATGTAGGGTTTTATACAATAATACCAAAGAATGAGCTAAACTGCACCATACAACTGTTCCGTCCTTCTAGGACTTGTCGGTGATGCATGCACCAGTGTATTGACGTTTACAGATACCAGTATATATTGTGGGATAAGTCATCCTTATTGTCTGCTTTGTCTTATTTTTCTGTTTATAAGCGTACCATATGTAATGATCGATGTAATGTTATATGACTACTAACACTAATTAACTTCAGAAAGCATCTTTATACGATTAAATAATTGGAAAGTCTAGCTAGATGCCAGAATAAATGAAAATATCATTTGCAAGTACTTTGGATTCGTCCTTATAGTAATCAACATCACGCTTCAATGTTAAGTTTATTTCCTCACCTAGGAGTCCACATATATGCCTCTTTTTATTTAATTTTCGACGTTTATGTTGAATATTTCATTGTTATTTTAATTACCCCAGGGATACTTTGTTAAAGAGAACCATTTGGTCCATTATGTCCTTTCACTGTGAACAGACAATAGGAACGAACCGAATTAGTGTTGAGATCCCCTACTGCGGTAACTACCGTGTGTTGAAAATTAACTTGGTATGAATGAGAGAATCACAAAGAGAAAATTTTGAATGATCGAACGGAAGTGTTGATTGCGATATAAGTTACTATTTGAAACAGTCGTCCATACGTTATCCCTAAACTTATTTTACATCAAAGAAAGTTTGACCCTTCCTTATGGACTTTCTGGCAATAACTTTATAGATGGATTTGTTTGATACAAGTGGTATGAAATACAATATAAATGACAAATGATTTGATGTAGAATGTGTAAAGCTCTAAAATTGTAAAAAAAGGTTTTATGAAAAAACTTTTCGTTGAAGACGAATATATCTTTAATCTTTCACATCACTGATCAGATTATTTACGCTATGGTAAAAAGTGTCACATTTTGTTTCGTTTTCATTATAGGATAACTGGGTTATTGATATCTTGATTAGATACTTTCGTACATCCTATATACTTTTCCAATAGAACAATGTAGAGATGCTGAATCTATTGATCGTCAGGCCATGATGGGAAACAAACACCTTCGTATATATGTAAAAAAAATATAACTGGACCAATGTCATATGTTGACATGAAAACGTGTTAGGAGACAGAGAGTTGTATGAATGAATGTACAATTATTAATCATATTAATTAACCAAGCAAGCAATTAATGAATCAATAATCAATCAGTAAATCATATATAATTTTGATTAAACACCAACGCAATGTTTTACTTTCCTGTTTTTACTTGATCACAGCATTGTGAAAAATTTGACGTCACATATTCGGTATGACAAATATGCCACTTACACACCATATCGTTTAATTGCACATCGATATACACCAACAAAAAAAATTGAAAAATATGCAAGAAATTATTATTATCAGACACCTGATATCTGGTAGTATTTCCGGTGTTCTGTTTACCCCTAATTACCATCAGTAGCGTGTTTACGTGGGGTACATTCGCTGTGTTTGAATGCCTGCAAACCAAATTCCTCTCTTTTTCATTGTCAAAGAATGTTAGACCTCATGGAGAGTTATTGTCTTGCCTTTGTTCAAAACAAAACATTCTGAGTCTCCTGGAGAGTGTATTAACTTAACAAGTCAACGAAAAATTACAATCACGTGATCTTTGTTTAGTATAAATAAGTACGTTCACTCCACAACCAAACATACTTCTGACAACTGCAACAGGGTTTATCTTACCTCACACTTTTCATCATGGTTCACACAACAGAAATAGATGTTACCTTTTCTACAGCAGATTGTGTCGATGGATGTCTTGATGGAATAAACATCAACAACAGCTGCCGACAGGTGTATCTGAGGAGGATGGAATCAGTCGAAGAATGCAAACGGTCGACGAAGGCAGCAGATACTAACGAGCCAATATCAACTATTGAAGCTGCTTTGATGAAACTCCGAAATGAAATGGTATCTATCTTTTTTGTATGATATGTTGATAAAATTACTGTTGCAATATTATCATCTAAAATAACCAGTTATGAAATATTCTTTTTTTTAATGAATAATCGTTTTCTTTTTTATCTTTAAAGGTCATTTTGATGGACCTTGACACCGGACTGATGCGACAGATGTTAATCCTTAACGAAAAAGTTGAGGAACTCAAGACCAGCAATATCTGTCAGATGAGCAAGGAATCCCTTGACAGCCAGGAGAGTTTGTACCAACAAGAAGCATATACCAGTAAACACCTTTTGGAAAGTCAAGATAGTCTGTACCATTCGGACGAACAGATGGAAGAATTCCTGTTTGACAGCAAAGAAAGTGTGTGGAATCAGAGGAAACAAGCCGAAAAGAACTTCTGTGACAGCGTTGATAGTCTATACCAGACTGATGAAGAGGATAATATTGATATCGGGAACCCTGAAAGCACAATAGACTCGCTGTGCCTTGATTCAAAAACATCTCTCACTTGTCCTAGGAATGTTGAGAGTAATATCTTATTATATGATTCTATGTTTGAAAAACTGCTTGACTTTGATGACAAATGATGAAAACGGTTTTCATAAAGAAACAAGCAATTACCCAAGCTGTTGACACAATACCAAATTGTATCATGAAAAATGATATTGTCGATATGGGATAATAGGGGTGATCAATATCAGCAATGAAATAGCCCTTACAGGAAATTATCGAGGAAAGGAAGAAAGACTTTGGCCCTTTTACAGAATGAAATAGGTAAGCGCGCTTTATATATTGTTATTTAAACTGTTAAGGTGTTTTAAATATTGAGCTGGATCGCATACAGCAATAATATTATTTTTCTGATTATCATTCTTTCTATTAAAAAATCGAACTTCCAAATTATAGTTAAAATAATCAACCCTTTCCTAAAGGTCTGCTATGAAATGACAAGGATTCTTTGTTTTTGAAACCAATATTGGCAATATCAACCTTTAAAATCCACATTAATCCAGTAATAAAATCATTTTTACTTTGATATTTTCAGGTCAAGTACAGATGAATCATGCTGCAAAGAAAACACCGTTTTTCACATCCTTGTCTTGGACTGGAGTTAGATATTCTGAGAAAAGAAGGAAGTTTGTCAAACAAACGCAAAATACAAACTTAAAAGAGAGCAGATTGAAATTTCTTACAACGATGCTTAGCAGCTTTTCAACAACTGCCGGGATTTCTGACGGGACGTTTCACTTTGTGTTAATTATTGATTTTATTTCACACTTCATATTACATGTATATCATGTATTCATAATTGTTAAAGTTATGTTCCATATAAATAAAACCGTTAAAAAGACAAAAACAAGTTCCGTTTTTATTAATCAGTTTTTGATATTATGAAAATGTTGACCTAATAGACAGTGGCACTTTGTCACACTATTTCTAAGTTAATATACATCATATCTGAAGATGTAACCATTGCAAATACCTTTTGATTATTCCAGTTTCAGAAGGCATTTAATGGGTTAAGATGCATTCTGTAACAGGTGACAAGGTAACCATACACAAAATATAAGTGGGAAAAAAGTTGATACGATCTTCAAAAAAGATTCAAAACGAATTTCTGGCGTTTAAATAAGGAATTTGCCATCTCCGTCATGAGAAAAGGTGTTATGGTAAAGTCAGGGAATGATTAATGAGCTGTCACCAAAGGTATTAAACCAGCGCAGATCGGGAACATCACATTATCATAAAGAACTTAATGTTACTGTTAATTCCTGAAAGATACCTCAGCATTTACTGTAATAAAGCCATCATATAACTAATCACCATTAATAGAAGATTGTAAAAAAGACACACAATTGAATAGTACTTTTTAATATAAATGTAGGGTTTTATACAATAATACCAAAGAATGAGCTAAACTGCACCATACAACTGTTCCGTCCTTCTAGGACTTGTCGGTGATGCATGCACCAGTGTATTGACGTTTACAGATACCAGTATATATTGTGGGATAAGTCATCCTTATTGTCTGCTTTGTCTTATTTTTCTGTTTATAAGCGTACCATATGTAATGATCGATGTAATGTTATATGACTACTAACACTAATTAACTTCAGAAAGCATCTTTATACGATTAAATAATTGGAAAGTCTAGCTAGATGCCAGAATAAATGAAAATATCATTTGCAAGTACTTTGGATTCGTCCTTATAGTAATCAACATCACGCTTCAATGTTAAGTTTATTTCCTCACCTAGGAGTCCACATATATGCCTCTTTTTATTTAATTTTCGACGTTTATGTTGAATATTTCATTGTTATTTTAATTACCCCAGGGATACTTTGTTAAAGAGAACCATTTGGTCCATTATGTCCTTTCACTGTGAACAGACAATAGGAACGAACCGAATTAGTGTTGAGATCCCCTACTGCGGTAACTACCGTGTGTTGAAAATTAACTTGGTATGAATGAGAGAATCACAAAGAGAAAATTTTGAATGATCGAACGGAAGTGTTGATTGCGATATAAGTTACTATTTGAAACAGTCGTCCATACGTTATCCCTAAACTTATTTTACATCAAAGAAAGTTTGACCCTTCCTTATGGACTTTCTGGCAATAACTTTATAGATGGATTTGTTTGATACAAGTGGTATGAAATACAATATAAATGACAAATGATTTGATGTAGAATGTGTAAAGCTCTAAAATTGTAAAAAAAAAAAGGTTTTATGAAAAAACTTTTCGTTGAAGACGAATATATCTTTAATCTTTCACATCACTGATCAGATTATTTACGCTATGGTAAAAAGTGTCACATTTTGTTTCGTTTTCATTATAGGATAACTGGGTTATTGATATCTTGATTAGATACTTTCGTACATCCTATATACTTTTCCAATAGAACAATGTAGAGATGCTGAATCTATTGATCGTCAGGCCATGATGGGAAACAAACACCTTCGTATATATGTAAAAAAAAATATAACTGGACCAATGTCATATGTTGACATGAAAACGTGTTAGGAGACAGAGAGTTGTATGAATGAATATACAATTATTAATCATATTAATTAACCAAGCAAGCAATTAATGAATCAATAATCAATCAGTAAATCATATATAATTTTGATTAAACACCAACGCAACGTTTTACTTTCCTGTTTTTACTTGATCACAGCATTGTGAAAAATTTGACGTCACATATTCGGTATGACAAATATGCCACTTACACACCATATCGTTTAATTGCACATCGATATACACCAACAAAAAAATTTGAAAAATATGCAAGAAATTATTATTATCAGACACCTGATATCTGGTAGTATATCCGGTGTTCTGTTTACCCCTAATTACCATCAGTAGCGTGTTTACGTGGGGTATATTCGCTGTGTTTGAATGCCTGCAGACCAAATTCCTCTCTTTTTCATTGTCAAAGAATGTTAGACCTCATGGAGAGTTATTGTCTTGCCTTTGTTCAAAACAAAACATTCTGAGTCTCCTGGAGAGTGTATTAACTTAACAAGTCAACGAAAAATTACAATCACGTGATCTTTGTTTAGTATAAATAAGTACGTTCACTCCACAACCAAACATACTTCTGACAACTGCAACAGGGTTTATCTTACCTTACACATTTTATCATGGTTCACACAACAGAAATAGATGTTGCCTTTTCTACAGCAGATTGTGTCGATGGATGTCTTGATGGAATAAACATCAACAACAGCTGCCGAGGAGGATGGAATCAGTCGAAGAATGCAAACGGTCGACGAAGGCAGCAGATACTAACGAGCCAATATCAACTATTGAAGCTGCTTTGATGAAACTCCGAAATGAAATGGTATCTATCTTTTTTGTATGATATGTTGATAAAATTACTGTTGCAATATTATCATCTAAAATAACCAGTTATGAAATATTCTTTTTTTTTAATGAATAATCGTTTTCTTTTTTATCTTTAAAGGTCATTTTGATGGACCTTGACACCGGACTGATGCGACAGATGTTAATCCTTAACGAAAAAGTTGAGGAACTCAAGACCAGCAATATCTGTCAGATGAGCAAGGAATCCCTTGACAGCCAGGAGAGTTTGTACCAACAAGAAGCATATACCAGTAAACACCTTTTGGAAAGTCAAGATAGTCTGTACCATTCGGACGAACAGATGGAAGAATTCCTGTTTGACAGCAAAGAAAGTGTGTGGAATCAGAGGAAACAAGCCGAAAAGAACTTCTGTGACAGCGTTGATAGTCTATACCAGACTGATGAAGAGGATAATATTGATATCGGGAACCCTGAAAGCACAATAGACTCGCTGTGCCTTGATTCAAAAACATCTCTCACTTGTCCTAGGAATGTTGAGAGTAATATCTTATTATATGATTCTATGTTTGAAAAACTGCTTGACTTTGATGACAAATGATGAAAACGGTTTTCATAAAGAAACAAGCAATTACCCAAGCTGTTGACACAATACCAAATTGTATCATGAAAAATCATATCGCCGATATGGGATAATAAGGATGATAAATATCAGCCATGAAATAACCCTTACAGGAAATTATCTAGGAAAGGATGAAAGACTTTGGCCCTTTTACAGAATAAAATAGGTAAGCGCACTAATATATTGTTATGTTAACCGTAAAAGATTTATTCTATACATTAAATTGTATCGCATACAAATTGATAATCGCTGTATGCGATAATCACATTTTTCTGATTATCATTATTTCAATCCAAAAACAAAATCCTTACAATTACTTCCAAATTATAGTGTAAACAATCAATCCTTTTCTAAAAGTTCTATTTTGAAATGACCAGAATTCTTTGTTTTAGTAACCAATATTGGCAATATCAACCTTTTAAATCCACATAAATCAAGTAATAAAAACATTTGTTATTTTGATATTTTTCAGGTCACGTACAGATGAATCAGGCTGCAAAGAAAACACCGTTTAGCGTTTTCACATCCTTGTTTTTGACTGGACATGGACATACATATTCTGAAAAAAGGAAGTTTGCAAAATAGCTCAATATACGAACTAAAAGAGAAGAGATTTAAATGACTCGTGATGATACCTATGACGGTAGCAGTTTTACATAGTGACTTCCAAATACGTCTGTCAGGATATGTAACGAGAAATTCCAGTGTGACAATAACATGTTTTATATCATTTAAGGAGCATATAGCTACTCAAGTTACCGGCGCGGAGAATACTAAGAGAGTACGCTACCATTTAAAGTCACCTGATAAATAAATATCATAAAGACAAGAAAAAGTTACGTTTGTTATTTATCCTTTTATGATATCATAAGAACGTTTAACGCAACTGACTGTTGCACTTTATTTCAATATTTTAAGATACATGTTTAAGATGTCATTAATGACAACTGAGTATTTAACCATTTTAAACCCTTTTTAATGTAATGCATTTTCAGTAGACATTTAATGTGCTAATTATACGAAATGTTTAACATAATATTTCTCAAATTAATTAAGTTTTTTTTATGAAAAAAGGAAGAAGAAAAAAGAATTTATTTAAGATTTGATAGCCACTTTTTATTATTCAAGTCAAAGGTAACATATTATCATTAATCTTAATTATCTTTACTAGAAACGTTGTCGCACTCAAGCAATTTTGTTTGCAAATGAAAAACCACGCAAAAAAGTTTGAAAGCAACAAGTATTCAGATCAATCATTAATCAAAGTGAAGATAAAACAGCGTACTGATAAATCCTGTCATGAGCGATAAAGAATGACAGGAGTACAACATATGGTTATCAAAATGCAGGTAGAAATGTAGCTGTATGCTTATAGCTGACACAAAAAATTGATAAAAAGTGTCTTCCCTCTAAAAAGGTGGCATTAAAGTTGTGACAGATGCGTTTAAGTTATTTATGTGATAAGGCAATTTTATTTCATTACATATTTCTGATCTCGCATATGACTACAAGCTAAATAACCCAATGGTGTTTCCTTTACGACAAAAATCATTGTAAAATTCAATTGGAAAACTTAATATTCGAAAAAAGAATGTATATCAACTGTATTTGAACTTTGCGAAAAATACATTACACCATAGCATGGAATGCCTTCAAGTCTTTCTACATTACTGGTTATATCACTTTATTTTGGTTTTAGCTTTATAATTTTCAATATCTAATAGCAAAGATTCACTATTACCACAAATATGACAGGTATGCCTCAATCTGGTCTTTCTACGAATGTGTGATCATCAGTCAATTTTCTTTCGTCTCAAATAGTACATTTTACTATCAATAGTAACGTGAGTTATTACTATGTTGAATATTTCATTGTTATTTTAATTACCCAGAGATGCCGTTTTAATGAGAATTCTTTGTTCTATTATCTCCCTTAACTCTGGTCAGACAACAGGAATGTACTAAATTAAACTTGAGCTCCCCTATTGCGATAAGTGCCGTGTGTTGAAAAAATAAAACATAACAATTTGAATGATCCCACGGTGGCAGCATTTGTGCCATCTCTTACTATTTGTAATAGTCGTTTACACGGAATTTCAAACGTTGCTTTACATCACATAGATTGATCTTTCCTGATGACAAAACTTGGTTGCTGGATTTGTTTGGCACACATTAAGATGCACATTTTTTTTATAGAAACTATTATCCGTAATTGTAACATCTTTCAGAACGTAATTGATAGAAATGATGAATGTATTCTTTTTCACCTGATTATCACTGATCAGATCAAAACGCCCGAAATGATTTTGCGCTATTGGTAAAAACTTTCACATTTTGTTGCGATTTCAGCATACGGCATAACGACATAATGTTATATAAATGATATCCATTTGCCAAATATATATAATCAGCAATAAAAAAATAACTGTGTCAAAACACATATTTGGACATTAGCACCTGATATCCGAGTGCTCTTGTGGTGGTCTGTTTGCTTCTCATTGACATAAGTAGTTGTATGCCAAATATGCCACTATCACATTTTATCATAAAATTGCACATCGATATGCACCGACCAAAAAAACAATATACATGAAAACCAGATTATCAGACACCTGATATCCGGATCATTTCTGATGGTCCATTTCCGTCTCATTAACATGATGTGTTTACGTGAGGTATGTTCGCCGTGGGTGAATAAATGGAACCCAAATTATTCTTTCTTTTGTTATCAAAGTATGCAAGACCTCAGAGAGCGTTAATAAGTTTCCATTAATGAAAACAAAGCATTTGGAGTCTCCTAGAGAGTGCGTTAACATTACAAATAGAAGGAAATCAAACTCACGTGATCATGATTCAATATAAATGTGTCCAACAACTTTGATTTTAACACCAGAGCTTAGCATACCTCTACTTTAATAACTGAAATAAGATTTATCTTACATTTATAGTTATGGTTCACGCACCAGAAATAGGTACTACTATTTCTACAATAGAATGTGTCGGTAGATTTGATGGAATAGACATCAACAACAGATGCCGACAAGTATATCTACGGAGGATGGAATCAATCGGATAATGCAAAAGGTTAGCAAAGGCGTGGATACCAACGAGCCAACATCAACTCCTGACGCTGCTTTGATGAAACTCCGAAATGAAATGGTAAATATCACGTGTTGTATGCGTAAATCTTATCATTGCGATATGATATTCTTAGTATCTTATATTCATGTCAGTATTGAGATAATCAGTTGATATATATGTATATTTTTAACACATAAAAGAAATTGATTAATACTTTATTTCAAAAGGTGGGTTTGATGCACTTTGATGCCGATCTGATGCGACAGATGTTGATCCTTAACGAAAAGGTTGAAGAACTCAAAGCCACTAACATATGTCATCTAAGCGAAAAATCGCTCAACAGCAAGGATGAACTATACCGACATGAAGCACACACTAGCAAGCGCTTTTTGGAAAGCCAAGACAGTCTCTACCATACGTACGGACAGACAGACGAATCTCTATCCGAGAGTAAGGAAAGTTTGTGGACAATTCCGTGACAGCTTTGATAGCCTATATCAGACTGATGAATATTCATCAGATGAAGAGGGTAACGATATCAGGAACCTTGAACTATCTGACAGCAAAACGGACTCGCTGTGTTGCGATTCAAACACACCTTTCACTTGTTTTAAGAATATGAAGGACAACATCACATTGTATGATGCCATGTTTGAAAACCTGCTCGACTTCAACGACAAATGATGAATATAGCTTCTCTTAAGTGGAAAGCAGTGACCTCAGCTGTTGATGCAAGGCGCAATTGTGATATTGTCGATAAGGGTCAATATGATGATCCATGTCAATATAGGAAATGAGCAAAACACTTTGGGATACTATCCTAGAGCAAAATCTGAGATTTATTTCAGGTAAGTACAGTACATATCTTGTGAACGAGTTTTTAAACATTGATTTGTAGTGCATAGAGTGCTAGTAAAAAAATTTCTTTATCTCATTGTTTAAAAAAATATCCTTTCAATTACTTATTTGACATAAACAATCCTTTTCCTAAAGTTGATTTTTTTTTAAATTTCAGATTTTTTTTTGTATTTTAGCAAAAAACTATTATAACATTCACATTAAATCCACACAAAATAATACAAAAAATTACTATTTTTATATTTTGATTTTATATTTTTAGGTCACGCCATGATGAAATATGCTGCAAAGAAATCAAGTGAGCGCGTTGCCTTAGACTGGACCCACATAATCGCTGAAGAAGTGTTTACTAGAAAACTAAATCGACATACAAATCAAAAGATAACAAATATCTTAAACTTCCCTGGATCGGGTTCGTGCAGTCTGTATACTCAGCAGTTTTACATCAAACTTCCAAATATTTATATCAGGATTTGTTACGGGAAGATAACCTTGAAATGTTTCATGCATTTGTGTTATTTGAAGATTCCAATTTCAAATCACCCTGAATGTACACTGTATCTTACAAATTTTGTGTCTGCTATGGATTTAATTATAAATTCATTTTATAAAAGACAGGTATTTACAATATTTAAAGTTCATTTCTAAATAAAAATATGACAAAAATTAATAAAAACTTTGTTTATTATTAATCAGTTTTCATATTGTAGAAGCAACTTGAATTTTTACATGTGATTTTTGTCCAGATGGTAATTTTTAGTTTTTTTCTTTCAAAATACAGTAATTAGCAATAGTAAAATAACCGTTTTAATATGTTTTGATATGAAGTTCAGTTTCTGCTCTTACATCATATGTTCAAAATACGAAATATATTTTTTAGATCATTGAGAAAATGTGAATACATTTGAGTTATGATCTTATAGACATTATTATTATTATTATAATTATCATCATTATCATTATTGTACATTACCAAAACTTTATTCTGTAAACTGATCAATCAATTTTGCTACGACTGGAAAAAACAATAATAATAGTAATCGGATGACAAGCATTTTTTTTTGTGAAAACATTAAACACGCCAACAACATTTATTTATTTAGTGACCATAGGGAATGTCGGGTTGCTTAAGGCCTACCAAAACTCGTTATTGGAAATAAATGTCTTTCTACTGGAGAGTTTCGAAGAAGATCTACATATTAGCGAGTCAAAGGTCTTTTCTTTTGTTGAGAAGTAATAAACGTCTACGGTTATGTAGTTGGTTGTATTGCCGTTTCCTGTCTTTATCAATACTTCATGTCGTATTGAGAACTCAACTCAACCTTCAAGTTCAACAAACCAAATATTCATTGAATGAATCATTATACAATAGATACAATTTTTCAAAGAGTCCGTTAAATGATTCTTAAAAAACCGTAGCAGGATTTTCCACCTTATCATCAGATTATAATTTTTTCCTTCTTGCTATTTCAGTAACCTACGAGAGACTTTGTTAATGATAATCATGCACTCTATAACCTTCCGTCACTGCGTTCTGATAAAAATGAAAAATGTTCTTTCCTAAGCTGGGGCCACTACTGCGATAGGTGTTGTGTATAAAAAAAAATAACTTGGTACAGATAAGTGAATTACATACTTAAGCATTTTGCAAGATCGCACGGAGCATGGTGATATTACTTAATATTTGAAATAGTTGGCAATATCATATTCCAAACATTTTTATTTAACATCACAGATATCATGAAACTGCTGGTAGAAAATTACATCGTAACGTTATAGGTGTGAGTGTTTGACTTGAATTACATGAAATATGTATCTGTCGAATTTCAATTCTGTTAATACGAATGAACAATTTGATAGTGTAAGATTTTTACTAAATATACCAAAAATGATAATCAATCAATCATGCAGTGATATTTGTATGTTCATAATCATTGACCCATCTGCTATTATTCTATAGATACCATTCTCTAACAAAATGATATCCGATAGATCTGTGGTGGTCTCCTTCCCTCTCGTTAACATTCCTTTGAGACTTCAGAATGACTTATACTGTGTGGGGCACTATCTTTAGTCCTAATTCCATCTTTTGTTAAACACCATGGTTGATCACAAAAAGGGAAAATTACTTTCGACTTTGTTTGAAATGAAACATTTCAGATCCCCTGAAAAGAAAATAGTCTTGTTTTCCATGCAAAGGGTATGACCAGGTGATACCACATGATATTTAAGAGGTTTTGATATGTATATCCGACCTTATTTTAACACTTAAGATAGATGTACACTCAGTGATATATTTGCAGTAGATTTATCACCGTCGTTATGGTACAAACAGCAGAACTCGACCTTACCTCAACTGTAACAGAAAGATGTCTAGATGAAATAGACATTAACAACAGCTGCCAACAAGTATATCGGCAAAAGATAGGACCTATTGAAGAAAGCAAAAGATCAACGAAAGAGGAAGTTACTAACGAGACAGCATCTGCTTTTGAAACCACTTTGATGAAACTAAGAATAGAATTGATAAATATCGCACTTTTATCATTTTTCTGATACCGGTCAATGTCACAATTATTATATTTTTTCTGACACTAGGTAAAATCATTTAGATTATTATTATGTATGCTCCACACGATAGCTACAAAATACAAGGACATTTTACTAACAACAACAAATGTTTGAAATGTTGTTCAACTTATATTTCTGTTTTCCTTTGGCGACATATTCATCAAGGTATTAATTTTTATCGTTTATCGTTGAAGGTCAATCTGATGGATCAGGATGCCAAACTGATGGCGCAAATGTTGAAAACGGTAAACGCAAAATAGTTTTAAAATAGCAAATAAGTTCAATACCATGATAATTACTTGGTAAAGCTTGTTATTCGTGCTATCTCAACATGTTTTTGAATTAGGAAGGCATTTTAGCACAGCTTGACACTTTTTGCTAAGCTATGAATATTTCTAATATGTACTTCACAAGTATTCCTTTTTATTTTAATCACACCGAGGAGGTCGTGTTAACGATAATCATTGACTTTATCTCCCTTCGCTGCGATCGGACAACAGGAACGACACTTACCAAGGCTAAGTTCCCCTACTGCGACAACTGCCGGGTTAGTGATTAGTGGTACAATCCAGTATGAAGTGATTTTTGCACCGTATGGGACCTTGTAAACTGCACGTACTCTATGTATGCAGACATATAGCCTTATATATCGACTTATTCCTACAATCGACAACTAGTTTAAGAATTAATAAGCTGTGGTATAAATAAGAATTAAAACCAACATTGGTGTTATAATAAACTTTCTCCATCTTATATTTCAATACTCGAGTCATTTTGGAATTAATTTTAGATTTTGAACTCTGTGTAACATTCATTTCTGACTCTAAAATCAAATATTCACTGAAAATACCATCCAATAAATAATTGATATGTATTTCCCTGATTTATATTTCTTCCAAATACTGAACCTTTTCGTAATATTGAGTTGTTTCTACATGTTAAGTATTAGCGATACATATATTTTCATAGTCTAACATTAATTTGATGCTGAATAGTAGACATTTTCCCCTCTTCTTTATGTTTACAGGAAGGATGTAAATAAATGACCAGAGAATCGGATGATAAGCAGGAACATAAACCATGCTTTGATACCACGCATTCTGGTGAGTTATTTATAGCAGATAATTTGATATGAATTAATTATGAATATAACTTTCATTGTCCACAATATAGTGTTACAGACTATTATTTGCGATAGTAAATGTATAAGACATCACGTTTTACATAATTGAGAAAGAAGTGGATTATTACTTTGTCAGTTAGTAAAATTTTTCATTAAGAAAATTTAATTTAGCTGTGAAAATCAAACTATTTTACAATTTCAAAATCATATACGGAACGAGGAAATATAATGAGCAAATAAATTTATTCTTTAAAACTTACATACCCAGCTGGTAAATGCAAATGAAAAGTTGTATGATTTATGAATTCAATGACCGACAATTACGTATACCAACACAATACACCGATCAACATGCCTGATAACAGACCGATACACACCTCCATAGCTCATCGAATTGTTCTATAATCTTTACAATAATTATCACACTAGGTGGTAACTTAAAAGAACTTGTCATTCTTTTGTATGCTTTCTGAAACTATCATTGTTAAAGGACTGACTGCAGGTAAGATTATTTGACTTGATAAGTGATTTGTATTCTGGGCTATCGACATCAAATCATTGTCTATGCGTGGATTTACCCCACGTAAAATTATATTTGTGATGAATATTATACAAACATTAACATCAAATTTCAGACAACTGATTGACAAACAAAATTGTTGTTTGCAGATGGACTGTCACTGTGGAATGGAGCGTATTTTTCTTATTAGATAGATGCAATATTGTAGTGTAAAAAGTACGATATGCTAAATCGTGCTTCCTATATTTATATTGAAAATGTAATTCTGCCACGGTGTAGAATGGTAGAAGAGGCATTGAATTTCATATTTCATAAACATACATGTTATAAAGCAATATAAAACAATGAAAGTTACAAAAAATTACTGAGCCTTCATAACGAATATATATGTTATCATTCATGCATCGATAGCAAATGACGAATTACGAGATTTACAAGAAACAAGAAAGTATGATATGGCAAATTTCCTAAACATCCTCTTTGGTCGCTCCCGTTATCAATTTAGGCCTTTAGTATTACTGACGAGACTTACAAGGACATTGCAAATGCAGTTTAATCTACTGGCTTAAGTTTGTATTGAAACGTGCTATTTCATTAGTGCCCTATTGTGCATCTTTTAACAACTCGATGTGAATCTGTGGTAAGCACCACTATCAATAAACCAATCTGATGTATCAAATTTTAATGAGGCAATAAAAGATGCTATTAAATCAGATATTGTTTATATAATTGATCTATTACATTATCATAACATCATCTAAGTCGGAACACATATCAACTACAAATACTTCTGAATTAACTAACTATTAGTATTGTGTACCTGGTACTCACCGAGCGACCTTCACCCTCACCTGCCCATCCAGGGGTCGTGGCCAAAATGAGATTTTATCAAAATTGCTCATACGTAACGAAGCAAGTGACAAGCGTCTATCATTGTATCTGTGTTTACGTATGTATCAATACATTTATAGATATACGATAAATGTACCATATTCTGTGATTTGATCCTAACATATTCATGTTCTATGATGAAAATATTGGCTGCTAAAACGGTAACCTTAATGTTATAAACGTTATTATTTTTTAAAAGATAAAGAGAACGTGAAAAGAAGAGATTTATATCGAGAGTCATTTAAAAACGGTGAAAGACAATCTGATAAAGACAATATAACCTTTTGATAGTTTCGAACTTGGATATGATTACTAGACAAAATTGTTCTTGAGATGTAAGTTTCACATTAGAATTTTCTTTGATGTCGATCATGCACTAACCGTAACCTACGTTTCAATTCAATCAAATATTGGCACGGTTTAGAATATACATATATACTTGACGTTCTTTTAAAATTATCAGACATATGAAAATAACGAAATTTACTGAATTATGGGGTTAGTGAACCTCTCCATCTAGATTTTGACATTTCTTTCAATGACTTCTGGTTTTCCTCAGTCGCCTCCTAGGTTTAAAATTTAGGCGCAATGCATCACTGACGAGTCCTAAAAGATAAAAAAAACTGTATGATGCCGTTTAAATCATTGTTATCATATCTAAATTTTTATCAAAAGGTGACATTCATTTTTGTGTATTTCATACAATCTTTAGCGCATCAGATTAGTGTATCTAGCAACGCTTTTGCAGCATAGACAGACGAGTTCTACTTTGATAAATTGGCGTTAGACAATCTATGATAAGAATAACAAGAATCAAAATAATCATCAAACAAAACATTGTTAAATGGTGATTATATAACCAAGTATTAACAAAGTATCCATTCAATGAAAATTCTGTAATGCTACATATTTTCATGTTGACAGAATTGCGCTGAAATATGTGAAATTATTGTGAATTGTGTTTAAGTGCCAAAACGTAATAATGCGCTACAATATTATTGCGCCAAATTAAGTTCTTTTATTTAGCATAGAAAACTATTGAATATACTCTATATCGGCATCAAAATTTACGTTAAAAGATTAAAAACGATATTAATATTTTTCGAATATTTTTTGTTGGATGCAACACATGTGCACTAATGCTATTAGCTATCTGCTAACTTGTAAAACCAAAAGGTTATGATAGAACACGATTAATTTATTACTGAATCTAATTGTTGTTGAGATTTTTTAGGTTTGTGACCGAAATGGTCTGCTATCAGCTGATCATTAGAGTTACACTGATACCTAGCTGTCAGATAATTGTTTGTCCATAACGTAGAGATTCAATAACAATGATTCCGACGCGGTATTTTAGCGATAAATATAATCCGTGTCACAAGAAGCAAACCAACGATAAAGTGGACTGATTAAGTATTTCAGATATTTGGCTAACCGGGTGGGGTGATTTCAGAGCGAAATAACACATAAGATATGACCAGTGTGAGGCTACTCGGCCATCTGCAGATAGCATTGTCATGTGATCAAGCCCTAAGCGATTTGTAATTGCAGGCATGATTTTCTTAAACATTTATTTTTTTTTATATTTTTTCGAAGACTGAACAAAAAACATATAATTCCAAAGCATTTTTAACAAAAATTAAGAGAGATGAATTGTTTCGTAAATGACTGAATGGACACAAACATGAATTTTTAGATTTAACAGAAAAAACAGTTAAAGGTTTTGCATTTTGACTTTAATTTTGGTTCTTTTGGCAGAACTTCTGCATTTAAGAAAAAGAACCATTTAAAATAGCAACAGTACACTATCTTTATCTATATATCTATAAACTATTTTTTAAAAATATATTTGTTATATAATTACACACTAAACAATGTCATACCAAAGACATTGACACTCGCCAGTTAGTATTGGTGTACCACACTAAATCGATCAAGCAACTTTGCCAATGCAAATTTCTCTATTGTTTGGAATTCGACCTTGCAGTTGATTTCCACCAAAAATATCCCCTAGGATGAGCTCCTTGTAGATACCACACTTGTGTGTTAGATGTTATCGGGTTAATTAAAACTGTAGGAAGCGCTGCACCCGGTCCATGGTGGTAACACATACGTCATGGTTTATCTGGCTGTCCATCGGCCGGATTTTAAGTCAATACACAAATTCGACCAATCAGAGGACACCACATTATTCGGTGATATATAAGGTTGGGAAGAACCAAGAGTCATCATACTGACTTTCCTGTCTCGGGAACAACATACAAAACCATATAAAATGGCACTAACGACACGGCAGCCCGTGGATAGTACGGATGCCTACACGGCTTCCATAGAATTGTCAAACTCCTGTCGGGAATTTTACTACAGTAGGCAAAGATCGACCGAAGACTTGAAGGACAAGATCTGCAATGACAGTGACTTGACAAAGCCTAAATCATTTATGGACGAAGCTATGGCGACGCTACGAAAAGAAATGGTAAGCTTTACTTTCGTTTACCTTGTACTTGTTTCAAAGATACCTTGGGTTGCGCTTTGTATTTGTTCTGGTAAACAAACGTCTCAAAATATAATATTAATCACTTTACATAAATTTGAAGGTGGATCCGATGGCTTTTATTCAGTTACAAAAAAATCATGTTTTGCCACGTATAAAGGTATAAATATACTTACCAACATTTACGTTTTTGTTACAGGCGAACCTCATGGACCAAGACCTGGGTCTAATGAAGCAGCTCTTAACCATGAACGATACCATTGAAGAAATCAAATTTCAGCGTTTCCATGGTGGAAGCAAAAATCTATCGACGAGTTCCTGTGATGTCACTGGTTCTGACTCCGACCTCCGGTCCTTGCCTTCAATGTCTTCTCTTCCATCAGTGGGTTCAATTCCTTCTATGTCTTCACTGGTATCAATGTCGTCGTTGCCTTCAGTTTTTGATGAAGATGACTACCGGTGTATAGCTGAGGAGGAGCTGGAGGATGACTGTCTGTGTTCTGAACTGATAGAGGAATCTGTTAATACGAACATGGTATCTGGTGACTGGAAATCCTTCAATCACAGACGAGATACACACGGCTCTATTGACTCTGGTTTCGGTGATTCTCAAAGTTCGGACTATAGCACAGATAGTGATTCAGAATGATAACCTTACTAAACCAAAGCTGTCGACTCAGTACATAAGTGTACGCTGCAAAACAAAGAGAATATTTCACTTTCTCTGCAAACATTTCAACTACGACCTTTCAAGGTCTGCTATGGAAATTACATTAAATGACTATATGTTGAAGGACCTGTATCGTATCATCAACAATGAACATAAAAAAACATTACCAACGTCATCTGACTGTTACACTGCATCATAAGTGGACTTAATGCTTTTCTTGTGCTAAATATCTTCTGTTTCATGTTATTGTTTCGCGTAGTAAAACTACATTGTTTTAAAATATTGATATGTAAAATGTTGTTGTTGATCACTCTTCAGCCGGACTGAAGTTTGGTATTAATGTAATTTAGTGTACTTAAATACGATTTTACTTGTATCTACCTCAGTATTTTATCTAAATGTATGACCGGTCATTGTTTAATGTCCATTTTGCCTTATCATGTCCACATGTATTTGTTATAACTTACTGCCAATATATGTTAGATGTACGTCATTAAAGTCCAAATAAAACGGCCAGTAAATGTCATTACTGCTTTCTTGTTTTTAAGGTTGAATGTTTATATCACTATTTCCGAAATATCATACATATCGTTTATTCAACGACTGTAAGAGATGAAACTACATTTAAGAAGGAATTTTGTTAATCCGACAAGTTCGGATTTCGCATTGCACATTTTCTTTGACACCTTTTTTTTTTTTTTTTTTTTAAATTTTGACACATTTTAAATATAAGTTGGGTCCGGTGTCGCGAATTATTCACATAGAAAACAGAAGACAAGAAAAAACATGACACTGTGACTGGTTCAATATAATCAGGATTGATAAACACAGATTCATTAGATCAATCGAAGTTACCGTCAAATAAATGATGAAGAAATACACATTTTATAACTTTTTATAAATAAATGTTTTTATTCAATACTTGTTTGCAATTTGACAATAGGTACACACATGAATACTGTTGAAACACATTTACCAATTTTACATCAAATGATATGCCTATATCTACATTTTCCGTCGGACGGTTCTGCATGAATTAAGTCAATCATTCAAATAATGGTAGGGTGTTCTTAAGACATTCTATTATAAACTCAACGCCGTGTTTAATTTGGCAATACATTTATGTACGACCTTTTCACACAGTAAGAGATAAGGGCGGACCTGGTTCGGCCTACTTTTTAGGTTAATTGCTAATTATCTTTAAAATCAGAATACAATAGCATAATCAGTCGGCTATATCCAAGGCTCGATAAAGTGTTATCTACACATCAAATAGTACGACACGTAGTATCTTAACAGAAATCAAATGTTTGATGGTTGTATAGAACTAGAGAAGTGGAAATGCGGCATTGCCTTAAGAAAGAGGTAGTTGATAAATCGTATATTTCAATGAATTGTTAAAGAGTAATTCACTTGTTTGACTTTTGTATAAATCGGTGATTGGCCTTTAGAGATTTGTCATAACCCATTTTTACTTTAATTTATATAAAGAATAAAAAGTGTGGACTGAGTTGAAGTTTATATCTAACAACCTACTTTATTTACATTTTAACGAAATTATTAGAATTACGGGCTAGGTACATACCTCCATCTCGATTCTAATATCTATTTTGATCAATTATGTAGTTCCAACATGTCTTCTAGAATTTCATTCATACATCCCTGGTGAAGTCCCAGAAAGATGTAACATGGGTATAACATAATTGTTTTCTTAGTTCGACATTACAATTATCCGTTACTAGATACCTTTGTAATTGTACTTTTCATTTATGTGCCTGTTGTACATTCGCCTCTGTATTTTCTATTTCTCTTACAATGTTTTTCAATCATCCCCTTATATTTTAAGTTATCAACAAAGAAAGGAATGATATTAAAGTGAATTGAATTAATTTTAGACCATATAAATAGGAAGAGACGAAAGAGGATGATAAGGTAGGATAACCTGTTCAATCGTATCAAAAGGACTTAGGATTTATAACACATTTGATGAAAAATACTGATATAAACAGTATATCTTTATATATTAAAATTCAAGCTATTTTACATATTACATATAACATCAACTTACTTAAGAGAGGGTTGATGTCTAAGCGCATGAGATAGAAAGGTTGACGCATTTCTTTATCTATACTATTTACAATACAAAACGGTAGGACATCTCATTACTAATTATCATACTGCAGTATTAGTTGATCATAGAGTTAGGGCAATAACTCTCGGGGATTTGTATTTTTTACAGACAGAAAAGATAGATAAATAATAAATAAATAAATAAATAAATAAAAACAGAGTACACTAAATATCGATTTTTAAGTTGTAATTTGGTATGCAGGTACTGTAATATGAGAACAATGTACTTAGACCCAGCTGAGCGTCTATCTGTTCCAAGGGAAGTAACTACATAAATAATATTGTACTTAGATTCAGTATAAGATTAATCGTCTTCCTAAAATCTATTTTTATTTACACCAGATTTATAATACTGGTGATACTTAAATCTTAGATTTCAGGTGAGAGCAATTATCAAAGAATGTACAAGTGTTAATTATTTTTAATCACGTAAGCAGCAAATAGATTAAAATAACAATTACAATCTAATGTCAAGAAGTGAACATAAAACGTGTAATGAAAAATAAGGAACTGCGTTTTTGGATAATTGAATAAGTGTTTTAAAGTGTATTCAAGACAAAAAATGTGTTTTAAAGTGTAAATGTCTATATATGTATCTGCTTACGGTGCAGTTTCCAAAGTATCATAATTTTAAAATATAATGCGTTGATATTGTTATGTTATTTAACATAAGAATTATTCGTAAACATCTAGAGGCGTTATTCCACATAAATGCGTTCGTGTAAGACTTGACATAATTGATGATACTCTGAGTAAAAATTAACAAAACCTTGATTATTTGACATGAGATTCACAGTATAGTACACAATACATGTACATGAATAGCAACTTTCAATAAGAATTTAAAATTAGATACAGCATGATCAAATAAGTTATGTAACTGCATCATACAGCTGATTCATCCTTTCGGGACTCATAAGTGATTCTTTGATTCTGATATATTTCATGGTGACTGAGGTATACAAAATTCATGAAAATTCTCAATAATTCTATTCTAAATAAAGATAATGACGTGTGCTTAATTCAATAAATCAATACATTTCGTTTCATTTTTGAACAATGTATACACATACAATGCGTATTTTTCATTGAAAGAAATACTTAATAAAAAAATCAGTCCATTCTTTCCACTAGTTCCTCATGAGATCATTTCTTCTATACAAGTTTATACAGGTGGAGTTAAATTTGGCGTTTATACCGTGGAGGTAATGCTATCTTACATACCAGGGGAACTAACTCTTGCTTATCAGGCCATTTTTATGAAATATTAAAAATGTTCACGCTCAAAACCTGCGCTTAAATGGAAACTTCTAAAAGAATTGAAATATTTCTCATTTACATGTGTACGTATTTGTACGTTATTCTTTATTTCATTACCTTTTTTCAAACTGCAGTATTAAACAATTTTCAAACCCAAATAGTAAAACGAAATCGGTAAAATAATCGGGACAACATCTATACACTTATGTGCATGTATTATGTGATCACATATAGCAAATTAATGTAGTCGTTTGTTCTTTTATCATCCAATCGAAAAAAAAATGTATCTTAATAACTTAATTAAGTAATGTCAGAAAAATAAAGCACAGTAAAGATTTATAGATTTAAATATAAAACATACTTATATATAACATATATCACCACCTATATAGTCTGATATAAATATACACATATACGTATATATAACATATATCACCACCTATATAATCTGATATAAATATACACATATACGTATATATAACATATATCACCACCTATATAGTCTGATATAAATATACACATATACGTATATATAACATATATCACCACCTATATAGTCTGATATAAATATAAAACATACTTATATATAACATATATCACCACCTATATAGTCTGATATAAATATACACATATACGTATATATAACATATATCACCACCTATATAGTCTGATATAAATATACACATATACGTATATATAACATATATCACCACCTATATAGTCTGATATAAATATAAAACATACTTATATATAACATATATCACCACCTATATAGTCTGATATAAATATACACATATACGTATATATAACATATATCACCACCTATATAGTCTGATATAAATATAAAACATACTTATATATAACATATATCACCACCTATATAGTCTGATATAAATATACACATATACGTATATATAACATATATCACCACCTATATAGTCTGATATAAATATAAAACATACTTATATATAACATATATCACCACCTATATAGTCTGATATAAATATACACATACACGTATATATAACATATATCACCACCTATATAGTCTGATATAAATATACACATATACGTATATATATAATATAACAAGCAATGAGTGCAAAGTCTAGAACCAGAAAGACGTTTGTAAGTGGGCTTTCCACGATGTATTTTCATTTTCGATTCTTTTTACTAGGGAAACGAAAGTGAAAGGATACTGACAACCGTCGTGAAAGGGCACGAAGGAAAGAACCTCAGGTATGTCTTTTCAAATTGATAAAAAAGGATACCGCATTGCAAATAATGAGATTTTTTACTCATTTCGAGCTTGAAAAATCAACTTTAACTCGTCACATATGACATATTATCATTAGATGCGAGTCTTCAATCACGTTCGAGGCGTCTAAAAAGAATCTTCGAGAACACTTAGATAGCATTTAAATGCAGATTCCTTGATACCTTTGAAATAAAGGAATCGATAGACAATATCGTGAACATATAGATCAATCTTAACATATGATGAATATGTGATAAACAGGAAAGTACAAGTAGCCAACAAGTATGTGTATTATGTACTATAAAGCGAAAATAGGCAGAGATTCCGAGAAATCAACATGTAATATAGATTTTCCGAAATTCTTGTAAACAAATAAGACAGCTGTTTTAAAATTAAGTTGTCAGCTTTATTCTTTGGTCTGATAGAGCACCTTTATCGGGGCAGGGGTAGATAAAAACTAAAAGCACAATATCTAACACAATCCACTACATTATAATTGCCATTTTTCTGACTAAAAGCACGTTTCTCTTAAAGCGCCAATAACATTTAATAAATCCAAACTTCTTATTGATTGATTATTTCATATAATTCAGTTATATTTTCATGTTTTTTGCAGCTTACTTAATATGGCGACCAAGCTAACACAGACCCATAGGGATCAACTTTCCAAATGGATCGATCCATCAAAACGACATAAGTTCACTTTACTGTACAAGATTACCCGTGACGGTTGTAAAGCCGAGACTTTCCATAGTTTCTGTGACAACAAGGGGCCAACTGTCACCGTTCTGTACAATACTGACAAATCCGTATATGGGGGATACACCGCTGTTAGCTGGAAAACATGTGGATCATATGTCGCCGATTGCGAGGCTTTTATCTTCAAATTGGAATATAATGGCAGAGCACAACCTATCAAGATGCCCGTCAAAAATGCTAAATACGCAATTTCCGCACACGAAAATTATGGGCCGACATTTGGAAGTGGACATGACTTTCAATGTTTCTCCGAAACTGTAAATAAATCAGGGGATTATTTCCCTTTAAATGGCAGTGTGGGTTTAGGTCATGCGTACAGCTCGCAGGGACAGGACTACAATACTATGACAAACGGTCATCTAAACGTCTTGGACCTGGAGGTTTACGGTGTTCAGGGTTTGTAGGTTGTAAAACAGACGATAAAATTGTCATATGTTCAACCCATTCTATATTGAGTTGATAAAATGTTGATATTGTCTTTTATTGGTAGTCCTTCACCTTGTCTTGAAACAATAACGGTAAATGTTTTTTCTCAAAGAATGTTTTATTAATATCCGACAAATTTTGTATGAAGTTTTTTCAGTTCTTAAGAGACATTGATTAATTTCGGATTTTGAAGTCTTTTATGACTTCTTTTCACAGCGAAATGTTATATATAGTTTAACTGTATCCAGCTGTCCTTGGATAGTGATTCCATTTAAATACCCTTTGTCGTCCTTATAAATTTCTTCTGGCTTATTTCTATTTTTCTAGAACCACTGGAAGTGTCTTTCTAAGACCTTTTCTCTCGTTGATTTATTACATTTTAAAGTTTCCACGGCACCTTGTATGATTTGAATTTTGATATTGGTTTATGTATACGAGTTCAAAATACATATAAAAAGGAAATATTAAAGGCCACATGACAGAATAAAATGTAAACATGTTTTTAAAAGTATAAAAAGTATTTTTTTTTCTACTTAATATTCTTCAGGAGACTCATGAGACTAAGTTTTGGGGTAAACAGGAATATTATGTATTTATTTATTTATTTATACAATGTTTAAACTCGAAGCTTTCTGTATTGTCTTCAAATGAAAAATACAATATCATCGTTCCATCATTGTTTTCCTAATCAGAGCACATGCTACTCCAAAAACCGTGGGTTCGGAATGTAAGCTGGACTTCAAAGGTAAGCATTCACATTATAATTATATATGTACATTTGTCTGCATACTACACTTACATGCGGCATGCTTTATACTTTAATGTCTTAAACTGTTTTATATTTTGACAGCTTAACACCTGACTGGTCAAGATTATCTGAAATTTTTTTCGGTTCTCTCCGAAACCTGATATGGTTAAAGCCCCAATATACGTAACATTCACCAAAAAATTAGTGTAGAATCACACATAATTATTGAGATATTCTCTAAGATGTAGTTAAAACTTAGTTATTCAAACAATAGTTACCATGACTTTGTGCATAAAGTATCAATATATGAGCAGTTGAAACTCGCTATTTGTAAACACACCCCCATTTTAAACACGCCGCCATCGAAATTACGATTGTTGCCGAACCACGTCGGAAAGTTCATAAAAATTGAAAAAAATCGAAAAATAAATAATGTGGGACCCACAATAATTCATATATTACCGCTCGTAGCGATGACATTGCGCATGCGCATATTCCGCGTGTGTAAACAAGGCAGACACAGCTAAGAAAAGACCACCAGTCGCTTCCTTTCTTTCCAATCATACATCAGGCCAGTTCTGAATTCTTACGTTATAATTGTGCGTCGTATCGTTTCTAAACTAATTATTCCTTCTAATAATTTCCCAAAAAACTGAATATTTATCACAGGAATACCTCAAGTCTATGACAAGACTTCGCAAACAGTGTTTTGTAAACAAAAACTTGCCGTAGACATATCTGCATGTGCTTCCTCTATAAGTAGAAACCTCAACTCTCGCGAGATCAGGTCATGAACTTTCCGACGTGTTCGACAACAATCGTAATTTCGATGGCGGCGTGTTTAAAATGGAGGTGTGTTTACAAATAGGGAGTTTCAACTGCTTATAAATCAATACTTTTTGCACAAAGTCATGGTAACTATTGTTTGAATAACTTAATTTTAACTACATCTTAGAGAATATCTCAATAATTATGTGTAATTCTACACTAAATTTTTGGTGAATGTTACGTATATTGGGGCTTTAAATTGAGAACAGTCAGTTTTATTTTCTTTAATTAAAGGAAAGTATTTGTTTTGTTACATATATTACGGGGAAAATATGATAAAGTTTGTTATTTAATAGTGATTTTTACGTATATTAAGGCTTTAAAAATTCTGCCCGACAGCTCTTACAGTCATTTTGTAACAAATTGATTTTGCAATCACAATTTTCCACTGAACATCACACATTTAATCTTCAGTTTCACAACTTGAACGTCCTTCATACTCCAGGGATTATGATCACATTAGTTCTCTGGAACATGTCATGTCCACCTTGTGAACAAGATAAAAAGACTAGTTTGATCATCTGATGTACATCAAATGAATCTCGAGGTCACATAACGGTATAGTGTAATGGCTTCGAAGTTGGCATCCGCTCCTTTGTATTTTTCAAAACGAGCTTTTCGGGCTATAATTTGGCAATTTTTTTCTTGGCACAAATCAGAGTACTTCGCTTGTGCAATCAATTTGCCATGACTTGTTCCAGTGATGCAGATCACGAAAGTGATTGTAACATCTGAGGTGAATCATTGTGGAGATGTTAATGAGATGATGCAGACAACACATTGTAGCAATGGTGACCATTTTATAACATGATTGCTCAAACATTGCTTTCCAGACAAGACCTGTTTCGAACAACTTCCCCAAATTGTACAAATTATAAACAAGTGAAAAACACCTACAATGCAATTGAAAGGAAGATACAGCTGAGCCAAATAATAAATTGATTTTTTTTTTTTTTTTATAATCATTCAGTTGTATCATTCCTCTAATACTAGCTATTAGTTGATAAAACCTAATTTCTGAAACCAAAGGTTAATTAGATGTGGTCAAAATAGATGCCAAACTAGAAATTTGTTGATATGAAATAAATGTACCCAAATCTTATTTTATTTCGACCCCCACAAATGCTTTGCGTCCGGAATGATATTAACTTGCCAAAATTAGGACAATGCCATCAAAACTAAGTTAAATCTTTTCAAAAAATAATTATTCATACAATACATATTAATTAGTTAAAAATATGATGTGTGTGTTGAAATTCATGATTAAACTGAACCAGTTTGATTTCATTTAGATAGGCAAGTGGATTCTACCAAATTGAAAAAAAGATCATATGTGTTATGAATCAGGTTGAAACATTTGGTTTTTAACATGATCATATCAGCCCCTTGCACAAAAGACACAGGAGTAAATATCACCTATAAACAAAATTTAGATTTATGTAGAGTTGTGCCACATAACGAGTTAAACTACATCATAAAGCTGTTTTGCCCTTCTAGGACGCGTCGATAATGCTAAGGCCAAATTTTTGAAAAGAATAAGACGACTGAGGAAAATTCAAAACCTAGACTGGGAGGTGCACTAAACCCATATTCAACAAATTTAGCAATTTCCATATTTCTGATAATTTCAGAATGGTGTCAATTATGTATGTATATTTGTGCATGTGAAAGTTGTTTAAAATGGATTTGTGAAAAGTTAAAAAGTCAAAACATGATTTTATGCCATATGTACACATCATGTTTTGTGAGAACTCTTTCTATATACACTGCTGTGATAAGGTATTGTTTATATAATTTCATACTATTTCCATTTCTACCTCCGCTATTTAAGTACTTGAGAGTGTATAATACAGTGAAACGTGCAATAAATCCTGTGGGTATCTTGTTTAGTTTGAGGAAGAGATGAAGGACAAAGTAGCCACGTATAAACCATTATCCGGACTTGACATCCAGCAGGCGAGGATCCTTTTGATAGGACAAGTCGGAGCTGGAAAGTCCAGCTACTTCAATACCATTAACTCAATATTCCGGGGGTATATAAGCAGTCAAGCCAGCGCTGGAAGTACTGAACACAGTCTAACAACGTCTGTAAGAATTGATTTCACTGACATCTAAGATGCAAAGAAGCTAAAAAAATAACACGTTAACCTTATATTATGTTTATTATTGAAAATACAAGTATCTTTTCAGATACAAATACTATCTGCATTATTTCATGATCATTTTCACTGCTAGCAGAAACATTCAGTATGCCTCTTTGAAGTAAATTTTTGCTGTAATCTTATATTATCACTTTAACTCATAGTACCGGATGTATGAAATACACGACGGATATACCAGCAAAACATTGAACTTCCGGTTATGTGACACACGTGGCTTAGAGGAGGATCAAGGTCTCAACGATAACGACATTTGCTATCTACTTGATGGACATGTGCCTGACAGGTACAATGTATGTAACAAATCTTATTATTTTTTTCATTTCTTTCGATATATAGGAGAAAAAAACTTCTATAATATTCTTTTTCTGTACTACCCGTCAATCTATTACAATTCCGATTTGATGTGAAATTCATGTGTACGATGCTGACCGGTTAACCTCGTTCTACATAACTAGATTCGCCTGTTTATAAAACTCTCCAAAATACATCCATTTTTTATATTACCAACAGAATAAAGTGTACCTATATGTAAGCTCAGATTAAAAAGTACTGAGACTAGAGTCAGGATCACAGGACGGACAGCGTCACTTGATTCGGCTGTATATAGATTCATTCAATGTGTTGAAGTGCTTATTGTTCTCCATTGATTTCAATCTTCTGTTTATTAAAAAAACAACCATACTTGATTAATCGATATCATTACTAAACACAGAACATATTATATAGATTTAAAAGGAGAATGAAATGATATATTTATTAATTGCTTGTTGTCTACATTTTGTGTCCTACTAAAGTCAGTAAAATTCCTTTTATAAATACATATATACAGCATTCAATCATAAATTATATCTTTTATGGTATTGATATTTTATTTCTATTTACTATGCCTCCTTTACATCTAGGAGTGTTTTGGCTGGTGATGCATTAATGATAAAACATTACAACTAAATTTACATTAAGTACAATAACCAGTACGCTAAACTATTAAACACAGAGATGGATCGATACGATTCTTTTGGTATACGTTTATTATACATGTAAACCATTTCAGTTGGCTTGGACTGGTAAGGTCAACAAAGGTAAATAACGATATGATCTGAAAACTGAGAATATTGGTCATAAGCTGAAATATGATTTATTTATTAAACAACCGTGAAATGAAAATGATAGGACTTCATATGTTTTTATGCTATTGTTAAAATAATATTCGATATCCAAACAATTAGTGCTCTACATAAGTCATATATTAAAGTAATGCATTGCTATTTGCTACTTTCAGTTTAACCCGGCTATTCCACTATCGCCTGATCTACATGGATTCTTGAAAACCCCCGAGTTTTCAGACAAAATTCATTGTGTGACATTTGTCTTGGATGCTAGTACAGTCGATGTTATCCCTGAAAAAGTAGTTGAAAGAATCAAAGGAATGCAGCCGCTAATGAACTTAAGAGGTATCACTTCATTAAAACGCACTATTATCACGGCCTTAACAACTTTTAACTCAAAATGATGCGAAACATGCGATGTAGCTGTTATTCATCGAGAATCTAAGATATTTTGTTTAACAAAATATAAATAAAAATAAATATTTATTTTATATAAATAATAAAATAAAAAAAAAAAAATGTCAATATTATTATTCTCCAAACCCTTCAATAGTGAAAAAAAAGATTTACACGGAGACTCTCCGAAAAATTGCAATGAGAATAAGACCAGTTGTTCTGGAAGAGTAAGCGTCTTCTGCAATATCGACGACACCCGCCATATAATCCTGGTTAAATCCAAGTAAGCGATGTAGTAATATCCATTTAGGAATACCAGTTGTATCGATGCTCATAAAATCATAAAATGCTATCAAATCATTATGTCAATATACCTTTTCCAAGGAGACGTACAAACAAGTCACTATATATGTTGGGAAAAGACAACCGTCCTATTTTTCAACAGACCTTCTAGACATTATCTAGACAAAAGAGTTTTATCTTCTGTATTCACAGGAATACCACAGGCTGTGTTGTTGACCAAAATTGACAAAATATGTGAAGAATCCTCCGATGATATCAGCAAGGTGTACTTCAGTGCAGCAGTGAAGGAGTGCATTGACAAGGTTGCCATGGTGATGGGTCTGCCAAGATCCCACATACTTCCGGTAAAAAACTACGAGCACGAGGCAGACCTTGAACAGAATGTTAACATCCTGTCGCTACTTAGTCTCAGAAAAATTCTGAATTTCGTTGAGGATTTCCTGTTCAATAAATTGGACGAGATAAATACCAAAAAACTGAACACTTGTGAGTAAATCAGAAGCACAGAAGAAAAGTGGTTGAAAGAAACAAACATTTCCTTATATAACTTCTTAAGACGCATTCAGTATTTCTTTACTTTTTGCTTTTTAGACGTGAATGATTGTTTTCGACAAGTAAGTACACGCTACGTTTACTAATAGTGCAACCATAAGAATGTGTTTTACTGCGACATCATAGATAACGGTTATACATGTATATCCCAGTAATGAATTTTAAATCATATATAAAATAGTTCACCAAAACTAGTAAAAACGCTCCATGCTTTCACAAGCAAAGAATAAAATCGACGTCAAATATTCTGGAAATGTTGATATATCCTTTACTTGAATGGTGGTCATCACTGTAACAGGATTATTACATAAGGATCTTTATAAATGTGATAGAAGTTGCTTGATGAAGACATAGTATGTTCTCAAGGAAGAAATTTTCGGTGGTAGTTTAAAAATGGATACTGACTTAATTTGCAAAAAAAGTTGTTTCACCAATGGTTTTAATATCGGAGTATGATTTTGGATAGATTGGCTCTTTAATGGCAAAAATATGACTATGCTAAAATTAAGATATTCCTGGATTTGAGAACAAATGACGAAATGGCGGAATCTTGTGTGATAGAATAAAAACCTGTTTTGTGTGTATCAAGATCTGCAAAATATAATTATACAGTTACTCTGAGAAATTGAGAGATAATAAAAAATTAAAAGATGCATTTTAAACTAAATGACAGTGATGTCCATGGCTGTTTTGCCATGTCTAGAAACAACGAGAAAGTACCGACACATTAAGGATGTTTGAAAGTCGTGTTTGACCAGATGTAGGATGTTATTTGATACCAAACAAACTCGGACATAATATCTTCGACTTTGATGTTTTTATATACATAGTAATGTTATTAGTTAACCGGAACGCTTAAATAAATGCTTTGTAAAATAATTGCTTTTGGAGTTCATTTTATGATGGTGTGATGATGGAGTGCCTCTGACGTCGTGATTTAGTTAAGAGCGTCAACAATATCAACTCGTTTCTGTTGCTGAGGTACTTACTTTGAGAAGAAGTCTGACAGTCTTGATTTGGTTCAACCAAACTTTCCATGAATTATCATCACAAATGCATATGACAGATATCAAACACACGAAAATGGTTATTTAAATTGTGACACCCACGGGCGAGGGAATGGGCGAGGGAATGGCAAGAAGGCATATCTGGAGGAGCAGAAAATAAGTCTGTTCAGGTCTTCAATATTTATTACTGGCAATGCCAATCTCATTTTACAAAACATGTACACAATAAATCATGAAAATGCATGGCAAGTTGTTGTCTAAGGTAACATGTACCTATCATGACTAATCATGGTCATTACAGGCTATAAGTTATACCACAATGGGTAAACCGGACTAGAAGTTATAAAACTGACAATGACCGACCACAGACCGGACAAGTCCATAGAATTGAAATGACCTGTATAAAACTAATGACATCCTTGGAATGATACAATTAATTAAACTTGGTTTAATTACACTAATTGGATTTCAAATAACAAATTACTGACTAGACTCGACAAGATAGAGCGAAGTATATAATGAACCCCGTTGAGAATAAAATACGTTCAATTAACCAAAATGCTCCAACACCAAGTTCATTAAAACTAGAAAATAATTCTGATAACATCTGACCTGAGGAAAATATGATAAGTAATTTGACTCAGCATACAACTTGAATGGAATTATTTCTTCGACAAAATATTGTAATAATATTTTAACAACATTTCCAATTAAGAACAAAATATTCACCAATTAATTTGAAAGATATGAAAATCTTGACACAAAATGATTTCGACAGAAACTCGACTTTTAAAATCAAAGGTTATATAAAATCAACACAACTAAACAAAAGAACATCTGAGTACAGGGGAACAATACAAATATCACTTTAGCAGAAAATGATTAATATCGATTACTGCCATTTAATTGGAAAATAGAAGGGAAAATATATGATTTAAATTGAAAATTATTCATGACTGCAAACTCAACAAGAGGCCCATGGGCCTTAACGGTCATCTGACAAAAAGCAAGCCAAACCTAGAAAGTGGGTTGAGGTCATTCATTTGAACAAACTTGGTAGCCTCTCCTCCAAGCATCTTACAGGCCCAATATCAGCACTCATGGACTTTTGCTTGTTGAGAAGAAGTCGTTTGTATATTTTAACATATTTGACCCCTGTGACCTTGAAAGTGGGTTGAGGTCATTCATTTGAATAAACTTGGTAGCCTTTCCTCCCAGCATGCTACAGACCCAATATCGGCACTCATAGACTTTTGCTTATTGAGATGAAGTCCTTTGTATATTTTAACATATTTGACCCCTGTGACCTTGAAAGTGGGCCAAGGTCATTCATTTGAACAAACTTTGTAGGGCTCCATGCCAGCATGCTATGGGCCAAGTATTAGCCCCCTAGGCCTTCTAGTATTTGAGAAGAAGTTATTTAAAGATTTTGACATATTTGACCCCTGTGACCTTGAAAGTTGTTCAAGGTCATTCATTTAAACAAACTTGATAGCCCTTCATCCCAGCATGCCACAGGCACAATATCAGCAATCTGAGCCTTTTGGTTATTGAGAAGAAGTTGTTTAAAGATTTTAACATATTTGACCCCTGTGACCTTTAAAGTGGGTCAAGGTCATTCATCTGAACAAACTTGGTAGTACTTCATCCCAGCATGTCACAGGCCCAATATCTACACTCTGAGCCTTTTGGTTAATGAGAAGAAGTTGTTTAAAGATTTTAACATATTTGACCCCTGTGACCTTGAAAGTGGGTTGAGGTCATTCATTTGAATAAACTTTGTAGCCTTTCCTCCCAGCATGCTACAGACCCAATATCAGCACTCATAGACTTTTGCTTATTGAGATGAAGTCCTTTGTATATTTTGACATATTTGACCCCTGTGACCTTGAAAGTTGTTCAAGGTCATTCATTTAAACAAACTTGATAGCCCTTCATCCCAGCATGCCACAGGCACAATATCAGCAATCTGAGCCTTTTGGTTATTGAGAAGAAGTTGTTTAAAGATTTTAACATATTTGACCCCTGTGACCTTTAAAGTGGGTCAAGGTCATTCATCTGAACAAACTTGGTAGTCCTTCATCCCAGCATGTCACAGGCCCAATATCTACACTCTGAGCCTTTTGGTTAATGAGAAGAAGTTGTTTAAAGATTTTAACATATTTGACCCCTGTGACCTTGAAAGTGGGTTGAGGTCATTCATTTGAATAAACTTTGTAGCCTTTCCTCCCAGCATGCTACAGACCCAATATCGGCACTCATAGACTTTTGCTTATTGAGATGAAGTCCTTTGTATATTTTAACATATTTGACCCCTGTGACCTTGAAAGTGGGCCAAGGTCATTCATTTGAACAAACTTTGTAGGGTTCCATGCCAGCATGCTATGGGCCAAGTATTAGCCCCCTAGGCCTTCTAGTATTTGAGAAGAAGTTATTTAAAGATTTTGACATATTTGACCCCTGCGACCTTGAAAGTTGTTCAAGGTCATTCATTTAAATAAACTTGGTAACCTTTCCTCCCAGCATGCTACAGACCCAATATCGGCACTCATAGACTTTTGCTTATTGAGATGAAGTCCTTTGTATATTTTAACATATTTGACCCCTGTGACCTTGAAAGTGGGCCAAGGTCATTCATTTGAACAAACTTTGTAGGGCTCCATGCCAGCATGCTATGGGCCAAGTATTAGCCCCCTAGGCCTTCTAGTATTTGAGAAGAAGTTATTTGAAGATTTTGACATATTTGACCCCTGTGGCCTTGAAAGTTGTTCAAGGTCATTCATTTAAACAAACTTGATAGCCCTTCATCCCAGCATGCCACAGGCACAATATCAGCAATCTGAGCCTTTTGGTTATTGAGAAGAAGTTGTTTAAAGATTTTAACATATTTGACCCCTGTGACCTTTAAAGTGGGTCAAGGTCATTCATTTGAACAAACTTGGTAGTCCTTCATCCCAGCATGTCACAGGCCCAATATCTACACTCTGAGCCTTTTGGTTAATGAGAAGAAGTTGTTTAAAGATTTTAACATATTTGACCCCTGTGACCTTGAAAGTTGTTCAAGGTCATTCATTTGAATAAACTTTGTAGCCTTTCCTCCCAGCATGCCACAGACCCAATATCGGCACTCATAGACTTTTGCTTACTGAGATGAAGTCCTTTGTATATTTTAACATATTTGACCCCTGTGACCTTGAAAGTGGGCCAAGGTCATTCATTTGAACAAACTTTGTAGGGTTCCATGCCAGCATGCTATGGGCCAAGTATTAGCCCCCTAGGCCTTCTAGTATTTGAGAAGAAGTTATTTAAAGATTTTGACATATTTGACCCCTGCGACCTTGAAAGTTGTTCAAGGTCATTCATTTAAATAAACTTGGTCGCCTTTCCTCCCAGCATGCTACAGACCCAATATCGGCACTCATAGACTTTTGCTTATTGAGATGAAGTCCTTTGTATATTTTAACATATTTGACCCCTGTGACCTTGAAAGTGGGCCAAGGTCATTCATTTGAACAAACTTTGTAGGGCTCCATGCCAGCATGCTATGGGCCAAGTATTAGCCCCCTAGGCCTTCTAGTATTTGAGAAGAAGTTATTTAAAGATTTTGACATATTTGACCCCTGTGACCTTGAAAGTTGTTCAAGGTCATTCATTTAAACAAACTTGATAGCCCTTCATCCCAGCATGCCACAGGCACAATATCAGCAATCTGAGCCTTTTGGTTATTGAGAAGAAGTTGTTTAAAGATTTTAACATATTTGACCCCTGTGACCTTTAAAGTGGGTCAAGGTCATTCATCTGAACAAACTTGGTAGTCCTTCATCCCAGCATGTCACAGGCCCAATATCTACACTCTGAGCCTTTTGGTTAATGAGAAGAAGTTGTTTAAAGATTTTAACATATTTGACCCCTGTGACCTTTAAAGTGGGTCAAGGTCATTCATTTGAACAAACTTGGTAGAGCTCCATGCCAGTATCCTCTGTGCCAAGTATTAGCCCCCTAGACCTTCTAGTATTTGAGAAGAAGTCGTTTGAATGAAAAGTTTACGGGTCCAGATGACCTAATAAATCATGGAATTTCACGAAATTATGTCCATATAAACTATCAAAACCAAAATAATAATTAAGTATTATGAGTGACAGGATATAATAATTAGATTATAATTATATTTATACACTGAATCTTGATTAAAATTCAATAACCACATTTATCGCAGTCAACACCAAGTTTTGAGTGGTACTGCCTATCTGTAACTTGAAACAGGTCGAGATTGTATGGTATCACACATAGGGTAACAGTATGTAAGGGAAACCGCATGTAGGGTAATTATCACTGAAAGGTACCACAAGTGGGGTGATTACAATAAAAGAGACCACATGTGGGGTGATTACAATAAAAGGGACCACATGTTGAATGACTACAATAAAAGGGACCACCTGTGGTGTTTCTGAATAAGAACAAGGTGCCACCTGTGTGTTTTAAAGTAATTATATCTAAAATGAATAGCACCACAAATGAACAGACTTTACAACAGGGAACCACATATGGTATAGATAAACATGGCATAGGGTACCACATGTGGGGTTACTATATACACTGGCATACTACTTGTAGTGACACATCAATACCAAATTTACATACTGTATTTATATTAACTCTCATGTAACACTTTATCTCAAAATTGAAATATTTTCACTGCAGTCACTAATTGTTACTTACATAATATTTCTTCCCATATTTAAATGCATAAATATTGCATTATTCAAGGATTCTTCAATCCTGTGCACATAAACAGTTCACATTTGACTGTCAACAATGAACACGTTTACTTCAATGGGCGCAGCCATCTTTGTTTGTTTACTTCAGACGCCATGCATTGGTAGCAGTACACAGTTTCTCGGTGTGGCCATGGGTGATTTTTTTGCTCATTAGATTACCCCATTATAAAGGTTTTAATTAAAAATGAAAAAAAAAAATCCTTGCTAAAATTGGTCCTGTCATGTTAAAGTGGACAATGTGGGGTTTCATTTTTTTCAGGATAATATTTTAGCTTTGTGTTGGAGATTACTATTTGGGCAGTCTCGAATCTGTGTCTACGCACTAAAAACTAGCTTTACAGAAAGTGAAATTTTCATAGTGTTTACATGTGGTCATGTTATGAAGAATTTCCGAGTTGGAATTTGCTAAAATGTAAGTACTTTGTTACCATGACAGTGTTGTTGATTGTAAGATAGGTGTTAAGAATTAAATTTCTCCTCGAAAGTTGTAGTGTTGGGTTGCAATTAGCAGTATTTTTGCATTTTTAGCATTTTTTCAGTAGGTAACCATGACAATCAAATGTCAGAAATCAGAGGAAATTTTTTTTTTACACAAATTTCATCTCTCTACTGTTAATGTAATTGTTATGCAGTTTATAAATATATATACATGTAATGATGTATTTTTCATAACCAATCTGCTATACCTGTATATCTCAAACATGACAAATAATTTCAGGAAAAATGCAAATTAACTGTTTACTGCTACCGTTATGGGATGTGACGTCACGCTTCACACTAAAGTTTTCGATTAAGTTTCGAACTTGAGTTAGTCTACGAACTTACAGAAAGCAAAACAACAATTTTGAAACAAAGACAATATTAAAACAATACATAACTGCAATTTAAATCATATGAGGATTACCGATTACGGTTTTACAATAGAGGAAAGTTTTCTTTCAGGGCGAAATGTAACATCGGCGTTGGGCTAGGCTACCATGTGATTCAAAAGTTTCCCTTTGCCCACGCTTCAAATGAAAAAAACATGCATGATACATTTTGGAAAGCATACATTAATGGATGGAAACCTTGTCTTTAGACATCTATACCTTAATTTAGTTACAATTTTAGGGTTGACAACTCGATTTTCATATTTACCTGGAGGAGCACAAAATGAGTCCGTTCAGGTCTTCGATATTTATTACTGACAATGCCAATCTGGGGACCACGATATTAGATCACGGGCTCCCGCTAAAACCAATCACGCATGACCACTGTACCAGCTAGAGTTGTGACATCAATCGCATCATACCAGCAACAATTAGATTTTTTTTTTTTTTTTTTGGGGGGGGGGGGGGGGGGCTTTTGTTTAGTTAAGACTGAAGTTTGGTGGGGGGGGGGGGCTTTTGTTTAGTTAAGACTGAAGTTTGGTAGTATACAGGGCGACGAAGGCAATATTTCAATCAATTTTATAATAGTAGATGTGATAAGCTATCATAGAGTTGGTTGGTTCATTCCGGTAGTGTGCAGTGCAAATGTAAATAACTCACTGGACTCGCCAAACCGCTTTTATTTATGAAATATAAAAATTGGTTTGTTGAATACATGTATAACGGCTAAACCTTGAAGTATAGATGATGCATGTTCATGTACTGGAACAATTTGCCATGTGACCAAACTACCAGGATAAACACACTCGAATATTCGCATGAAAAGTTTCATAATACGAGGAAATAAAATGTCTTCACAATCTTTGAATAATTCACTTAAAATAAAATATTCAGTGCAGTTTCTGTTCTCGTTTTCTTTGAGATCCTCCTATCTCACCCTAAAGTAAGTGAATGATTATATTCATCTATCAATATTCTCTTGATGAGAACGCTGACGAGTTGTAATCAGGGAACATCTTCATATTCATTGCATCTATTCCGAACTATGACGAAGTTGTGTTTTTAGGAACACTTTCCCCTTCTAGTGTACCTCGTTCAGAAAACAACGAAGAAAATACCGACATGTCAACAGAATATTAATTCAAGCAAACCTAGGCAAAAATATGAACAAAAGAAAGATTTACAAAGAGATCATTGGACAATAACATTGAAAAGAAGACAAAAGTATTCCGGAAGGGTAGACAATCTGCTGATGCAAAGGAGTCTGTCGTGTTCTTGATTTCCAATTCAATTTTGAATCATAACGGCGGTGAGTTGTTTGGAGCACCTACTAAATGAATGCCTCTGGATTTCATACAAATTAGCCGCTGGAACATCTACTTAAACAACTGATAGGCGATTTCTCTGGCTCTTAAACAACAAATCAGTGTTGATTGTGGACATGTAATGTGCATCATATGAAAAAGGAAAAATGCAGACACCATAGTGCTTGTTGTATGTATGTGATTTGTATAAGCTTATTTTAATTTGGCCCTTGTATAGTTTAAACAGGATCAAAGTATGGGTTTAACTTGATGCAAGGTTATTATACCTGCAAAAGTAATAACGTTCACGTAAAACATGTAAAATGGGTGTGTCCAATTTATACCGGTAGTTTTCAGAATGGACAATTTAAAAATTTTATTTACTAAATATCTTTCTCATCTTTTGACATACTGGCAATAATTATAGATCGTAGAGAATTTTTTATACGTGATAGTATTGGTAACAATGTGATTGTGTATTTTTACCGAGGTTCCAGTAACGAGATTAATGCGAGCGTTTCATTATTAACTATAAATGTTGGAACTGCACGGCTTCTTTTGTCTAGGAAGGTTTGCTGTATTACAGTGTGCTATTGTGCGGTCAAGGCCAAAACACAACAAGAAATACTAACAAGTCAACATAATCATAATCCAAATTAAAGACCAATAAAACTATGGCAAACATGAACAAAAGAAAGATTTGCACGGAGACCCCTGATATTTAATTAATAGGGTCAAGAGGGCAAAATCGCATTATGGTTCTGTTGTCCTGCCCTCTACAACTTTCAATTCATAACCAAAACTAACAACTAGTGAAACCGTTGTAAAACGTTAAGACACGGCCGGATTGTCGCTCATCAATTCACATATCCAAGAAGTTTGACTTAGGTATGGACCGACAGGCAGCTTACACTGATAATAAAGTTACGACAGAAAGATCTATCAAGATGAAAGAAGCGATGGACACACTTCGAGGACATATGGTTTGTTTATTTTATATTTCTCGGAATATTTTCATGGTATTTCAACGGATAATAATTTTACTAATTTAGACTAATTTGCTGTATATCAGAGTAGTTATCATGTTGTCGTCAACATCTTTGTCATTATTTTCAAATTGGTAAAATTTTCTTCTTAAGTCGTGAAAAAAAATCAATTCTATTTCATGTTTGACGCTAAATTAAGTATAATTATTTTTCATTATATACTTTTAACTGATCTAACTAATTTGAAACTCTAGTTATTAAATGATTGAGTACTAAGAGGAATGTAAAATTTGATACGTTTCATCAGTTGTATCTATTAAAGTAGTATGACTTTCTTTTCAGGCCGGTATGATGGAGCAGAATGTATGTCTACTCATGCAGCTTACAAAGGTTAATGACACAATCAGCAAATTGAAACATGAAAGACATAATCCAGAATCACAAAGAATGAAATCTACGCATCTCGACATACGTAAACAAACTATCAGCAAGAAAGTGGATAATAACCAGAATGATTTAGAATCATTAACATCTACTACATCAGGGTTTACATCGCTGAACCATCTCGGTCCTTTAGATGTCATCGTTGAGTGACGAAATGGCACGACTTTGTTGCAACTCATATTTGAACAAAATGAAGGATATAGTTTAGAGCAAATAATTGAACAACCCAAAAGACTGTCACCAAAATATAGCTTTAAACAATTACATTCTAACACAATCCACGAACCATGTAGCAAAGACCAGTATTCGGTTCCATAGAAGTCCAATTACTTTTTAATCAATCAATATATTTATTTATTTATGAATTTATTGTTTCTTTGTTTGTTTCTATCTATATTTTTGTTATCACACAAAAATAACGTCCGAAATCATCGCTTTTTTTTCCAGAAAAATATTTCAACAAGCTTTTTAGATCGATTCGGTCATTTGTCTCGCTTTAACAAGTTTTCAAGGAGTAAAAACCAATATTTTAATCGATCGCCGTTATGAAAATGCATTTTGTGATTTTACGTCATTTTAGATGTTTGATATGTGTTTATATTGTTTTACTTCATCAGACCGCCGGGTCAGTTGTTAATTGATCAGAAAAATGAATAAAACTTAAAGGAAAAAAGGACGTTACTATGTCTCTTTTATTATCATTTTTAAGATACAAGTGAAAGATGTTTGTTCAAAATGATGAAACTGAATTACGGTCATAAATGGAATCGATGGATGTAACACAAGAGTTTAATAAGAAAGATCAATTAATGTACTAATTATACATTAAGGGAAAGCAGAATCTTATTTATGTATTGTTTATCCACATTTAGTTTGCTATTGCTGAAGTATAAACGAGAATGAATGTTATAATCAGCAGTTTTGATATCATATATATATAGTGATAGCTATCTGAATTAACAATACTTGTTCATCTAGTAACAGAATAATCACCTCATACTATTAAATTATTGGTTTAAAGACTGTCATTTGATCGACATGTACTGTTTAGAAAATATGTACCGTGGACTTAGCACGTGCGCGACTTTTTCATTGAAGTGAAAATATAATGTATACCATATCCATTGCAGGCTACTTGAAACTTTTAAGTCAGGGTCAGTCGGTACACATACGTCATTAGGTCTGTATATGTATTAGGAATGGGATATTGACGTCAGGCAGCATCTATGAATATATATCTGCATTCGTTGATCCAAATATCCATGTGACTCTGACCTCAGTCATATCAAAAGGGGACTTCCAATCACGTATACTGCAGGGAGAAGTATTGAAAGATCATATGAACATACATCCTTATTTTGACTAAGCCATATTGATGACTTATATCTCGACAATTACCTTGATTTGTATCGATAAGGTATTAGCAATCAGATCATGTAAATACATAAAGGTACTGCGTTTTAAGTGAAAACTTTATTATAACTTCATCAGGTAAACCTATACTAATGTATGTAATGTATTAGCTGAAAAGGTGATAATTTATTTAAGCATGTTTAGTAAGACTGAAAAGATTAATAAAGGTCATGAGTATTTTACTAAGAAGTATGTCAGGGACAACTATTAATGTAATATGCTTATAGTGTTATTGAGGTCATGGTTACATTATGTATATACAGAAACAGGAACAGTATTAAATGTGTGTAGTATATCATATAGAAAAACATGATGTAAGAAATGATATCAATATATAAAATCAACAGGCTATATAGAATTAAAAATTTATCATCAATTGCTGTCCAATGATACCGATATAAACTTAAACTGGCTTCAACTAGCATTCATGTTCTTAGGAATGCAACCTGTAACTGTTTATGAGGGATATCTGAGGGGGCACAAGCAGATACAATGATAATATAACAGGGAGATTTGAGAGGGATACAAACACTTATATTGATAATATATTAGGGAGATTTGAGGGGCACAAGCAGCTACATTGATAATATAACAGGGAGATCTGAGGGGGCACGAACAGATACACTGATAATATAACAGGGAGATCTGAGGGGGCACAAGCAGTTACATTGATAATATAACAGGGAGATCTAAGGGGGCACAAACATTTACACTGATAATATAACAGGGAGATCTGAGGGGGCACAAGCAGTTACATTGATAATATAACAGGCAGATTTGGGGGGCACAAGCAATTACATTGATAATATAAAAGGCAGATTTGAGAGGGATACAAACACCTATATTGATAATATATCAGGGAGATTTGAGGGGGATACAAATACTAACATTGATGATATAACAGGGAGATCTGAGGGGGCACAAACAGTTACACTGATGATATAACAGGGAGACTTGAGGGGGACACAAACATTTACACTGATAATATAACAGGGAGATTTGAGGGGGATACAAACACATATATTGATAATATATCAGGGAGATTTGTGGGGGACACAAACAGATACACTGATAATATAACAGGGAGATCTAAGGGGGCACAAACATTTACACTGATAATATAACAGGGAGACTTGAAGGGGGCACGAACATTTACACTGATAATACAACAGGGATATCTGACAACACAAACAGTTGATAATATAAAAGGCAGATTTGAGAGGGATACAAAACACAAACAGTATATTGATAATATATCAGGGAGATTTGTGGGGGACACAAACAGATACACTGATAATATAACAGGGAGATCTAAGGGGGCACAAACATTTACACTGATAATATAACAGGGAGATCTGAGGGGTCACAAACAGTTACACTGATAATACAACAGGGAAACACTGATAATATAACAGGGAGATCTGAGGGGAACACAAACAGTTACACTGATAATATAACAGGGAGACTTGAAGGGGGCACGAACATTTACACTGATAATACAACAGGGATATCTGAGGGGTCACAAACAGTTACACTGATAATATAACAGGGAGATCTGAGGGGAACACAAACAGTTACACTGATAATATAACAGGGAGATCTGAGGGGTCACAAACAGTTACACTGATAATATAACAGGGAGATCTAAGGGGGCACAAACATTTACACTGATAATATAACAGGGAGATCTGAGGGGGCACGAACAGTTACACTGATAATATAACAGGGAGATCTGAGGGGGCACGAACAGATACACTGATAATATAACAGGGAGATCTGAGGGGGCACAAGCAGTTACATTGATAATATAACGGAGATCTAAGGAGGCACAAACAGTTACACTGATAAAACAACAGGGATATTTGAGGGAGACACAGACATTTACACTGATGATATAACAGGAGATATGAGGGGGACAAAAAACAGATTGATAATGAACCGAAAAATAATGAAATTGCATCGATGATTTGATGAGGACATGTAAAATTGCATTATAATTCCTGTATAATGTGTTTAGTAAATACAGAGGTAAGTCATCAAGAGTTATCCATCTTGGTTAAGAAACCAAATATATGTTTATGATAAATGATATGATCTATGATATATATGATTATATATAATCCATTGACGGTATATTGTGGAATGTATTTCGGGTAAGCTTGTGGTTAATGTTTTATTCTGAGTAGAGTTTTATTAGCATTGGCAATATTCTAATCTCTTCCATATCGGCTATTAGATGGTTACAGTTGCTACCAATGAAAGATATTATTTCATTTTTCAGCCCTGGCTCAGAAAATATCAGATGGCGGTGTTCTATCACTGGATACTCTAAAAGATATCAGTAGCTATGTCAGGGGTATCAATTACATAAGATATAACTAGATTTTTTACTAGCAGATCTACTATGATATGTTTAGTATTCGATTCCCGGTACGGACGTAAAAAGGTGTAAGGTTGCCTGCCCGATCACGTGGGTTTTCCACGGGTACTCTGGTTTTCTTTTATACTAATTCGTGGGTTTTATCCTTTGAAGACGCTATCTTAAACACCCTCACTTTGTAAATTTTTTAATATGTGTAGATAATGATGTGCAGAGATCATCATCTGCAAAAACAGGTAGAAAATACCAACACGTGTACAAACTACAAATAGAAGAAGATTTTTTAAGTCGGACTCCCCTTAAAAAGCACAAGGGAAATAATATATCGGCTTTATAACGAACACCAAATAATTTAGCTTTATATCACACAATGACGTATAATACAGTATTTACCAATGGGGAGATGAAGGCGACCATAAAAATACGGCTTCGTTTCCGTCTACCTGTACCCATCAAAACCCTGTGTTGTAAGTTAATCCGTCAACTTTCAATAGTTGTGGTATAGGGAGCAAAGCTTGGAATGTCCGTAAACTACAACCATTAAGTACTGTATGGTAGAGAAGCAGGTTTATCAACTCATGAATTGGTATACCTATGAAATATCAGCTGATATTGAATTCGATGCTATAACTTTATCTTTATAGTGGATTGGTAACATATTACTACCCTTTGACGTCATGGTGGATAGTACGATGGCGTCTCGAATTGGACAGTGATAAAATCATGTTGGGATTTTTTTTTTATTTCTGCCTTTAAATTTATATCAATGCCGTTGTAATCTAGCATGACTGCATAAATGATGAAGAACCAGAATTAAAAAATATCTCTACTTATAATATCTTGTTATTTTTTAGACATCTAGTCAGTGCTTTAATGACGAACTGATGAAAACTTATTTCGTAAGTGATTTAAGGACTATTTGCTCGATTCCGACCTCCTCTGTCGAATTCATCCCACATGTGTTCAATGGGGGACGAACCGGGTCTGTATGGCGGCCATTCAATAGGGATGATGTTCTGGGCTGCAAGAAAATCCCTACCAACTGTTGCAACGTATGGCCTAACGTTACCACGCTGAAATGTCAAATTGTGCCTTATAACGAAAGTCACAATATGAGGCCTCAGATTCTCATGTCAATAGCGCACAGCGAGTGAATTCCCGAATGATCGCTAAAAGTGTCTTTAAACTATGGGGAATTCCTCCTCAAACCAAAATCGATCTAACCTTAATATATCTTGCTTCATAAACACAAGTATCTGCAAGACGCTTCCCTTGACACCGGTACACACGTACACGGTCATCTGACCGAAATAACGTCAATCGAGATTTATCCGTGCAGAGCATGAGCCTCCAACGGTTCATAGGGAAACGTCCGGGCACACGTGCTCGACGGTGAGGTTTCAGTGGGCGAACCAAAATACTGACGACGTGGGCCTAAATTTGACTTTCGACATTTATTTCTCACATTTTTGGGAGGATTTGACGCTTTTCATTACCAATAAATAGTATTTCATGTCGTTCCGGCTGCCGTTAATCTCCTGTCACTCTAGTGGGCAAGCCTAATAAACCGATCTTGATGTCGCGATGTTACACTTGGACGTCCGGATCTAGGTTTGTCATCAACGCTAATCGACTTAAAGTCGATTCGTAAACCCTGAAGAGAGCAGCGACCTGCTATTGAGTGCTAACCAACAAGAGCATTGAGAGAGTCCGTCTCCTATCACATTGGGATAGCCGTGACATATTTGTAAAAAGAACCACCGACTGCAAATGTATTGGCGATCATGCTTCGTGGTGAGTTTAACTGGAAAAGTCACGATACATTGGTAATTTAGGGGCACTGGATGACGATAAATGTTTGGCACGTATGATGCATTTTAAACATTTATTGGTGAATTAGCTAAGTTGCCCTAATATCCCACTTACTGTTTAAACAGCTATGTATATTCAATACAAAATATTTTACAATAATGAAAAGTTGCGTTTCTTTATCCTTTCAGTATAGCATCTAACCACTGCTCCGACGACCCTGTATTGTAAATCTTTTATATGTGCGAGTTACCCCCCTTCTTATGCAATCGGCATTATCGCAAATACTTTAAGATCAGCAAACTGTTCACAATGTCGACTTCAACCAACCTTGCACCACAGTGATTACGGGTATAAGACGTATGCAAATAAACATGTAATGTATTGAATTAAATTTCAAATCCAAAACTAATCTGCATTCATCCAGAAGAATGACAGCTAAAATTATGTTGTTTAATTTCCCATTTTAGCAAGTCACGAATACATTAATCATAAACATGTGACTAACAAGGTGATATTCACATACATTTTAAAAAGATAAAAATAGACGACTAGCATTATGTAACTCTGGCGACATATAAAGGTCAGTATGAACATTGCATTTACTTTCTTGTACGTACAACTTATTACATGTAAGATAGTGAGTTGTTACGTGCAAGTTAAAATAATTATTTCTTGTAGATGGTGACGGAGGAAAACTGCAAAATATTGACACGGTATAGTAGTCTATGTAGTTTTTTCACTACTCTCTGCAAGGGACCTGACTTTGATAAACCTTAACGTGCGTCACTAACTGTAACTTCCTTTACTTACAGCGATAACGGGTACCATATTTATCAATGCTTAAAGTACAATTTGCTTACATGGTTGATCATATTTGTTTTGGATTTTAAACGTAACACTTGTACCTTTCATGAAATTAAATCAAATTGTAACAAAGGTACATTGAAAAAAGTCACAATAGATACAAGTATACAGTATTTGATGTATAAATATATAACATATGATGATATAAAACTGATACTAGGAAGTTCTTTTTAAAAGAAATACATTATGATATATGCGTATGTACCTGCCGTAGAATGTAATACTTTTATTTGTGATCATTGAATGACTCAACTGTATAATGAAATCTAACGATAAAGCGAAGAAAGATTTTTGTTGTTTTGGTGTAATAACTTTCGATGATTGATTAATACTGTCACTTTCACACTTAATATATGGAATTTTGGATTTCAAATATTTAAAAACTCCCAAAAATGGGTTCACAGATAATCATGGAACATGCAGATATTACGGTATTAATTGATACACACGAAGAAAATCGTTTAATAACTGAAACTCATAATCGATGCTGAACGGCATACAGAATGTTCATTCATTTCTAAGGCGGAAATGGTTGATCTGGGTGTTTACAAATCACACGGATCCAGTTATGCTATCTCGTTAGCTTGTCTCGTTAGGTCGTCTGTTGGATCCGTTGCTGTATACAATGTTCCCATTTAAAATAGGACATTACTTCTTGGGTTGAACAAGATTTACTTGACGGGTGTCGTCGATGAAGCAGAAGACGCTTGCTCTTCTAGAATACCTGGTCCATGTACTTTCTCAAGAGTATATATATTTTATTAATATTTTACACTAGTTTAATGGAATTTGAGATTGGGCAATGATTATGTTGACATGTTGGTGTTATTTAAGACACGTGAACATTATCTACGATATCATTTAATATCACTTCTCGTAATACGTACGAAGATAATGTTAATACAAACCATCTCGTTAAAAGTCCATATGTCGTCACGGCGATAAAAACGATTAGGACATTTGTACAATAACTACACGATTTAGTATTACTATATTTGTAATATATATTAATATGAATGTAGTATATTTTGATAAATCTTTATTTCATCCCATATTGAATTACATGGCAAAACAAACAAAGTGCAAATGATTAGATTCAGAAAAAAACTTAAGGTAACTTGTATAAATCCGTTTCCGTTTAAGTATCTCAATATGTTTGGTATGCATATTTCCTGCATTCCAAATTCCATATAAAGTGATATAAATGAATTTATACGTTTTACTTCAGAGTGTTTTATGATAAGATATACAGTGATTTTGTCTCTGTTCAAGTAGCCACCGAAGTCTAGTTTGTTGCGAATTTATTATCAACATTTTCAAATGTCAATACTTCAAAATTCTATTGTCTCGTGTGTATACCGGAAACTCATTATCCTCCAAAGTCTTGTACTCAGTACCCACATCACACGCCGTGGTAGACCCCACGGACAGACTTTAGTGAGCTACTCAAACACTCATAATCAAATCTGTCTTTCGATTAGATATCTTTAGGTCTTTGATATATCGCTACGATTTGTTTACAGATTTAAATAGCTACCCAAGTTTGTTCAGGGGCTGTTCATGTAACATCTGTCACTAAATGAGAAGGAAGTTATGACGAATGAACACTGTTAAAACTGGCCCAATAGATAAATAAAATGTAAATACGTAAATAATTACAGCTAGTTATACACAATACTTGTTGTTATGTCTTGTAATATTTTATAGATCTCATAGTGATGTTTTCATATTTAGACGAGCATAAAACACAAGGGAAGCTATTTAGTTAGAACACACTTACACACCGGATGTAGAGTAAAATACTATCTTACAGCATTAACATCCGTCTATCTCTTTAGTGGTGTTAGAGGTCTCAGGTGTGGAACTCCTGAAATGGAATCAGGCAAAAATCAAAGTTAGCGTACAGGAACGTAGTAAAAACTGTACCGAATTCCAAACGAATAGAACGATAAGGGTTACGGTGAAAGTTCCTAGTGAGCGGAGATATTTCCGCTGTATATGAGAAAGAAATCGCGAAAAAACACAGATAACCTAAAAATGTAATCATTGTAGAGAAATCCATGGTATTTTCCTTATTTTCGTGGGAAAAAGGGGGAAGAAAACAAAAAAACAAAAAAAAATTATTTGAAACTTTTGACAAAAACTTTGCAAATCGGAACCACTGAGAAAAAAACGTTTAAAGAAGTGTTAAAGATACTTTAACTCATTGTTTTGAATTTATCACACACAACTTATTTTTTTAACAACCATTTTTTAAATTGATTTTTATATATTCAATGGTTTTGATTCACTGTGTCAAACCTATTAGCCGGTCTTCTTTCGTAGACAACAGCATCACTGATATTCTGAGGATTTTTATTCAAACATAGCAGAAAAATAGATCAGAGACAAGTTCTAGCAACTTCTGAACTCTTCTCCACGAATAGAATTACAAATATTTAATATACTGCACGTGACACATATTTATATTATAAACATGAAAATATGTAATTCGTAGACATACAATTGTAAGTTTAAATTATTTTGTCAAACGGAGGAAAAGATGAGAATGAGGATAGAAAGAATAGAAAGGAAAGAGATAATATAGATTTTATATCAATTCAGTGTCGACTACAAACATTTCCAATATCATGATGTGGTAATTGGTTGGTACATAAAAATTCCTTATGAAGAAAGAGCCTTCGTCAGTGACTCCTGCCTTGAAGGGATGGTTGCGTAGATCTGTCAAATTATGTTAAGTTGAAATAATTAATGACTTTTCAATTATTATTGTGAATTAATTACCAATTTATTAGACCACAACATGTCAATTTTTTAATTTAATGCATTCATCAGTCTAAATGCTACTTTTTTGCGAAAATAGAACAGACCAATTTATCTCCTAACATCCAGATATGTAGTTATTTCCGCTAACCTCGTGACATTAAAGCGATTTTTTTAATTCAACTGAAAATAAGATGTTAATGTTTGATTAATTATTTAAAAGGTTTTAAGGACACACAAAAGAATAGCAGTTGTTAACGAATTTAGAATTGGTAATCCTCGTACAATCGACTCGAATTATGAATACAAATTCATCATGATTCTGTTCTAGGACTCGTTAGTGATGCTAAGGGTCTAAATTTTGAAACTTTGGAGTCGAGTGAGGAAATAAAAATTGATCAAAAGAAATGTCAAAATCTAGATGGGGAGGTACACTAGTCCCATAATTTGATCAATGTCATAAATTTAGCACATTTGATAATTTCAAATACATGTTGATACTCTGAACCGTGCCACTGTTTTGATTTCTGAAGAATTATCTACAAATAATCTTTATCGTAAACACAAACTGAATATAGACCAACAGATAAAGCGTTGACCTATGTAGATACAAAATCTGTGTAGACCTCCCGGAGTTTAAGTCCTATCTGTTTTCATGCGTCATAAGGATAAATTAGAACGATATGAAAGTTACACCTGTGCCGTATTAGTAATTCTTATACAAATTTATACGGTAAATATATAAATCTTAATGTAAACAAATTTACCTTTTAACTTTTAGGTACACGTGATAGAAGACGGTTTGTAAGCACGGACTGCTACAATAGAGAGTTGTTCTCAAAACTATCATAATGATGGTTTAAATAGCTAACTTGTGGTTATTCTCAGTAACGGACCCCTGCAACGTAGATAAGTTCGTGGACTCGCTAAATATCAGTACAAAACGATGGTCAAGTACCATTGGAAGTATCCTTGAGCACATGAGATGTGACAATTTCATAACAGCCGAGATTATTCTCGTGCCTCCTTGTCAATATTTTATGATGCATCCAGAATTTGTTACTTGCTCTTAGCAAGAAGGATATTATAGCAAATCTTTCTGATGAGAACTACAGAAAATAAAGTTATAACACCAACACACCGTAGATCAAATCTCAAATATTTTGTATATTGTCATTCTTATACAGGTTATATCTCCTAGCTAGACGATTGTTTACATTACACCGATATTTCTTCTTTGTTCCATCTGACTTTTGCTATTAATTAAAAAGAAAAAATCATTAAAAGTGATGACGATAAATGTCAAATCCCTGTTACATATATAACTGGTTCAGAGATGACCAGGACGACGATAAAGTTAACGTAATTTGCTCCTGTAATGCCGGGGGTACCTCTTGTATTTCTTCATCTCAAAAAATTGATGAAATAACTATAACAATAACGATGAGTAAAAATATTCTGACTGCTTTGGAACCTTCGGAAAACAGTGGGTCCCGACCTCAGTAGTCTAACAGTATCCAATTTCAATTACTTGTTTGATGTTACTACTGATGCTATGTAAAGAGAAATGAAATAAAAGTTTAAAACAAATGTTTAACACATAGAATCCATAAACCGCATATGAAATTGACAATAGATTAATTTCAAACAGTAAAAATAATGGTGATATTACTTTGTTTGATGAACATGTTTAGTCACAATGACTTTCTTCCCGTCCACTTCACTTGTTTTTAACAACTTCAAACTTTCTATCTATTTATCCATACTTTAAGGAGCCACGGAATCATTTTCGTATTTCTTTCTTTCTTTCTTAAATAACAATAATTTGAAAATCAATTGTTTTTAGTAGTTTATGAAACGCCATCCGCCTACCCAAGGTAAGAAGACAAACAAGTTCACTGAACATATGACAGCGTCATTGACAGCCATTCGCTGTCGATAAATGTAAAATAAAACAAACAAAAGCAAAAACAAACAAAAAAACAAAAAAAACAAAAAAAAAAAAAAAAAAAAAAAAAAAAACAAAAAAAAAAAAAAAAAAAAAACAAAACAAAAAACAAAAAAAAAAAAGATTTTGACGTGTTCATTGTCGATAATTAAATAACTTTTCTGTAACTTAGTTTTGTCTCATAAGTATGCCGATAGTGTTGAATGATCTTAACATAAGCTTTTTAAAGAAAATCCGATAATGGATGTGTTACTTTAGTATGGGTCGGATAGCGTAGTAAACACTATGGAAAATTTAACGGAAGTGAATATTGAAATCAACAAGCTCGCGGTTTGGTTTAGCAATAGCTGAGACCAAAATAACACGTTGTTTACAGGTTTCAGGATTTCCGTAAAGTTTGTAAAATTTACATAAACTATTAATGCCATTATCCTTGTCATGAACCGGAAATTCAAATTATGATTAGCTAGGATAGCGTCCCGGAGTGTTTGTTAATATGTAGGTAAGAATACAGCCCAGTTCTTTCTGATTCTTTCTGGGATTAAAAACCACATCACATGTTACAACTTTTAATGGTGTCCACTCCGGAAAAAGGGCGAAAATTCATCTTTGAACGTGATTTAGATATTATATGGAATTGCACAACAATATTTCCTTGTTCCTATTTTGTAATGAGTGATAATTGATAGTTTCAAATGATAATAGAAAACAAATTAAAATTGTTAATAAAACGCATGTATGCTCTCTATATATGTATACAATGTATATAGTTTGTATGCTCTAATATTTCCTCGTGTTATTTATATCAGTATCGATTTCTTCATTAACGCATAACTTCATGTTAACTTTAAACAGCCTAATACTCCTGTAAACTATAGTGTAGATTCATCATGAATGTCGTTAGATTGTAGATCGACTTCTAAAAGAAATACTTTCATCATACGAGTGATATTTTTAGTCTGTTGTGGTTATCATGTCATATTTTCAGAATTAAGAGTAAAACTGAACATATATGGCTTTATATGACTGTTCTATCTATATCTGGATTAACTACATCAGATATGTATGCACACAACTTCCTGATGTATGATGGAGCGATTTTCAGTTCATATGTCAATCACCTGGCGTGTTCATGCTAATTATAAACGTGATTGACAGGCCTATAATCGATCTGTAATTCACAAGTTAATCCTAGAACAACGGGCCAATCATTTTAGTTCGCATCTTTACCAGGAGTCGTCTTGATAATTTAAAAATGGCAGCGACATCACGATTGACTGCAGAGAAATCAGTTCTAAATACCATTCCTAGTTTTTTTCTAATGAAAAAGCGAGTTTTCTATTCTCGCCAGCAAAACTTTTTAGTAAAAAGTATAACATACATGTATACACGTTCTGTTTACATTGACAATGTCTAGGATCCGAGTACTAGGGTTGTCCGGTACGTCTGCACGTAAAGTCAGCAAAACAGGTTTAATCTGCAGTCGCAATATCATCAAAACGTTGTTAATTGTTGATTAAGTTGAATAATTAGCCGTCAATGAATTTCCGGTCATTGTTCAAATTTAATCTGATGATACATGCAACTATATACAATATGCAGTTACACATTATGGTAACTATTTACGATAAAAATGGATCTATAATACCAAAGTTGTGATGTAGAGTTCCGGGTATCCAGCTTGTGGTGAACAATCCTTTAACGATCTCTCGTTTCCTGTGTCTTTAGATGTTAAATAGTAAGTACTTGAGAGGACCCGATGGCCATGTTGTAAGCCAATCATCGGTTTTATAGCCATAGAGTCTTTATTTCTAATGAGTTGATGAGAAATATATTTACTGGATACTTTTCTTATAAATCAAATACTTAAAATAACATAATAATGGCTCAGTAGGCAAATGAATCCTTGCTTTAAAATAACATGTTAATAAACCGGGGTTTCCATCGCATGTCAGTCGGTGGTATATAAACTAGATGTTGAATATAGTGCAGGTATTGACTATTCAGGGTCTTATTCTCAACAAAAAAAAACATCAAATTTACGAAACAACAAATACATATCATTGGTATGGTTGACAAATTGAGAAAAATAATACCAAAAGTTCATTAGGTACTAACTACTAGTCAAACTCTAGTCTCGATATCAGATCCGTACAGTTGAAATAGCACCGATACAATGACGTCATCTGTGGTTGGACTGCACTGACTTAGACATAGCTAAGTCCGTCCTAGTTGAATTATGTGACTGTTCGTGCGTTAAAGTGCTCTTAAACGCAGCGTCTGACATTCAAAGTTTGTAGTCATTTCTTCATTTGAATTCAAATCATCATCATGGACGTCAGAAACTTCAAATTCACACTAAGAAGCTTCCGGTTCATCGACTCCGAGGTTAAGACCTTGACATGTTATTTCCGGTTCATCGCTGCGTGCGACTTCGTGTCTTGTTTGTTTATTTGACATGTGTGTGATATGATCTGCAACTTGAATTGAAACAGTATATGTTCGATAAAATATAGTAAATAAACATGCATGTGTGTCTCACCGAACAACATTGTGAGATTTCGAGAGATTGTATGTCGGAACTGTTCAAAGCATTGTCTTATAAAAAATGTTGTACTCGACGGCCAAGTTCAGGGGGATACATGTGGATGGAGATCTCTACGAAAGTATTAGAAAAAACACAGTATCATTTATTGCAGTAATTAATCAAGCAATAAGTTAAAGCGTTAAATTGAAACGTCGAATCAGCTTGTTCCATTTAGTAAAATGGCGGAAGTCAACTGATACCCATTGTTGGTGTTCCGAAAATCTGGTGAAATCTGAATGGTGTCACATGGCGCTTGTATATCATACGTTATAAAACTGTGAGGTAATTTGGGTGTGTAATGTCCGTACAATGTCCTTCTGAGGGCTTGTAACTGATTGATATAGCCTGACAATTCGATCTGTTTTAAAAGATCTCAAGATAAAACTTAGCTGTATAACATGTAGCTCTTGTCATTGACCATAACTTGGAAGTAAACACTTTACGGTTCAAAGTCAGGGTCCGTAAAAACAAACAACGCCTTGTCTTATAGAGGCTGCTATCGCATATGTGTCGTCCTGGGGTAAACAAATTACAAAATGTATATCCTTGTTCGTTTTTTATGATTTAGAGTATCAATATTATAATTTTGTTCTTAAAAACGCCTAAAACATTTGATATCTGTTACATATGTATTGTTTGTTGTTGGTTTATTTTGAAAGTTCTATGTCAATCTTTTCTCGTGCTTTTATTAATTTTTATGACAACCTTGCACAGAGACAGAGTTGTAACAGTGCATTGTTAGAGGAAAGCCGTGTCCAAATAACCACTACGCTGATTTCCTGTCCGACAGTTATTTTGATTTTAGAGAATATTTTAGTTCTATAAATCCTACCAAACTTTGAATTTTATTCTGAAGCAGTAACCTACTCTCGTTTTTTATTTTTTCAATCGTGACTTTATAATCACCATGACTTCCGGTTCACCAGAGTATACTTCAGGACCTTGCGACTTGCACTCCCGTTACCGGTTCACCGGGGAGATTTATCTTTAATCTGCATTGTTAAATTGACAAATATTTAAGTTTTTTCACTAAGTCACACTTACAAACGTATAATGGAATGAAACAAACGGCATTATTGTTTCAAAGAAAATGTGTTTTATGTGTCATCCAGTGAAAAAAATGTTTCAATGGAAACAAAACAAAATCAAGATTTACCACCCAGTAAATAAGTTTTCCTATTACTTGTTATTGGTAGAAGTAAATCCCAGTTTGTGTACACGATAACTGATTTTTCTTTTTACCGGTTGTTTAATGGTTAATTGTACATTATGTAATAAGTTCCCAGTTATCTGTTGCAATATTTTGATTATTCAACACGGAATTTTAATTGACTGTAACGATGACCGAGAAGTTCTCGAGAGAGTGGTTGCAGAAGGGTTTTATTGGAAATCGAACTTAGAAATTATTATGTATATGTATGTATGATGTCTACTGAGATTGTGACATTGACATGATCACCAGAATATGAAGCATACTTTCCCGTAGTTTTCTATGATCACCAGAATATGAAGCATACTTTCCCGTAGTTTTATATGATCACCAGAATATGAAGCATACTTTTCCGTAGTTTTCTATGATCACCAGAATATGAAGCATACTTTCCCATAGTTTTATATGATCACCAGAATATGAAGCATACTTTCCCATAGTTTTATATGATCACCAGAATATGAAGCATACTTTCCCGTAGTTTTATATGATCACCAGAATATGAAGCATACTTTCCCGTAGTTTTCTATGATCACCAGAAAATGAAGCATACTTTCCGGTAGTTTTATATAATCACCAGAATATGAAGCATACTTTCCGGTAGTTTTCTATGATCACCAGAATATGAAGCATACTTTCCGGTAGTTTTATATAATCACCAGAAAATGAAGCATACTTTCCGGTAGTTTTATATAATCACCAGAATATGTTTTCTATGATCACCAGAATATGAAGCATACTTTCCGGTAGTTTTATATAATCACCAGAAAATGAAGCATACTTTCCGGTAGTTTTATATAATCACCAGAATATGAAGCATACTTTCCGGTAGTTTTCTATGATCACCAGAATATGAAGCATACTTTCCCGTAGTTTTATATGATCACCAGAATATGAAGCATACTTTCCCGTAGTTTTATATGATCACCAGAATATGAAGCATACTTTTTTTCGTAGTTTTATATAATCACCAGAATATGAAGCATACTTTTTTTCGTAGTTTTATATAATCACCAGAATATGAAGCATACTTTTTTTCCACCAGAATAGTTTTATATATAATCACCAGAATCACTTTTTTTCAGAATATAATCACCAGAATATGCATACTTTCCACCAGAATAGTTTTATATGATCACCAGAAAATGAAGCATACTTTCCCGTAGTTTTATATGATCACCAGAATATGAAGCATACTTTCCCGTAGTTTTCGATGATCACCAGAATATGAAGCATACTTTCCCGTAGTTTTATATAATCACCAGAATATGAAGCATACTTTTTTTCGTAGTTTTATATAATCACCAGAATATGAAGCATACTTTCCGGTAGTTTTCTATGATCACCAGAATATGAAGCATACTTTTTTTCGTAGTTTTATATGATCACCAGAATATGAAGCATACTTTTCCGTAGTTTTATTTTCATTGCTGAGTGAATTATAAAGTAGAAATGGTATAGCTCCAACTTGGACACAAAATATAGTATCATTTGTTTTTTTATGCGGCGAACACTTTCAAAACTAATCTGCTCTACTCGACATAATGTCTTCTTTGCGGCATGTTGCACCCTATCCTCCTCTCTCACCCACGTCACTCCTCTTTTCTCACATATGCACTAATTTCCCGTCGTTCCTGATCCACAATAAACGAATAAGAAAGTATATGTGAGTGATCGTATATTTATCATTACATCTGTAGTAATGTATAATTTGTAGTTCGTTTGATGGTAATGTGGCCCCCGGTCTTGAACTGTTACTTCCTTGTACTACTCCACTCGCATTCATCCGGTATTAATATCAGTAATATACATGTTATCAAATAAAAACAGGTTAGTCACATGGTTCGGCATTACAACAGACTAAGACGTGAAATATAACATATGAACCAGTACTTTTGTTATGATTAAAAATGACGCATGCTTTGCAAACCTGCTGGCAAAACCCGGAAGCTAAGATTGCGTGTTCCTGAATTTAGAAATTTTTCACTCCGGGAAGGATCATGAAAGAAATGCTTTTAATACAAGGGTTATTCATTGTCTAATCATGTGCTTCCTTATATCGAATACTTTTGCAGTCAAAGTCTGCCAAAAGTCAAATACGTCATCTGGGAAACATCAATGTTACAATCACAGGCTGTACAATCTACAAATATTTAATTACGGTTGTCTCCCCTTAGTTGTTTGGCGCCATAGCCTGTGTTACCGATTCTTGCCTCACTGTGCTTTACTCATCAATTGACCCACAGCCATCTAAAGCGAAATTGAAACTTAGAGTTAAATGATTCACATCTGCTACATATAACGTTACCTTGAAGAATTTTATAACGATTTCTATCACGGTTCTGGTTCGTGTTTTTACCTGACATGTCTGCGGGTTGAGTAAAACTAGAAGAATTGATTAATTATATGATAGTTAGTGATATCAAAACTTTTATTGAGACACCGAGTTATTGATGATAGACTTAGCAAAGTCGACATCAATTCAAGAAACAAAGACAAGTCTTATCATAATACTAAAGCAAACTACATGTCGAAGACACGTCTTAAATGGTCTCTCCAAGATATGTCTTATCTTTTTATGAGCGAAAAAATAATAGGCTATATGTAATTCAATCAGACATTTTACCTTCCTATTCTTATAAATTACCGAGTTTTCAAACGCATTATTCAATTATAGAAGCAATTCTCATACACTACAAGCGTTTCGTTGACAATTTTCAAAAGCTTGAGTCTTAACTTCCTATAAAGTTGATCTATCTCCGCAAGTACTCGTATCCTTGTGGAGCTATTAATAGATAAAGAGATGAGAGAGCTAAATTTATGACGTGTTTCGTTTGGAAATGAAGTTGTAATCGTGAATTAGCACCCGCTTAAGTTTTTTATTTAAAACATACGGTTTTCTCGTTTAATGGTCTGTTGAGACCAAACGCCTATACCATGAATCCCTGATATATTTGACAATATGCCACGATGACAGTTACCAAACAAGTTACACCAAAGTGTGTCAACATTTGTCAAATAAAGAATCCATCTCCCTCGTAGAATGTAATGCTTTAAATGGAGTTTATGATAGAAACATGTGTCTCGCATCAGTTGTACTTAAAGGGTGATGGTACCAGAATCGCTGTCATGATCTCGGATACAAAATCAGGTATGACGTTTATATATGCCTGTTTGACCTAAATGTGTCCAACAAAGATATCGGGAAAAATACATTTCTCGTTTCGGCGAATTGGTAATTTGATAGATTTATCGAAACGCTCATGATCAGAGAAAATATAATGTCTCGTGTACGACTGTTTACAGGACATCAAAGCAGCCTCAACACGGTGGTGGCTTACTTCAAATACTATTTTTACACACGTTGCACAAATTGGATTGATCAAGTTGCCCTGATAAGCACCATGCCTCTGATTTGTAAATCATATTCATAAACATTGTCTACGTACATTTAATATAATCATTCGGCAACATTTTTTCAGTGAGAAAATTAAGCTTTTTTGTGGCCTTTTTTTGTAATTTTTTCGGTGGGGGAAGGAAGGGGATAATTACAATTAGACTAGATTGTCATTATACGCTACTTTTAATGTATCAATAACAAAACAAATAGAATTATAGAATTATATGTTTCAGTAATTATTTCATGATTGTTTTACGATCACCAACGTGCTCATGTTCCGTTTTCTAAATCTTTTGTGGTCTTATTATTCTGTTCAAAATTTGTAAAAACAGCAAACCGTAATTTCGTATTCAAGAAATGTATTGATACATAAACTTGTAAGTGTTAGCTATCTAACTAACACAATGCAAAAGTCAATTTTCATTTTTATGCCGAGTTTGTCAGGAGTTCAGCCGTATTTTAACACGTAACAGGAGTTATCTCCCTTTATTAAGATTATAGTACAACTTAATGTCGGATAAGGAAAATAACAACAAAAGTAATCAAATACTACGAATTAATATTTAATACCTTATAAAACAGACTAGATTGTAAATAACATTGTATATATTATAATGTATAAACATTAACAAAATGAAATTGATCACGTTGTACTATACACTTGATGTGAAGTATTTTGGCAGGGTTCCTTCCTTAATAAGGATTATCACGCTAACGGTCATGATTTCAGATTAAATAAATGGTTAAAGTCACATTTGCAGTTTTTCCAACTATTGTCAATAAAGTCGATTTACATTATGTACCATACACATTCGATTGAATTCCAAACACAGTTATATTCCTGTGGCAAAAGTTTATTTAGCCAATCAGAGCACGGCTGTCAGTGTTGTACCGTATCTCGATCATCTGGTCTCCGTTCTGCTCTGAATCCACCACGTGTATCTTTCAATTTGGACTAATTTTGGTTTCATGTCTAAATTTCCTGCAAAATATGAAAGGATGTCTAATGAGTCACATGCTCAGTATACATGTTTAAACTATCACAAACTTGAGAATTGCCCGTTAATCATCATAAACTGTATATCACTAATGACATGTCGGCATGATGTTGTTCTAACTATCAAGCAAAGGCTAGTTAACACCTATAAATCCGTTTATCAGACTTTGTCACACATTGTAACATACTTAACGTTTTAATACTAAGATAACCCTAACATTGAAATCGTTAACTTACCGTTCAATGTAGGCATAATTCGCTCAGTGGCGTCGACGTTGTCAGGATTTGGTCAATGTCATCGCCCACGCCATCGGCCAATAATTGCCGAATCCATCGTGGTTTGTCCGGGGACTCAGGAATGGTACTGAATCATCTCTATGGGGCTGTCCTCATTTGAATCTCGCATTTGGTTTTGGCAGTCCTTGGATAGCTGACGACAATAGGTATTTGTAATACCTTCCCTTGCATAGCACTATTGCGGGGGTGATTTTGGTTTTCAGAAATATCCACTGTTAGAAGCAGATATAATATGAGATATCGTTTTCAATATGACATGAAATGATAAGATGTACTCTGCTAACACCCTCATACTGTAGTTTCACCATCTGAACCAGATTCTTCTGTAGAATAAATTTCTTCATATCCAGAATCACTGGCGAAAACCTGTCCATATTGGGAAGTCAAGTCACATGATTTCCAGTTGGCATGTAAAAGACTAGAGTTCACTGGGTGCTGTGACTGGGGCGCGGAAAAGTCTGTGGTGGTGTTCGAATCACATTTGGAGATGACTATGCCCGGTAATGACATAGAAGAAGATAAGTTTGCTGTAGAGACATCACTGATTTCACATGAGCTGGCACCTAAATCCTTGGCACCTCCGTGACGTCGTTTGAATTTTATTTCCTCTATTGTCTCATTAAGAGTCAACAACTGTTTCATTAGAGATAGGTCCTGGTCCATAAGTCCAGCCTGGAATTAATATGTAAAATTTCTATCAACATCAAAATTAGGAAAAGCTGTAAGATTACTTAAGTATTCTGAATGATAAGATTTTAAGAGTGACATTACATTTCTATTGTACTTCATCAGTACTAATTTAAATAAGATTTTTAAAAATAAAATTTCAAGTGTTATTATGTAGAGACATTTCGTTAAACATGAACAAACGATGACTCATGGAAAATGATTTCTTTGGTGAATTTAAAAACTTACCATTTCTCGTCTTAATTTATCCATGGCGGAATCCATAAAACATTTTGGTTTGTCACTTTTCTCCTCTGTCTTTTTAATCTCTTGTTTTCCCATTTCCTCTTTGAAATTTTCTGTCACTCGTTGTCTGTCCATGTAAAATTCACGGCAGGCGTTTGAAAAATCGATGGAAGCGTAATAATGGTCTTGTTCCTCCATAGCTTGTCCAGACGTCTTGACCATTGTCATAAATGACTACTTGACCAAGACTAGTTATAAGTGGTGGATATCCTCTGATATTAGACTATACCCGTTTATAAACCTCCGAGGTTTTCACAGTCAACCTTAATCCAACCGCTCTATTGCATTTACAGGTGTAATTCTAAATCATTCCTACAACCCACCTGTCTTATATACTACACCTGGATAAAGCTTACCTGTACAAGCTACCAGACGTTCTTGTTCGTAATTGGTCGTTATTATTACGGGGTAAGCTCGACGTTCCAGGTAAATATACATAAAGGTACACAGAATGATTGACACCCTAAATAATCTCTCTAAATTTGCTCACGCTCCGCCCCCTAACCTGATTCAGTAAAGCATAAAATCTATATGATCATGTTTACAAGTTAAGTCCCTATCTGATAAATCGTCTACTTTTCGATCAGAGTAGTACATAAAAAATCTACCAGAGTCTCTATTACATCCCTATACAATTCAGGGGTGTTCAGAATCAGTCATGTCAAGAATTGACATTCAAGCACACAATTCCGTTCCACAAAGCTTCCTTAACGCCTATGACACAAATAAAAATTTAAATCCATTTTCTTTCAAAATTAATTTTTTCAGTGATATTTAATTCCCTTTTTCCTCAATTTTGTTTTTAAAAGGGGATTTTCTCCATGAAAATACAACTGATTGAAATGCACACTGATTATACAAGTAAGCTTGCGATGCTTGGAGGGACTTGGTCCTACAAAACGTGATATTTATTAAATGCATCCAACATATATCTATGTCACTTTAAGTGTAAAACATACTGGTATATTCGTGCTGCACATTGTTACTAGACAATACTTGTACCATGTTCCCAGGTGTTTGATTAATTCAGACTTATGTAGACAGATACCCAATACTACACAGCAAAACGACTCAGTCGTATCGACATATCAGAAAGAAGTTGAAATGTACCTTACGCTATACCAAAAATACCATTATACCGTTATCACCGTTATACCAAGACAGCAAGTATATCTATACGTGGACAGGATAATCAGGAAAACAAGGCGATGTCGCAATAATATAATGTAACAAAGCATTGTCCAGAAGTAAATAGTGCCTTCAAATACAAAAAAAATAATAATAATTCATCAGTTGAAATCATAAGAAAGGAAATTAGATGTATGACACCATAGGTAGGAGGTAGGTAGATAGGTTGGTATGCGGTAGGTAGGGAGGAGGTAGGAGGTAGGGGGAGGTAGGTAGGTAGGTAGAGAGGAGGTAGAAAGGTAGGTAGGTAGGTAGGAGGTAGGTAGGTAGCGAGGAGGTATTAAGGTAGAAGGTAGATAGGAGGTAGGTAGGAAGGAGGTAGGTAGGTATGTGGGTAGGGAGAAGGTAGGTAGGAGGTAGAAAGGTAGGTAGGAGATAGGTAGGTTGGTAGGAGGCAGGTAGGTAGGAAGTAAGTAGGTAGGAGGTAGGAGGAAGGTTGTTATGAGGTAGGTAGGTAGGTAGGTAGGTAGGTAGGAGGTAGGTAGGTAGGTAGGTTGGTAGGAGGTAGGTAGGTAGGTAGGAAGTAAGTAGGTAGGAGGTAGGAGGAAGGTTGTTATGAGGTAGGTAGGTAGGTAGGTAGGTAGGTAGGTAGGAGGTAGGTAGGTAGGTTGGTAGGAGGTAGGTAGGAAGTAAGTAGGTAGGTAGGTAGGTAGGAAGTAAGTAGGTAGGAGGTAGGAGGAAGGTTGTTATGAGGTAGGTAGGTAGGTAGGTAGGTAGGAGGTAGGTAGGTAGGTTGGTAGGAGGTAGGTAGGTAGGAAGCAAGTAGGTAGGTAGGTAGGAAGTAAGTATGTAGGTAGGTAGGAAGTAAGTATGTAGGTAGGTAGGAAGTAAGTATGTAGGTAGGTAGGAAGTAAGTATGTAGGAGATTGCTAAGTAGGTAGATTGGTTGGATTCTTCTTTCCATCACCTCGACCACGTTAGTGACATTCTACCTTAGTAGGTTGTCTCACATACAAACAGTTGTTCTGGAAATGTTTCAAACGCATACACCCGTTTCCCAATGGCATTGTTTAAAGTAGTAAGAAGAAATAGTGTCCTGATTAATAAGGGATACCGTTTTTACTCGGGATCAAATCCGTCTTTGGTCAGAAACCATATTCTCTTAAGTAAAAAACAATTCTGTCTTATGTCATGTCGGGAGCAATTATCAGGTATACACAGAAGTGAATGATATTTCTAATCAGTCAAACTTCTAAATCCAGCAATCAAGACTGACATTTTTAAAATGTCTTTTGTCAACCTTAATCGTAGTTTATCGATATAAAGAACTTTTGTAAAAACATACTTATTCTATTTAGTCATTAGTAATGATGCGATTCGTCAAGCGCAATAGTGAATTTAGTTGCCAGAAATTTGATTCTTTACTCACAGGAAGTTTCATCTCTGAGGCGCCATACTTACCACCTTTATGTCTTGGTCAAGGTTGTATCTAATGAGGACCAACCTTGTCCTTTATACGGAGAATTGGTCTCCATAGTCAAGGTCCAAAGTCAGTTCATTTTACCAGGGTAAAATATATAAGAAATTATAGTTAGTATATTTTACAATAAACAGCACTGTTCATTCTCAGAAGTTAAAATATTAAACAATTTGGTTTCATCATATACCTCAAAGATTTCAATATACGTAATAAGGGCATTTATAGCTATACTTTAGCTACTCGGGGTATTATATATCTAAAATAAGTTTTCTCTTTGAAATAACCTGTTGTGTTTGCGTGTTTGTCGGCATAATAGTATTTCAATTTCAACTTGCTTTTGAATTAATCTTGATAAAAATACGAGAACAATTCTTTATACGCCTATCAAAGAACATTTAGAGTACAAAGTTGACCAACGTGACGGATTAAAGTGTATGTGACTTTCCACTATACAGCTGGTATATATTTTTAGACTTCTAACGTTCTTTAACATGTACTTTGAACTTTCAGATGATAAGTCTTATATATATATATATGCATTCCTGACTGAAGGCTATATAAGTCTCTTTCTGCTGCAGGTGAAGGCTGAAGTTAAATACGTGTACTTTACATTATTGAATTGTTTAACAATGAAACAGTGCTTGCGTCCTAATTGCGACAGCACCTCTAACAAACCAAATGAAATACATTACACGCGTCGGTGTTTCTCTACTGTCTACCTAATGGTGACCTATCTTTCAAGTTTTCAAGTGTTGCTCATATTCTTGTTACTGGGTCTTTTTGTTGTCTAAAACGCTTCTTGAAATTCCTGGCACTGAAGGTCTGGCTTTCAGATGTACCAGTAATACTCACCTTCATTCTTAAATTGTGTTTATTCCTGGAGCTGAAATCAATTCACAACCTATCCAGTGCTATCGCGGTTGTATTCTTACCATCCAGTGTTGTCGCGGTTGTATCTTTACCATCCAGTGCTGTCGCGGTTGTATCTTTACCATCCAGTGCTATCGCGGTTGTATCCTTACCATCCAGTGCTGTCGCGGTTGTATCTTTACCATCCAGTGCTATCGCGGTTGTATTCTTACCATCCAATGCTGTCGAGGTTGTATCTTTACCATCCTTGTTGTCGTTGTTGTATCTTTACCATCCAGTGCTATCGCGGTTGTATCTTTACCATCCAGTGCTATCGCGGTTGTATTCTTACCATCCAGTGCTGTCGCGGTTGTATCTTTACCATCCAGTTCTGTCGAGGTTGTATCTTTAGCATCCAGTTCTGTCGCGCGTGTATCTTTACCATCCAGTGCTGTCGCGGTTGTATCTTTACCATCCAGTGCTGTCGCGGTTGTGTCTTTACCTTCTAGCGCTGTCGCGGTTGTATCCTTACCATCCAGTGCTGTCGCGGTTGTATCCTTACCATCCAGTGCTGTCGCGGTTGTATCCTTACCATCCAATGCTGTCGAGGTTGTATCTTTACCATCCTTGTTGTCGTTGTTGTATCCTTACCATCCAGTGCTATCGCGGTTGTATTCTTACCATCCAGTGCTGTCGCGGTTGTATCTTTACCATCCAGTGCTGTCGCGGTTGTATCCTTACCATCCAGTTCTGTCGCGGTTGTATCTTTACCATCCAGTGCTGTCGCGCGTGTATCTTTACCATTCAGTGCTATCACGGTTGTATCCTTACCATCCATTGCTGTCGAGGTTGTATCTTTACCATCCAGTTCTGTCACGGTTGTATCTTTACCTTCGCGCGCTGTCGCGGTTGTATCCTCACCATCCAGTTCTGTCGCGCGTGTATCTTTACCTTCGCGCGCTGTCGCGGTTGTATCCTTACCACCCTTGTATTCGTTGTTGTGCCCTTACCATCCAGTGCTGTCGCGATTGTGTCCTTGGGAAAGAAAATATTCGTGAATTAAATGAAGTTGATCTTCCGCATGATGTTCCCAACTCTAGATGACCTAGATCGTTCACTGGACGATTAATTCATATTGGCTTGTGTCAATAACTGTACTTCATTTATATATATTTTATATTCGGGGATAGTTTTTATCGATCGTCATAGTGATACCATTTAACAAAATTCTGCTTCTTCGAGCGGGAGCTGGACTTGTTTGATGCACGCTAGTTTGGCTGTTGGTTCCGTTTTTGTATATCTTGTTCTCCTTTGAGAAAGTAACATTAAATGTACTAGATTTGACTAACCAAGATTAACATGGCGGGTGTTGTGGGTGAAAGCAGAAGACTCCTCCGTAAAATCTGGTCTTATTTATCCCCGTGTTCATATTTTACCCTGGTTTTAAAGAATCTGAGTCGCGATTATGATTATGTTCATATGTTTGTATTTCCTTGCTGTTTTTGTTTCTGATAAAAGAGAAACGTTATTGTCGATGGTACTCACAGGGAGCATGTTCAACTTTTCTGCCAATGTTTCCCGGGAAGAATCCTTGAAAAGGTACTATGCTGTATTTTGTGAAATACAGACTCTCAATTGTGATTAAGCGAGGTTATTAATATTGATAAAGTATATAAACGGTCTATTAACAAGGCAAATTAGGAAAACAGTTCCAACAATGTTGATATTGGACACAAATGATTTATTATCCAATCACTTTTGTGTACAAAGGGTCGTCGTCAATTAAAATGATCGATCGTTGTTTACAGACAATGTGATAAGGAGGTGAGACAACTCTAATTAACGGTAATGAATTCAAATTAACTGACGATCACCAAACTTGTCAGATCTGTAAACACAACACGATTGATGACGTTCAGTGATCGCAAGTAAAATCATGATTGATAAATAATTGTTTATATTTATGTACACAGACATGTGGCTTATCATATTCTTTATTTGAGTACTAATTAACACTTTAAACTATGGTCACAGTCAACAATTATGATATATACATTTACTATTTAAACTATTGTCGCTTTAATTATATTCCATTAGCAAAGAGCAAAGACAACAACCATATTTACATTTTAAGTACACAATTTATTTTTTTGACAAGTGATCAGTCAGTGAGAAAACAATCCCTTTATTTTTCTGAATCGGAGATAATTGCGTTGCCGTATTAATTAGCCCTTTGAGCCGTGACTGGCCAGTGTTCTATCCCTTACGTCTATAAACAATACTCTTCATTGACTTTTATTCTTTTGTGTGACAGTGTATATGTCGAACCTTTCAATGCTTTGTATTACAGCTATGAATATGTCATTATCTTAGGAATATACACTATTTTTGTATTAGAAATATGTCTTTCATGGTAGCATTAACTTAAGTTAGGAAACCACTTAAAATATTTGTATCATGTCTTTTACTTTGTTTTGTAGCACATGATGTAAATATTTGTAAAACATTTACCACAGTTTGTTTTGTAGCAAGAATAGCTCAACAGAGATTGTGTTTTCGTTCTTAAAATGTTACTTCAGATACATGTAGATAGTCTTGTGTGTGTAATATCTGTACTCCTAAGCAGATGGTAGGTGCACAGCTATTATAAATTTGGCCGAGGTAGATGGTAGGTGCACAGCAATTATAACGTTGGCCTGGGTAGATGGTAGGTGTACAGCTATTGTATATAAGCAAAAGAAAACAAAGGACAACAGTTTTTGCGTGTTGTATTTATGATAAAGATGTAAAAGTAAAAGTTGGTGACATCACTAATTTGAATATGTGACATTAGATAATGAAATTGGGTCAGTGGAAATGTTGATACTAGAATGTCGAAGGACAACACGTTATCGTTTATACCTTAAAGACAAAGACCGTCGTAAAGCAGGTATTGTGTTAAGTATGCTACAGATGACCTCCGAGGCCGACCTGCAGACCGCCGTGACATGCTGCAGATTGGCATTACTCCTGAAGTGTTTTTACCTGTCAGGAATATTGTTCATGAGCCTTTGATGTGACTTACCTGTGAGACTACCAGGACAGGTAGACGGCCACTGGTCCTGTTTACTATCTGTCACAGCCACCACAGGCTGTTGGTCATTCTAAATAATTAGCCACACATAAATATGTCCGCATTCACTGGACTCTGCGATATGTCATCTTCTTTCGCCTTTTTGAAGTTGTTTTCTTCCACCCAAAGTCAAAAGGTCATAGTGGTCAGTCCATAGGCTATGGTATATAAACATGACAAACCAAATAGTTTACATATACATGTATGTAAATATGTTGTAGGAACGACAGGGCGATATCAAAGACAGGGAAATATCTAAGACAGTGAGATGTCTAAGACAGGAAGATATCTAAGACAGAGAGATATCTAAGACAGGGAGATATATAAGACAGGGATATATCTAAGACAGGGAGATATCTAAGACAGTGAGATATCTAAGACAGGGATATATCTAAGACAGGGAGATATCTAAGACAGTGAGATGTCTAAGACAGGAAGATATCTAAGACATGGAGATATCTAAGACATGGAGATATCTAAGACAGGGAGATATATAAGACAGAGAGATATCTAAGACATAGAGATATCTAAGACAGGGAGATATCTAAGACAGGGAGATATATAAGGCAGGGATATATCTAAGACAGGGAGATATATAAGACAGGGATATATCTAAGACAGGGAGATATATAAGACAGGAAGATATCTAAGACATGGAGATATCTAAGACAGGGAGATATATAAGACAGAGAGATATCTAAGACAGGGAGATAACTAAGACAGGAAGATATCTAAGACATGGAGATATCAAAGACATGGAGATATCTAAGACAGGGGGATATATAAGACAGGGATATATCTAAGACAGGGAGATATCTAAGACATGGAAATATCTAAGACAGGAAGATATTTAGGAAGATATATAAGACAGAGAGATATCTAAGACAGGGAGATATATAAGACAGGGAGATATATAAGACAGAGAGATATATAAGACAGGGAGATATCTAAGACAGGGAGATATATAATACAGAGAGATATATAAAACAGGGAGATATATAAGACAGGGAGATATATACGACAGTGAGATGTCTGAGACAGGAAGATATCTAAGACATGGAGATATCTAAGACAGGAAGATATCTAAGACATGGAGATATCTAAGACAGGGAGATATCTAAGACAGGGAGATATCTAAGACAGGAAGATATCTAAGACAGGAAGATATTTAAGACAGGAAGATATATAAGACAGAGATATATCTAAGACAGGGAGATATATAAGACAGAGAGATATCTAAGACAGGGATATATAAGACAGAGAGATATATAAGACAGGGAGATATCTAAGACAGGGAGATATCTAAGACAGGAAGATATCTAAGACAGAAAGATATATAAGACAGGAAGATATCTAAGACAGAGAAATATATAAGACAGGGAGATATCTAAGACAGGGAGATATATAAGACAGGGAGATATCTAAGACAGGGAGATATATAAGACAGGGAGATATCGAAGACAGTGAGTTGTCTAAGACATGGAGATATCTAAGACAGGGAGATATATAAGATGTCTTAGACAAGGGAAGAAGGACCCACATTATTACACCAAACATATCATACAATCGAATGGTTTTGAAATTCTTGATATTTAGTCAAAGAAAACGCAATTATTAAACTAACGAATATGTATATATTTCAAGACATTTGTCATTTTTATCCCGGGAAAAATCAACCAGTAGAAGTACACCAGGGTTGTTGATAGAGTTCTGCCATTCTCTATCGTAAACTATCATTTCATTGACGATTACCTAATTATATATCATACTGCTAATTAAAAAAGTCACATTTGAATAGGATTTTGTAGATACATGATTCGTTTAAAATTGGTTTTAAAACTATAGAGCATGGGCTGTTACATTTAAACAAATACCTTATACGTATTTTTTGCACTTTCTTCACATCCCTATTCTTATACCAAGAATTATTATGATATACAAAGCAGCCATAGTTCCATGTAGGCAAAATAGAAAGACGGTCAAAATTTGATGACAAGGCTCTAAACCATTGCTTTCTTATAACCCATGAACATAAACGACATCTTACATATTGTAGAATTTCTGCTGATTCAGACCATTATCACGATGTTTACAATCAATTAGGGGCCAAAATCGCCCTTAACTAGATTATCCTTCCTACAGTAGATGTTATTTATTATTGTATATGCAAAGTACCTATTTTAAAGTTGTTGTAATGTGGAAATCTTACCCCTGTTCGTATCTTACCCGAGAACCACGTTACAACTGCTGCACTTGCACTTGTATAAATGCACAGGGGGAGACTTGCCACTTGTTAGTGCAGGGCGTTGTTTACATTGATGTGTCAGTATATTATAACTGTAAACATTGTACTGACAGCGTTTATAAGGTATGAATGCACCAGTGACAAGCGAATCCATCATCACCCCAGCATACACCCATTTCTCAAGCGCTAACACACCGATCTGTTAGCTTTTACAGAAAAGTAATTTTAAAAACAGTGTCTTTTCTTCGATTTTTATAACGGTTTTGATTTTTTTTTTTCATTTAACGTCTTTTTTTTAAGTTCTCAATCAACTTTTTGGAAATGAATTCAAGGTTGGAGTGCTGATGTGAGCAAAATAATGTGCCAACAAAAGGGGGTCTCCATGTAGAATGCCTTGCTATATTCTTAACACTATATAACTCTGTACATACAAACTGCAGATTCGCCAGGTGAGAGATCTTATCTGTGAACATTGTACATGTGTCAGAAGGCACTGTGTTAAAGAAGAGTGCTGTAAAAAAGTTCAAAGTGGTGCAAAATGGTGAGTTCACACGATGCGCCGGTTGAGTGCGGGTGCATTCACGGGTACACGGCGAGTGTGTCCTGGGTGGACAGTGTTGCAGTGTGTAGTATATGTAGGGGTGTTGTTCGGGACAAACAGTCTCTTAACTGTCCTTATCTCGCCATCAAACTCATAACTGTACTATATACAGTCTCGTTCAATAAAACCAGTTATATTTTACAGAGTCCTTAAGCTACCATGTCTGTAGCCCCTTTGTTTCACAGCGAAACCTTTCATAAGATTTTTGGAAGAAAATTTAATGATTTAAACTTAAGAACCCATTTATTTGCAAAAAAAAGTAACATATTTTAAAAATATACATTACCAGTAAATGAATTTTGACATGTACTTTTGATGACAAGTCGTGATGTTTTCAAATAAAGTCTGGACTGTTTCAAAGACGACAGTGATAACAGTTACCAAAACACAATGCACAAGTGTTCAAATTTACAATGAACCTTGCTGCAGTAAGAAAACACCTTTGCAGATCTGAGTTTGTTGAAATAACAGATCAACTCAGTTGAAACGATGAAAACATATAAGATATGTAATTTATTGATAATAATAGTATTTATGCAATGATACTTATTCATGATATATATATTTTATATAGATATATGACTGATTGCTCATTTAACGACAAAAACTCCTTCCGCAAAACTAGACTTTGTTAAATTTGTTATTCAATAACATTTCAATTACCCCTTTGTATAATCGGAATGGCCTTAAACTTGAGCAACAGAAAACATTACCATTAGTTTTTATCACATAGCACGTGGTCGGGTCATGGACGAAAAATAAATTAAAGGTTTTTCACAACTGTGCCTATAGTGCTTGTTTATTTCAAACAAAAAATGTGCCGATTTAGTTGTTATCAGATATAACTATAAAGTCACATAACCCATTTGTCCTTGGTCACAAATGTAAGAAAACATTTGTCGGTTTTTTTTTCAAGCTTTTGATACATTTTAATAAATATGTTATACACATAGGTACTTCACAGCGGTATTTACATGTAAGTAATCTTATTTTTTGTTAAATAATTTGTACATACAGATACTACACAGCGGTATTTACATGAAGGTAATCATACATTTTAATAGATTAGTTGTACATACAGGTACCACACAGCGGTACTTACATGAAGGTAATCACACATTTTAATAAATTAGTTGTACATACAGGTACCACACAGCGGGATTTACATATAGGTGATCAGTACTTCTTCATTTCTCTGTAGAAGTTTGATCATATAACATGTAGAGCTTATCAAAATGTTTAATTCCTATTTTCTTTCTTAATTCAAGTAATCTACATTCATTTCCACGTTGAACTTTTGCCATCCAATTTTATCAAACACTTTCCCTGTAATGATTTCTCTATTTCTCATTTTGACGTAAGACTTCGTTCGTAACTCTCCTACCAGAATAGCGTTACATAAGTACAGGGATATATTACAGGTCTCTAATCCGGGTATTCACTTATTAGAAATTAAATAGCAATGAAGCCTAACGGTGTAAGATGATGACTTGGTAGAATTGATCGGCTCTATTCAGTATAATGGTGAATTCAGACAGCACTTCATTCTGTGGATGGACCGGTCAGTTGGTCATACTCAAATGATGACGTAACATAAACGGTTTTGTCCTGTCATCGCCATGTAATAGTCAGGGATTTAGAGAGAAGGATGAAAGCATCAATGTTATGTCTGGTTCATTAGGTACAAGTGTAGAGGTAACAGGTAAACCAACAGACGGGTGTTACCTAAACCCTGTCTGACACCTGAGATGATGGAGAGTTTCGTCCTGATGAATGAGGTGTACGCGTTGACAGGGCCGGGTACCGTTAGAGTGGTAGCGGTAGAAATAGTCTGTATCTGGTACCAAATATTGTGTCCACCCTGTACAGCACCATAATGTGCAGCAACGACAGACTACTCACATATCGACTATGGACTGAGGAACAGAATTTTCGTCTGAGAATTGTGAAAATAAAAAAAAATACATTGGTTCCCGACACAACAACCAAGCAAATCCTTGTCAAAATATTTAAAACAAACGCTGAATTAATAGTCATCCGTGATACAGCAGAGAAAAAAATCACTGGTCCCAGTAAATTTTGCTCACGTTCATGGATGTTTTATGATCGGAAAAAACAAAGACGTATCCTTTTGTTGTAAATATTGATAAAGCTAGAGAGCTATAGACGTCGTTTACGTGTTTAACATACTTTACGTTTACATACCTATTCACTGTTAGTCTAATAGTGGTTATAAATTGTTACTGAAACTTTGTAATTTTAGAGACAATTATTTTCACTCTTGCTATATTAGTCTGAAATTGCCAAACACCTGTGTCTCCAACACAAAGGGCACCACTCGAGATGGTACGCGTTACAACAGGTACATAAAAAAGGAGAGTAAATCTACTCTCTCGTATAGTCAAATACAAAAATAGTTTGTGCAATTGATAGTAAATTGACCACTCGGTACATTAATGTATTGAGACAGGGGTCATTAGGCTAAATCAGCCGCGCACCTGTTCTTCAACTTTGACAAACCAAACGGTAACATTACAAGCATCGTTAGTTGAATAGAAAAGCGCACAATTGCTAAGGTGGGCGGACTCCAGGTTAGCTCCACGGTGTGTAATCGAGAGAAAAAAAAACATCTACCAACGCACTTTCAAACAGATAAACCATCAATGTTGTATTTTTATTTGACGAAGGAACGCATATTCGATATAGATTTTTTAGCGCCTGATCTCTCAAATATTTTAAAATTACTTCACAAAACCTGTGTCATGCTGGTGCAAGATAACTATACTTTGGGGTTGGTGTTAGAAACCACCTAAGCCACCTGGAAGTGTTTCATCCCTTGACCTTTCACTATGGATCATTAGGCAACCATTATCCAATGTCGTCTGCTACCTGATATTTTTCGCGCCCCGGGTGTCAGACACAAACTACCAATCGTCCTAATATATTGATCGATTATATCACGGTTACGTCAAGTCGTCTGAAGTCCCGAGACTTATCCCTAATTGAGACTCATCTCGTGAGGTAAATTTGTATAACTGACGAGAGGATAAAGAGACTTCTCGTTTTAACGAGGAATAACGAGGGAACCAAAATGACGAAATATTACGTCATTTTTTTTTGGTAAATGTCACACAGTCTCATAATGCCGTAAAAGTGCTAAGTCATCTTTACAAATGCGTCAGACGACACCGTTATTTTTTTACGGTATTCTCTAACCGAGGTCCCGAATTTTTACCCCCACAGGCCCTTGAGAAAGTGAATATATCTTCCCTTTCAGAAATAATCTTATTTCAGATGCCCTTGGATATTGTAAATGATATATTCTATGTGTTTAATTTGTAATTTCATCTGTTTATATGGAAGTGTCATATAACTTGAGGTACCAGCACCTGAAAAGTGCGTGAACGACATTGTCGATTAGACATGGTACCTTGCGCGCCGCGACATTTGTCACAAAGGAAAAATTAATGTATATTTAATCAATACATCTAGATAATTTTAAATTGATAAAGTGCATGTTTTACTATACTATAACAATGGAAAATATCTGCTTATTTGCAAGTAAGGTTCAAGTTGGAATTTATAAATTGAAATTCTCAGTGTTCATTGAACTCACATAAAAGACATTACGATTGGTGATTATCTGTTTGGTTGTTAGTAAGGATATGTATTTCAAATATGACGCTTCTGAAAGAAATTGTTTGATTGAAATAAGAAAAAAATTATATTTATCATCTCATGAAATTTTAAGCTGTCATTTTATTAAAGAAGAGAGCGGCAAAAGAAGATAAATGAAATGAATTCTTTCATAAAATTCAAAATGTTGGAAAAATAGATTTAATGGTCCATGATATTTGATATTTTTTGTATTTCCTGAGTAATACATAATTAGGAAAATAGATGTAGACAGAAACAAATCTGGAAATTTGGTCCGGATATGTATAGCTACTTCCTGTCTAACTATTACCACGTTTTTGAGGGAACCAAATATGTTTGAAACTTTTGTCAACTTTTCAGTGATTGTAATATTTATTCGATCTGAATTGGTTACTCATGATGCCAACTTAGTCGCTTTGTAAGGAATTGTGTGGTTAAATCACTGGTATTGATTGAGGAATGCTTGCATATTACTACATCATAAAGATCGTTTTCAAAACATTTTCTTGTTGAATTAGTTATTTGACCGAATAGGTAGTATAAACATGATAATAACTACTTAATCGTCTGTAAAATGACCTCATCTTTACCAAACATTTACCAGGACCCACCCCTGAGTCCTGACCAATGGTCTACTGTTAATTAGGTAGGGAACAATCGACCGAGTACAGGTGTTCTCCCAAGCGTAGCGGTCAATTAGGATTAACTAGGTGACACTAATTAGATAATTAGACAGTGTACTCACTTAGCTAGGCTTTGATTATGTGGTCAGGTGGTCAGTCTAACCAATTTCACAACCATAGCAAGGTTACTTACGACCTACCTAGCGGTATCTCTAAAATCAGGAGATTGCTCTAATTCTGATCCATACGATCGGGAGGCGGGCATTGGGAGGGAAAATCGGGAAACTCCCGATGAAATCGGGATAGTTGGCAGGTATGTAAACGGCAATTTCATCTATATATCTTTGGTAGTATAACTGGATAACCAGGTAGCAAGAAGCTATCTATATACATACATATTTAAGAAATAAATATAAGGCTAATGATATATAAAGAAGTAGTAAACTTTATTTATAAGTGAAATGTCTGCCAAACACTTTATCACATTCAATAATACCTCTGACAATAATATGACGTATCTACTCTTGATGGGAGTGACAAGCGTTTCTGTGAAGGTGATTCGTCACATGCTTGCCAGAATATACATATGTAACTCTCATTAGAATAGATAACGTTGTTCAATTATTCAGTTTTGTCTAAATATAAACATACAATATAAAATAATTCGTTATGTAGGCGCCACAGTATAATCAGGAAAACTAGAACATTTTCTATATTTTCAAGCGCAATGTGAATTAAGAGGACATTGTAACACTGTCGCCAACAGACATAACACCCGAAGTCGCTATTTAATGTAACTGTACACGAACAAAATAGATATGTTTATCTACGGAAAAGAAAAAAACAAGATTGTTTATTTGCACATTTTTTACAGTAAATTGAAAACACATTAATATTGACACAATAAATATTATAATTTGGATGAAAATAAAATTATTATGCATATTTAACTGTAACAAATACACAGAAGCTTGTTGTTTGAAATGGGTGGTGTCAAAACAGTGCCATGTTAATAATAGATCTTTAAATTATAATTTGTAAACTATGTCTGCAAAAGTGACTTGGGATTTAAATAATTGTACCAGTCGTCCAACTTAAACTGGATTTTCATGTAGTAAAAAATCAAAATAACTCTCTATGGATTTAAGGACAATTCTCGAAGTTGACAAATTAACTTCTTGTTTTGTTTGTTTGTTTAAAAAACATAAGGTGTATTCGGCTTTTATAATTTATAAGGCTTTTGTGATTTAAACATGTCGTAATGACTTTTAAATTCCGACAATGAAATATCTAGTTTCCGGTCTGTTTATAGAAGACTTGAATAATAAGACTAAGAATATATACCGATTATCGTTAACTCCAGTCGCAAAATGTCACACAGAGAATTTATAGTGCACAGGCGTTCTGTAAGTACCATGCATTTTTATTGATATTATTTGATTCAAATATAAACAAAGTGTTTTAAAATAAAACTTGACACAATAGAAATTGGGAAATGCCATGTTGATATAAATGTCAAAAGCGTGTGTTATGTCACAGAACGCTATATCCTCAAATACGGTTTTGTCGATTGATGTTATTTATCGAACTAACGTACTGCAAAAATCTAATATCCTTCCGCCCTATAGAACAGGTTCATGAACAACAGGTAAGGTATTGTGCACACCTGTTTTTTAATTACAGGTGTTCATCACATACCTGTACAGGAAGTTTAATGGAAACTGTTTTATACCAAGATCTTACTATAATGACGAACTCTACATGTCCTTGTATTTATTTTCCGATGTCTGTGCTCGTTTTCCGTCACCATTATGAATAAGATAATATACTTTAGGCAATAGTGATGTACCCTGTTTATAGGTATGTATTCATGACGTTAACGAATTTGCATCAGCTGATCTTGTAAGCCGATAATGTTTCTCTCCACTCATGATCAAAGACCATTTACTTATGAGAAAGTACTCAGTACCATGACACGAGCCAACAATGAATAGGCAAGTAAGAATAAACAAAAGACAGAGCAAAAAACAAGTATGACAATCTGTGTTTGAGTAGATGTAATAACGAAGACAAAGGGGACTGGCAATTTTGAAAACTTTGAGAGATAACAGATCAATTCACTGCTTCCCCTCAATTTGATTTTAGTCTGCGATGATTAAAGCCTGTTCGGTGATTTAAAATATTGCTACTTTTTGAACGTTTAACCTTTAAACAGATTACCTCGGCGAAAGCTGATATGAGTAATCATTTACAAAAAGACATAAAACGATACAGAGTGGGAAGAATTTCTGCAAACTCATAGTTCACATAAATTATTGTGATCTTTACCTTAAAAAATGTTTAAATGACTTGCTTGCATCTTATTGTCAAACTCTCAAATGAGTCAGTGGATGGGGCTAATTGAGAAGTGATTATACATCGACTTTAAGTTGATAATTTGTCTTCAAAGTCCATGTTTTTTCCCAAATGCAAGCACTTATGTCTCTGCATTGACGTCTCTATTCTGCACTAAGCCACACAACACAGACTTATTACGAGAAGTACATATATATCTCATGACAATGTTGTATTCCCAATGTTAATTTCTCATTACTTCATTTCAGAAGGTAATTTCTGTTTCCACTTTCTAATTATTGCGTCCCAAATGAAGATACTAACATGAAATGTCATGCTGTAAAATAATTGGTTTTCCTGAGGTTTATTCTCATTGTTTACGTGGGTACACTTAATACTCACAATTAAATGTCCATGTACTATAAGAATATATATAAGAAAGTTAATACAGCTCTTATATTTGTTTACAAAATCAAGTGTTCCTTTTTTAAAATCATGGATATTGATCCCTACGAAAATATGATTTTACAGCATTAAGATTGATTCAAAATAAAGTTTTAAAAGTCATAAAACCTTATATTTGATATTTTTATCTCATAAATATTATTTGCCTACTGTAATAACAGATAAGTGAGTAATTCAGAATGAAGTGTTACTTCATGATGAGGAAAAAAATTAACAAGCGGTACTAGATGTTAAGCCTTACTTTTGGACAGAAAAAACACAGTACCAACAAACACGACACCACAACCAACACGAGCATAACACGGAGAGAGCAAAAATAATACTCTACAATAAATAACACACACAAAACCAAATTTAATGTGTCAACAAAATTAGATGAAATCCGTAAATAATGACGACATAAAGATAAACAGCGAAAACAGATGTTTCTTAAAAAGAAAAATTATGGAAAAGTTTGTTCGGCAACACCATGTAATGTCTGCCTTTATATTCAGGAAGAACATATTCAACAACACACTAATGCATAATAACAGAATATTGAAGTTGGTTAATCATACAGGACCCGGAAGTAGCAGCATATGTTGACGTTAATGTCTTTAGTGTAGATTTAAGTCTATTAATAGTAATCCTTGTGTACCACATTACATAAGTGTCATTTTCTTTGTGTTAAGAAATTTTGATATCTCTAAATGAAGGCATGCTACGGAATGGATGTCTTACATACAATACGGTATACACAGTCTTACGAAATCCTAATGATGGAAAGGCATTGCCCTATACATACAGCTCTGTGTAAAGCATTTTATTCGACTTGCTGCGGGACATTAGTAATAACACATCAATCAGTGTAGTCTAAGGATCTATTACTCTTATTTACATGAAGTAAATGCAATATATGTAAAATGTTTTCTTTATACAGGTGTTTCTGGCCTGAGTGAAATACACATTTCTCTAATATACAGAGCCATGTAATTAGTATAAATATGTTCTGTCTTCCACACTAATTTATATATAACTCCTTAATAATGACTGTCTCTTTGCATTGTGTACTTATAATCTGTTACTCTGGCCTGTGTAAAATACACATTTCCATGTTATACTGAGCCATGTAATTAGTATATATATATGTTCTGTCTTCCATACTTATTTCATGTATAACTCCTTAATAATGACTGTCTCTTTGCATTGTGTACTTAAAATCTGTTACTCTGGCCTGTGTAAAATACACATTTCCATGTTATACTGAGCCATGTAATTAGTATATATATGTTCTGTCTTCCATACTTATTTCATGTATAAGTCCTTAATAAAGACAAGTCTCTGTGCATTGTATACACAAAATTAACAAAGAAAAGTTAATCATAGATATGAACATATCAGTCCTACAAGAATTATTGTCAATAAACTACCAATTATTTAAACATTAAAGTACTTCCTGTTTTATCTAGTCAACTTTTTGCTAAACATTTACATTCAAAAATGAATTTTAAGTGGGAAAATTAAATGGTTATAAAATAGTTTTATGGGAGATAATTGACATAGAATATGTTTTCACAGCTGTTAAGTTCATGGACACCCGGCTATGAGTCGGGTTATTGGCATGATCATATCAAAACCAATTTGTGAACTTAAGTTATTGAAATTACCGGATAGACGAGCCCTAAACAGTCTGGATGTCGTATAGTCTAACACCATTTGTAAATCAGACATGTATTCTCTGTCTTAGATAGAAATGCACTATTCGTTATCATGTATATTCCCTGCATATAGAAATTTAATCCAGACCTTCTAAAATGATGTTTTGAATGATGCCATTTTTAATGGCACTGTTAATTTGTAATCAAGTTTGGTATATAGATATTAGTTCTATGTGTGTGTGAACAAACTTGTTTTTGAGATTATCATGGAACTTGATACAGAGGTGTTTAAATGATTTTATATGAAAGAAGGAATCTGTTGTAAGTTCTCATAGATCTTATTGTAGATATGGTTTTATTAATCGTTTGATTTCAATAAACAAATACCATATCAATACTTTTGAATTACCCACGTTTCTCTTACATATTGAAACCGAATACTGAGAGTTGTTTTGGGCGTCAGGTAACTGTGAAAGTTCTTGGTACAGATAATGTTGTTTATTCTTATATGTAAATTAGCTTGTTGTCAATGGCCTTAAATCAAAATAACTACATCATTGTGGTAAATATCGTATTTCGAAAGAACTTCCATCGTTGATGAAGTGACCCGAACACTGGACACGGTTGCGTAACACCTACCTGGTGACCTCAGCAGACCCAAACATATGGTGTGTACTTTAACATCGTTGTGTTTTGTGTCTGTACTTTTCTATGCTTACATACATGAAAGGAGATGTGTTTTTACCGCCTTATAACAACAGGAACGTTGTATATGTTGTACGTGGGACGATGATGACATCATCATACAAAGTTGGAATTAAAATCACACCAGTTTTATTGTAAGTTAAGTGTAATTAAATATAGTAAAATATATTTAAATTATCTCAAAATCATCATAGATTTCCATGATTTCAGAATCTAGAGAAAAAAATTTTTTTTTTTGGGGGGGGGGGGGGGGGGAGAGGGTGCGAGGGTATGTAGGGAGAAGATATTATGACTCAAAAGACACCAAGACACCAAAAATATACTTATAAGGACAATTGTACGTTTAAGAAAACTGAATCAATCAAAACACAAAGGAACATAATGTACAAGACTAAAGTGTAAAGTACAAGACTAGGCATACAGGAAGAGCAACATTTATCTTCATGCATTGTGAGTACTTCTTTTTATGCGAATCGAAATTATATGGTTGTTTTGCTATACTAGGGATCGAATCAAAATTCTCTGGTTGTTTTGCTAGACTTAGGATTGAAATCTTCGTCAGATTTAATGTTAACAACAGATTAAATCTTTGTCAAAGTTACAAACAAGATTATCTTAAGTGTGATATAAATTACACATATACCTACATCATTGTTGTAATCCTGTTTGATCTTTTAATTATAGATGGTGTCAATGCCTAATGTGAGTAATGTATTTATTGTAAACTGCGTCCGATAATTTATTTGTGATAATCTTGTTGTTTTGAATAAGAAAAAAAACAATGACACAAGCAACATAAACGCTCTCATCAGGTGAAAAAGTACATGTGAATTTCACTTGAATACATGGAAAATCATTGTTGAATTGTTTCTAATCATTTGTATTTATTTCAGCAAACACAGCATTGTGGATTTCTTCTAATATATCGATATCAATTTTCATGATATAACAGTAGTTTATTTATCCTTGAAACGTCTAAAATGTCTGCTTTGAAGTATTCACAACATTTCTTTTCTAGATACCTTAAACCGCAACTTTTTTATGATCGCACCTTGTGATCGTAGGAATTTAAGACTATCAATCAATACACTAAACCGAACATCAAATTGAAATTGAAATTCCTGTGCCCAACCCTGAATATCATTAGCTTTTTTCTCTGAACTAGGCAAAAAAATCACTTAATTTGAATCGAAACTATGCTTGCTTTATAAATTTTATTCAGGAACATTGAATCGTCGCCAGATATATATTGGAATTCATTCAAAACATTGGCATTTGATCGATATATGATATCGATTAGCGTCAATTACAAGAATGAGTAACTTATACCTTATATGGGCATACATACAATAAGTAATAAACAACTCCTACCACGGTCATAAGCACCTTTCATGGTCGCAACACAAAATTGTATACGCAATATTGCTGTTAGGAATTTTTTACCTATACTCTCCGACCTCAAATAGCTGCCTACACATTTTCTTCGCAAGTGAAATCGTAATGATTTGTCAGCTTAATTTGGTTTTCATTACGATCACTCTTTTAACCATTTAATTTATTAAAACTAAAAAAAATATCAGTGTGTTGTTTTAATATAACAGAAAACTGAAAAACTGTAATAGTAATAAATAGAAATTATTACAATTTTTTCTTTCAGGTTTTACATAAACTAACAATGCACTAACTTTGACATTTTACTGTTTTCCCAGTGGCAATTTTGACAAGGCCTTTCATGTACAAGGGTTAAATGTTATAATGTTATAACCTTAACCTGTTACGTACTTAGTGCGCTGTTTTTTCACCTATTTACGCAATAAGCATTTAACAAATGTATAAGGTTGGGATGTAGATATCATTCAGGTAGTGGTGTCGGTTTCATTAGCATACAATGCTATTTAAACGCCCTTTTTGTTCATTGTTTCTAGTGGCCTTACCTAGAGAAAATAATTACGTGTTTTGTCATTCATGGATGGTATGCTGTTTTTAAGTATTTAGAGATCTATCAAATATTTAAGACATTATACAAAGTATTTTGTTATCCAACCATTATATAATAATGTGTAAAAATAACAGCAAAATCGTGATTCAATGTTCACGACAATCGACGACTGATTACAAACAGCCTGCCTATCCATCCGACTACTATCATAGTGATATAATTAAAGCCCCTATACCCTGACCTATCAGTCTGTTTTAGTAGTTATGTTATCCATATTATTTCCACAAAAGTATATTTTTCACGATGATATTAAGAGGTCGACAAATCGACCAACTTCGGAGTAAAGAGGCCTGTTCAATGTTAGTACCTACATATGACTAGTGTAAGTAGATGTTTATATCATTGAATAAATAAACATTTATACGAATTAGCTGTTGTTCCACGCGAGAGAAATGCTTAATTCCGTTTCGGAGTCAATTAGACACAAATGCAATCATAGAACGTGGAATTATTATCATAATATTAGGACACGAAACACTGTAGGACACTAGGTCTGTATACCACAGTGTTATCACACAACACATTAAACCACATCATTGTTTTACACATTAAACTAGGTCATACCACAGTGTTATCACACAACACATCAAACCACATCATTGTTTTACAAGGACACGATACACTGTAGGACACTAGGACTCCATACCACAGTGGTATCACACAACACATCAAACCACATCATTGTCTTACAAGGACACGATACGCTGTATGACACAAGGTCTGTTTACCACAGTGGCATCACACAACACATCAAACTACATCATTGTCTTACAAGGACACTATACACTGTAGGACACTAGGACTCCATACCACAGTGGTATCACACAACACATCAAACCACATAATTGTCTTACAAGGACACGATACACTGTATGACACAAGGTCTGTATACCACAGTGGTATAACACAACACATCAAACCACATCATTGTCTTACAAGGACACGATACACTGTATGACACAAGGTCTGTATACCACAGTGTTATCACACAACACATCAAACCACATCATTGTCTTACAAGGACACGATACACTGTATGACACAAGGTCTGTATACCACAGTGTTATCACACAATAAATCAAACCACATTATTGTCTTACAAGGACACGATACACTGTATGACACAAGGTCTGTATACCACAGTGGTATAACACAACACATCAAACCACATCATTGTCTTACAAGGACACGATACACTGTAGGACACTAGGACTCCATGCCACAGTGGTATCACACAACACATCAAACCACATCATTGTCTTACAAGGACACGATACGCTGTATGACACAAGGTCTGTTTACCACAGTGGCATCACACAACACATCAAACTACATCATTGTCTTACAAGGACACTATACACTGTATGAAACAAGGTCTGTATACCACAGTGGTATCACACAACACATCAAACCAAATCATTGTCTTACAAGGACACGATACACTGTAGGACATCCGGGTTCTATACCACAGTGGTATAACACAACACATCAAACCACATCATTTTCTTACAAGGACACGATACACTGTATGACACAAGGTCTGTATACCACAGTGTTATCACACAACACATCAAACCACATCATTGTCTTACAAGGACACGATACACTGTATGACACAAGGTCTGTATACCACAGTGTTATCACACAATACATCAAACCACATAATTGTCTTACAAGGACACGATACACTGTATGACACAAGGTCTGTATACCACAGTGGTATAACACAACATATCAAACCACATCATTGTCTTACAAGGACACGATACACTGTAGGACACTAGGACTCCATACCACAGTGGTATCACACAACATATCAAACCACATCATTGTCTGACAAGGACACGATACCCTGTAGGACACTAGGTCTGTATACCACAGTGTTATCACACAACACATTATACTACATCATTGTCTTACAAGGACACGATACACTGTATGACACAAGGTCTGTATACCACAGTGTTATCACACAACACATTATACTACATCATTGTCTTACAAGGACACGATACACTGTAGGACATTAGGACTCCATACCACAGTGTTATCACACAACACATTATACTACATCATTGTCTTACAAGGACACAATACACTGTAGGACACTAGGTCTGTATACCACAGTGTTATCACACAACACATCAAACCACATCAATGTCTTATAAGGACACGATACACTGTAGGACATCCGGGTTCTATACCATAGTGTTATCACACAACACATGTACTACACCATACCCACTGCGATATCCCTTGTGTTAAAAATTACACGGAAAATGGCTTAAACTCAATTGACTTTGTATTCTGAATTAGTGATCATACAAGCGATTTTTAAGAATTACTTTTGTATACATATCGTTTCAACAAATTATCACTGGTGTTAAAGGCTTTGTCATTTGAGGCTTTTCCTACCAGAACTCCTCACCAGAACTTACCAGGCCACCTTCACGTCGCGATTTTGGGCATTTAAAACCTCCATGAATAACATTACTTAGTATCAGAGTGTAAGCGGACAGTAGTATTTCATGCTTCAGTTGTATCTGACGTAACACATATATGCCATCACCTACTTTCATCACCCTCCCTGTGTCATTAACCTTAAAACGCTGATTGAGACCGTTTGTGCTTTTATTTACCTACAAATGGATCTATTAATTCGTAGCTGCATTATACATATATATATATATATAATATCTAGTTGGACTTATTTCTTGTCTGCTGAAAGGTCGAAAAGCCACAAAAGCATTCGTTAAATCCATATATGAATAAATAAAGAATTAATGAATTATTCAATAATAAATTAAAGATGAGTTTGAATATGATGAACTGTATGCTGACTTAAAAAAAGATTATTGTTACATTTTAGAGAGTGCTGCCAAGGTTCTGTTAAAAATATGGTAACTCATTGAAGTCTTTCGCTACGACCACATCTAAAGATTATATTTCTGTGTTGTTTTAGACTTTGTATTAATGATAATTACTTATTGTGTTTAATGAATAATCATTATTTTCCGCATGTATGTACATATTTAATAAAAGTGTTTACTAACGATAAATATAAGGAATATGTATAACCAATTGATATCAGGAATATTCCCATCAGGTTAATAATTGATACCAAGCATTAAGTTTATGACTGATGGACATGTCGTTTGCTAAACATGTTTATCTTTAATTAAAACAGTTTCTCCTCACCTTAAGGACAAGAAGATGTGTACTAACTTAACCCATCGCCAATGTACTGTATGACTTTTAGGAAGAAAATCCCTATTTTATTGAAGCTCCAAAAATGTAAAATCATTCCTTTGAATGGAATGAACTGAAATGTATTATAAGAAGTAGAGTTAGTTATCAGACACGTTTGTAACCTTTATTAAAATGTAGTTTTAAAGCATAAAGCATATTATGAAATATGATACATTTATTGTAAATTTGGCACGGAAATAAATCGGTACCATCTGTTACAGTTCAAATTTATTCACAATACAACACAAAACAAAGTAGATTGCTAAAGGTAATGATATCTTCATATCTGTATTATATCTACAGCTCCAATTACTAATAGGTTGCAGCTAGATACTGAGTATCACTATAGTATTAGTACATACCCGAATTCATACCTTAGATGTCTAAAACATACGAGCCCTTCAGATGAATGTAACACTATATCATATTTGACACTGTATCAAATTTAATAAATTTTCCGGCTGTTAAGTTTTATTATATGAGCTATTTGTTGGTACAAATATCGAATTTCAAGGAGAGGTACAATATATATTTTTTTTATTGAAGTACAATTTGCATTTCATGGTTGTCATATTCAGAATAAATGACTTCCGAATGGTTTGGTTTTCGTTGTGGTTTTGATGATAATTAGAAATCAATTGCTACAAAATACCATATAGCACCTGTATAAGATATAGGTACATAGCATGTCAACACAGGTGTAAATAAGATAATTATTACAGGTATTTTGTGGTAGTGGCAGACATTGTGTCTAATGTACTTTATAAACGATATATTGCTTATAGACCACGACCCTAACTGTACCTGTATGTATAATTAAGTACAATTATCACGTCTCCAATGATGTTCTGATGGCTATCATTTAATCTAGTGGGTAGTGTTCAGCTTCACCTTGCATTTTCATTTAATTGATTGATTAGTAGTTGTAAATGAGAAATGCTAAGGTATTTCTAATATACAACTACTAGTCAAACTACTGCGTTTCCATGAATTCTTCGGAAGTTATTTAAAATGAGAGATTTATTAAACTATGAGACGATTGCACCTCCCTATCTAATTTCTTTTTCGATCGAATTGGATTTTCCTCAGTTGTTTCTAGATTTCAAAGTTTAGGTCTTAGTCGCATCACTGACGAGTTCTAGAAGGACAAAATAGCTTGTGTACCAAAAGGTGCTTTCCCTGTATGTCTTACAATCATTCGGCCAAATCAATCAAGAAAGTCAGTTGGTATTTTTTCTTGGTTTACTATCAACTCTTTAAAGAAATAGCGAATCCATACCAAATAAAAGTAAAAACCAAGGGTTCAGAGTATTGTTTGTTATCTGCATATTCCTCTATTAATCCTGTCAAGTCTAGAAAAAAATGTTTGTAAACATCATATATAGGAATTTTGTCATACATTTAATGACTCTTTAATGTGAAACGTTTTCATTTTTCTGGTGGTTCATTAGATGGTTAGTTAGACATACATGTTCTTTTCGAATTTATTTCCAAATATCTGTTCATTATCCGTATATTATAGTACTAAATCAAATCTTGCTTTTTAAGCAGAAAAACAGGATGTTCGGTGTGATTTTTTGAACTGGAATAAGTCTTAGGATTTTACATAAGTAAGATACCTTTATATATGAGGGTCCAATGTAACAGCGTATACTTGTACCGTAACCAAGGTAACTGATACACTTTACAATACACTGTTAGATTCCATATTGGCTCTATTGCGACACATATTAATATTTTGATCTAGATTTAAATTTGTTTTGTAAACATGTTTTGCAATTCAACATTCAATTGAATGTAACTTATAATACAAATACATTTCCAAAACATTCATATTAGTCCTTCCTTTTTATACAGTTGACAATTGTACGTAAACTATACATACACTGACGTACGGCTGACTTAAGCCTCAATAAACTTGATACCCAAACATCCGTCTAATCATCGATATCTATCTTTATTGCCAAAATATAATATTTCAGCTTTTTTCATAACGGTTTGGCAAGATATGCATTTCAGTAATACAAATGTATCAAATTTCATAAAGCACTGATTAAACACAATTTTCTTGATGGATTAGGTTTGTTTTGCTCATTCAAAAGTTAGGTGTCATTGATAATATAAATGTCGACAGATAGGTATATTGTTGTGATGACCAATATGTTCCGGCTTGTGTCTTGTGTACAGGCATGGTGACTAGGACAGTACTCGAGATGTGCCAAAGGTGTACTAGTATTATGTATCATGTATACAAATTGAAAGACCATGGAATCACGCCTCTCTTTGTACCGGCATGCTGTACCGATAGACTGCAACCACTAGACCTGTCTGTTAATTATGATTACAAGGAGGAACGTTTATGGCCAAGTTACGTGAAAAACAAATGTGTGGAGCTGTTGTAGACTTAAAAACATCCGTACTGAAACCGATACACGCGCAGTTTTCACGCACGAGAAAATCTCTCAGCGCCGAGATGTGATCGTACGTGGCTTCCAGAAAGCAGGACTAATATGAACTGATTAATAATCATGATATGTTTAGAATGTTCAGAATATCAGAATAGTGGGGAAAAACATTTAATTTCATTAATGATTCGTATTTCTCATGTTCATGGACTCCTTATGCTGGAATATTATGTCAAGGCGTAGCATTACACGTTTCATAAATGTTTAGGGTGTTAAAAAGTTTTGTATGATCTAACTTTGTTGTTGTTTTCTTCTGACATAAACAATTCATTTTCAAATTGAGTCTGTTGTTTTTATTAATGATTATTGTGAACCTGTAAAGTTCTTTAAAACTTCCGATCAAGCCTAGTGTCCACAGTGTCGCTAACGACTCCCCATTATACTTAGCATCACAATGGGTAATTACCCTTTGTTATGTTTAATAATATATAATTATATGTCGTTGACACCAATTTAGCGTATCCATTCTACCCGACTCCCGACTAATTACGGGGCTTCTGTCATTACCGGTGGATGTTTCCGGTGTCTGCAAAGATTACTTGGTCAGATTCCAAAATTACTTTAGTAAGAAGTTCATATTTCGTTGTGTTTTTAAATTCGTGGATTTGCTCATCCATAACGTTTAAAATAAAAACAAATGTTTGCCATTTTCCTAAGGGACGGTTGAACATACGTTGTATATTAAATATACAAGGAAGAACAACACCATTCATTTTGTAGAATTTATTGTTTAAAGTTCTTTAAAACTTTCCAGTTCTCAACGATCCTTCACTTATCTAGTCATTCTCAAGAAGTCAAAAACTTTAAATGCAAATGTAACAATATTTATTGCAAGTTGTCGCAGGTTAATTGTAAAAACCGATTTATCCTTGACTGTGTTAACAATACTCTACATTTCGATATTTCCTGTGTGTTCTTTTATACGGTAACACATAAAAGTAATCACTATGGCTTGATACGTTTTAGTGGGGGCGGCAAAAGATGACACAGATGTGGTTTATTGTTAAACACAATATGTAAACGTGATAACGCCTCTTGTTATGGTGGATGTTATGCGAGGTTATACATATGTACATGTCTTGTGATACAGAAGTCAAAAGTTCAGTATTTCTAGTAAGATTTGAGTGTACTGTTGAACTCGTTCTCCGTCGTCTACATCTCTCTCTAAATATATTGATAGGTTACAAAATACCTATCTTATAGCGTTATGAATATGAAGTCTGCCTTAAAGCCTGCCAATTCTCACACTACACTAAACTAACCACTCGCAAAAGTTTTATTAAAATATTATGCAGATTCAGTACTCAATATACAACATATACATTCCTTTCCTTTCCTCATTAAATTTATTTAGAGATCAAACAAGTATATGATTATAGTACTTGTTATTTCTTTAATATCTATACCACCCTGTAATCCTAGGAGCCATATTATGAGATTACTTCAAAGATACAATAGAATAAACGAGTTATTTTATAAAATACATTCCCACAAGGAGATTGGTTACTGTCATCGAGAAAAAAATGATGCCATAATCTATCATTTATTATCGATGTAAAATGTCCAATTCTATATTAACAAACATGGTTAATATGTAATGGCGGCGATAAAACATATACGTTACAAATTGGTAACATTTTGCATTTCGAGTTCTTAAATATATTGTAACTGGGTGAGGATATGTATTTATAGATAAATGAACGCAATACCCTCTCATCCATTGTATATTTTAATTAGATACAATGATCAACAACATATTTATCAAAAATTGATTTAGATTATTTTTATTTTGGAATTTCAAAATTGCCTTTATGTGCGTGTTTTGGATTTCACGAGGAGAATAAAGTACATGTATCATATGTTTGGCTATCCTATTTAAATACCATTTCTACATCATCAAATTACATCAATTGTCCGGGATAATTTTATAACTAGTGTAATTCCACAACAAATAAATATTAGTTACCATATGCATGACATGTTTATCTTTTTGTTTGTGTTTCATACATTTTTTTCAATACAGAGGGCTTCTGTACTATCTGAATACTTACGTCTAGCCAAAACTAAGTAATCAATCGACTGCTTTTCAAGTGAATGTTCTGAAAACAATTATTTTTCTCTGACTTTGCGTCCATGTTTCCATTCGGAAATCACAGTAAACAAGCGGCTCCTATTTGATTGCTGAACGCTGGTGACATCAAACAGAGATGGTGTTACTTGCTCTATATGTGTCAACTATCATGACGTTTCCTATCAAACTTAGGAAACTAACTATTTTCATTATGTAGTTAACATTCGTTCAGTGCCTCAGATAACTAGCGTCTTAATATGTTTGCAGATATGAGCCCAATGTCGAGTCTCCTCGCCTTTCTCATTGAGATACTTTTTTTCTTATGCGGATGCATTGGGCTTATTTCATCACGATAATTTTGTTTTCTCATTTGAAAATCACATATGTCAAACGCGATTGAGAACTTTAACTAGAATTCGTATTGACGTTTAATAGTCTCATGATTCATATTTTTGCAGAAACTCTTGTATTTTTCTTAAATTTTAAATAGAAGGCGTGACTCAGAGGGAAAAATATATGAATATATATAATTGTAAACGCCTTCATTTAGCTATTAATGTTACATTGCATGTACATCATCGTTGATATCTAGACATCAAAACGTCCAGTAATGTAATATAAGACTTGATTCAAAGCATTTGCATTACACATCCGTCCTAAATGAGTAATATGCCATGCAAAACCTACCAGGAAATATACTTAAACCAATACGACTTCAGGGATTATTTTCTCAGTTTATCGGTCTCGGAAAATTACATATTCAAATTACATTAAGAGTTCGAGGATTTTTGTCGGTTTTGTTTGTATTTTTCAATGTTAATCATTTTTGATTTTCTAAATCGAAAAAGACTAGTTTTCCATCACTTGCTTGGTACGATACAACAATTGTATTATGCAAACATTAAATTTAAATGTTTGAACAGTAGATGATCATAATCAGATGGACAGAATGAAACTGTATACTAATTCGAAAACACGAAGAGGAGATGGTTGAACTCCTTCCCCAAATAATAGCTGATGACCGTATTTGCAAAATTCTTATGTCAGGATTTAATAATTGTTTTTTTATGTACTTCAGCTCGATTTTTTCAGGGCACAATAAATTGTTTTATTCCATATCTGTAGTACAGTTTTCAGACTATGAAAAACAGAAACGATATTGATATTTTGTTGCATTAAATTAACGCTACTTTGGACATTGTGGAAAAAAGAATAAGATATATTAAATTAAATAACATTGGAGATATCCCAAACATTTTACCTATTTTTTCCATTGAATAACCCTATAAGCATGTATTACATATAGCAAACTATATTATTCCCACAAAAGTGACATCACATGAATGGTAAAACTTTGCATTTACCACTAACATAATACCAACTCTCGGTCTATACCTATTCTAGGGCACTGACATAAGTGTTGATACCGAGATGTCTTTGTTACTTTACATTCTTATGGGAAACAAGTGTTAAGACAGTATAAATGAATGTCAACTACCACCTGGCCAATATTGATGTGACCACCTATCGGTTGTTACATAGAACATGTTGTTTGTTCTACTTTGGTTTATTGGTGGTCGACTACCTACAAAATGTTTGTGTTTTACTTTTCCCCTATAGCTTGCCACAACGCAGTTATTGACCAGGCCATCAACGCTGTTTAGATAACATCAGGTACAAAAATATCACTTTGATGAGGACATAACAAACTCTTAGTTCTTTTTTGTTCACTTAGTGAGTACATTACCATGACGTTATCTTACCTTCAGACAATCTCCGTCATTATTCTGTTATCTAATAGCATGAGTACTGAAATACTGGGACTGTGTTTTTGGTACAAAGCCTCAATAAATTTGGAAAAAATATGAAATAATCATTTTCAATAAATAAATCATATAGCCAACTTAGAATTTTAAACAAGACGGAAATCATTTCATTAATGAGGTGATGTCCATATCATGTAATAAGTTCAAATTATATAAATATATTTTGCACGTTTGCATGACGTTTCTGGACGGAAGCGCAAAACTCTAATTTAATTTCTTGTTAATAATTGATTGGTTTAATGACGGATTAATGCTGAAGATTTTGTTTTGATTAATAAATGTCTAGAGAGGTTTAAACCAATAACCATGCAGTACAGAGGTGATATCAAAGAAAAGTAAAAATTAAAACCATGAACATTAAGCGATGGATGGGTTCTTTCAAGTTTTAAACAATGTTCTCACAGACAATTTATTTCATAATATGGAAAAGTGTTATAGATATGTTAATGATGAAACATCAGTTAAAATGCGTCACAAAGCAGTTTCATCCTTTTAGGACTTGCTAGAAACTTTAAATGCGACAATCTAGAAGACGCATGAAGGAAATTAAAAATGGCCGACGCAAATGTTAGAAACATTTATTGAAAAGTGCACGAACCAATAAATCAATAATTGCTTATATTTTTTTTCTTAAAGATATAATGCAGCCCATAGGGACTTGAGATAAAAATATTGTTCTATAGGATCTAAAAGAAAAAAAGGTTGAAAACCGCCTCAAAATCGGCCAGCCCATTATCAAAATACTTACGTGGAAAGTGTACGATTTTCACCTGTCGTCCTATTACTATAAACGCATCTCACATTGACTGGGACATCATTTGTGACGTCACAAGTTCAAAGACTGTAGCCACCACAAAGGAAGGACTAGGCGAAATAGAAAACTCGAGAACGGACAAGGCATACAACGCCAGGTTATAAATTGATATTGTTTTTAGCTTTGAGGAATCAGATAATGTTGGATGTAAAATTATGTAGATCGTACCTAGCCATATGAATTTTGGTAGAATTTTCAGACGGTGATTTTATCTAAATCCCAAATGGATTAAGACCGGTAGCTTTGCAAAAAGTTTCTTCGCAAAAAATGTTTGAGGAAATTAAATAGAAAAACTCTAAATGTTGTTGATCAAAAATATGTTTTCTCAATTTTAGCTGAAAAGTTAGTTTGCTATCACGAAGATAGTCACAATGAAGGAAGGATTTTAACGAGATTAATACAGTGAATGAAATGTGTATTGCATTAAAGCATTGATTTTTTGTTTGTTATTTTCTATACCATTTTCTTAGTTCCTATTACACATAAACTGATTCCAATCAAAGATTGATTCGTTTCAATTATGAATGAATTTCCGAAAGGGTTAGTCATACATGTAAATGAATGACTAAGTGTGACATCAATTTTCAAGAAATTATGCCAAATTGATTTTTATTTGTGATACTTATAAACCACTGAGGAATTAATTACTTTCAATTAACACTCGCTTGTAAGTCAAGGAACCTTGATCGATCATGGTGCATTTGAAAACTTTCAATGAAAGCTTCCTGGAACCACTTAGTGCTAATTTGCAAAATTTATTGCACTCATCATGAATTGATGATCAATCACGAGTTATATTTACAATAAATGTAATCATTTTAACACTTTGTGGTGCAGTCCTCAAAAACATGTGGATTTACTCATTTATATATCATTATCTTAGTCATCTGAAATATTTCCAGGTTTTCTATCGTGTCTTATATATGTTGATATTTACACATTATTAGTTTCTCCTCCATAATAATGCTAACAAATTTCAGCATCATGGATTTATCCCATATTAATACACAGTTTTTAAAGATCGAATGACGATTGTTGTTAACCTGGACTTAATTACTTTCTCCGGTACACAGGATTTGTTAACATAGGTGATTCTTATATATGTTTAATTTATAACACTTGAAACATCAAAGTTTGATTTCCTTAGAATATTTTTTGTTATTTGTTTAATATTCGAGTGATTAGAACATTATACTTTATTACCATAGTTACCTAGCGTACTGTGATTTTAAAATAACAAAAACGGCTAAAATAAAGAAGAAAGGAGCGTTTTTATTGAAATGGGACTCTACTTTAACCCATTGCCTTCATATCACTATATCGCTCAAACCTTATACAAGCATAAAAACATACACTATCTAAAATTACTCCTAATCTGATGACGACTAGAAACCTGCAGATAGCATTACCATTTCTTACACGGTAACCAGGTACTAATCATTTTCACTCTATTGTTTCGTTTCGTATCCTTTCAGCAGAGACCAAGTATTGCAAAATCGTGGGCTCTGATATTTCTTTTTCTTCGTCGTTGTTGAATAAACTAAAATATTGTTTAAATGTATCCCTTCATACAAAACTTCATCCTCGATACTAAGGGTTTACAATCATCTTCGCTTTCTGCACACCTTGAACAAGACATGGCAAAACTGAAGGCACGAGCGAAGTATTTTGGTTCGTTCAAGGAGATAAAATCTCACCAATCATAGGCTGATACGCTCCTTTTGAATATTATAAAGGAGTGACACCCATCATCAAACCCATTACAGTACACCGTTATGTGACCTCGAGATTCGTTTGATGTACATCAAAGGATCAAAATATTCTTTTGTCTTGTCCACAAGGTGTCGCACATGGAACCTTCAATTTTGCCATGACATGTTCCAGGGGTGCAGAGAGCGAAAGAGATCGTAACCCCTGGAGTATCGAGGATGACAAAATTTACAATTGTAAGACTTATACACAATCGATAAACCTCAATTGTTCATGGTGTTGCAAAACAATTTCTGCAATAAAACATGAAATAAAGCTTCATAACGTAACATATTGCTAATTTACAATGGTAATATGAAAGGTTATCCAGATCAGTAAATCAGTAGTAAATCAAAATAGATTGATAATATGGTAGTCAATACATTGACGTATTCACCAATCCAATTGGTGTCTAGATGTGTGGGTTTTTTGCTACATTTTCTTACGTCATCCAATTTTCAATTATTATATAGTTTAGCTCATAAATACTCGTTTTCGCATGTACCTAAAGAAGTAGTAAGTTATCGATCATCTACATCGCCTATATTCCCCAACACTATTTCCGTCACATCGCTTAAGAAATTAATAGTTTTTGTCACATTATCAAATATATATCCAAAATTGAACAATGTTTGACGGCTTTATTATTGAAAAAATAGATAATGACACATAGAAATCAATCAATATCAAAACAATATATACAGTTTTCTAATCAAAATTAATATATATCTTATTCAATTTCATTGTTACCCACCTACTTTTCATGACATTTAAGGGACATTTCTATACAGGTCTCGAATATTTCTATGCATGAAATAAACTTAATTGAAATATAAAACGGATTAATGCCCATTTCCTTGTCTATCATTCAGCTTGCAATATATCATGCATTGTGATGTCATACACTTCTGTAGTAAACATAACCCGAATAGTAACCAACCCACTCTATACAAAAAAGGAGTTCTGCTCTATATATGCGATATCTGACCACCTATCCTTCTTACGTTAATTACATAGATATTTACGATGAAGCCGGGAGGAAATGGAAATGAAATTTGATTATTTAAGCCGTTTTTTGTGAATTTATGAACCCCCATCCCGCCCCTGTTGCCAAACAAAATTTCCACGATTTCTATTTACGATGGAAAATTTAAAATTCACAGATATATGTCCAGCCTTTTCAATGTACTCCTTATTAAGATTTTCAAATTCATTGAAAGTAGAAGACACTGTTTCTCCTCTATTCTATTCATCAACATTGAAGGCAGATGTAGATTTTGCTTCTCTACTTTTACTTTCTTAAGTCAGAAAAAAATATGGTCTGCAAAATAAAAGAAGAGATATATTAGGCATCGACTTTTGTTCAGACTGCCTTTCATTCAGGTTAAGTAGGTATTTCTCCTTATAATTACTTGTAATACATTAGTTTCGTCCTTGAATGATTATCCGGATGCAATTACTATTTCAGTTCTTTAAAGAAATACAGTTTTGAATATCTTCATATTTCAAACGTTCAATAACCGAAAAAGAACTAATGGACATGATTTTTTTCAGTATAAGAAACGTAGATGTGCTATTTGACCTTTGAAAATTCACATTTCAGAATGCACTTTGACTTAATTAATGCTAAGTACCCGATTATCTAGCTGAATTAGACAGAATAGAAATGTATTTTTTCAAAGTTCAGGCGTCACTTTTTTAAAAATGACCCCATCATAAACGAACACTTTTAAATGAGTGCAAGACTAGCATTAAAAGAATGTCCTAACAAATCTTAGTTAACTGTTTTAATATTGACTTATTAACTGGAACATTTTTATACATTGGAGGAAGTAGATCGGGCATTTTATAAACTTTCTGTTTATTAAACACATGTGTATTCCGGGATAGTTTGTATAAGTAACGACATTATATAAAATGCATACCCGTCTTCTTAAAACCATTAATTCTGATAGGATATGAAAGTGTATTCTTCTTTGTGGGTCAAATCGTTCATTATACATGTATAAAGTTAGAAGATAATCACATCGATACTGTATAATGAACCAAATGTTTTCAAAATAACACGTTTTCCATTCAGCATAACAGTAATATATGTGTAGTTGAGCGATAAATAATTCAGGGGAGCTCGATGATAGATAAGTTAGGAATTCTTCATTATTGACAACTTCGAATGGTTGGACCCTCGCCTGGGATTTCATTTAAGTCGTCATTGAATCACAAATATTGGGTTAGTATGGATGGTGCGTTCCCATAATTAAACCTGTATTATATGTTATCATGTGGAATGTCAGACTATGTTAGGAATGCTCCTATCAGCACTGCTCTACAAAGAACATTTGAGAGATAAAGTATTCCTGGCAGGGTTCACTTGCGCAACTGACACTAAACTAAATTTGCATCATATTTAAACTTGTCTAAGATGAGGCAGATATTCTTAAATCGACATCAGCAATTTGACATTTGACATCATCAAAATCAGGAGCACGAAAAAGAACACATTTAATCAGGGGTCTCTAGGTCCTTACGTTTTACAACTATTCAAGAATAGTAATTCTATTGTGTATTTTAAAGGCTGCAGATACACGACTAGTCCCTTTAAGAAACGTCTACGATATATGTGTGTTGAACTAACAACTAACAAATGACACCGCGTACAAGACTATATCTGATCAGTGACCTTGACTAGGTAAGGTTAACGTAATGAAATATGATACAGGCAACGATATGATTTATCACAAAATGGATGTATATCGTATAGCAGTCTTCGTGACATAAACGTAGATATGTTTATAAGAATCACGACTTAAGCTTTAGCTATCGTTACCTATACGATATCCATATTCAAACTTCTCTTTTTAAATTGAACAAAACATCTTTCAAAATTCATATTTCCTTATTTTTTATGCAGAAGAAATATGAAATATTTCATTTAATATTTCTTTGTTTGCTATAAACAAAGCCGAGACCTATAAAGTTCTGATTTTATTAATTTGCGTGTGAGATGCTTATACAATCACCTGACAAATGTAAACCGTGTAATGAGGCGATCATTTTAATTGTTCATCATAATTGTAGTATTTCATAATTAAACATTGATTTCGCATGATATCATCTCAGATATGTAGGTTTTAATCGCTGCAATTTACTTCTTATGTCATGAACATTGCAAAAAAGGGCCTGTTATTAATTGCAGTTATCATTTTGTATATTTTACATCGCGTGTCATGACACAGAAACATAACAACAAAACAAACTTGGGATATGTATTTCACCTTTCTTTTATCATTATAAAAGGTTTGGAAATTAATATCATTTTGACTGTTTGAGTTCACAACTGTGAGTTAATATTCATACGTGTTGTGTGTCAGAAGAATGCAGTGTACACTGACGTAATACATTAAGTCATTTGTATACATTTGATTATATTGACTTCTTTAATATCGTTTCTATTGTATTCCATGGTTTAGTTACTAAAACTGACATTTCTTTTCGATTGACATACAATATATATATATATATATATATATATATATATTGAAACAGAAAATGTGCACCTACCGCTATGTCCAATTACATCATTGATGTACACATAGTGACAAGCTAGATAGATAAATCACTACAGCGTCAAAACAAAAGGTTAAATAATACAAGATCTTAAAAACATGTGTATAAAGTTTAAAGCATCTTCATTACGCACAATGGATAATAAGACACACACATGACAAGCATCCTTCAATGCAAATTTAGAATTGGACGCATGATGTAGCAATACAATAAACTACATTATACAGCAGGCCGTCCTTACAGGTTTTTGTTAGCGATGCTTGGGGTCTTAAAGTTATCAAGAATTAATTATCATACATAACATCATACCAATCACATCAGTAAGTGTCAATAACCGAGACAAAGTAACTTCAATGTTAACATGAAAAGATATTTTTTCCATGTCTCAACACCTAAAAACATAGCGAAATATGTGTGACAATTACTGACAAATCATGCAAACATCGTTTAACCACAAGGACAATGTTTATCGTATATTCAACAAACAAGGGGAAATGCACCACAAAAGTAATACGTAGTGGCAAAAAAAGGGCACAAAAAAGCTCTAACAAAGTTTAAAACGCAACAATAAATCAAGACAAACTCGTCAATACTAGAACACAAATTCAGCGTATACATCTGATTGCAGTGTTTATCATACACAGCGTGTATACAAATTGTTAGAACACAAGAACAAGGGAAACATTGGCTCGGATACACAAGGACAAAACCTTGACACAAAGTCGCTATAAAACACACAACATAGGGACTGGCAAGACATCAACTCGTCAAGAGGGATCTTCTAAACACACAAACACATGAAGATGCCCAGAAAAGCACGTAATTATTAGAAGTATGAAATATGATGACATAACCAATGATTTGCAAAAGTTTTCAGAACAAATATAGCGAAACCATTGGGCATGAAACCATTAGGCATTTTACACCATTTCAAGCAAAGTGCATACGGTTTGATAACTTCGGCTCGTGTTTCTGTATTGCTGCATATAAATACATAAGAGCATACAGAATGTGTTTTTGAAACCGTTATTATAATTCTTATCCTTATGACGCACAAATCGGCTGGAACTTGGTCCTCTTACCAGGTATAATCACGGACAATTATGGACATCCCAGTAAGTGGTATAATGGACTCTTGTTTTCTATTCTATGTTGTTACTAGCTATGTGGTGTATATTCTGTAAGAATGGTTTGATGCAATGATTGATGTTTTCATGACTTTGAACATTTTTGTGATATTTCCCTATTGTATTTAACATATTCATTCCAAAATGCCGAAGAGAATGTTGACTAATTGCATGTTGAGTGTTTGTTAAATTATATGCATGTTTATTCGATTTGCAATTAAGATTTGCCTTCAGAAAATGTTTATGTTGTAGGTTTTGACACCTGACGAGACCTATGGCTTACGTTTAACAAAAGTAAACGATATTTCTCGTCACACGGTCAAACTCCAGCAGGTATGGTTACCTGTTTGTGACACTTCGTGATTCAACTAATGATACTTACATGAAGCACGCCATTACAGATGACATAAATACTCACGCTTCCCCAATACCTGTAAATTCTAATTAGTACATTCGGTACATGGGCGGTTTACCTGTTTTAATTTTACCTGTCTGTATAATACAATTAGTCAGCTCTTACCTGTCCTTTATTTACCTGTCTTTGACCCCAATGCTGTATTTATTCTGACGGAACCACATCAAACGTTCCAGTATGTCTATATTGTGATAAACAAAGCGTGGCATCAATAGAATTTTATTAACTTAATACTGTACTTTTTTAAGAGAGATTAAGATAATCTTGTTTAAAATTGTATTTAATTTCAAATGAATCAAACAGTAGATTACAATTCTAATTTTCACGACAAGTAATTGGATTAAAAATATACAATACCACTTCTGACATGGAAGAAGTTTAATCTTCAGGCTAATATTGGAAATAGATATTATAATAATAATAACACATTCTGGCATGGTACTCGGAGAGAACAATGATTACGGGTGATCCTTATCCAAACAATATTATGCTTTCTTTCTAATTACCATCCGTATGGGTTTTTGTTTTTGGTTTTGTATTTGTTTTTGCCACATATAGGGCGCAAAAATTGACTCCGCAAAGCAGCCAACATTTCAAATTTTTGATTTGTTCTGCAGAGTTCTGTAAAGTGTTCTAATGGTCTTTACTACATGAAGTTATGGTAGAGAGAGAGAGAGAGAGAGAGAGAGAGAGAGAGAGAGAGAGAGAGAGAGAGAGAGAGAGAGAGAGAGAGAGAGCTGGTTGAGAAGGTAAATGCAGGTAATGATAGAACAAAAATATGGATGGGTGTAAAGTATGGCTGAGAGAAGCTCGGTGTCATGCAGTAGAGGTTTTGTTTTAATGTAATACTTTTTTATATAGCCTACAGTTTTTTGGTTTTGTGTTTTAGCAGACTTTGCGTACAATTTATAACACGACTCCCACAATTTGCACCGATGGACCTCTCCTGGACATAACACTACAGGTGATTAGTCTTGACCTCATCACTGTACCCGTAATCCCATATATAGGTACAAATCTCTTGACCAGAGGTCGTAGTGGGGGTCTGTGTATGGATGACCACTACAAGACAAACTTCACACAAGTGTGCAAAATGGACAATGTCCGTCTGATTTACAGATACATCATGTTTACTCTACCGATAAAACATACAAGTAGAAACATACGTTTAGGGAAAGGATTAACTTTGAAGAGGGGACATTATTCGCCATTGCTAGATCTGGACACTACACACATGAAGTATAGTCAACTTAAGATCAATTATGTAAAGATGTTCTTATTATACTCGCCTTCATTGATACTAAAACTGAAATCAATTATCGTATGTTCGAAATAACCATCAGAGTTAAATTGTATTTTTTAAAATTATAACCATAAGAAGAGAAATGGTCTGGAAAGGTTATCGATTTTTATAAAGCTGTTACCACTTATGTACATATAGGTTAAACTTGATCGTGCAGGAGGTCTCGTTCTCAAATACACTATCTACGTAGGTGGAAATAAACCCGAAAACATCGTCAATATCGTGAGTTGGCAAATCTTTATCAAAATAAACAGGAATTGATGAATTCGGTTTTAATATCATACTGTGTTTGTTTTGAACTGGTAGTTACATTTCTACAATTGTACTCGGTGACATTTTAAGGACGAGTGAGAGAATGTGTATCCAAATTTCATGTAATGCCAAAGAACTCAGTTGTTTATCATTACTAAACATAACTACTAACTCCCTTTTTCAAAATGCATATTTTAATGTGTTTAAGTGAGATAAGGATGAATATTCCACAAACGGACATTTAAATGTTGCACTTACGTAAATAAAAAGTAACAGGATTGTAAAACATAATCAACATCTCATTCAGTTTCTGTTTATCTACACTGTCCCGTCCGACACTTCCAAGCATCGAGCACTCGAGGTAGAAGTAGAGGACAGACTTGGATTTTCTATACCGAAAATAACGAAAAGGTGAACGTTCGGTAAACGTTTCAACTATGAAATATGCAGGATGACGTCTCGGGCAAGATTATTTCATTCGTTTAGCTTCAAGCGAAACAAACTATTCAATTTCGCATCTAAAAGCATTTTTGTAGGTTATACTTTAGCAAGAAATGGTTAGAAGATTGTAATGAAAAGGAATACACTGCTGTACATAAATACACGTGAAAGTTAAATGGTAACAAAATTAATTAATAAATTATGTAAATGTCATATATTAACATGATAATGTTGGTAAAACATTATGATATTGAGTCATGTATTAATTAGTCAGCTGTTTGTTTTTTATAATGTTCATTTCATGAGTCAACACGTGCACCAGATCACACAGTAAAACATTTCATTAATTTTGAACGTCCGTTTGATTATCGGAGCATTCTTAATTCAATTAATATATTTATTTATTTAAACTGCTCTTCACAGCCAAGAAGAAAGCGCTACTGTTTAATGATTTATTCAAGTTATTTATTTAATTGCATGAAGATACAACTAATTAATAGATAAGTTTAGTGTAATAACGTCCGTGCCATAGATATGTGTGAATAATTATCTGTTATCTTGTCAAAAGTATACAAAGGATAAACAAATGAATAGCACCATTCGATACAAACTTAGAATTAGATAGAATAGAGACAAGCGATGAATAAAACGGTTCGTTCGTCTAGATATAGCAAATGATGCTATGAGCTTCATTTTTAAAACTGTATGAAATCAAAATTGATCAAAGGAAATGTCAAAATCTAGACAATAAATTTCCAAATTTTCATATATCTGACAGTTTTCAAAGAATGTCAAGTACATATGTATATTCTGAACCGTGCGGCTATTCAAATAAGCGCGGCATGTAGGTTACGGCAAACCTCGGGGAATAGACTTACATATGTATTATGTATTATCAATGACTGTACATTATGTATATCATCTATACATGATAAATTACTTTCCAAATCGTACTTTCCATAACGTAAGTTTCTACAAAGTTTTCCATTTTGTCAAGTCACATGGTAATTGTACAACAGCAAACTAACCAAAATGTTGCATTTCCAAGATTAAAGTATAAAAGATCGCAGTGGTATGATGTAAACGTCTCATTTTTTCTCAGTACGTCCATACAGCACTCTAGTTTACAAATAAAGCTGACGTAATCAACTACAACCAAGCTCTCTCTCATTCTGGTACTCTAGACGTCAATATTCTACATATCTATTCAGTCACATTTCATATAAATATATCTGTAGTATCAGCTACAATAATATGTTATATATATATATAAAACAAAAACAAAAAACTGCCACTTTAGCCTGTAATATGTTTAGGATTTTTATCGATAATCTCTCACCCACAAGACACTCCTTCTCATATACTTTTTAATCCGTAAAACTATTAATCCCCCTAAGTTGAGTAACCTTAATAATCCTGGTATAATCTTAGCTACAACATTACACCGGGGACGTTTAAGTCGTAACATTACATACTTAACATTCTTAGCGAGGAATGCTTTAATAGCAGAATTGATGTCGTGTAACATATGTGTTACAAATCATCGCACTGTGTTATATGAGTAATCTATCATACAAAATATTCCTTATTAACGTCTCCAGTCGGGGCTATGTGTCTGGCCTTATATAATAGTCAAGATATTTGGTTCCGATTTTATGTCAGATGTAAAAATCAATGTCTCAACATCAGACCTTATCAACAAAACATTATACAAGCTCCTTTCCTTATTACTCATAAGAAACGTTATGATATTTAAGTGCATTATAACAAAGGAAATGAGATAAAAATATCCATGTGACAAGGTAAAATAGCAAAAATAGTAATAGTGTACCAGTACAGTAGGGAAATGGGTTGTTCCTGACAGGTAAGCGTTACCTGCAGTTCTTGTCACGTAAATCGGGATGTTTTCTGTAGAAAACACTGGATAGTCATTATGATAATGATAAAAGCAGGATTCTTCTACTCAGAAGTTACATTGTACATCTTGTCAGGGTTATAAAAGGTGTTATACATCATGTATGTGTTATGTATGTGTTATGTATCATGTATGTGTTATGTATCGTGTATGTCTTATGTATCATGTATGTGTTATGTATCATGTATGTGTCATGTATGTGTAATGTGTTATGCATTATGTATGTGTTATGTATCATGTATGTGTTATGTATCATGTATGTGTAATGTGTTATGCATTATGTATGTGTTATATATCATGTATGTGTTATGTATCGTGTATGTGTTATGTATCGTGTATGTGTTATGTATGTGTTATGCATTATGTATGTGTTATGTATCGTGTATGTGTTATGTATCATGTATGTGTCATGTATGTGTAATGTGTTATGTATGTGTTATGCATTATGTATGTGTTATGTATCGTGTATGTGTTATGTATCATGTATGTGTCATGTATGTGTAATGTGTTATGTATGTGTTATGCATTATGTATGTGTTATATGTCATGTATGTGTTATGTATCATGTATGTATTATGCATTATGTGTAATATTATATGTTTTATATCAGCTATGTAATATTTGCACACTTTGAATCCATGTATATATTCAAACATCACCCATGTATTCATAACACTGAACAAACAATTTGTAGTGATAATCACGAAATACGAACTGTTCGTCCCCGTTACGGACATCAATACCTGTGTATGGTAATGTGATTATACAATAAAACCCTTTTCTACCTGTATTTATGTTACTGGTATATGAATAGAATTAGAAAATAAAGAAAATGTATACGTTCATACGTTAATTTGTTTCTCAAACAGTTTTATACCTTATAATTATTGGAAACCACCTGTCTGTTGCGACTGATATTTTTTCTAACTTGACTGTGTAGGACACTGTACCGCGTTGACAGAAACGTCGGCTAAAACTTTGCTTTTTCATCGCCAGATTACAATACAAAACATTTGAGTGACACATATCACAGTACAAAGTAATAAAACACAGGTTATCTTTACAGATATATAAGTGATATCTAGCCGATATCGGCATTGCAGACACTGTTATTAAAGTACGATATTTAAACAGATTAGTGTAGTAATGTTACCTTATCAGATACGTAAAAGCGAACGCCGGTATCAAAGTATTACAAAACTGTCTTAGCTAATAAAACCTGAATATCCGGTATTTGCATTAACAATAAAAAAAATCAAATGAATTCAAAAGAGGAAAATTCGGTTAAACGGATGTAATTTCACTTCTTATATCATTAAAAATCTGTACAGTCACAGAGAAAATGAACCTCGTCTTAAATTTGATCAAAATTACAAATATTATACAGGCTCGATATGTCTCTATGGAAAGGGGCAGACAACTTGTCCGGGGTCGGGATAAGGCACTTCTGTAACATCTTTGTATAGTGGACGTAACATAATGATCGGGAAGGAAATCTTTCTTAAAGCTTCGATCAGTTTGTAATTTGTTGCCATTCGTTCCTTTATCTAAAATTAAACAAGGATTCATCATGTATACATAGGTCGCTACGTAACAAGAAAAAGTCGAGACATGTCTTTGTACAGGTGTGTAGTCATTACTACAGAATTATAATGAAGACAGACAGTTGTACCATTGTGTCATGGTTTTGATGATAAGAGACAACTTGTGTCGTCTTAACTCTATTTACTTTTCCTCTGTATTTACATATCCTTTCAATATATGTGATACATCAGAGAAGGATTTGCCTGAGGTAAATATTTGAGACATTCCAGTAATTGGTTTTTCGATCGGACAACCTTTATTGTTAGTGGAATAAATGTTTTGTTACGTCAGTTTTCTAAAGGTGCGAAAGTTTTACCTGTAACGTAATAAAGACAGGTATATATTATACAGGTAAGATTTGTTTATGAAATACCTACTTGATCTACAAGGTATAGGGCCAATATATTTGTTGATGTGAGCTTAACCTGTAAATATTTAATTACGTATATGTGACAACGAGGTGTTATCTTTTATGAAGTACAAATGACATTTACTCAACCCTCAGTAGAAAAGGCAGCTGTTATCACTAATTAAGTAGAAATTCCATTATCTCAAAATTAAATAATGGGACAGGTAGTACCATCCCAGCCGCTACTGAATGTATTAAGTATTTCTCTCCGGCAGACGACACATTCCGCGGGAAAGGGATTGCCGAGAGTAGGTTTAGTGAAACCTCACATTACACGGATGATATCATTGTGGGTAATTGTGTAGAACTTTTGAACAGACAAGTGCAAATTAAGGCACACATTTCACCCGCAAACAGGAAACTTAAAACCAACAAATATTTGTAATTTTAGATAAATTTCATAGAAGTCACGACGAACCTTCCTTTTTTCAAGTGAACGACGGGGTTTGCCTTTGAGGCAAACATATATCGATAAACCTTCAAACAGGACGGAAAGAATTTGTCATTAAAATTTACATAGAACCATGAAATTTAAAACAGAACACACATGTATATTCATGTTTGTGTTTCCAGAGAAGGCCATCAACTGATACCGTTTTATACAATAGTGAAGTATATCCAAAAGATCAGTTTGTCCGCTGGTTTTATACACGTACTTTAAAAGTGGCGTGTTCTTACTTCTTCTCTTTTTGTTACCTACATCTATTTTCTTTTTTTTGCACCGACAAAAAAGCGATAATTTAACACCAAAAGCAGACACAGATTTCAAATTGTGTTTGCATTGCTGAAGTAGAATCCGCTGATATTGCTGTCTCGTGGGTGATCAAAGCATATTTTGTCTGGTTTTACTCGTCTGTATCAAAGTTTAGTGTATGTTGACGGGATGTGTAACGTAGGGGAAGTGTTTTCGATTGGATTAACAGATATGTAAATATTTCTCGTCCTGTTGATAATTTACTTAACTGTTTCCGTTTTATTCAGTCCTTTAAGATGTAACTGTCACGTCAAAATGTTCCGGACGCTTCGTTAGATGCTAATGAAGTACCATAAAATATTTAACGTTTACATTATGTCCTTTTAATAAGGATGAAAATATACGATTTCTTTAGGAAGTCTTACAAGTTACGATGAAAAATTGAGGAGTGAATTTCTTAATCTATGACAATGATGATACAGAATTGCCGGACATCTCCGTTCGATAATGTTATTTAAAATTGCGTCTGATGGTTATCAAAGCATGCATGCACTTCTCAAAACTGCATATCATGATCGAGTGATATTACATGTGTGAATTAAAAAAAATACAACCAGCTCATGAATTGTTATTGCATAATAACGTTTGATAAACACTTTCTTGTGTAAAAAAATTGATAAGATCTTATCTCATGCAAATAGAAAGACGACTATTATAATTTTCAAGGATGAATCATCAAGACCGAAAGTTGTACAATAAACATCAGGTGCACCTGCAAGCGGATGTCGTGAAAATGCACTGCACGAGTTGTCATAGACTCCAAAGAAAAATTATTTCACCCTAAAAAAATATAATAATGATAATTACGACCTTCTGTCAGCGTTATAATGTGTGTATCCAAATGAAATGTCCTTTATAACCACTCTGATATCCGCTGACAAGTAATTCTCGAGTGGAATCATTTCTAAAGCTATATTTTATTCTACCGAGTCAGAAATGTGAAACTAATTTTCGACGGTTAATTTGAAATTCACAATTATGGTTTACTGCAGAATGATTTTTTCTTTGGTTAGTAAACCATGTACAGGTAAGCCTCCTGGAGATGCGTTAGACCGGTTTAGGACAGTTGATCTTATCGAGTGATAGTATGTGTGCTTGTCTGAACAAAAATACTGAAGTTGTTTTATATGTTGTAATATCGTCATTTCTCAATAGTTTTCTGGTGTTTGAAGATTTTTTCTAGAAGAACAGTATTATATATATATATATATATATCGTTCAGAGCAAGTAATGTGTGATGTTGAGGTGTCGGCCGAGAGCCATCATCTCCCTAGGACATGGCCATTAATTATTGTATACATTCTAGTCCAGGGGAGCCAAATATGTCATCGAGGTTAACGTTTAAAGGTCAACTACCTGTGTGATATCTAGTATAGATTCATTACTACATACACATATTGCTAAACAAAGCACTATATGATACATGTAAGATTTTATAACAGATCTTAAAACTAACATTCAAACAACTTATTTCAAAACTGTCTAGTATTAAAAACTAAAATCCTGCTCAGCGTTGACGCATCAATTTTGCGGATTTTTCGAGTTTGGCAAAATAAGAAATGAAGTAAATCTGGTTTTGTGAACAGAAAAAAAATGCATCGTACATGGTGATTGGTTTAACTTGGAACTAAATTCCTTAATATGTGTAAAGTCACCATGTATCGTAATATAGATATATACACGTGACATTGTACACAATTATATCATATGTTATGTGCCCTAAGTGCAAACTGACACACCAATGTATTGTTTAATGGAAGTTGTGTTTTAAGGAACCATTATCGTGTATCTTTTTACAAATATTAACATAATTTACTTACATTATTTGTAGTAAAAACAATTAAGACAAAATGTAAAGTTATTTATAGTTTATTTCAATAAATAAAAATGTCATCGGCTTGTAACATAACAAAGACTAGTGTAATTTATCATAATTTAACAAGAACACATTTTCAAATCCATGTCTCAAATAATATTGCTAAGAATCTTTCCATGAAAGCCATTGTCATTGATTACATATTAAATGTATAGCACCGTAGTTTATGTAAATTGTCTTTTACAAAATGTTGTGAAGTCCACAGACAATGTTACTGTCACAATAAGTGGTCCGAAGAAATCGTAACCATGCTTCTGGAAGAGTCATTTTTGATCAGTTGCTTGGAATGGAGATCTAAACGTATCGTTATCATTGGTTGATTGGTATGCCATTGTAAAAGCGCCATTTCCATTGGACGATCGTCACAGCTAGATGACCAATCAGAAAGATGTTAACTTCATAACTGCAAATACAAAAAGAGAAGTATTGTTAGAAATGATTATGAGATCAGATGAAGTTACTTTTTTTCTGGAACACATTTATTTATCAATTTATTTATTTGTTTATTTATTTATTTAAGCACTAATTTAATCATTGTTACAATTCTAACATGAATTAAAGAATCCGTGTAGACAGGTTTGATGAAATCAATATGTACCTCATTACTCTTTGAGAAGAACACCGTCGTCTGGGTGACGTACGTCCGGTCAGGCGATATTTGTGTTAAATTGATTCAAGTTGTTGTTCTGCTAAATGTGTAACATTTAGTTTTTCAAGACTATCATGTTCTTCGTCTTTAATCTTTGTGTACTTTGGATTTCAGCGATACATTATGAATCACAATGTTTGTCTATTGATAGCACTTTCGTCGTTGCGGTACCGTCCCAATATTGCGTCGTGTCCGATATCGTGTATGTCGGTCAAGGCCAGAAACGGAAGTACCCGAGGTTTGTCTAGCATTATGACCTTGACCTATATCGTGACTTCTATATCTGTCTGGTAACAGTCCGACTCGTCATAGCCGGAGTCTATAGAACTCTGTGCACCGTGAATAATCTGAGGCTTTTTCACATCCGCTTGAGATTCACTGGAACAACCGTCCTTCACTCGTAAACATTCCATCCCGCGCACTCTGCTGGTGAGATTGGTGTTGCGTTTGCCATTGTCACTGACAGTCAAGCATGTGTATTTCATGTTGGATGGTTTATGTAGCTCTTCATCTGAATCATATAAGTCCATATCAGAAAAGGAATCACGACTTCCTTCCAAATCCTCATTACTTTGACAAAGAGATTCCTTACTAACGCCATATAGTCGCCTCGACTTGATATCCTCTATTGTCTCGTTCAAGGTCAGCAGCTGTTTCATCAAGGACAAATCCTGGTCCATAAGAGAAGCCTGGAAATAAAGAATTCATTTTATAATTTCTTGTTATTTATTTCTGAGTCACTTCAGTGTTTGTATCATTTAAGAAAGAAATATTACGTGACAATGTAATTACCACCAATTTGACTACAGTATTAAAAGTTCATTACCAAAGGTCAGTCTCGTTCCCATACGACAACATTTGAAATAGAATAGGATGGGAACGAGGATGAGTAATCAGATGATGGCCACCCCCTACTTCGCTTTTAGTACTTAATGACACAGACTAACAGAATCAGCGAAAAGACTGATGCCGCATTGATAGAAGATGGATCTACCATGATTCGGCAAAATAAACAAGATTTTAATGACTTTAGCCTCCTACAGTAAGTCGTATAAAGCATTATCGTCGTAAGCATAAAACTCATTCCATCTGCGCGGTATTTAAACTCGAATCTGTTGTGATTCGTCTAGAATAAACAACAATATGTCTGTGTATACCTCCCACCTATATAGAGGTTTAATCTCATTATACTTGTTCACTCGAGTTTGAAGATTCTGATAACGAAGGTATACTGTTGACATGGACGGTCTAAACGCATTCCAATGCTCAGACCAAGCGTTGATGGTTTAAAACATGTATTTGTAAGCGATTTTATTGGCGTAATCTACATAATATTTCAATCACGCTAACACAACCTGTGGTTTGGAGGGCCCCCTGCTAAGAAGCAACAAATGAATTATTGTATACACAGTGAGCCTTATCAAAGTAAAGAATCCCAAGTGCTCGTGTTATATCTCGGAAGTGGGTTTGTTTAGTGTGATAACTACTGCAATAGGATAATACAATAAGTCTTTCAGTAGAGTTCTCTCGCCAACACCACAGGACTAGATTTTTCATATAAATGTAGTCAAGTTCGTTTTGTTTTGTTTTAATTGCAAACAATTGAATTCGCGTTTCAAATAATCAAGAATTTTAATGTTGTTCACGTGACTGGATAAGCATTCAAGGTATTACCTTTATGACCTTGCACCGGGAAAGACAAATCACGGAATTCAAGATTTAAAATAGCCCCGAAAGTGATAATAAAACTTTATATCTAAACTTGGGAGGAAGTTTTTATGGTGTCCACCTGTGGCTCGCGTGATGTGGGTATCGGGAAGCGACAGGTATACCGTAGAGCGTCACACTGACAATAATAGATACCCGTCCTATCGTATGTCACAAGATGCAACATGGCATAAAATTGAATCAGCTTTATTTCTTTACGTAGAAGATAATTTGACGTGACGGGATGGAGGTTTTCACACCAGTCTGAAAAGCCATGCAAAGAATTTCCCAATTTATTTTCAAGTGAATCTAAATGCAAATAGCGTGACTTTAGAACAAGGCCACCTGCCAACCAATAGGATGTACACCATATCCTGTATATATATCCAATATATCCTAAAATCGGTCGGGTAGACAAAATCGAGAACATCTGTTTGCAACTAAAGATAGATTAAAGAGATGGAATATTTGTTAGCGCTCACGCGTGCAAGATTAAAACATTAGTGTCCGTGCTATAGAATATCATCTAATCTCAAAAAATCACCACGAAACAGGCAATGACATGAACACCTGCTTGACCAGTGGGACAAGCATTGCACACCTGGACATTTGCATGAAATCGCAATCAGACCTCAGACAGGTAACAAGACAACCCAGGCATTATCTGATTGTCTCATCTCCATAACATCGTCAGGTTGTCGCGGTGGCTATATCACCTGTAGCGGTATAGGTCCACGTAATTATATAATATCCTAGATAGAAGTTTGGATTAATTATCGGCCAGCGCCTTGCGGACTTAGGACAAGTAGCCGAGGGAAATGTACGACATATTGTTCTTCCTACCAAAGTCGTAAAGCTTACTTTCGACAGGGAAATGTGGATTTAATCCCATCGTTAGTGTCGAGGCTATTAAGACCGCACTTGTTTATGATTATTGTTACATGTTTACTAATAATAGGTCTAACTTTTAATGTGTTTGTGTACAGGAATGTGAAATAACACACAAATCTCGTCTCGACAGGTTTTAAGACCTAGTTTCTACAGAGTTGACTGTTAACCGTTAATGTCCATACCATTTAAACCAAAACTAATATTTACCAAACTTAGACTAGAATTAAAACGTCACACACCAAGAAGAACAAACAAAACAAATAACTATATATACCAAATCGATTCAAAGACTTGCTAAATTGATATTTCGCCAAAAACGTGCATTTTTTTCTCGTTACCTGCATACAGAAACGGATTATGACTATACTGTATTGGTCAAACGAGACCTTTTGATAACAGATTGTGAAGGAAGTTTGAGTTTTTGTTATTTGAGTAATAGGACAGATGTTGTTTACAATATCTACACGTATTAACCCTCAGCTTTGATCAAGTTTGATTTTCAGTGAAATATTTTATCAGTAAATCACTATAACAAGATAGGAACATATACGTCATTTTGACGGCAGGTCTCAAAAAATTTATTTCAATCCTGCTCATTATCAACCAGGTCATGTGCTGAACGTACTTAGTGTATGTTTCAGTGGCACTGTTAGAGGCAGATGTTTAACATGAGTTAAGGATCAAATGAAAAAAATATCGGTATAGCTATTTTGGGAAACTCATTTTTGTAACATAATATCTAAATTTAAATAGACGATTGTTAGTTATGTGTTCGTAAATAGATATTTATCATCAAATATACAGGTATTCCCGTCTTTGATTTGATATCGTACAAAGGCTCGACGAGAACACAACACACTTCAGACAGATATAATATTTCAAAGATCTAAATATAATGATGTTTATACACGACCAGTAAAACGACAGATAATCGTGTGACATCTGTATTCAATATAACATCACAAATAAATCTGGTCTATATTATAAGATCAAATTTAAACCGAGATTTTAATCTTTTTTTTTTCTAAATTCAGATATAAAAATGTTTTTTGTATCAAAGAACTTTTTCACCGATTGAATTTGAAGAATCAATGGGTACAAATCTCATTAATAACGAGGAAAATTTTGTTTCTTAAAATTAAACGACTCTTTTAACATAAGTACAGACCTTAAGCAGTGTTAGTACTTGAAAAAAACGGATGAATATGATATTATATAAAATGCTCACCATTTCTCGCCTGAGTTTGTCCATCGCAGACTCTATGGGCGACGACGGTTGCTGTGACTGTGGTCTCCGTTGTTTCATGGCACGATCTGATTTTGTTCTGATTTGATCTTTCAGAACTTCTGTTGCTTTCACTCGCTTGATATAAAACTCCCTACACGCATTGGAGAATTCTATAGAAGCTGTATATTTGTCCGAACTGGACATGGCCACGGATCCTTCCATGACTGTTATGTCCGAAGTTTGATTCAAACTGTCCAGAAAAAAGCACTGTCACCACGTTAAAGTCCCAACAATTGAAATTGATGAGTCACAGATATCTATCAGAGATATATCAACAACTTATATCCAAAGGCAAGTGTTGGAGATTCCCAACTAAGATTGTCCTACTCTGTTAATAGGAAACTGTTCACGGTTGAGCAACTTCTCTTTGAAAAGGTAGACCAGCACTCTGTTGGACTGCTAAAATGTATCTGAGGCCTTTCTATACTCTGTCCTTCTTATATACCGTGTGTATATACACGGTAACACTTACACATCGTATATATATACGGACAGGGAATGTCACCTATGCTATAAATGAATATTGACCCCGTGACAAAACGACGATCGCTGATTGGTTGAAATAGTTTTACTTGAACGTAACGTTAAGTATGCGTTAAGTGTCAAACTGTACATAGTATTTAGCACTAGTTTGGTTGAATTTGCCTTTAGCCTGTATAACATACCGGACATTTTGCCTTTGTAATATAAACTATCTTTAATTAACAGGTACAATACAGGTGTGTTGGACATAGACACCAGTGAAAAAAGTCACTCAACTTTAATTGTATATCAATGTAGTGTCAAAGCTTTGAAGTTTCTGTGAACAAACGCCAAACTTTGATGTAGAATCTACTTGATTTAAATATTCTCTGTAAAAGTAACCGAAATTCTTACTTTAAAAATCAAAGGATTAGGTAATTTACATACATATTGTATACACAAATGTTACATGATATCCGTAGCATTTTCATTCTGAAAAGCATAAAACACCATGAAATGGTTACTAGGAGACAGAAAAAAGTGGACATTTTACCACATGCACGAGAACATAATTTTCTGTAACAATATGTTTACAATATAGTTTAAACGTACAGAAAGTCGATGAAGTTATTTGCAACTTCAGGTAAAAAGTGTACCATGAATATAAAAAGCCATTTTAGAGACCAATGCTTTAGCAATAAAATTTAGACGCTATGTTACATGAATCATATTTAGATACAAAATATAGATGTTTGTCTGTTTTATCTAAAAAAAAAAAGAAAAGATATTAGAAATATTTGGAATTGCATTTATCATTCCTATCGTTTATCTCTGATCTTTATGCTGACTTTTAAATGTGATTCCGAGATAAACAGAATACAGAACAGACAGCAGACAGTGTCAGAATCTGTATAATTGTTATGTCACTTAATATCGTACAAACTTTAAACAGTGCGTCTTATATCGTGGTCTTATCGTGTGAAGTGTCCCCACTTAGCTCTCACACCGATATCATCAGAGACACATCCGATATAACATTGCCGAGATATTTATAAAGTTTATTACTACCATTTCCTGTAACGGGGTATGATTCGTGATTTACGGTTCCGTTTTCACGCGCCATCGATATGCATCCTATTATTCGTGTGCAAGTCGTGCATGACAAACGACAGAGCGTAGCCGAGATGAAATCCAAAAATGTATTGGACATTTGAATATTTCATGAGAGATGTTGAATTGATTGACAGTAATTTCTAACAATTCACAACTCAGGTAGTGCATGCACGTATGATACATTGATTTTCTCCCAAGACATCTACATACGAGTCAACGAGGCTCTCTTCTTGACAAAAAAAAAAAAAAAAAAATGCGGACTTCAATTTTCTGACTTGGAGACTTTTTAAACGGTGAAGATCTATATATCTTAATCCCGATGTCGGTAGTATCACACATTACACAAATAACACATCTTAATAAAGCATTATTTACAACATTGGTCAAATTAATAGAATCCGACTTATTCAAAACTATTTATAATTTCTATCCCTTAAATACACAGTCATCAACTGATGTGAAAACTTGTAGAATGAGACTAAGATTGTCATTTCAACAGGAACTGAATTTATTTGTCAATGATTGACAGTTGTGAAGATAATTAATCGTTTTTCAATTTATCCGATGTTTCTATTTATATTGCGTGACTTGCTTTTTTCACAGAAATATATACATGTACCAAATTAAAATGTTACTATAAGTGTATTAGTTGAAATATAAAATAACAATGAAAACTTCATGTTTAGAATTACATATGTATATAATAAAAAATTAGTCTGGCAGGTTTGCTTTAATGTTCATAATTGATTAATCTGGATCAATTTGAACTAATTGTTAATGCCATATTTTTCTGAAATAAATTGAAAAGTATTTAAACCCAAAGACTGCATGGCTGACGAGCATATATATATATATATTCGTATATAGTACTCCATGTTTTGACACCAGTGATGAAACAGAAAACATATCTGCAGATAAAGTTAAGTTAGCTTGAAATGAAACCTTCAATGATTTTCACTGCGTACAAAAGAATGGTTGTAAGTTGGAGAGAGATTATTTGTATAGACTCATGTGTTATTTAGTTCTAAAAGCATTTGTAAAATTGGAGATCGTTAAGTATCATTATCTCAGTGTAAGTGTACCTTTAATACAAAGCAGGTGATATTTATCACAAGTCGGTCTTAACATCATAACAGTTTATATACGGAAGTTAGTGTTGAAAAATAGGATACAAGTGTTAAAATACCTGCATACGATACCAATTTAGACATATTTTTTGAAATGTCAAATTATACAAAATGTACAGACAGTGTCATAAGTATATAATTAGTCGTCCCGATTTTTGTATCGCCTCTCAATATGAATGGGTGTTACGCATAACCACAAACACGTATGTAATACTAACAGCATATTCTCATGTCTGGGACAATTACACGAGCATTCTGCCAACAATTCGGCCGACTCAAGTCTATACCACTAATTCAGCAGGTCCCTTGTGTTTGTGACGTGTCAGATTAATGGTTAGAGCAATATGAATGAATCATGAATGCACCCTGTTGAAAACCGTGTGAATTTCCGATAAATCCTTAAACAATTGATTTCTTGTGTCATGTGCCTAATAATAGCTTCCATTCAATATGGAATAAAAACAACATAATTAAAAATATAGTAAGCTCGTGCGAGTATTATTGATAATCGTTGAAGCGAGAAAAGTAACTGTGCCTCTTGTTTTTGTATAGGTATTGTTGTCAGGACGCACCTTTCTATCACATATACTTTCTACTTATGTGTATTTTTTTCCTGATCAGACAAATTTGGAGTATAATATTAATGTCCAACTATTAAGTACATTTGTGTATGAATCACAGATAGACTTGGAGGTGACATACAGGCCCTTTGTACAGGTTCAATGACCTAGGAAGTGTTACAATAGTGACCTTTGTATATACATTATTGGACAAAGGTTGGCAAAAAGAAATCAATGTCCCCATTTTGGACCGACTGTTGAGTATACTGTGAAGTACAGACAAAGGTTACTATCTTCTCATTGTTTCAATAGATATGAAAAACATAACAATGTACCGATACATCTACCCCTCCCCCCTTCCCCAGTACATCATCGGGAACTATTAATAAAACTTTAACCCCTAGAAATCAATTATCAATCTCTGTCATTCGCCTACACGGACATTTATATTGAATCTACAACATTCAGACGCCCCTTCCTCATTCTTTTCCCTGTCATAGCGGTTTATCGAGATACAAACATGTAGGAAATTTCCAATCATTCCGATCCACCGTTGGTGGGAAGTTAATACTTGTCAAGTGACGTCATTTTTTATATTTCTTTTTCTTTTAATGAATACAAGATATACATGTAAGTTAACAATATCTAATAGACTGAAGGTATATATCAGCTTAATTTCTGTGATTTGTTTTTATAAGTCGGTTAGTTGTAGAAACAAAGAAACGCGATAAACCTGTACAGTTTTTACCGAGTTTGTCCATCAAACTAATATTTGTAGAGGTATACTGGGATAATTGCTGATGTTATTACCCAAAATCTCTCTGTTGTTTATTTATTTACTTAAAATCCGGTTATACTACTTAAACGATTTACCATAACTACCAAATATTGTTTTAGTATGTACACAGCTTTTCATTCAAATCGACAGTAACAGTTTGATACGAAAGGTAAACACATTTTTATAGCTCATGGGATTATCGTATTTGTTGTGTTATTTTACTATGTATAAAACAGGACGCCATATTACCGGTCTATGCTGGTGATGATATCATACTAAATTTACCTTGAGGCAGTGAAAATTTTCATTGATCATCTTTCCATATGTTACCTATATCATGAGTCACATAACGACATCCTGTTACAGCTAGTAATACTACTTCAAGATGTATCGACATGATCATACAACCACACAATGTACTTTAAATATCATTCTCACACCCCTCCATCGTCCACCCATCAGTCACAAACAGAAACTTACACAGGCTTTATACGGCCGATGTGATTTGATCTTGCTTATCGATGCTAACAGCCAACTTAAATTTTCTTTCAAATCCCATATATCTCCTTCCTTAATTTCGCATTCCTCCAAATGTATTACTGATAACCCATATCGCTATAAACATCTGATTTATCTTAACATATTCCATATATTTCTGCTCTTTGGTGTGGCCACACCAGCCAGCTAACCCTACAACAAAAATGGGATCTTTAATTTTCCTTTCCTTTATGGTTACATACCATTTGCCACTGATTCGCTATCCCAGGGTCTTCAGACGGATAGGCTGCTGAACAGATCGTTCGCAATCGTCGCCAAGTTGATGCCAAACTATGCATTCGACATTTTACACCATGGCAGGTACTATATTGGACTAAAGAAACACTTACCCCTCCGGAGCAAAAGGTTGCGTAATATTTTCTATATCGCCATCGTTTTCGGTTTTTTTTTCTTCTAGATCTATGTTTAAGTTTTAATATTGTTTTTACTCATTTAAGCTAGTTTTATACAGGTTTTCCGAGTTTGCCTTGTATCTTAAGCTTCTCCCCACATCCAGACCCAGACTTTGATATAGTGCCGATCATACAAAATTTACATGTTTCACACACATACTGTAACTAAACTGTATAAAATAATGCTGGTCACTTTCATATCTAAATAGCAAGCTGTAAAATACAAGCACATTATGATAAATCTAAAACTTGCCCAGATAAACAAACTATGACCATTTTTTGTCATAAGCCAAGGAATCTACAGTACCCACTACGCGTAAGAACCCTGTGGATAACTGTTAAACTTTATAAATTAATCATTGGTTTGTGTTCATTCGAATGTACCAGTAAATTGTCTCCAGGTTGATTCATATGATTCACTCTTTTCTTTCTAAACGGACATGTCAGATAAATTCTGACTAATTCTGGGTGATCATTATGAAATGATTACATTTCAAATAAAAATGCCAACAATTGCAGTCTTCTTCACCAAAAATGCGTCATAACATTTCTTTATGATTGATGTATTTACAAATGTCAAGTGAAATAAACTGAAGTATTACAACGTATCGAAACATTACCATATTGATACGGTATCGATTGTAGATTGTTGATGATATTCAACAAAATCGATCAAATATTGATTGACATACCATTTTCTTATACAGGTCACTTTTCAGTCAAATTTGAAATTTTAACCGTTTTTATGAGGTTTTAAGATCCAAAACATGAAAGTTTTGATACTAGACAGGAGAAAATATTACAATTTCAACTAATTTTTTATGTTGACTTTTTTTTTTCAAGTTGCATACAGTGTAAATTAACCTTGCATTATATCAATACAATTTTTCTTTGTAAGCTATACATTAGAAACTGCCTTTGTTATAAAAATTCCAAGAATTTTGAAGTGTATCTTTATATAGTATCGTGTTGTGGACATTTTTCATTCGCCTATCTATAAAATTTATCTATGGACGGGAAATTCCTATCTACCTGTATTATTACACCATATGTCATCGCTGCGACGATGACTCATTACCCGGTGGTATTATCCCACCCTGTGATCCGGTTTAACGATAACCCTTAATTAGTGTACACTCGCTAAGATTTATCATAGATAGGGGCCGTAACTCCAGACACGTGGGTTTGCACTTAAATATTTATCTTCACCTGTTTGTTTATGAGTAATAACGTTTGTTTACTCCTAGATAGAACTTTATCATTAATACGCGCCCGTGTTTTTGTTGATTATGAAATCGTATCATAATGTTCATCATACGATGAAGATCAATTTCTGTTTTGATGATGAAATATTGACTAAGGGAACAAAATTTGATAAGTTGAATTTTGATATAGAAGTATATGAAGTTGCTTTCTATTTTACGACAGACCTCGGTTTAATTTACTACCTAAGATAAGGTTATAAATCTATGTCTATAGAAAATTAACGTGTGTCATAATCTCCTTTACATATTGAACCTGTATAAAAGATGACATGCACGTAAGAAAAGGAATATTGAAGATGCTTTGTGATAGCCATTGTTAACTTAGGTCTCACTCAAACAATCCGTCTTATTTATTCGCTATACTCTTTTTCTGTCGTCAGTAAAGTTCAACCTTTGGTTGTGTCGATTTTTGCCCCTTTTCCCATTTTACATATCCATCTTCCCTTCCTGTCAACTCTCTTTTTTCTCCATTGTACTGTTGACTCCATCCTTTACCATGACTTTTTTCTTCCCTTCAGTCTCTCACTCTTTCTCTCTCCCTCACCCCTTTCATTTTTCCCTACCACTGTTCCGAGTAACACTTTTGAAACCATTATTATCACAGGTTGATGTAAAACTCTCATTTAAACCCCATAACACTTCAATTTATCACTCATATCTACGATAATTTTGTTGCTTTATCAACATTCACTAAATATTGGTCCATACTTTGAAGTCAATTGGTTTAAATGGACATCTATAACTACTGTAAATTACATACCAGAATATTCACCTCAATTATAGACACATGTTCGTAAATAATCTAAACTTTATACATGTGAATCATAATTGACCTTGACTTCTTGTCAACATATTTATATCGTCAAAATTTACAAACATTTGGCTCCAGTGTGTATTTCCTGTTTTACCTTGACAAACACAAAGAAAAATATCTTTAGACATTATGATATCACAGACGAAATGAATGCGGTGACTTCAGAACTTTGATGGGCACATTTAATACGTAATTTATTACATAATTTAAAATCAACCCAACGGTAATGAGATCATAAATCTCCGTTAGATATGAAGGATGATATCTTACACATGATACAATAATAACCAAAAAATATTAATAAATCTACTTGTTGAATAATAAGATGTAGGTTTGTTAACGGTAATTTAATCAAAGAGGTAGGAAAACAAATACTTTTGCGTCTCAGAATGTAAACTACGTGTGTTTCGCAATAATTATCATATTTCGATATTTAAATGGCTATCTATACAAACGAAATCATGCCATTCAGCGGTGGTGAAAAAGTGTACCGGAAGTGTATTGATGTAACGTCACCACATGTGGCACCGCCAAGTTATATATAACCTCTGGTATCCCGTTTATTAAGCATTAACGTATCTGTTACAAATACCTCACATGACTAGGACCATGCTAATATTAATTCTAAAACGTTAAAACAAAATCTGAGGCATAGTGTTGTTTGCTATCTCTTAAATTAAAAAAAATGGATGCATTTTACATGAAATTAGTAATATAAGAAGACATTTTGGATAAACTGCCACGAAATCTTCAGGTATAAAGACCGATAGCAATGTGGATCTCTATTTTCCGTTCTGGAATATATCTCATTATAAAAGGATGCAATTTATCAACTATGAACTGTCCATTTTACCCAAGGGTCTAGAAACTGATATTTTTGGAAAGGAAACGTTTAAATTTCGATTGATAATTGAAACATTAAAAGCTCTTCATCAGGTCATAAAATACAATATATATATTGATTTAGTATAAGTATCTAGACATATTTTTTTATATTTAATCAAATTTCATTTTAGAAGAAAACCTATTGCCCGGAGTTAAGATTTTCCATCGGTCGAAACTAGGCGCCAGTATTTTGACACGATAAATATCGTAGCAAATTCACTACCTATCCACTTTTTCAAACCAATTTTCGTTTTTTTTTCACGCCATCATAATTATTTGATAACTGCGTGTCAATATTTGTGTCATCCATTTTAAAGGTAATCGATTTCAATCGTGATGTCTCTGGTCTATCCGTCAATCAAAAGTCTCATGTACCTGGTACATGTTCGTGTGGTCCAGTTTCACCTCGGGGTTAAAAATAAATCTACCACAGACAGTTTATAATAAAGTATGGTAAGTTTGTGAAAACTGACAGTAGCGAGATTACGCTGATTTTGATGATGTTATCGATGTTATCATCTCGGTTGATTAACCTGCCGTGTCTACATTGTCAAAGCTGTGAAAAAAACATACAAAAAGACCATCAAGGAACGTTGATATCATTAAAAAAAAATAATTTGATATTTTGAAACAATATATGTGTCGTTTTCTGTGGATACAGCTGTCAGATTTCTCGGTACATGTACTATTGTTTACATGTTTATCGTTACTCATTCATCAACTTCATCCTTTCCTGATTTCCTCATCTGTGTATTCAATAAAACTGATATTCACGGATTTCCTCATTCCTATCATTGACGTCATCTCTACATTTCATCTCTTCGTACCTATCATAAAGTTGCTAGTACTGTTTGATATTTTTAGAGTATGATAACTTAATTCCTGTTCTAAATAAAAACAGATTCATTAGCTAACTGCAATCAATAATTATTAGTTAAATAGACTGTACCAAGACTAAAAATAAATTCAGAGAATACATTTACAATACCATAAAAGGAAGCTTTCTAATAGGTATTAAAGCTCGCTCAGCAACTATCACAGGTTAGTCTCTCAAACAGAAAAGGGAACAACACACGTTGTAATAAAAAGTACAATGTAATAAGTTTGATAAATATTAAAGCAAATTAATCTCAATTCAAACGTTCTTCTTACAGCGAAAAATGAACAGATAGTGTGAACAGGATGTACAGGCATTATATATGTCACCATTTCCAGAAATGTTTCTTCATTGAAATGGTTGCGTTTCGTTATTAAAGTGAAACTATTTCTTTATTGAAATGGTTCTGTTTCTTCATTGAAATGGTCCTGATTCTTTATTGAAATGGTCCTGTTTCTTTATTGAAATGGTCCTGTTTCTTTATTGAAATGGTCCTGTTTCTTTATTGAAATGGTTCTGTTTCTTTATTGAAATGGTCCTGTTTCTTTATTGAAATGGTTCTGTTTCTTCATTGACTGTTTAATTGTTAGTGTTTATTCAAACGTTACAAGACAACCACATCGATGGGTCCAATCTGACCGAGTTGAAAAATTTGCGGTATTTGAGCCTAAGGTACATTGAAATGCCTGATACACATAATAGAGGACAGGAAGAACTATCTACATGTGTATCAATCGAGTTAATTTGTGTATCATATTATTTATCTACGTCATATATCAAATTATCAAACCAAATCTCGAATGACCGGATGTGGACAACACTGAGGAGAACTGTAACAATCACGATATCAGATCATTGGTGACAGCCCGGAATTCGTCAGAAATTCCACTCAAACGCGTTATGTAACGAACTCATAGCATACTTCTTCATTTTCTTTTTGATAAAATTTAATTTTAATTGTAGTACATTCTCAATCGGTTTGGACCAGGTACTTGTGGCATAAAATGCATTTCTCTGCACGTTGGACTCTCAGGGTTTTTTTCAATGAAAAATATATCATTTGACCTCAGAATGGTCACATGATAGGGAACAAAAAGAAGAAATTGTATTGATACAATAAAACGCTTCCTTTGAAGTCCGAAGAACAAACAATATTTGTGTAAAGACGCATCCCCCTACCCCGGAACACAGGCAAGTATTGATCTGAGTTGACAAGAAGGAAGTTCAGCTGATTAACTGTTCATTGTGAGATTGTGGTCAACGATCGTAGCTAGTGGTCGGACACCTATCTACGGGTGATAGATGTACAGACAGTTTTATGAATAAATCAACCTTATCCGCCCACCATGTACGGTCTATTTGATCGTCCTTCCGATACTTACTCCTCTGAAGAGGTGATAGACACGTGCTAATGACCTAAAGGACCCACAAGTAGACTGGAAAAAGTCAAACACCAGCTTAACCCCAAAACATGGACATTTTCAACATGCCCGATTTCGTTATATTTAATGCCAAAAAATTACGTGAGAACATTTAAAATGTAAATATGAAAATTCTTCAATATTATTTTATGTTTTATTGACGTGAAAAGTGTCATACTCACGCTTAGAGTCATTTTTTCAGCTGACAATATGGCTAATGAAAGGGGTGACGAAACGACAGCCTGTAGTACTGCTTAATTGTAATCTTCACACCTTTTGTAAGTAGCAACATATTTTCATGGCATCATGTATTGCAATTACACTCATTTAATACCGTGTCATGATGTTATCGAAAGTGTGTCGTATTGTACAAATGATAAAGATAACCAGACCTGCGCTTCACCTGTCGAGATTGATATAACCCCCCTTAGGTCACAAAAGTCGGGTAACTCACATCGGGTGGATGTCACGTCGGTTCAGGCTTGTCAGAGAGAAAATGTCAATGACTGCAAACACCTGCGGAAAGCAGAAGAAGATCGAGTGTCCTCCAGCGACGAATCGCGGACATAATGATCTCCGTAACCCGAGACATGTCTGCAAAATTGGATTCTGGCAATTCTGTTTGTCACCCAGGATTATCTCCCTTGATAATGCTACATGTATTTACAATCACAGTCACTGTAAGTATGCTTTGAAAAAAAGACTGGTCATAGAAAGGACACTGACTTTGATTTCAATATACATGAATAAAAACAACATTGTATCAAATTTTAAAAAAAACAGATACCATATCCCCTTAAGGTAAATACCTTTAATACGAGTACCGAATCAGGAGCCGTGTGTAATTTAAAACTACCACAGACGCCGAAATTATATTCTGTGTTGTATATTTATTATTCGGAAAAGGTCGAAAGTTCGTATAATTTTATCTGATGTCGATTCCCTACATAGGGTCATGTAGCTTCTGAGAATGCTATACTCCAATGACCTATAGGTCTTTTTAAACTTATACCGTTCCTGTCTGTGTTCGGCAAACTGGGAAGAGAAACGGTCGATGTTGACCTTCTGCATGACATTTTACACCAGTTGCCATGAGTAGCATTCGACGGGCCTCCCGAATGTTAATCATTGAAGTAGCTACCAGCTATTAAAATTGAATTTTATATCATACAAAGTTTTATTGGTGTTTTTAACAATCTCTCTCGGCGGCTTGTTAAACTTGGTACATAAGATGGATATAAAATCAAAGTTAGCTTACATTTAGGATTTCAATGAAATGATATAATTAAATGTAAGAATCTTATGTTTTACTTCAAATGTATCAGTGTAACGTTAGCATTTTTATAAGATTTTTTATTTAATACTTTTGTCACAGTCAACTCGTGCTGATCGAATGAGAACAATGCACTCTGTAAAACAATACATTGGTAACAAAATAAATGCATCGATTTTGAAGAAAATATTGACAATGATGTATATACGATGATGGACTCATTATTGGCAGTGATTAAAAATTGATTAACTACATAAGTTTGGTAGATGTTTAACACCTGACAGATCAGCAGATATGTCGTGAGTACTGTGGCATCAGCACAATGTGTCATTCATGAACAGTTGCTGATGATCTTGCAATTTTAAGAAAACGTCGTTATTGTCTGCACAAAATCTACATACATTTAATTTGTTTTATGTCAATTAATAACATTACCTCTACAGTTGAGTCTATCTATTGTTCAGTACACTGTCCTGATTCGTTTTTCAGATGACATGATCACACTACAATCGTCTATACTTTTACTATGTGTAGAACGCTCTTTAAGCGGTTTAACATCTTATTGACGATATCGTAGTCATCATTTATATTTATTTATTCTCTATGACCGTACATCCTAAAATACCTTGCAGGTTACAACATATATCTGACGACATAGCGTTAAACAACCATCCTTATTTCATCACTCTAACTGCTGCCGAAACTGGTCGGGTGGCGCAGTGGTAACGCACTCGCCTTTCACCTAGCCGACCGGGGTTCGATTCCCGGAACGGACGTGAAAAGGTAAGGGGTCACCTGCCATCTGGGTTTTCCCCGGGTACTCCGGTTTCCTCCCACAATAAGATCCCTCGCGCGCTTACATCCGGGCCAACAAGAGTGATTAGCATAAGTTAACATAACTTGTTTCGCAATTGTTGTAAAATAAATAAAGTTTATATCAAACTACAAAAGAGGAATGCTCTAATATTCAATTTAATTACATTAATAAGAGTAGAGAATTAGTTTAGAAATTAAGACCACAGATGTTAATGTGTTTACTCGTCAATTCATACATAACAGACTAAGAAATTTATTAAATTTTTGTTTTATTTTCATTTTTTAATGTTTATTATAATTTTAGGACGTGTTAAATCAAAATCTGAGAACGGAACATTCTGTAGGTGTTCGGCATGATGTACCAACGTGTTTATTCGGTGGATACGCAATGCTTTCAGAAATTATATTCATATTACTATGACTTCAAATGTTTATATGTATGACGTTACGTACAGGTAAACATAGGTACCTTTATGTTACTATGAATGGTGAGGGCATTACGTAGGGAAATCGTGAGACAGATTGTACAATGTTATCGAGGTTCGTATCAGTATTACCACAGACAGCAATGGTTCGAGCTGTCATAAAAACAGGTCAACTTCAAAAGCTTTTTCAAAAACGACTCAAAGAAACTAATTCGAAATAAATGCATGAAAAAGTGTCTAATTGAGCAAAAAGCATTTCATTTGTAAGTGTTGAAACTTAGCGCCAGGTCGGTCTCGAACGACACGCGTTGACCGAAGTTACCTTGTAAGTTAAAGAAAAGGAACAAAAACAACTAACCCCACGCTGAGAATTTATCTGTTTTAAAAATCCATTCTAAACAAAGACGATACCATCCTCTTAGTAGGAGTTGGTAGTAATTTAAGATTTCACGGCAGTTTTGCTTTCAAGAGTAACAGACAGTAAAAAACAGTAAGTAATTTGTCGTTCCGGTCCGGTACCATGTCTTTTGTTAGTTGTCGCCATCCACTATCGCTAGTCGTCTGCAAGGTGTGAATTTGTCATAAAGGACGATCAAGAGATTGATTTTATATCGATAACGATTGAAAAGTACAAAAAATAAAAACATGTTTATTATACGTAACAGGTAACTTGTTAAGAACCCTATTTTAAACATGGGTTACACAACTTAATATCACATTAATGATAACCTCGGCGGCTTCATCAAAAAGGTCAGGGAATTCATTTAATGTGCGAATATCTGTAAATAATTGGTCTGCTTTTGTTAATTATGATAATTGAAAATGTAAAATGACGTAAAGTACATCTACGAGACGTTATTAGTGCTGTATAGATTTTTCTCCTCAGTGCTCTTTAAAGGATAAGTGCCATCTACCTACCGGCTTCCTGGCAGCGCATAATTGTTCATAGTTGTTAGTGGGGGCGCGAAGCTTTTATTTCTTTTAGAAAAAATAAGATCAGAAGGAAAATTATTTCAAAAGATTTAATGATATAGCAAAACCACAAAAAGATGAAAAAAATATTTCATGATTTTCAAGTTCACATGCATGGCATCATATGTGATAATTCGACAGGAGTGATTTGACATTATCCAAGGCCACCAAACAACAACTTAGGGAAAATAGCAACGAGTTTCGGCTCTAGATAGTAAGAAATTTGCACAAAATTATCAACTGACTAGATAAAATGTCTTATTGAATTTCGGCCCTTAAAGGGAACACAAAGAAAACAGTAATACATACGATATACAAAGATTAGCCGGAGAAGAAATATCACGGACATGTACATAGAGGTATTAATTATATAACTACAATACAAGAAAGATGTGCATTGTATGTTTCTTATATGGTCTACTTTCATTGGGATTTTCACAAATTATGTTAGTTGCATTATATACATAAATAGATGATAAAGTCACGCGTTTATTTTATATATAAAGTTAGAAAACCGTTTAAAAATAGAATTATCTGAATTTTTCATCAACCAAAATAAATTTGTCCTCTGTTCAAAACATAGAAACATTTTAGCCTTTCAGGTTACACGTGTGAAACATCTCTTGTCTTTATACAAAATAACAGTAACCAACATTTATAATAATAAGATATACATAAGTTGTTAGAAACCTGATTTCGTATTACAACGTCCAATCGGAGGGTGACAAAGATTAGAAAAAACTGTCTACATCACTACAACTCTGGTTCAGTACTCAATACAACTCTGGTTCAGTACTCACTACAACTCTGGTTCAGTACTCAATACAACTCTGATTCAGTACTTACTACAACTCTGGTTCAGTACTCACTACAACTCTGGTTCAGTACTCACTACAACTCTGGTTCAGTACTCACTACAACTCTGGTTCAGTACTCACTACAACTCTGGTTCAGTACTCACTACAACTCTGGTTCAGTACTCACTACAACTCTGGTTTAGTACTCAATACAACTCTGGTTCAGTACTCACTACAACTCTGGTTCAGTACTCACTACAACTCTGGTTTAGTACTCAATACAACTCTGGTTCAGTACTCACTACAACTCTGGTTCAGTACTCACTACAACTCTGGTTCAGTACTCACTACAACTCTGGTTCAGTACTCAATTCTGTGCCACAACTCTGGTTCAGTATTCACTACAACTCTGTGCCAATACTCATTACAACTCTGGTTCAGTACTCACTACAACTCTGGTTCAGTACTCACTACAACTCTGGTTCAGTACTCAATACAACTCTGGTTCAGTACTCACTCATACTCACTACTACAACTCTGGTTCAGTATTCACTACAACTCTGTGCCAATACTCATTACAACTCTGGTTCAGTACTCACTACAACTCTGGTTCAGTACTCACTACAACTCTGGTTCAGTACTCACTACAACTCTGGTTCAGTACTCACTACAACTCTGGTTCAGTACTCACTACAACTCTGGTTCAGTACTCACTACAACTCTGTGCCAATACTCACTACAACTCTGGTTCAGTACTCACTACAACTCTGTGCCAATACTCATTACAACTCTGGTTCAGTACTCACTACAACTCTGGTTCAGTACTCACTACAACTCTGGTTCAGTACTCACTACAACTCTGGTTCAGTACTCACTACAACTCTGGTTTAGTACTCACTACAACTCTGGTTCAGTACTCACTACAACTCTGGTTTAGTACTCACTACAACTCTGGTTCAGTACTCACTACAACTCTGGTTCAGTACTCACTACAACTCTGTAGGGTTAGGAAACAAAACGGGAAGTGTCAACAAGAATAGAGCTATTGGATGAGTAAACCATTTCCATGTCGCTTAAGCAGAGGACATAAAACATTTATTACACAGAAGACCTATATTACTGGTTCCTCGCTGTATAATGTAATCCTATTGCTATTCGCCATATACACCATTGGTCCAGTATAACCAATGGGATCTGCTTACACTAGCTACATCAAAACATCTCTTGTCGAACTTGTCCAAATAAATTTGAATAAATAAAGGACAAGAAGTCCGATGAAGCGGAAGTGTTGTGATTTAATATGTAGATGTGCAAAAATTATATTCCTGTTATAGATGTGTTCTAATGTATTACGAATATTATGTCATTTAATTAAAACATCAAATGTGCGTGTCCAATTATGTTTTACAACACCACACAGTATGCATGTACATAATTTCATATCGACATAATAAAGAATTTTAAAAAATGAATAAAGTAGAACGAAAATTTTGTGTAGATCCATGAATATACATGCAGTTCAAAAACTTTGATTGTTTCAAATCTTACAAAACGTGCAAATGAAAAAGTAATGTCTAATAAAGAAAGATGATTTTAAAGGTTTGTGACATGGGGATTATATAAAGTAAATGATAAAAATTGATCATTAATCTCCTAGTCAATTCTTCGAACGCATGTGGAAAAGTAAGTGAAAACCCCATTTGGTTTCTACCCGGGTACTCCGGTTTCCTCCCACAGTAAGTCCCCTCGCACGCTTCCATCCGGGACAATAAGAGTGATTAATATAAGTTGGAAAAACTTGTTTCACAATTGTTGTAAAATAAATTAAAGTTTATTTATATAAGAAGTGAGGGGTTACTTGCCCGAACACGTGGGCTTTCTCCGGGTATGCCGGTTTCCTACCACAGTAAGACTCATCGCGCACTTCGTTACGGACAATAAGATAAGCGTGGTTGGATATCTTGTTTCACAATTGTTGTAAAATGTTTGAAGTTCATATTATGATGTAGAAAGGATAACAGTGACGGTACCTACTAGAATATTATGACTACTGTATAGAATATGATGATCTACATAGTGAGAGGTCTGGTCAAATCATCAAATGTTTGACTTGTGATTCACAGCAGTTTTGTTTCTCTACTTGATGTCACTCCACGATTAAGACAAAAGACACGGGAACTGGTTCAAACATCTCAAATTCATTTATATGATATGGAATAATTCTTAATGTTTTTGAATCCTTTTTTTATTGCACCTGTGACATGCACTTACCATCTGCTATTTAACGGATTTGTACTCTAGATTATAAACTTTGTCAGACATGTACACCAATGATAAAGTGAGCTCTTTATTATAAAGGTTCCGTCTAATCACGATTTAAGGAAATTCAATTAGATATTTGATTAATTAAAAGTCACAAAATGTTCCTGGACGATTTTCATACCTCTAGTACTCATTATAGAGTCTAGTGACATGAACACACTTGGTTAAATGGGGTAAATAGGTTTGAAATAGTAATCAATTTCAGATGCTTAATTTCCCCCGTGTAAATGTATATGTTTTTCAAATAAATCTACAACAATTGTAATATAAGGGTTCACTATTTGTCACGATTTTGTCTAAATGATTCTAATTACAAGCGATCAATTGTTTTAGTCCATAAATTATTATTTTTTTCTTGTGTTTCGTTTTTTAATTCATTTTTATTAATAATAACGCAGATTTCCTCAAAGTGATTTGCTTTTATTAAAGATAATTAATTGATTTTATTTTTTAGATCATGATTCACTAAATTATTTATCATAATTAGAAATAATTAGTGATGGCAGATTTGTAAAAAAGATAATCAATCACTACACGGTGAATATCGTTTTTCTTGTTCTTTTTTAAAGTTCGTTTTGATTGATATTCAGCGTGGACCTTTTGTCGTCCATCATGGTGGCATTTAGGTGTGAATGTCAGCCACAATGACGTCATAACCTGTACAACAATTTAACAAGATGGAAGTGCCCTGTTGGTCATTTGATGAATTATTACCGTTATTACGTTATAGTCGCTCTAGTCTCGTTATATACACGTCTGTGCTATGATAAATATGCAAATTAACAATCACAGGTAACATACCTCACATTTATGTTTGCCGCATAATACAGATTTCCTTATATGAATTAGTATTCTACTGATTACTACCAAATATGGAAATCCGTACCATGAAATCGTAACAAAAATAACAAAACAGATATGAATGATGTTTTACTAACATGCAATCAATATTTTCATGCTCCATAAATTGTTTCTTCCACATAATGAATAACAAAAGGCCACATCTAGTGATGGAAAAGTTGTACAATAACCTATCATATTTGTGAAGCCTTTAAGTTTTGAGTTTAAAAAATGACATTTTATTTCAATCATGATTGAGGTTACTTATTCAATAGTATTCTTTTTTTTTTTGCTGATTTGTTATTTCATATTCTGTATCATAAATCAGTGTACTTGAATTGAAGACGTTTTGTTATAAAATGGATGTTCAAATTCTAGGATTTTAGATACAAGACTTGACCATGAATCGCTCATCGAAACATGATAATGCTGAAAAATGTAGGAGTGACATAACTTTAAATTGCTAATTAGACACTAATTATAGATTCATCCTCGCTGTGATTTATATAAATGTACCTATACAGGTAAAATAATGTGCATGTACTGATGAAATCTCCGCTAAACAGTAGATAAAGCGCCACAGAGTTCAGGTCGAAATTACCATACTGAGGTCATACTAACATATCAACAAAAAGACGGTGACAAAGTACTTTTTTTTTACTTCAGCCATATTTAGATTAATCGGCGAAAATCGCTAGTTTTTCACACAGAAAAATGTTTCTTAAACATTCCGTACTATATATACATGTAAATTTACATGAAATTCGTTTTTGTAATGAATAAGCCTAAACGCCCATTGTGTGGGTTGATAAACACCCGGTACTCTGACCTTTTTGCTCTTTTCGACGTTAAAACCAAAATAGTGCCAGAGATATGATATGGCAAATGATTGGTTTATATACACATGGATCTAAAGTTTCACTTTAAAACATACATTGCACGAAATGCATGTTCAACAATGTTTTTTTTTTATTTTGTTTTTAATGCCTTATATAGCTACTTGAAAAAAATGTAACCATTGAACACAAGGCTGTATGAAAAGCATGGCGATTTCAATTTTCGCTAAAAACTGGTTCTTAACTGGATAAAATCCTTGCAAGCTGGTACATGTCTCGGATGATTAGATAGGTAAGGGCTGGCTCCCGATATTATACTTTCCGAGAGGTTGATGACGACGACGACGGTAAAGACTTACGATTGCTATCATCATCTCGTTAGAGACAATTCAGTTACCATGTCCGATATAACGTGTTGTGTTCTTTATTATCAGGACTGGTGACTTTATTGCTGCTTGTTCAGCGATCCTTTCCGACACCTTTCTGTGGAGTAGACAATATGACAGAGTATTCTATATCTTTGTGGCTATATGTGATGCATGACATGATGTAGTGATATAAATGATGTTATTAGTATCAATTATCTATGCCCTGCTTCAGACATTTCTCATACAATGTGGCCTTTCTTATGTAAAGTACTGCACGCTAGTACTTCAATCAGGCAGCCTTTACCCGCTCTCCTTTACCTCCACTCTAAGCCATAGTGGTGCTCAATTTGGAACATTTAGGCGTGGGTATATTCCCTATAACCGTTCTCATATACCACCACTATAAGCCATAGTGATGTTCAATTTGGAACATTTAGGCGTGGGTATATTCCCTACAGCCGTTCTCATACCACCACTATAAGCTATGGTGATGCACAATTTGGAAGATTTAGGCGTAGGTATATTCCCTACAGCCGTTCTCATATACCACCACTATAAGCTATGGTGATGCTCAATTTGGAACATTTAGGCGTGGGTATATTCCCTACAGCCGTTCTCATACCACCACTATAAGCTATGGTGATGCACAATTTGGAACATTTAGGCGTGGGTATATTCCCTGCAGCCGTTCTCATATACCACCACTATAAGCTATGGTGATGCACAATTTGGAACATTTAGGCGTGGGTATATTCCCTATAGCCGTTCTCATATACCACCACTATAAGCTATGGTGATGCACAATTTGGAAGATTTAGGCGTGGGTATATTCCCTACAGCCGTTCTCATACCACCACTATAAGCTATGGTGATGCACAATTTGGAAGATTTAGGCGTGGGTATATTCCCTACAGCCGTTCTCATACCACCACTATAAGCTATGGTGATGCACAATTTGGAAGATTTAGACATGGATAACACGCGTTTTACTCGAATCGCAACTATAACTAAAAATAGGTACATTTTTTTCTATCGTCTTTATATCATTAACTTATAAAAGCGAATTAATGGAGGCTATCTGTAAGCCTTAAAATATCAACTATCTTTTCTAAAGAGAATACTTGCACGATAATTCCCTTTGACACCATGATTAACTGCCTGACTTAATACTTAGTGGTACGAAATTCATTGTATTGTAGGTTATCGACCTCCAAATCTTGTTTCGACATTTCTTTCGATCATTTTTATTTACCTCAATCGCCTACTAGGTTTCAAAATTGAGGTTTTAACATCACTGTTGAGTCCTTGAGGTAAAAAGTAGTTGTATGACGCAATTTGATTCATTGTTCGGCTCTATTGTATTGTTTTTAAAAAATCCAATATACACTTTGTTTATTTTCGAACGTATATGTTTCGTAAGAGGCTTAAAAAGATGAACCAAACCCTGGTGATGCTGAAATAAGTGTGATGTAATATTTGGGAGTGACATCCTTTACCTGTTGATTAGACATTACTTATATATTCATACTCACCTGTGATATATGAAAACGTACCTTTATTACCAGGTAAGATAATGAGATTGTACTTATGAAACCCCTCATTAGCTGATACAGAATTTTTAGGTCTATTCTAACAAAATAGACTGCCTCATAATTTTATGTACATAATCTACCATTTTCAGATTTATTTTTTTCAAATTTCTATTTTTACGCGCTGAAAATAATACTTGTGGTACTAAATAAAACTTCATCTCAACATAAAAATATTTGTTTATCATGAATAATACATGTAGATATATGATATAGTAGGATGATTATTATGTGGGTAGTTGAATACCCAGTACTGTGACCTTTCTGTTCCACAGACTGGCTTCGAATTTTACTGTGATAAATGAGATAGTTAGATGTAGACGCATGTTGCATATATACAACGTACAGATACTGAAACACGTAAATCTGGACCCTGTCGTTCAGTTGAAAGTCTATCTGTATATTCATCAGAAGAGAGTTTAATTTAGACGTATAACACATATTTCCGTCCAATTAGTCTTGATTTCGTTCAGTGAAGAAACAGTTTTCCGTTATTCCACCGCATGTTGTTAGAGGAGATTGATGTGGCAGCGACGGAAAACGTCTCTCTGATGTCTTTTGTTCAGAGAACGTTTTTAGATCGCTCTGTGTCGGAAGAGTTGACAAATGCATGGTAGCTTGCCGCAAAAGCTTTTTTTTAAAACTACTTCAGAAGCACGGAAGATTGATTTGCTACTCAATTGCAAAGCTCCATATACTTCTATCATCGTTACGAAGACAACAGTCCTCATATGACCTCGACTGTTGGTGTCTCCCTATACACCCGTCCTCATATGACCCCGACTGTTGGTGTCTCCCTTTACACCCGTCCTCATATGACCCCGACTGTTGGTGTCTCCCTTTACACCCGTCCTCATCTTATCCTGGCTGTTGGTGTCTCCCTTTACAACCGTCCTCATATGATCCTGGCTGTTGGTGTCTCCCTTTACACCCGTCCTCATATGACCCCGACTGTTGGTGTCTCCCTTTACGCCCGTACTCATATGACCCCGACTGTTGGTGTCTCCCTTTACACCCGTCCTCATATGATCCTGGCTGTTGGTGTCACCCTTTACACCCGTCCTCATATGACCCCGACTGTTGGTGTCTCCCTTTACACCCGTCCTCATCTTATCCTGGCTGTTGGTGTCTCCCTTTACACCCGTCCTCATATGACCCCGACTGTTGGTGTCTCCCTTTACGCCCATCCTCATATGACCCCGACTGTTGGTGTCTCCCTTTACATCCGTCCTCATATGACCCCGACTGTTGGTGTCTCCCTTTACACCCGTCCTCATATGACCCCGACTGTTGGTGTCTCCCTTTACACCCGTCCTCATCTTATCCTGGCTGTTGGTGTCTCCCTATACACCCGTCCTCATATGACCCCGAGTGTTGGTGTCTCACTTTACACCCGTCCTCATATGACCCCGACTGTTGGTGTCTCCCTTTACACCCGTCCTCATATGACCCCGACTGTTGGTGTCTCCCTTTACACCCGTCCTCATATGATCCTGGCTGTTGGTGTCTCCCTTTACACCCGTCTTCATATGACCCCGAGTGTTGGTGTCTCCCTTTATACCCGTCCTCATATGACCCCGACTGCAGGTGTTTCCCTTTACACCCGTCCTCATATGACCCCGACTGTTGGTGTCTCCCTTTACACCCGTCCTCATATGACCCCGACTGTTGGTGTCTCCCTTTACACCCGTCCTCATCTTATCCTGGCTGTTGGTGTCTCCCTATACACCCGTCCTCATATGACCCCGAGTGTTGGTGTCTCCCTTTACACCCGTCCTCATATAACCCCGACTGTTGGTGTCTCCCTTTACACCCGTCCTCATATGATCGTGGCTGTTGGTGTCTCCCTTTACACCCGTCCTCATATGACCCCGACTGTTGGTGTCTCCCTTTACACCCGTCCTCATATGACCCAGACTGTTGACGTTTCCCTTTACACCCGTCCTCATATGACTCAGACTGTTGGCGTTTCCCTTTACACCCCTACCTTATATTACCCTGGCTGTATGTGTCTTCCTATACACACACCACCGGTCCTCATATAATCATGTCTATTATGTCTCGCTGGTCACCCATCTACATATGACTCTGGCTGTGGGTGTCACGTTAGAAAGACTCCATCGGTCTTCATATTACCCTGGCTGTTGGTGTCTCCAAACGCACCCGTCCTCATATTACCCCAGCTGTTGGTGTCTCCCTGGACACCCGTCCTCATATGACCCTTGCTGTTGATGTCTCCCTAGAATCACACCACAGGTTCTCATATCACCCTTGGCTGTTTGTGTCTCCATAGACACCCGACCTTATATGACTCTGGCCGTTTAAGTCTCCCTTTTATATGCAATGGTCCTCATATGACCGTGACTGTTTTAGGGACGAGAAGCATCAAACAAAACGACTATTTTCTTTTTTATGTGATAGGTCATTTCTCTTTATTTCTCACTCTCGAGCAATTGCTAGAATATGAGATGTCTTGCTATGCTACCCTTTTCTGCATCATAAAAGTCAGTATGATAACACTTAAGTCAGATATTTACTGTAGCAGCACATCAACATCTTTCCATAAACAGAAAATGGAATCTACTATGTACACACTTTGTTTAGGTGCGTGGTTTGGAAAAGGAGTTATCTTTTACACGGGTCAAAGTTCTTTATTTCATCGTATTTACCTCATACACATTCGTTTTTCGTTCTGGAAACTGTTCAGTAATTATTGAAGTTGATAGTCTTACGATGACAGCGACGACGGAGGCAAAGACGACGATGATAGTGATGATGAGGGGGTATAACACCAAAAGTTCTATATAAGTTCTCTATAGAAGGTAGATTGCTGAATTGATAAGTACAGAAGATTTGAAGTGATCAAAAGTAAGTGTTCCTGTCTTGCATTTTTTCAAAGGGTTTCTAGATCCTTACGGACATAGAAATACACACTCTTGTCATATGTTATCCCTACATACATCCGATTTTCGGCCGAAGTCGACAGGCAGTATGTAATTTTACCTATCATATACCTACCTGTGTTAAGTCTGGTCGCATTCAAATAGAAAGTACAACATACTTTAATCTAATTTTAAATGAACTTTACAAAAATATCCGTAACCTCCAAAAACATGTAGGAATTTAAGAAGGCATGTCAACTAACCTTGTGTAAACTTTCTGAACATGTCTCTATTTAGTGAGAATTTTTTAGATATTTAAGTAAGTCAGATCCCATGCCGAGATTCTTTACTATGATAAGAGGTATTAAAATTCGATGTCTGTATGTCTGATAGGAGCACTAATCTTATCAGTGATATTTCTAAAATATATCTTATCCCGCAATACCTGGGTATATTGTGTTATGATTGTGTGAATCACGACAGGTAGGATTCACATTTAGAAACATCACAATAGGTACATGTAATTTTCACACCGGGTGATTATAGAAGATGATAAAGCACGAATTCACGGTCGACCTAGATGAGATAGCGTTTTCGTTTTATTTATAGGCAAATTAAATATAAGTCATACCTCATATTTAATGGTGTACATTTATAAGGAACACACAAATTAGTGTTTACGTATAAATGTAAATGTTGTCACCTCCCAAAAGAGGTCAGTATACAGAAACGTTGGTAAAATGTACACAGTTACTGACCAGCCACAAAAGGTTAGCGAACTTCATAGAATCAGTCACAGCCCTCGTACAGTGTATTTATTGTAGAATTATATATATATATTCTATTGCTTTGAGATTATGCCAGAGTGAATACTATCACATTATATAAAAAAAATAACATAACGCGATAACATCGCTATCGGTGTGAACGTTCCCAGTCATCGTAGTGGGATTTAAAACGTAAACGAACAGGTTAACGATTAGATACGTCATCATAAAAACTACCCCAAAATGTCGTTATATTAACAAAGCCTTGATTCAAACTCAAAGGCAAGTAAACGAGAGCAAAATTAGATAAAAACAATTTAAACGTATAAGGATACCCTTGAAAACGTACATACAGAATAGATCAATTGTTACGGAATGGTAAGCGTCGCATGCTTCATCGACGACACCCGCCATGTAAATCTCGTTCAATCCAAAGAAGTAAAGTCACGTTCACCAATACAAATTTAAGAACAAAGCCAACAACAAAGCTACCAGCAGACATTCCAAAAAGCAACGAGCATTGGACGCAAGGGAATAGAATATTTCCCTTTCATGGTGGGAACCGAAAAATTCCCCGCAGTTCTTATCAATCTACATTTCTTGAATCTCGAGAACTTCTGTTTTGTAGTGTATGTTGGCTTTATCTTCGACACTCCAGATGTACAACCACTTTTGCTCTCTGTGCCACTGGAACATTGCTTAGCAAAATTGAAGGCATGAGGGAAGTTATTTGATTGGCCTAGAACGGCTTTCAGGAGAAAAAAATCAGACTAATCACTGAATGGTTTGTTCTTTTGAATATTACAAAAGAGAGACATCCAACTAAGTTAGTTCAAAATACTCTTGTGCGACCTCGGGATTCGTCTGATGTACATGAAAGAATGAAACTAGCCGTTTTATCGTCTTTTCCACAAGGTGTCGCTCACAGGACCTTCAATTTTGCCATGAAATGTTCCAGGGGTGCAGAGAGCGATTATGAGTGTAACCCCTGGAGTACTGAGTATAGTAGGGTGTCATCTCACAACGTCTTTAAATATCGCATTGTAACATGTAACAATGGTATGTTGGGAAAGCAGGGATGCAACTATCTAGAAAAAGACATTCCACTTTAAGAAAATAAGCAGTTTAAGATGTTTTCAGCATTATAGAAAAATCGAATTAATTAAAGCCTGGTAGGTAAAATTTTGTGTTGTGTTCACGGCTTACCTAGCCGACACTCAGTCTCATGCAGTGGCCGTAACACCCGCAAGAACAGTCGAAACAAACCAAAACAAATAACACATAATTTGGTTATGTAATCGCACACGTCAGAGTGTGCATATCGCCAAATAACTAGAAAGAACTCCGTCATATTTATGTTTAGATATCTGTAAACAGGTACATAAAGATTAATAAATAAAAGTCTGTGTCGTTTCTAACGCATCTTTTTATAGGTAATCTTTTTATTATTTTAAGTTATACAATTATCGGTATTATTTAATGTTTCTGTTATAAAGATAATATATAAAATGCATGTGAAAGCATTTAGATTTAATATCAATTAAATATGTTGTTTACCTGAGATGTTTATTGCAAGTCATGTCAAAAATTACATTTCCAGTAAATATATATTCACTCCATGTCTAAATTAGCCTCTGTGAGACTGTTTTATATCAATTTATATCATAAATATGTATATTAGTGTCATTCAGATCCAATTTTAGGCTTCCATAACTGGCTAAATGTGCAAATGTCAGACCCACACGACTACATAAACACTTTTGCTTCAGATGGTCTTTTTAGCAAAATCATTCAGTCATCAAACCCTTGATGTAAGGATGATTATGCAAAGTTGATAATTATATTAAGGTAAGATAGCGTGTAATTATGCCCTTTTTTATTTATTTGTTTAGGTATGATGCATCATGCTGTGATATTAACCTACCTTATGGGAAAATTGTCTGTCTAGAGGTTGTTTGATATACACACAAATTTATATATACACAATCGCTACCTCTATTCAATTTTTAATGTATGGTTTCCCTATATTGTATATATAGGTTCTGACTGATAATGTTTCGTCCTTCACGTGAAATTTGGAGTCCTTTTTATAAAAAAAAATGTTGTTTATATACATACATTTGTAATCTTTTTGCAGTAATCGATATTTATCTGCTATCATCATAAAAAACAGGACTCTTTTCTGTCTACTTTAAGGTATTCCATGTATAATTTCAATGTATAATGCAAACGATGGGGAAACAGGAAAAGGAGGGAGTGTTGTACCTGTAAGTTTTAAACATTTATAGCCAGGCAAACATCCTCGCAAGCGTGATTTTTGTAGTCTAAATGAACATCAGCACGAAAGATTAAACGTTAATTTTTCAACTTTACCTTTCATCATTGTGTTAATAAGACAAAAGACAAAGACAAAATAGTATAGGGTTGTGAAGGGGAAATTGGGGTGGGGTTAGGGGCTGGAGGTGTGACTGCAACAATTAAATACATTAGCCATATATCTTTTTAGATGGTTCAAATATCAATTAAAGTTTGTTTTATTAATAAAACAAATACAAAGAAGTTTTTGTACTGTAACTTTAGCTATTTAGTGTAAGACCACAACTTATCACAAAATATGCAATCAGTAGAAAGAGTTGCAGTGCAGGATGACTAACTAGTCTAGAATGACGAAACAGTTGTATGATGTGATTTAATTTATTGCTTGGCTCTACTGTTCCTTAATTTGTATTTAACAGAAACAGAAATAAAGTTATTAACACATCAAAGACTGGTGTCAATTGATTAAAGATTTGAGCAATAAGGGCATACACTTACATAGAAATAACTTACTTATAATCAAGTAAGAAATGTCAGGTCCTCAAATGAGAACTAGGTATACAAAAACGGAACCAACAGGCAAATTAACGGACATAAAACACATCCAGCATCATATAGCACATTTTTTTTTCTCAATGAGCGACCGTAAAATCTGAATATTTCACACATTTAAAGCGGCATTGAAAGAAAAGGAACAATCTTAGTTTATCAGCCTCTAATTTGGTTGTTTTATGTTGTAACTTGAGTTTTTTCGATGAAAAAAAATATTAAGGAGTAATTTCACTGCAATGTGTATTTTTTCGAAACAATAATAAGTAGAGCAAAAACGGATGTATGCTTGTTACAGTGTATATAAGTTTCTATCATTACAAGGTCTGAATGAGCAAAGGATGGATTGCACCCATACTACTGTCGACTGGTACAACGTTTGCTGTGATATTGATATCGACTTCACTGAAAGTGACGATGACGAAAATGGAGAGTCAAGAAGGGAAGTAGAAATGACGAATCTAAATTTGGAAAAAGAAAGTAAAAGTAGAAAGCGTTGTAGAGTATGGGTATTTGATGGAATTAAAAGAGAGTCAAAATCGTACTGTATGACAACAGTTGTTGACAGAAGTGCAGCAACATATATACAATTTATCTAGAATCAAAGCGTATGAAACCTAGATAAAGGATTTTAGCTGACTACTGGAAAACATGCTGTTCAATGGATAAATCATTGTGTAGAATTCAAATGTTAAGAAACTGGTGTTTGTACAAATACCATTGATAATGGATTGGGAATTCGTGTCAAGTCCCTGTGGTACAATATAGATATACGTTGAGTTTAAATTTCGTGGTTTTACAAAAAAGTACATTTTGTTGATACCTAATTTCATGGTTAAATCCACTTGTGCTATAATTCACCCCGATTTTTATATGCATTTTTCATCTAATAGTTTTATTATTCGTGGATTAAGGGTAAATAGTTACCATGAATTCAACGAAAATAAAGTCCCAACTAAACATAATGATTTTACAGTTTTTTACATCTATAACCAAAATATTTCAACTTTGAGGAACCTCGATAAAAGGTTTTTGTACCAAGATTGTTCAAACTCCACGTGACGCTATTGCAGAAAATTTCGGTTTTGTACGCATTACGTAAACTCCATTAGAGCAAAAGCGTCTGATGTTCTACCAGAGAGAGATTTATTTGCGTACAATTCTATTTTTATCAGCAATATGATTTTTTTAAAATCTGGATGGATGTGAATCTGTCAGCGATAACACTCCGTTAAAAACAGCAGGAAAGATTTATAAGTAAAAGTAGTAAAGTTCAATACTTCCCAGAATTTTGCGCCTATCTTTACGTTTATTGTGTTATTAAGCTCTCATACTTGTCGAGGAGTGCGCTCTCGTTTGCAAAATCTCGAATTTAATATGAAATAATGCATCTCTAAAAATTACCATTATGCAACAAAACTATATGCGTCAATAAAATCGCATAAACCGTATCTAATATTAAATCTACGCTAAAATGTGCTATTCACTTGTGGGTCTTTCGTACGAATTTTTCACACATTTGCTTCTCCGTTACTGTATTAAGTTATGTTTCGCCCATTAGCACATTACCTTTGCAGCAGGTAACCTCTTAAAGAAATGTTTCAAGGTGAACAGGTAGTCTAAAGTTGATCGTTATTGTATTTGTGTTTCCTTTTACCAACCCATTTCCTAAACAGCAGTAATTTCATTATTCACATATACCTAACTATTACTCAGTAAAGATGAAGCAAATTGCACTGACGATATGACACTAAAAGCATAAAGACATCAGCCAAAAACCAGAATGTTATGCATGAATAATGTGACACACGAAGAACATCGTGACATCAAGTCGACATTGTTATCACCTTTGAGATGACAACTATATAAACTGCTGTTTTGCTAGCATTCCTACATCAACATGTATGTTAATCCAAGTGCAAGACCGTGTTTATTACCCTGTATTGCGACGCATACAATAATATTTATACTAGGAAATATCGAGGACTCTATGAAATATTGACAATGACAGACAATACAAAGAAACATTTTATACACGATGAAATTGTAATCACAGAAGGACGAAATTGATTGATCACACGACTAAATATACCACAATGTCGACACACAAGGACCATATTTGAAATTTCTCACATCATCGACGCTTCGGCCAGAATATGAACAAAAAACAAGAATCCCAGCGGCCTTCACACGGTCACTTGAGACAAGCAATATTGACTATAAAGGTTAAAGGGTAGTTATCAAATGTCATAAAACAGAAATTGTAACATGCATATCATTAAAACTGGCATCCTGTATGAATAATTATAACAAAGTTATTTCAGTGGGGAATAGTCAACGTTGTGCTCAAAAATTCTATTTTTTCTATGAAAACAGTTAAGCTGTCATCCTTCGTTCATAATTCTAACCAAGTTTGAAATTTTTTCAATGGAAATTAAACAAATTATGCTCAAAAATCTAGTTTTCCTATAAACTACAGTAAACTTAACCCCCTCCCCACGGGGAAATGTGAGACGCTGTGGCGATGAAATTCATAATTTTGGTTAAGCAGCTTAAGCTGCTTCCATACATGAAGAGCGTTTGATTCTACCATATATCGGGGTTAAAAAGAAGATTTTTGAAATTTAAGTCAATTTGACCCCTTTTGGCCCTGCTCCTCAGTCCCCTGTAGGGCTGGGACTGTATAATTCATCATTTTGGTTTATCATAGGACAGGGAAGGTTTCTGCAGAATTTTATTGAAATCGGATCAGGAGTTTTTGAGAAGAAGTTGAAAATGTTAAAAGTTGTTTACGGACGTACGACGTCGCATGAAGGTGATAGAAAAAAACCGGCATGTCAACAAAATCTTCAAACGAGTCGTGTCGTTAATATCCAATTCCATCCACGTATAAGACAAAATTAGGTCAGCCTGGAAAGGTGCACAGTTTGTTCCCAAAGATATGCTAACCAGCTATTCTGATTTTTTATGATTTAGTCTTCCGTGTATTTTTTCTTTGATTTGGGAATAATTTTCAAAAAACAAGCTTATGTATACTGATAACCATATATTTGTACCACCGATCATCTTTGTTTGGAAGAAAATCTCGAACATGACAACAAATATGTTTTTCAGTTGAGAACGGGAAATGGGAGGTTACTTCATACAAGGACAAAATAAACAACTGCGCCTATAAACCGGAACAAATTATTTCAGAACAAGATGAAAATATACAACCATGTCAACAAACGAAGCCAAAATACACCACAATGCAGCGTAAATACAACAGGCGAAATATACCACAACGCCAACACACGCGGACAAAATATACCACAATGTCAACCCAAGTTTCAGGGATGTTACAGCCTCATCTGAACAATGTTTCAATTTCCACTTGGGATTGCCAGCGATTAACCACACAATACTTAAGCAAATGTGAAGTGTTTACATATATAACATTGTGAAACTTCCATGTACACTTTTGTTAACAAATATGGAGCAATCAAAGGACAATAGGGATGATAGGATTGTCGTAAAACAATATACAATTGTTGCCTACAAACCACCACCGTGAACATATTTCATAATGTTTGTTGTCGTTACAAACAAGAATCTCCGATTGCATCAGAAGAAACAAGCCTTAGATACCTTTAAGTGTGTGTGTATCATACCAATCAGAAAGAGATTATAATTTTCAACAGAAAAAGTTCGTGAAGAATGCTAAATTTTCGTACCGGACATTGACAATGTCCGTTTTTGTGGTCAGCGATGTGTCATAACACTTTATCGGTAGTATTAAGATAGTGTTGTATAATGTGTGAATGTACTCATAGTATTATCTGTTTCCGATAGTTTAAATGGACGAGTCGGTCTGTTTCACAAAACCGCTAATGCAATGTGGTTTTTTGTCACAAGATGAGGAACACGATCAGAGTTATTTCCCTTCGACGAAGTCATTCGCGGTAGCCTCTATCATTTTGTTTCTAAATGCGACTTAATTCCAAGTCTGTATTAATCATGTCCGGAAAATCAATGCAATGATAACATTTGAACCCCCTTCTACCCCGCCCCACGAAAATAAAAATCATGATGACAACAATTAGTCAGATATGGCATTGTCGGGACAATAAATGCCGGAAGCAATGAGCTATCAATTAGTGGTTAGGCTATCACTGCAGACCTACCAACTGGAAGATGTGTCGTGGCTCAGAGTTCAAACATTCGGGAATTGTTGGAACGACCTGGTGACGAAATAGACTGACAATCAAACAAAGCATCAAAGATGTATTCAGGAAAGCAAACGGAAAACGATAATTTGTATGGTATGGCCCAGTGTAAATAGGGTATGTTTAAAGAGTAGTTAATCACTTCCATAAATAAGAAAACACTTCCACTTTGACAAAAATATTAATTCTCCTTTATTTGTTCAACTTATCGATATAAATCTATCTAAACCAGACTGTAATTAATTACAATAGACAATATGTACATTATGGTATTGAATTACATAAGTAAATTCAAATTATATATTACTTCAGAAATTCTATAAACCATACATGCAAAACGTCTCTAGTCGACATAAGTCACATCCAGGCCGGATAGGTCGGCGTCAAAGGGGTGCATGTCATTTCTGGAACTGATTGGTGATGTTGTGAGGGTATAATATGTTAGGGGGAGGGGTTACTATAAATTGATGTCATTGACAACAAATATTCTCATTCCATCAATGGACGATGACAGATAACGAAACATGGCATTTAAAAAGTCAATGCCGCATGCAAATATTGAAAAGAAACAAAAGATATTTTATTGGTAACTGTAATCATTTTAGATATAACCATTGATATTTAAACAGTATATAACCACATCAGAAAATCGGATTGTTTTGAGTAAAAACTTATTTCAAAGAAACTCGGTCAATGTTTAAAATTCTAGTTGATAATTATTACATGATAATATTCAGCATATATGCAAAAGTCATGATATTTTCGAACGTTATCAATATCAAATCATTCATTCCACACAAGTAAACAATTATCCTTATGTATGAGGTATACTACTCACTAATGTCTTATATAATGTGGTATTACATTTGGCCCTCACAAACACAAAAAAATCTTTCATTTGGTTTTTTTTATTCGTCAAGGTACTGCCTTTTATCAGAACTTTACCCTTGAATGAAAACGTCCATATAATCAACATCTATTTCTTTTTTTTTCTTTTTTTTTCTTCATTTTTCATTTTTCGACTTGACATCTTCGTTATCAAATCGTCATTGCCAAATCACAAATCTCTGTCTGCTTTCAAGAATTATTTTCAAATCTAGCGTTGGAATCTGAAATATTTTAATACATTTTAAACATAGCAAAACGCTTTAGATTGAATGTGATTTCTTTTGAAAGTGATAAACTATGTTTATACAGTATTAGAGTCAACATGAACGTGGTTTCCTTAATCAACCTTTATCATATTTTTTCCATGCTTTTCGTATCCATTGCTATATCATCCAATGTTCCAACCATATATTTCACACACAGTCTCACGAAGACTTATTACAACAAAATTACAGGTAATGTTCCACATCCTTTATATCTGAATCAATCACTACATATTTTAAAAACATATAAGTAAATAAACGACTACTTTATGTCATGGAAATTCTCAAGGTGTTCTGAATGGATTCATAGGAACAGGATGTGTCCATTCGGAATGATATGTGTACATAAAATATGCATGATTACGACAATTAAGTCCGAGAAACTGCCAAGCTACAATATCAATGTACTGTGTATGTAAATATTGGGTTGTAAATATTATGAATAACTTATGTGTAACAATTCTTTATACATAAACTATGGCATCTTGTTACTATATCAACTAAATAACGATTGAAAGATATTCGTCTGATAGATAATTGGTTTGTAACGTTAATAGATGTCCATGAAGACATAGAATTAACACCTTTGGCGACTATTTCGAACATTCAGAATAGACCATAGGCTTTTTGTTAAGTCGATGTACCTGATTTCACAGTAAGGCAAATCATATGACCATTTTCATCATAAAAACAACCGATCAAAATTTCACACAAAATATTTTCCTCGCGGAAATAAATCTATTAAAAATGCGAGCGACCAGTTACTGAATTTCTAGAACAGTTTCCGGATTAGCCCGATCATTAAATATTTAATACATTTGTATTTCATAAAAGAAAATTCAAAGGTATTGATTTGTAATTATCAATTTACCAGTAAGATTTAAATGTATATTCACTTTTCGTTATCACCAAGAATATTTTTCAATGATATTGTAGATGGCTTAAAGATATTGATATTATCAATGACAATTTAGATTGCAAACAAATCCAAAATGTTACAGAATATATTGCACTTATGAGTATATTTGATTTGAAATGATAAATCACAAACACTCCTTGAGAAGGAAGTGTGTACTTCATAGCAGGTGCGTCAAAAAGTCACATTGGCAAAGGAATGGCATGATAGACTAAAATATCTACTAATATCACACTACATCCACAGCTATTTCAACATATCACTATGACAAGATACATAGGTAATAAATAAAAGTATGAAATATTTTTGGCAGCTTAATACGTACATAGTAAGCTGTTGTTATATTTATTTTCTGTTTAATTCTAAGATTTGTGTATCTATTTAAAGGTTATGAGGGTATCTTCTAATATATTTTTTGAAAATCGGTAACAATTGGTATTTGTATATTAAACTGAAGGAATACCCAGGAATGTGATTGGATATAACATATTTCTGTATTAAATATCAATATAACCATGTTCATTTGCATGATGAGTTTTCATATAACAATATCAAATTGACTAGTATTTATATAACAATATTAAATTCCATATAGCATATTTCATACTATCTAATTGAATACTAAGTGTTGTACAATGTATTTGAATATTTAATATATATTAAACAATATTCATTTAATATTTGATTTCATTAAAATCCTTCTCATATTAACATAATTTATACTTTATCTTCTGTTGTTAACATGACAATATCAATGACTTAAGTACTTTTCAGGGATAAATATTTCATAAGCTGTTTGATAAATCCACAACTCATTTAATCTATAAACAATATCAAGCTCTATCAAGTGTTTGGAAACGTTCATATATCTTGTAACAAATATAACTTCCACAAAAAATCACATATAGGCGTTAACTGTCTAAATGAATAGATGTAAAGATATTTTGATAAACAATGAGCAATTTGATTTAAAAAAACAGCTCCTGAGTTAACCAAGATAAGTCGTTCAAAATGACAGGTATATAGGTTTAAATATTATTATGATTTTTCTTTAATTTCATAAATCTACCATATTTCAATATAATATACCAGTACTAAGATAACGACATCACAAAATACGGGAATATCAATAATATTCTTTATTAACAAAATACACATATACAGCGAACTAAACTAAATCTGTAAAGATTATCTCCCTTCCTATGTCAGAAAAGTTGTCGATTTTTTTATTAACTGCTTTAGGTTCGACTGCTTTTTTCTATTCTAAAAAACAAAACAAAAAAATTTTGATTTGCTATTGGCATTATGTAGTAAGACATATCATCTTTATGAAAGTAAAACATATGTATTTGGAAAAAATAGGTTCCAAAATCAAAGAGTAAATTTACTTAAATTCAGGAGAGTCCCAAACCAAGATGTTATGTATCTCAAAACGACTTGGATTTGCTGTGTTCCTAACTTAAACTTTTACATTCGATCATTTAAAACAATCATAAATTATTGAACAAGTCAGAATGACATTTCCCGTAAACAGGATATTTAGAATATTTATGCTAATCACGTTATTGGCAAAATATCGAAAAAATCGAGAGAAAAAAAAATCATTTTTTTAAAAAGAACACAATCAATATTCTATGTATGGAGAGGAAAATAAATCCATCAAGAAAGAGCTGTCCACTAAACAACTGCCTGACATCAATATTTACTTGTCTTTGTGTCAAAGAATTCATGAATGAGCAAAAAAGTAACAGAGATATTTAATTAAAACATACAATAACTAAAGTCAATAACATTCACCTATAACACATCAATATATTAAGTGTGTGCAAATAAATCCTATGGCCAATTTTTTTTCAATAATACGCGGCTTTGTTCGTTAGCTCTTACTTAATGAGTATTAATCTCGTATCACAACAACTGTAACAGAAAAAAAAAACAAAAAATAAATGAAATAAATTTAGTTAAGCAAGTAACTGATAAATATACGTATCACTTAAGACAAACAAAACATTAATAGTTTGTTATAATATGTAAATAATAATAAAAAAATGAAAACATATTTATTAAGGCAGCACGCAATCGAATAAGACTTTAAAGAACTAAGTCCAGATTTGCATTGGTTACATTTGATTGAGGACGGAAAAGCCACGCCAACATTTCCCGCCAAAAGAAGAGTGGGAATAGACAACAGGCTATTTATAGCAACACAAATCTATAAACATGTCGTATTATATGTATATAAATAGGATGAAATCGATTTCCGAAGCAGACACAACCATGCTCTTAGTATTCATTAGATATAAAGATAGATCACATACTCTAGACAGTGTTACTAACTGAGATTGATAAAATCGATAAATGGATACTGAAAATGAGTTAAATCTCGAGAGTTTTTATTTTCGTGTACTATTCAATAACTATTACTTGGGATTTAAGTTTGGAACGCCTACCAGATATCTCCTCAATCATTCTTAAATCATCATTCACACAATTTAAATAATGTCGAACGGAATTCGTGAAACATGAATGCTTTGCAAATCCCACAAATGTACAGTAAATAGTTGGTCCCTCGATATAAGAACAGATAAGTATATAAAACGTAACAGATCTTATATATAATAGGGAATCTGTAATATACTATACACAGCATCTCTTTGGTAAAAATATTGCTAATTTATTTACAAGTGACTTTTTAAAAAGACGTAAAACTGGTTTTATAATTCTTCTTACACGGACAACATCCATTCAGCTCTCCTTCCAGAAAACTCTTACACATAGTTCTCAATCTTTCCAGTGACTGGGTTGGCAAGATGGCCTGTATACAATACACTAAAGCCTTGCTACCCGCGAGACTTTGTAAACCAGATTTGACGAGTTAGTGTACATGCGCTGTTTAAAGACGAATTCGTCTCTGAAGACACAATAAAACGACCAGATTTATGGCTAACTATCAAGACAAATGATGAGTTGGATGACTGCTTGCACCAGTAAGATATACACAGCTGGTCAATTCGTCCTTTGGACACAGGAACACACAAGGGAAATCGGTCAATTATCAGCGTAGACATCCGGTTGTCAGGACGCTGATTGGAAAGATCTGGGCATATGCGTCGACCCATTCCTCGACTGTTGGATATGCTTCAGGAACAGACACTCCTCTCAACACTAAATGTTTGCCTGAAGAGTGCAGTCAACAGCTCTATACTTTGACCGTATCAAGTCCTTTTACAGCCGAATTGCTTGAACGTGATTTTTACGAAATAGAACTACAAATGTAGATCCATTCATAAATCAAACAGAGAAAAAAATACCCCTTTGGACAGATGATTTCTAAGATGAAGATAGCTTTCAAAACGTAAAATGACCTATCAAGATTGTGATCGTAGATTCATTATCATAGTCAGATCCGATTTCAAAGGTTGTAGTGTATGTAGCATTCCTTCGTTTATTGAAAGGTTATCTTTAAACAGGTCACACTGAACTTTTGGTAGCTGATTGTAATTTCACTTGTGTTAAATATTGTCAAAGTGGTGTGTTGTACTTCCATTATTGACTTTTGGCCTCTGATTTGGATTTGACTGCTGTTACTTGCCCTTTGAACTCTGCTAAGCTTGACCAGATGGTTCTGTCTGGGATTTTGATTCTGTTCTCGGTTCTTCAGGTGTAGGCGTTTGGTTGTCAGCACCGTTTTCAAGCTTGACCATCTCTAGAAAAAACAGTAGAAACATTCTTCCATCAACAAACACAAGCAGGAATGTTTATCATGTACTTAACGTTTCATCTGTACTGATTCATAGGATACAGTCATATGCCATTATCAAACGTGTCATGACTGACACCATTATAAGTAACATTGCATTTAATTGGGAAAAGAGCGCCGAAGATGAAATCCATGATGTAAGTAGAATACATTTAGATTGAGTTATATAAAAAATCGTTCGTTAAGTAAATCTTTTGACATATTACGATAATAATCTCTAGTGTAGATCTTATATGCGTAAGTACAAATTGTTTGATTTGTCACTCCACTACTGAGTAGTCAAAATAATAAAAAGACCCGGATTGAACACATTATCCGTTCAGATTTCAGCATTGATAATAACATATATAAAACATACATAGTAAGTAAACAGGATACTACATTTCAGGTGAAGGAAATTCAACATGACAGTTTTCACTCTACCTCACGAGATGGCAAAAAGAAGTAATTTCAAGTTCATCAAATGGCAAAAAGAAAGAATTTCAAGTTCATCAAGTGGCAAAAAGAAAGAATTTCAAGTTCATCAAATGGTAAAAAAAAAGAATTTCAAGTTCATCAAATGGCAAAAAGAAAGAATTTCAAGTTTATCAAATGGCAAAAAGAAAGAATTTCAAGTTCATCAAATGGAAAAAAAAAAAGAATTTCAAGTTCATCAAATGGAAAAAAAAAGAATTTCAAGTTCATCAAATGGCAAAAAAAAAGAATTTCAAGTTCATCAAATGGCAAAAAGAAAGAATTTCAAGTTCATCAAATGGCAAAAAAAAAGAATTTCAAGTTCATCAAATGGCAAAAAAAAAAAGAATTTCAAGTTCATCAAATGGCAAAAAGAAAGAATTTCAAGTTCATCAAATGAATCTCTAGAAAGAGCTAAAGCAAGATTATTTATATGTATATACCAGTAAATTAAAGATTGTTCTGAAGTCTTATACAAAGTAATATCAATAACCGTTCACTATCAGCAGAATGGGACCAACGTGATATTCTGTGTTGATAAGTTTAAAACTTGAATCAATCTACAGTTCTATCTAAATTATCCTGAATTAGACTCACAATGACCCGGTCTGATATATTTATGACTTACCGTAGTTTTCGGGCCATATATCGAGAAGGTATTTTAGAACCTCGATGTGCTTTTTAAAGTCGAGAGTTTCAGAGGAGGAGGCTGGGGATGGACAGAGAAGGACGGGACCAAAACAGCCCGCCAGGCTGTCTACCGTCATCTTGTTCTTATCAGCCTTGGATGCAATCTTCTTTAGATGATTTAGCACCGCAGCCATGGTTTCCTGTCGAAAAGGAAAGTTTTCTCAATTATGTGTGAAGTGCTATTCTGGTGATTTTTTTTTATCTTCAGGCGGTATCCCTTTTAGTTGCTAATGGTTTCATCAGTAACAAGATGTGGGAGGCCTGCTCTACGCTTTCCAGAACAACTGGAGCAAAGTGCCTTTCTCAAGGACAAAACTGCGACAGCACAGGATGGTCCCTGATTTTAGCTTCATAGAAATTTAAAAAAAAAAGCGCCCGTGTCTATGATTTTCACCTGAGGTTTCATATCCGATGCTGTAGCGACTGATCTTTATTGCGGCCTCATTTTTATGATGCAAAACGTATTTGTGAGAGAACTACTCTTACACTGATAACTAAATTAAAGAAATGGCTTCAATCAATTCATTTTATTAATCATTAGTTTCAGCAGAGCCTGAGGTGCTTACAATTTCAATATTGGTAAATCTTTAAAATTACTTTTAGCATTTCACAAAGATTTTTTTATGAATGTTTAATCACTGCTTGTCACAAAGATGTGTGTGTGTGTAGATCAATATTACCTATGTTAACGTCACGATCAATGCACAAAAGGCACACAAAAAATCGAATGAGGGGAAATCAAAATTGACCCAAGGAAGATGTCAAAAACAAGGTTGGAAGGGCAATACCCCCATAATTCAATAAATTTCACAATTACTTTATGTCAGATAATTTCAAAAGAACATCAAGAACATGTGTATGAAACAATATGTGGCATGTAGGTTACAGGAATCCTGGGAGAACGAAAGTCCACCAGTAGCAATTACCACCTGCAATCTTGATATGTGATGTCACGGAACGAAATTCCATATAGTCGAATATCCAATACAGGACCTCGTGAATGTGCTTGGTTCGATAATTTTTTTTATATAATACTAGGAAGCGGAGTTAATACCTCTAATACCAAATATAACAGACATATAAACATGTATCCACAAATACAAATTTATTACAGACATTATTACCCTGATGCATGATATAATTGGTTGTAATGGCGTGGGAAGACAGGTGGTAGTCCCCGTAATAATTGACGAGAAGGAAAATGACAACGAGGAAGATTACCTGATTGGCTTTTGGAAGGCACTCCAGTATACTAAGCATGAGTTTGGCGCTTCCATCCGGGTCGCTAGGCAACCGTACACTAAGGGCGTCGAGCAACATTTGGTACAGCGCGTTGGTGAAAAGAGGTTCTGGAAGTTCTCGTAAGTAGTCCTTCATGACACCTACAATATACAGCGTAAAACTAGATTATATTACTTCACTTGCTTCCATTAGTGCAAATTGTCCCTTTAGCCTTATGTTAGAACGTCCACCTGTAAAGTGAGAGATTCAAGCCCCAAAGTAGGCAGACTTTATCGTCAGACTATTATAAATTTGGTGCCGTTGAACATTCCAAAGCTACAGTAAACTTTGAAACTTCGATTTACCTGACGAAACTGTGATGCATTTTATTTTTAGAGGCGACGATTTTGTGAACTTTGTGACGGGGAAAGTCGTGAAAAGTAAAGAGTACATGTCGTTCGATGAGCAAACAAGAATGTCCAATATGTCTAAAGATAGTTGTTAGTGCAAGACTAGCGCAGACTTGACGCTTTTTCGACTCCCTTCTCAAATACAAATGTATTACTTTATCACATCAATGTATAGCCTTCAATATTGATACAAAAAATCGCCCTTCGCATGTTTATTGATTTGTAATAGTTTTGAAACGTGTTCTTACCATTGTTATAAAATCACAAGGACGAAAATGATCCCTAAAATGATGAATCTCGCTGAAATATATTGTGCTGGAAATAACGATACCGTAAACATGACTGACGTCACCAAGAAAGAATTAGTGATTATGATAGTACATATTACCAGGACAAAACTAATAACAATGTCACGAAGGCAGAAAAATGCTACGTGGTAGACAGTATTAAAATTAACCTGTTCGTAGTAAGAAGAAATTAAAGTCACCACGATCGTAGTACATGGCAAGTTACTGTAACCTAATGTTACCATAAAACTTCAAATAAATTCAATTTACTGCAACCTTAGTACTAGGGTAGCTACCACAATAGCAATACTATCCATGTCTCTAAGACTTCAGTAGGAACACTTGCGTGACTTATTGTAATATACAAGGAAATGCCTCTTCGGTTTGGACTACGGAAGAAAATCGTCCCACAAGTCTAGTCAAATAAACATTACATCCAAAGCATTCAACAATATCATAATATAATGATCATCAAAAACATCGGCAAAGATTCCATTTATATCTCTGCTATTACGGTGAAGTGTTTAACAGTATACCAACTGGCACTAAATATACACATCGAAAACAGAAAGCATATCAAGCTTGATTGAAACATTATTATATATTATTACAGGGTATATACCGCGCATGTTGTGGTTTAAACAAACTGAAGTAAACAATATCAATACTGCGTTTGAATGTTTCGAATATTTTGACATGGCTGTTCTTTATCCCCATTATACTGGCAGGAAAGTCAGGACTACCGACTTGAAATTGTGCTCATTTTTAAAAAGTGCAAGATCAGCAGTTTTATCGAACAAACGCATGTGCATGTACAATTATTCCCCCCGGGGACCGCGTTTTTAAATATTGCTGATAACATTTCGTGTGTAATATCAATTTATTACAGATTAAAACACAATTTCCCATAAAAATGTTTTATTTTTTCCAGGAATTGAAATCAGGACTGGTTTTGAACAGGCACTGCTAAACTGTGTCTTCAGAAGCAGTACAAGTGAACACAACAATATCGTTGATGTTATCGTTGCATGTCAGTTCTGCCAATAACGTATGCATTCACATATAGATGACATAAAAACAAGTTGAATATTAAACAATATTTTGGTTAAACTGGGCCTCATTTCATATATACTTTTCAGTGAAATAGCACACGTAGTTTCGAGCGCAGAGGAATTTGCACGCGTGCACAACAAGAAGTCATGAAGTGTACATTTCTTGAAATAAGGAGATATATAGTGTGCTTTCAAGTGTGCGATGTATTCAGCAAGGTGTATGTACGCGTGCGACACGTGGGTGTGTACGAGTGCGCATATAATGAAAAATAACAATAAATGTTGGCACCTCCAACAACTTTGCACGAAGCTTGTATCGATTGTGCTGCCCCCATCTATCACAGACAAAGTCTGACATCGGCTAAGGTAACCGTCTGGGTACCGGCTTCTCACAAAAATAAATATCTCAATATCATATTATCAATTCTCCAACGAAAAAGACCTCAGAAGCCTCATTAAATATATTTATTTCTATAGAAAGTTGACAGATTCGAAATCGCGCATGCAGGTTGATGTTTCAAATAAATTTTGGACTGAAAAGAAAGAACTGCAGGTAATAAATTTTAGTTAACACGGTATTAGGCTCGCTAGCACTAAGCAGACCTGCTCTGCCAGCGTCAGGGCCAGGGCGTGCTAGTGCCGTCATGTATTGCCAACCGCTCCGGAGCCGTGTTATGCAACAACTGGAGCTGGCGATGACTCATTGTCGTTGGTGTCTGGAGCTGGCCGACAGTCACTTGTCCCGGGTATTGTATGTCACAAGTATTAAGTATTATCGGTAATCAGTCGATAATATTGTCTGTAGCTATAATTTATAATGCAAATCCGTAAATGGATACCAGTCTCCATAGTTTTGTCAAAAATATCACCTCCATGAGTGTTTATTAATCTCCGACAGAGTCTATTGTATATCTTCAGTATTGTCTGTCGTACATCTTCGTTATTGCCTGTCATCATCCTATGATATTGTCTGCCATCAGACTTCGGAACTCCCTGTCGTATATATTCGATATTGTCTGCCATCAGCCTTCGGCACTGTCTGTCGTATATATTCGGTTTTGTCAGCCATCAGCCTTCGGCACTGTCTGTCGTAAAAATTCGGTTTTGTCAGCCATCAGCCTCCGGCACTCTCTGTCGTATATATTCGATATTGTCTACCCTCAGCCTTCGGCACTGTCTGTCGTATACATTCGGTATTGTCTGCCATCATCCTTCAGCACTGCCTGTCTTATATATTCGATATTGTCTGCCATCAGCCTCCGGCACTCTCTGTCGTATATGTTCGATATTGTCTGCCACCAGCCTTCGGCACTGTCTGTCGTATATATTCGATATTGTCTGCCACCAGCCTTCGGCAATGTCTGTCATACATATTCGGTATTGTCAGTCATCAGCCTTCGGCACTCTCTTTCGTATATATTCGGTATTGTCTCTCATCTACTTTCGGCACTCTCTGTTGTATATACTCGGTATTGTCTCTCATCAACCTTCGGCACTCTCTGTCGTATATATTCGGTATTGTCAGCAATTAGCCTTCGGCACTCTCTGTCGTATATATTCGGTATTGTCTCTCATCAGCCTTCGGCAATGTCTGTCATACATATTCGGTATTGTCAGCCATCAGAATTCGGCACTATCTTTCGTATATATTTGGTATTGTCTGCCATCAGCGTTCAGCACTGTCTGTCGTATATATTCGGTAGTGTCTGTCATCAGCCTCCGTCACTCTCTACTGTATATATTCGGTATTTTCTATCATTAGTTTCTTGTATTATCTATTGTTAATTTCCGATATTATCCGTCGCCTATATCCATTACTGTCTGTAGTCAGTCTCCGTTATTATCCGTCATTTTCCGGTATGATAGGTCGTCAATCTCCGGTGTTTTCTGTCACCAGTCTCCGGTATATCCTGGTATTTTTTGTTTCCAGTCTCCGTACCGTCTCTCACCTGGATTAGTTTCCATATTCGAAGCACACACACACACACACGCGCGCACACACACACACACACACACACACACACACGCGCGCGCGCGCGCGCGCGCGCGCGCGCGCGCGCGCGCGCGCGCGCGCGCGCGCGCGCGCGCGCGCGCGCGCGCGCGCACACACGCACACACACACACGCGCGCGCGCGCGCGCGCGCGCGCGCGCGCGCGCGCGCGCGCGCGCGCGCGCGCGCGCGCGCGCGCGCGCGCGCGCGCGCGCGCGCGCGCGCGCGCGCGCGCGCGCGCGCGCGCGCGCGCGCGCGCGCGCGCGCGCGCGCGCGCGCGCGCGCGCGCGCGCGCGCGCGCGCGCGCGCGCGCGCGCGCGCGCGCGCGCGCGCGCGCGCGCGCGCGCGCGCGCGCGCGCGCGCGCGCGCGCGCGCGCGCGCGCGCGCGCGCGCGCGCGCGCGCGCGCGCGCGCGCGCGCGCGCGCGCGCGCGCGCGCGCGCGCGCGCGCGCGCGCGCGCGCGCGCGCGCGCGCGCGCGCGCGCGCGCGCGCGCGCGCGCGCGCGCGCGCGCGCGCGCGCGCGCGCGCGCGCGCGCGCGCGCGCGCGCGCGCGCGCGCGCGCGCGCGCGCGCGCGCGCGCGCGCGCGCGCGCGCGCGCGCGCGCGCGCGCGCGCGCGCGCGCGCGCGCGCGCGCGCGCGCGCGCGCGCGCGCGCGCGCGCGCGCGCGCGCGCGCGCGCGCGCGCGCGCGCGCGCGCGCGCGGCGCGCGCGCGCGCGCGCGCGCGCGCGCGCGCGCGCGCGCGCGCGCGCGCGCGCGCGCGCGCGCGCGCGCGCGCGCGCGCGCGCGCGCGCGCGCGCGCGCGCGCGCGCGCGCGCGCGCGCGCGCGCGCGCGCGCGCGCGCGCGCGCGCGCGCGCGCGCGCGCGCGCGCGCGCGCGCGCGCGCGCGCGCGCGCGCGCGCGCGCGCGCGCGCGCGCGCGCGCGCGCGCGCGCGCGCGCGCGCGCGCGCGCGCGCGCGCGCGCGCGCGCGGCGCGCGCGCGCGCGCGCGCGCGCGCGCCATCGAGCACGTTTCCTATACAAGTAGTTGATCTTGTATATTTTTTAATGCTTGCTATTTTTTCACACAAACGTTGGGATAGTCAAGATATACTGAATATAGCGCTTAAAACAGCATACAAATTCGATGACGTCACATGTATACGCATCCGACTGACGATTTACTGGGGTTTATCTCATGTAAAAGAACGGTTAGTACAGATCACCTACGATTAAAAACACTTTTGAGAAATTACAGAAGACCTTTCAACGATTTAGTTCCATTTTACAGTATGGGTAAGGATTTTTAAATCAATACAGGTCTCTCTCGTGGTTTATATTATCGTTTGATAAAAGCTTAAATTTCTAAAACAATGAAAGAATATTTTAGCGAGACTTCTTGTATTGTTTTATATAAGATAAGAACTTCCTGTTTCCAGCCCTAAGGTTTTTGCGTATAGGTAACGGGAGTACATTTATGTTCGTTGAAATATCTGTAACCAGTCAGAAATCAAAACGTCAACGACTTTCGTTGAGCAAGATCTCACATCGGTACACACGTTAACGAAGAGGGGAGATTTATATGTAATCGCTATCAGACTTAGCGTTTATGGTATCAAGGAGACATTAGACCGCCATCCTTCCACGAGGGAACAATTCGTCTTCAATTACACGCTTTTATTCTCCGCTGGATATTCAGAGTCAATCGAACACTTGGGCACTATTAAATCAATTTCCATCAGGCGCTCTAAAGCTTTCAAAGTAAACTGACTGGTCAGCAAAAAATTAGAGATGCAAATTTTAGAAGGGAAACGGGTGAGAATACATTGATGTGTAAATAAAAACAAATTTTACACAACTATCTGCCTAACATCAAAGTAGACACAGCTGCACTCTTAGATTTTCCTGATAATGACTAAGGTTTCCATCAAAAGAGACGGCTTTAATATTGATACTTTGCTATGTAAAAGTTTGCCTTGATCAAGTATCTCGTTGGAGTTTCGAGAAAAAATTTTAATTAGCTTCACCTCTACGTGTCATTGTAGCGATACAACACCTTGGGGACTATTTCTGTCGGCGCAGTCTTGAACAAACCATGTGGCCCTTACAGTTTCAAAATGATGCCGCAGATATTGTGTAAAAAGGTAGGCGTTACCGAACGTTTGATGATAGTCATAGGCGCTTCAAAATATGTGTCAACTTATTCAAGGGGACTCAAGTTAGCATCAGGTTTGTTACTGGAATCTCCAGTCTCCAATAATGAATCCGCTACTTATTCATATGGTGTGATTCGTTTTGGAATGTATGTTGGTATTGCTTGATTAAATATTTCTATGATTTTCTGCAGTACTAAAACACCGATTCATGTTTACCTGTAATTGTGATTTTTATTCCTGTTGATAAAAGGCTAACATCGTGTTTCATCTGTACATGTAATTCATCACAGTCGCAATCTGAGCCCGACAGATTTTTATTTAAATATCAAGCCGTCTAGCAAATATTTGAGCCGCAACAGCAGAAAGTAGTTCCTGTATTGACTGATAAAATCACAGACCGACAAATTTAAATAGACACCTACGTGTAATGAGTTCTGGTATAATGAAAATGTTCTTTGTAGAATGAATTATTTCCATTGTTGTCTTTGGCAATGAGCATTCAGTAACGGGCAATATTCTACATTGAATTTATTTAAGCCCTTGAGGCAGGCTAACACAAAAACATGTTATTAGTAACACATTTTGATTAAAATATAACGACTGACGTTGGTTTGATAGATTTCATGGTGTCTTTTGTTGATCCCTACACTGCGCCATCAAAATAAAAAAAGCAAGATTCAATCATATTCAACAAACAATATCTATTTGTCTTATTAAATTAGAATGCCTAAATATAATCGTTTCCATAAGCCCCGAAACGATACTGAACGTATACTTACCCCTAGAGATAATGAAAAAGAAATGATATCCCGATATTTTCTTTATATTTACTATCCAAGCACATTTTTCAATGATGAGGTCTAAGTGATATCCATTATTCATTCCGAAAGTTTTGGCAATCTCGGTTATGTGTAAATGTTTAACTTTTTAAAACGATCTTTCTCCGTAGGGAGCCTATGATAATTCTTTGATATCGGATTTTTGCAAATAACTGCTCCGTGACACTGTTTAATGACTATCGATATTTCTGTTCTTGCACTGACGAAACGCAATATATCTTCACATTTTTTTTTTTTTTTCTAAAAAATAAAAAAAACAAGAGGCCTGCATTGCTCACCTGGCTAATTTAACTATTCAGCCATTTTACTGAAAGTTCCATACTGGATCCTACCCTTGTGGCTAAACAGAGGTCAGATTCAAGATTAACAGTTTAAATAAAAATTATTTCCCATCCTTAAAGAATGCTTCTCATTACATCTCGGTCATTTTCATCATTCCTATAGAAGGAGTAAGATTTTAAAGAACTTGCAAAATTTCCCCTTTTGGACCACGCCCCTCCAGTCCCATTTTATCCAATGATACTTCTGACTAAATTTGAACGACGTCTAATCATTCCTAACGGAGGAGTAGGATTTTAAATAATTTACTCTATTTCCTCTATTGGGCCCCGACCCTCCAGCCACTGAAAACAGAAAAGCAATATTTATACAAACTTGACTCCCCTTTCCCCAAGGTCAAAATCTGTGTCGACGTTCATGACTAGAAAAAAATGACAACTTTTGTCCTTCGATATTTAATTTATACATAGCTCACCTGTAATCACATGAACATCTGATACGTTTTCAGGAGAGAGACTGACCGCCATCACATTCATTTCGAAGGCTTCCCTCAGCTGAGCCTTCCGTCGGGCTGATCCACACAGTCGATGTATCCCTACCACCTCCAGACCACGGCGTTCTATCTCGTCCACACATTTCTGGATCAGAATCGGAACATTCCGTAACGCCGTCTCTCGTTTAATGACTGTTTCCAAGTCGATACCGAACACACCGTTTTTCCGAGCAGAAGAAATTCTTTGAAAGCACACAGCTGGATCACGGTATAGAAAAGTTACATATAATAGACCTTTAGGTTCCATTTTCAATGCGACACTCTTTTTACCACTTCCGGTGATGTAGCTAGGCAGCATCACGGTTCCATGGAAGCAAAGACGATGTTTGAAATTTGGATCCCAATTGTAAATAAGAAATGACACATCTTTAGCGTCCTCGAGTTCAATATCAAATGCTTCATCCCAATCAAAATTAACAGCACCGGTACGTATCATGGTTCTGGCCTTGTTCACGGAATCAACAGAAACAACACAGTAGAGATCCCTAAGGGACATCTTAGAAGATTTTAGACCTTGTCCCGATAAAACGTGAATTCCCAGAATTCCATTTAGACCGGAAGTTCTAGATAATTCTATCCGTCTTCGCATATCTGCCCTGTAGAATTCGAATTCACTATATGCTATTTGAAGAGGTTTTTTAACCAATTGTAAATCTTTAAACCTAGAGGAAGGCCGAGATATAGTCTTGCCATCCCTGTCTATTGTTTTTGCCCTACTTTCAACCGCACTTGAGGTAGATAATGAAGCAGGTAGTCCACCCCGAGAAACCGGATGGTAACCGGGCATAAGTCTTTGGTCATGCGTATGGGAGGTCTCTGTTGTCTCAGCCTCGCCTTGATATGTCCTATACTGATGCAATGCGTCTGCGCTATGTTTGCGCACAAGCTTTGTATGAGCAGGAGTCTGTGTAGATGCTGCCTTACGAGCAAGGGTGGGAGATATAGTTTTGGGTCCCGGGGGTACTGGCGGTTGACGAGGAGTACATATGTAACTGTATTCATCGGAATCACTCGTTGGTACTTTTGGTACTGGCATCTTGGGAGTTTGTACACCTGAAATAACAGACAGGAAATATCAGAAATATTGAATCTTACTATAATTTCTGCCTTCGGAAATCTCGGCACTATATATTCCATACAGCGATTATACCAAATATTGTAGTGCGTTATTAGGAAAAATGTCATGCTTCACATCAGTAACATTTTAAGTACTACTTCGACGCTAAATTTTCATTTTTCAGTTACTGCAGCACTCTCTCTTCTCCTATTTTTCAATTTAATTAATATTATCTGTTAATAGATAGGTCACATATCCGGATTGTCCATTAATAATCAAGTAGAACACGCATATACTGCCTTTCCGTAAGACGACAGCCTCTATTGATGGTGAAGTGACAGCTATAGCAAAGGACGCCCAAGACGCCGTTTTGTCACGTTGTCCTTTGTACACTAGTATAAACCTTAATTATACTAGCAAGGTAAACATATACAACGTCAACGCTTATCGCCCTTGCATAGGTATAAGACACATTCAAGATATGGTTAAAGCATACAAGTTAAACACCTTGACATGTCTACAAAGACGTACAGACCAACATTTATATAGCATCCATGCGTCTCTTGTGGTAAAGACATTTCATTCAGACATATCAAATATACTTTAAAAATTACAAAGTTGAAATTAAAAGTTTTAAAAATACAGGAAGCTAACTTAACATTAGGTGATTGAAGACAGGTGTAGAAAAGCTAGATAGTAACATATGAGAACATGATAACGGTACATGAAAACAAATTTCCAAAGGACATCCAAGGGACTTGACGCTGTACCCAATGTTAATTAAATGTCCAGTAAACGAATGGTTCGAAGGGAGATCCCACAGAAGAATGCTCGGTGTAAGTAAAACTGTTATAAATTTCTATGGTGGCACTCGTTGATAAACGAGGAATTCGAATCACGTGTCTTATTCTTATAATTATTATTGAAAACTAAGTGCACAGCGAGTATTTGTTGCATTGTGGTGTCGGGAGTAAACTATAAAAAGTGTACATAATTGATAGGCAGGTAATTGTACATTATCAATGGGCAGGTGATTGTAATCATGATGTGAATTCGAGCATGATTACTTTTCAAAATCTGGGCTCGAAAAACAGCGTAAGGTCTAGATCTGCAAGCGCGTGTTAGATCTCTTCGTGCTTCATAAAACTAAAATGTGGTAATCCCCGCATCCATGAGACTGCTTAACTGACTTTAAATGGCTAACTGTCGATTGGTCGTTGAATAATATAAAACAGATTTATGACATAAACAGTTCTGAGTCGGCGGCCGAGATGGAATTTTTGCTTTGGTTGCAGTTACAAAATCCCGTAGTAAACTAGCGATGAAGTATTAACGAAGGTTTTATTATGAAGTCAGTTGTTGTTAATTGGAGATTAAGTTTCAGGTACCTAAACTGTCTGTTCCGCTCTACTTTATCGACCATATTTAGATTAGAATCCATTGATCGGGCCACAACAATCAATCAATGCTTCAGACTACCACGATCTCTGAGAGTACCAGAATCTTCTATCTCCAACACCCATTTATGGGGGATATGGAGGAAAAATCATAACTGAAGAAGTATATCTATAATCTGAAAAGGAACTCTTTATTCAGAAACTATAAGTTTAAAAATGTTAATTATAAATAATATGTTTCGTCGTTTAGTATTGGAACAACGAGGTAGTATGAGGTGCCAAGCCAGATGTGTAAATTATCCATGAACGGGTCACACATGTTGTTGTGACCTATCCTGGGTAAAGATATAACTATCTACCTTTTCGTAACTTCATTTCGTTCTGATACAAATAATTATTCCATTTAGCGATATCTGAAGTTATCGAAACTGAATTCTTTGCCATGTTTTTCTATACTTCTGTGCGAACAAGATCGTTTATTATATAAGTGTCTGCTAAAAGTGAAAGCAGATAATATATTTTAAGTGTCTAGCATTTACTCAAATATCAATGCATGAATACAGTTTGTTTTGGTTTTTATGTTAACTCCTATTAACAGCAATGGTCATTGATATACTTTACTGGGCATAACAAAGGAGAGGCAAAGAAAGACAATTTTCGTTTTGAGGACAAAAACTCAAAGACTTCATATTCAAACAATTAGCTTTGGCGCCTGTACTACTAAATGAGGCCGTGTTTTCCAGTGATCCACTTCTCTCCGGGCAAAGGTTCAATATTTTATATAGGATTTTGTTCTATTTCCCAGAAATTCGCCCTAGTTACACCAGATGCCTAAGGTTTAAAATACTATTCAATTCTTTGTCCAAGATATTTATGTTATTCATAACTTCGTAGGAAAATATGACACATATGATTAATGTCTTAATTCTAATTCCTTAATTTGCTTCCGTACTGATGTCACCAGCAAGTATCTCGAAGTTCGCAATAACCGATCCTAATTACTTTTCCCCGTTTGTATCTAATACATTTCTAGTGACCGATGAATACCCTTGTGGAGCCTCGGAGCTTTTGATGACTGGTGAATCACCCGTAATCCATTACATGACATGATGAAGTGCACGTCCTGAGGTGAGAGATTATCCGCGTCGCATGGATTCAGCATCAGATACAGAGGCTGTCAGCAGCTGCATCAGTGTGCTGGAATTTTGACCTTTGACCTCTAGATATCAAATTCGAAACCGTGGGAGAAAGTAGAAATTGCAGTTATGATTCTATGACACACTTCCTGGTTCAGATATAAGCATATGTAATATAAATCAATCGGTACTTAAAATAAATAAAGATTACATTTGTTTGAAATTAATCAGAAGGAGCGTTTCCGCCAAATGATTACTGATATTATTCATTCCATACGGGTTCAGTCCAGATATGGTCAGTTTTCTTGGTAGGAGGTGTCACAACAGGGAGTATTACCAGAAAAAAATCTACAAAGTGTGTTCCATTGATGACAGATTCTTTAGTTTCTACACATTGTAATTCGATGAAGACGTTACATTTTCTCATAGCTGCATACATGTATATCTAAAGGCTTCGTGTGAAGGGTGAATACTCTTTATATAATTAATAACCGTAAAACGTTAATAAGTTTGGATTTCCAAGTTGTCGTGGCTTACTGCTATATTTATCACACACAGATTGCAAATACACTGTGCATATATGTAAAGAATTAATCGAGGTTTCAAGTGTTGTCATTACTTCAACAATAAGATCTTACATCGATAAATCAGAAACACTTCTCTAGCCGTTTCCATCAGCAAATAAATATTTTGCTATGAGTTTACATCGCTTTGCACAGAGGACTTGATGATGGATGAGAGTAGACACAATACATAAAAATAGCAGAAAAAAACATTACATATACTACAGAAACAACAAAACAGCTTTGATATCTGTAATATTCTAAAGTATATTATGCCATACTGTTGCTTCCTGTGCCATCAGGCAGGGTTATACAGGTGAAATTCACAAAATACGAACATGTATTATTTCAGTTTGCTATCCCTTAACGCTTTCATATAAACAGGAAGTGGCACATGTTTCAGCTGGTTTGTGTAACCAGTAATTATCACAAAATGTTTGCAAGCAGGAGTCTGTTTTTTAACTGATCACGACTGACACATTCTAGATGATACAATTTAAAATCCAATTAATATTTGAACATGAAGTATCACTTGTTGCAAGATTGAATGATCCATTTTTTATTTTGGTTTTATTCTTTTTTTTTTTTAGTTCTACTTTTTATTTGAATTATTTAACAAGATCCATCAATCTGTTGACACTACCTGAGTACCGACAACCTTTCCTGCAAGGATATTTTCGAACATTTGTAATTCCTCTACGAGAAATATATATAATACTCATATTCTTTCGTATAATTTGGAAGATAAAACAGAAATATTTTTCAAAATTTCTGGAATTCCTGTACAGCTAAGTACCAATACTTTTTGATTTTCTATCTCTGGAGAAAATAATCCCTAGCTTTCATTATCTGTTCCATGGATAAAAAGGTATCACTGTTTCGTTTTTCATCCCTTCGTGATAAATCAAATATACATATTACCCAACTTCCTTTGTATGGAAAATATAACATATATATGTTTAAAGATACTTTTACAGATTCCACTCGTAAAACTTCACAAGAACATGAATCAAAATAAACGGTTCCCATACTCACCACTAATGATTAAAATCTGCCCGTTCGCAAACAATATCAATGTGATACTCTAGCTAATCTTAATTAATGACGTCATGTTTTCAACTCGTGGCTCTAACAGCCACTGAATACGGTGTCGAGTGAAAGGGAGAAAAAAAAACGCACCGGAAGTGATTTAATTGCGTTGAAAGATTTGAAGAACCGTGATGAAACCCCAAAGGCTTAGTTTAATGTTTCTATAGTAAAAGTCTGACGGCTACAGCTATTTCGAGATTTTCATTACAGACCGTTTCATCTTGCAGTTAAATTTGAATGTTGCTTATTGGTGTCGCTCAGAGGCATTGCACGCCTATGGCTGTTCGGCGACAGCCTCGCTTTAGACATCACTGATTTTGTAAGTAGGCCACAATAAATGACACCGAGATTTCTGTTACGTAATACAAGCAACTTGTATTATTGAATAAATATTTTTACCCGTTAAATTAGTTAGATCTGGTATGTATCCTCGATCAAATTAGCATTTTTTTCTTTCTATTTCTCATTCTTAATCAGACAACTATACAAACTAACAAATACATTATCAAGTACAAAAACATATTACGTTCAATCTGTCGTTATCCTAACAGAACACAGTGATATCGCATAAGAACTTTTCTTTCTAATTTTCAATAACCATTTGTCGCATTTCCGAAGAAAATAACAAAATCAAATGGATTTTAAATGACTTCTACAGATATTAATATCCAGATCACAATATATATATCTTCATGGTTAAAATTGGCCCCAAGTGATCAAATATTTCAGACTATCAGGAAAACCGGACTGTATGACTGTTAAAAGAGGGACCTTTTCATGGTGAAAATTGCGCTTTAAGTATGATAACATATTTAAGAATATCAGGTGGACCCGACTATCGGAATGTTAAAAAGAGAGACCTTTTCCAAGAAAACCGTCGTGTAGGGAAACAGCCCTGTGATATTTCATGAGAACCCATTTAAAAATACGTCCTTGGATGAGAACGTTACAATTTACCAATGATATATTTTTCCAGACATGTACGATCATTTTAGAATTTCACAGACTGCCACGAGATTCTGTACAGGAATTCTAACGAACAAATTAAAGTAACTCTTTTTTTTCCAAAAAATTAAATGCTTCGATTCCTTATCTTAAAACCAATAACACAAAGAAAGAGATTTATAAGTATTGAAACAATCATTTTCTATATTGCAGATGTTGATATAGAAATGCCAAGCGTCTCGGGGGAGACTTACCAAATCAGCAGTGTTGTATCTATCTATCTATCGTATAGGGTATTCCATAGAGAACCTGAGATGTTCGCAAACATCTCGCGCCAAAAAGGCCTTTAAATGTCGACAATATTCTAATGTCTCTAGGTAACCCTTAAAGTTAGAAGGTGTGTGCTTACAATTACAGGCGTACATGTGACCCTCAGAAACTTTTATTTGTTATATCGAGATGGATTCGCCTCTTATTTAATGTGGGCGATTTTAAATGCATATTTAGGAGCATTAAGCCAAATTTTGTTTAAGAAAGAAGACGTTGATATTTTTTGTTTTTGTTTCTGTTTTATTGATTTTAAACAATCTAAATTTTCGATTTACAACTTGCAGAATGGATTTCAAGCCAAAGATCCCGAAGGAGATTATTTAGAAGAGACAGATATGTGATTATCTTGCAGAAAAGAACATAAGTACACGGCGAGGTAAATTAACGCTGTTGGTACGTTCTTTAGATGCCGACAGAGATGTCTTCCCTTGCACACTTAGCCCAAAAATCGTATTACATTCAATGCAAATAAAACATTCTTTCCCAAGAACATTCCGGAAATAAAAATCTCAACAATCAAACTTCAACTTGACATTTTTCCTGTGGCTTGTAAAATGCACTAAGGACGGGCTACGGAATTGCAGATAATATGATAAAACGGTATCGGATATAACAATAATATCCTTAATATGGTCTTGTCCTGATTCCAACGGTCCTCTAAAGACAGTTCATTTGAAATGCTCTTTTAAGTCAGCCATTTTTGTCAGCATTTTCAGGGTAGGGTACTTTATGGACTAAAATGACAACATTTAACCTGAAACTGCAAATACAAGCAAAGGATAATTAGTGTAGCATGTAATAGATTAACTGAATGATGACTACACAAAACTTTTACATTATCCGATCACAAATCTGCATATAACTACATAAAATATCTATCCATGTACGAAATAAAGGAGTTATTGGAACAAAGGAAATATACAAAATTAAGGCAATATTTTGTTAGTAACAATATGCAGATAAAGGATCGTTTGCCTCTAAATGCACAAAAATGTAAAATGATGGACGGTTACTATAGGCAAGAGCTACCACAAGACTATAACCCAGAGATTTATTATCTACGATTATCTGCTTCCGTGACAAGTCTGTCCTACACGGTACACCATTCAACATATTATCCTCATATCCAAGTCTCTCTTCATTGTCATGGGTAATGATTCAAAACCATCAATTGTATCAACGATGTGTCACCACGTCACGTTCAGCCCATAATCGTGTTTGGCGGCTTGTGCGCTCGTGGAATCAATTAATAGCAAGGTGCCCGTTATAATTTGTATTTTCGTCATCTAGTGGGAATGCTATTTTCACAAGAAAGCTTCCACTTTTTTACCATAAAACTTTAGAACAAAGCAATTCAATAACGCTTCATTTAGTAATGGCGTATGGCTGCAAAACTTTGAGTAATGATGTACTAGCCTTCTTGGAACTAAAACAGGGTGATTGGACGCAAAAATGGGTATATTTACAAAGCTTAGATTTACGTCATTACAACACAACACATGTAAACCAAAATAGATATGTAGTTAAATCAAATGTAAATCAGCTCAAAGTCTTAGCACCTCTACCGCTTACGTCATTGCCACCTTGTTGTCACGTCATAGAAACGACCACGTCATTGAAATCGGAGCACAAAGATTAATGTTTTCAACGAATACTAGGTAAATTACATCACCTATTCGGAACAGTATCCTACTGATGTGCTGGTCGTAAATATCACCCGATCGCAGTATTTTAAGTAAATGTAGGTGCACGAGAAACGGGTTTCAGGGTACATTAATGTCAGGCTAAACTATTTGCACAATTCTTTATAATTGAATTAAATTTTGTGCAAAGACTGGTTTAAGAAAATATGACTGAGGATACTCAAAACCAGCAGGCAACAGTCAATATAACACTGGGAATTTGGCAAGATACAATCCACCAAAAGAAAAATAACTATGGTTCGTATTTTCTGGTTTAGAATGAAATCAGGATCACTGACAGGCGAACACACCAATTACTGGAAGTTCTAACTCAATTTCAGAGACATTTCTGTTTTTCAATAAAGAAACTTATCCGAGTTATGTAATGTCGATAGCTTAAATTTCCATGAAAGGTTTTAACTTTTTGTGAAAATTGCAAAAAAAGGATGTTGAGATTTTTAGCATAGGAAACCATTGATTTGCAGCACTGTTCTCTGACACAGAATTAGTGAAGTGTACTGAGACTTGACATATCGATACCTTAGGCATATCACCGCTGCCATTGAGCTGTAAATAGCGTTGATTTCTGGAACCAATACAAAAGAGAAAGAAGGAAGTGCAATCAGGGCGTTTGTTGGGAGATTCCCTGTTCTTACCCAATGGACCTGGGTATCCACAAATGTGGGCTAGTTACTGATAACCACCGCTACAGACGCCATTAAATGATCATAGATGTTGATAGAACGTGAAGCAATATAAAACCAGTCCACCAGATACAAGACCAGAGATTAGTTTAAGCCTGAACAATCTGGAGTAACATTCACTCCCTGGGTAACTTATACCAATCCATATAAATTACTTATACAACGGAGCTTCTACGCATTCCAGTGCCAACATGAAATACGATTTTGTTATACATAGTATACATTTCTTATGAGACACATATCGACAGTAGAGTCATCTTGTGACACCATCAGGAAAAAAGTCCATTTGAGCAGATAGATACTTTCAGTTTGACACGAACTTTTTATAAACCGTGTGTACTTTAATGCTCTCGTTATTGAAAACTTTTCGATCTTCCGTCAACAATATGTGAGATTTCTGAATTATTTAATTACTGAAAGAAACAAACCATTCTCCTATCGTGAGTAAATTTTCCCCCTTGAAAACTTTTTTCTTGGTTATAAACTATATCCCCATGGTAACCTTCCGCCATCAGGAACATGCTCTCACGATTGAAGCCAATAGCTTCTACATCTACCATGAGAATAGAATATCGCATAAAATAGTTTTATGTTTATTAACATCTTTTCTAAATACATTCATTGTCAGTTTATCATCAACATGGGTAAAACTGACGATGCTGAATACTGTAAATCAACTATTTCAGGGATCTGCTTTGCCCGAAAACTTTTAGACTTAATCCCTGTTGTGCCACATTACAACTACATCACACGCACGTACTTCACTTTCAACTATCCTGAGTAATACTGACATTATCTTTTAAATTAATGTTGTATTTCTATTTTTATCAAATATTCTTAACTACATCACCTGAAAATCATCAAAGATGACTTTCGGTTTTGTAATTCATCTAGTTTCACAATAAAACAACTTCAGTTTTCCAGACATGCTTTGGGTTTTTTTCAAGATTTTAAGAAAGAACCCTTACCATTTGTATTTATTTTCCTCTGTAGCAGCACTACAACCACTACAGAAGATATTATCTACCTACCTGTGATTATACAGAAAAAAATGAAGCAAAACTAATCAACATTTTTCTTTCAAATCATTATTATAATCAATGACGTGCTCTTAAACCCTTTCTCTCGTATTCCACCTTAGTTAAGTTTAGTCGATAACACCACTTTTTAAACAAGGAAATATTTATCTTCTCATCATAGTCACGTGTCAGTCAAGTGGTAGCGTTTTTAAATAGTCTCTGAAATGACTATCTTCACACTGAATTTGATAATGTTTTACAGTTCATTAACATATACATCATGTCAAATTCAGCTGTCAGTCATTGTCAGCAATATGCATCAATCCATTAAAACAATGGGTTAACACCAATAGACCCTGTGTAGTCCCTGTGGACCGTGGGACCATTAATGTTCAATGATGCGTTGATAATGTGTAGTGTTAGTATTTACCTGTTCAACATCCATCTAAAACCATTAAATCATGTCTTACCTGGATATTTCATTACAGTAGTCACACTAGATGGAAAAATCGAACTCGTAATACCAGTGTTCGTGCCCAAATTCACGGAAGCAGATGGCTATCTAGCTGGCATCAACAAGATATATGATATGCAATTAGTACGTATTTCAATTGTGAACTTGCTTAATGTATATTGTGATGTGGCCTTTCGCAGGGTTGAATAGGTATGGACCATGTTGGTCGATTGAGACGGGTTAGATATCTCATTAGCACTACGATAACGCCCAAGTTTAGATCTAATCCTGTGGTGACGTCGAGCAATTATGACAAAGCAATATGATGATACACTGTTGAATGAGACCACGAGACCATGTATGGTGAACATGGATATCAATGTCGTTATCACGAAATATATTCTGAAAAATCAAACATTTCCTTGACAATTTAGGAAATATGTGCGACTTAAATACAGTGAACTTATGTGAACTTGAAAGTAGGTCAAGGCCATTTATCTGAGGACACTTCATTATACTCGTTAAACATGAAAGACGATAGAAGACGGAAATTTAACCAAGCCATTAGATCACAGGTACTTCGAACCAGGCAAACTAAAAGCAAGTTAAATACCATTGATTAAGGTACAAGGTTTAATCAATGTGGTGACATCACTCTCGATAATCAGTCAATGAGGGCATTTTCGAGTAAACTTCAATGTCCACATTTAACGAACTTCTAATACAAACACACTTCGATTTAAAACTTGCCAATACAAAAGATGATTATATCTGTGTTTTATGTTAAGAAGAGGTAACCTGACGTTCATATTGTCTAAACAGACAAACCTGTGACAGCAACGTTTCACTTAGCAAACATTGGACTGGAGTAGAAATCTATCACCGGAATCCTTGTTTATTTGTCTAGAGAAGAAAAAAACACTAGTAGGATTGGACATTTTATTTCTTTTTTTAGGATTTTAATTATTTTAAACCTTAAAGTAATATAAGCATGAACTAATACATTCTGTTATAGACTAAATTGAGTATAGATATATTCAGGACTGTGGTGTTATCACACATAACAAATTCTGAAATCCCGGTGATACAAAGGTACATGTACATGGTCACAAGTCGTGCTACACAGTTCATACTTGTGATTCTATTACACGGTACTATGAGCCGGGAAATCAGCAGCTATAAAGTTATATTTATTTGATTAATCAAGTTACCGGTTTATCATGTATTACAAAAACAAAAATATCGGTCAATATTTTTCTACCATGCTAACATAATAGCATTTCTTTCATTCAAAGGAATGAATTCCCAACACTTCGGAAATACTTTTCTGACGTTACATTCGGTACATTTATGTTTAGGTTTCCGTGGTGTGAATGGTGTATTTGATGTTTAATGTGAGCGAGGAACAAGGTATACCATTAGAGCTGTACACTTTAAGCTTTACAATGTATCATATCTTCGTGGTGGGGGTTTTAGGGAGGTATTTGGCGCGAGACAGGACAGCCAATGTCGGATTCTACATCTCTTTTGCGTTAAAAATCAACAAGTATAATAGAGAGTGGGATTAAAATCGATATTGGCTACATGTGTACACGGCATGAATGGGAGAGCCTTTAAATAATGTAGAGGGCGGAAGATCGATGGCGGTGTGTGTTCACGCAGTGACCAATCAAATATCGGCACACATCACTTGGTTTCATTTGATGAATGAATGAATGAATCATCACTGATACAGTTGATATATTTGTGTCTAATAACTACATCACGGACAGTCACCCCGTCCACGGTACGGCCTTCTTCTAGTTCACCATATCTTTATAGTTTTAGGACATACCTTTAATTTAGGTATATTCTGCTACAGGTATTATCTACACATACAGTAAAACAGACGAAACATGCCAGCCATTCCATCAAAACTGTTGTAAAAAACCTATCTCACATCGTAACTGAAATAAACCAGACGGAACGCGATTGTCATCCAATCATGTCTGATGTGAAAAAGACGGAACGCAATTGTCATCCCATCATAACTGGTGTAAAAAAAAAAGACGGAACGCGATTGTCATCAAATCATGAGTGATGTGAAAAACAAGGAATGTGATAGTCATCTCATTATAACTCATGTAAATCAGACGGAGCATGTTAACCATTCCCTAACACCCTATGTAATATAGACGGAGCATGCTAGCCATCCCCTTACACCCTATGTAATATAGACGGAACATGCTAGCCATCCCCTAACACCCTATGTAATATAGACGGAGTATGCTAGCCATCCCTTAACACCCTATGTCATAAAGACGGAGCATGCTAGCCATCCCCTAACACCCTATGTAATATAGACGGAGCATGCTAGCCATCCCTTAACACCCTATGTAATATAGACGGAGCATGCTAGCCATCCCCTAACACCCTATGTAATATAGACGGAGCATGCTAGCCATCCCCTAACACCCTATGTAATATAGACGGAGCATGCTAGCCATCCCCTAACACCCTATGTAATATAGACGGAGCATGCTAGCCATCCCTTAACACCCTATGTAATATAGACGGAGCATGCTAACCATCCCCTAACACCCTATGTAATATAGACGGAGCATGCTAGCCATCCCTTAACACCCTATGTAATATAGACGGAGCATGCTAGCCATCCCATAACAACTTACATGCTAGCTATCCTACTAAGTGTAAAATAGATCATTCTGTTTTGTTTTAATTTTTTGTTGATTTCGCAGCATATGTAATTGATCAGGAATCTTTATAAAGGCTAGTTACTGCTTTTGTCGTAATGTGATATTGAAAGTTCATCAGTTAGATATTTAGAACGCGAATTTATCTACTCCATTTGAAGTAATTGAATGTGTGACTTTTTAACGCATGATGTATCACTATATCTTATGTACCAGAAGACAAAAAATTACGGTTATAAATATTGTACGTAAATTGAACTTTTTGATCTAATGAGATACAAAACATACATGAATTTACGACTGTGATATCTTGACAGATATTTCAAAAAAGACGTCAAACTAAGGGAAATAATATGATTTCTATAAACACGGAATTACTTGCACACAATATATCCCCAATAAAATCAAGTATACCAATCAAAATAGGTATTATTGTATTATTTTCTTCTCTTTACTTAGTGACCTTTCACGAATGATTTTTCTCAGCTTAAAATCCAATTTGCCAAACCATCTTATTTGTCGCCGATTTCCGAGCATGATTAATTACATTTTAAAAAGATAGTTGGAGGTATTGTGGCAGATTAAGTCTTGATTCTGCAGGGTTTCTTATGTTTCATTCAAAACTTGTGTTAAGTTAAAAGGTACATTCAATATAGCATTTGTAGTTCTTCTTTGTCTGTTTAACCGGAAACAAAACGGACGTTATTGACTTTGGAGAACCGCGGCGTGACTTGACTGAGATCATTCGGAATACCCTATGATCATTAGAGATGCTCCGGATACGGAGATGGTCCAGTCTCCAATCTCACTATCATGAAGGGATGCCACACACCTTACTTTGATAAACGTGCTATTAACTGTAAGATGGCACATTTTTCTAATCAATCAACACAGCACGAAATCTCCTCTACCATGTTCGTAATAATCAGTCTATCAACCTTAGAGTCCCCTTTGAAGCCGACATCTAAGTCTGTGCTAAACCGTCTGCAACGAAAAAACCTAAACGTAATCGATGTCCACTAGACATAGGTACATGTAGAGTATCTTGTTAGACTCGAAATGACCTATTTCAGTACTGATATAATCACACGTTTGTTATCTTTTACTCTAACAAAGACCAATGATGTAAATACTTGTGTGAAAAAAGTCACGGATACATCAACAACAATCTCCTGATGTAGCCGACAGACCCACGGACTCTTAAAGATAGTGTTTGTTAGGTCCTTTCGCACTGTTGAACGTACATAGCCTTTAGTATTAGTTGATAATGTATTGCTTTTCGCACCGTTTGACCTTTCATGACCGTTATACATGTGAGCCATTTTTTGTGTATGTTGGATCTCTTCCATATTAATAAAAGTAATATGTCAAGTGACACCCCCTCCCCCCGCATTCAGCTGTTCGAACTCTGGCAATGCATAAATGATAAGCTAAGAGATACATGACATGGGTTATGAATGTCGATTCCAAAAGATCGATATTAAAACGGATTATTTTATATCGGTATCCAATAGTACTCTTTCCAATCGATAATATCGATTTCGTTTGGACTTCCTCGGTGTCCCGTGCAACAAACTGAAACGTTGTATTTGAAAATATCTGGTTTTCGTCATATTGACAAAACATCCATAAATAAACTATAACATACAGTCATTGAAGCGAGATATGGCTAAACGGACAGCGGAAGTAATGGTTCAGTAAACAAACCATAGGAGCTGACACAATTCACTGAGGAAATGACGACTATATAAAAGACCAGCGACATAAGCAGATAAAGGTTTTAGAAGTATAGCTTTCGGACAAAATCATTACATTAAAAATACATAGTCCTATTAGGATATTTTCATAGTACTTGGAAAAAAACGACAAAAATGCTGAAACATTCCCAACATATCATACTATCAGTAACAAATAAGTAATAAAAGTTAAAAATAAGTCACACGACAATTCATTTGTATGCTGTAAAATGGGGTGGGGATGGGGAAGACAACAAAAGAAATGAAGAAACACTCTTATAAACGATTTCGCGTTACCTCAAAAGGGTAACATTGACTTCATCAAAATCATCATCATCTGTGACAAGGAAATCGTATTTCTTTAGCTTTTCGTGTTTTAACTTCAGTTATGTGCTTGATTAGATTTTAGATTAATTTCAAAGTTCATATCTTTAATTTTGATTTGATTGAATTTTCAAAAACTTAACTTTTTATATACAGCTGTAAAATGGTATGCACAGGTTATATAGTAAGTTTCTTGGTCTTAATATGTATGTGACTTCATCAGTATAGAATTGTGAACGACAAATACAGTAAACATGTCACTCTTTAGGGAGAATCTGAGGAAAATGAAATTTTAATCATTACTTTAACGTCGAAATCACACACATGAGCTGGTAGAAGTTCTGAAATATGTTCCTTTGACACCATGAGCGTCAATCTTTAGATCTATTCATTATTACCATTATATCTTTTTTTGTAAATTCTGACGGGAGATACAGAACCAGAACTTTAATGAGACAGAACTGTACACGATATTGATTAAAACCCACATCAATTTAACAAGGACCAGGTGTTGTGTATTAAATACAAACAACTTTCTAATAAATCATTCAATCAAATCTAAGTAATTTAAACAACATCGAAATTGATAATGATATGGAACATTAAAATTTCTGGTTTCTTTAGAAAATTGCTCTCTCTTCGCGCACGGAGCCTACACCTCAATTAATTCTCAGAAAGCCTGTTTCGATATCAGATTAATTTGATATAGCTTCGAGTCATTTGCCAGAGAATGGTTTTCACGTCATACGAAACAGAAGCTCACGTGGTAGATATATAATCAATTTGGCGAGGTACCGGCAGACTGGTGACTCATTGTGGAGCTTCGCACAGGGACAATTTCCAGCTAAACGGTGAAATATATATATATAATACAATATATTTATAACAAGACAGAAAGACATTATCCCGCACTTCGTGTTACATAATATCGGATCTCCTATTGATTACAAACAGTTGAAATCAGTAGGGTGACGGCAAACCATACCGGGCATGGGAAACGCGAGATGTATTTGGAAGCAACCAAATATTGCACCGGAAGTGAGAGTATGGGCTCAAGATGATTGAATGCAATAGACAAGAATTGACGTCATGGTATTGAAAAATCGACCAGAGCGCCACCATACGGAAATAATCAATGCAAACTTCGACAAGAATAGTGAGTTTCAACGTGTCTTAAAACGATAAATAACAAGTTAAAATAGCACCATAAGATTTGTTGGCAGAACAACCGTTCACTACCGAACAAAATCTTGGGGGTCGGTGAATGGGGCGAGGAAGATCCAGGAGAAGAGAAAATATTAAGAGTGCTTTGAAACTCCGTGCTGATAACTTTCTTTCCAAGGAACGATGTAGCAAAACTAAAACGTGGGGGACTGATTTCTGTAAAATCCTGGCTACAATGCCGACTAAGTCAATTAAAGTTGTTGGAAAGAAACAAGTTCATTTATATCCATATGGGCATTCTTTATTCTTGCGAGAAGCCGGTCAGGTTCTCATGAAATAAAGGAAAATTCCCGCTTATGAGACATAATTGACTCCAATGAGGGCAATGTTTCACCATCAGTAGCAGGTACAGTACCTGCCGTGACCGCAGTACAGCAGGATGTGGGTCCGATCCCAGGCGGACGATTGTAACAATAACTCTTTCACCCACTTACTGAAGCAATTATTGTACGCAAGCACAATAACTGTCTGCTTAAAACTTGTTCTTACATTTAGTTCTTTTAAAACCCATCGTGTATTTGGTTAATTAATTTCAGCTCCGGAGAGTACACGCATGCTAACATGTTCGTGTGATTTCTGAATAGTGTGTTTCACATTAACTTGTCTTCGATCCTATTAAAACTCTTTTCATTTTCTTTGTAAATCAAGTAGTTCTTGCGCGATAGAGCTTTCCTGTGTCATTCTACCACAGTGTTTCTTTGTATGTGTGTAACAAAGTAATTACACTTATAATTAAATCGCTCCGATCAGTTTTGTTTATAATTGTCCAATCTTTTTATGTTTTGGACTATGAAAACTTTTTAACTACTTTTATACGCAGTTTTTGAAGAACATTTGTGAAATCAACAATTCTAGAGACGACTTTGGATATTGCAAGCACGGCTAATGCAAGTCAACAGTTTATCCATGCGAAGCATGAGATTGTTCCCGTGAAATATTAGAGACTTCAGGTACATATATAATTTTACTCATGAAATATACAGAATTGAAAGCGTATGTCTGTTGATTTTAAATGTTTTCCAACCAACAAGGTTCGTTTAAGGAATCTTTAAAGACCGTTTGTGAGCTTAATTCGTAGTATTTTTCGTTCCGGAATATGAGCATAAATGTAACGATACAGAAAATTGTACACCATAACGATCTGAAGCCGAAGTCAATACTGGCAGGGACCACTGCTCTCTACCTAGGCGGTGATGTTAGACCGCAGTATGACCAGATAAAGTGCCGTGTCCAGTTTATGACTTTTTAATAAGACATGGAAGTGACTCTACCGCCTTTTGTGACCTTCCAAATCTGCATTTCTCTGGCATTTTAATTTGATATCGCCTTATAGAAAATCATTTTATCGCTGTAACATATTTACATTTCAGATAAATGATAGGAGCATGAATGAATTTCATTTAGTGTCATTATTTCGTTGCACTTTATCCAATGTATTTAAAGGAGCTATTCACCCGTGTGGCTTTCGTACAATCTCCAAGATTGCAGGAAGTAAACACTGTTTTAGTCCCTGAGGTTTTGACTTAACCTGCATACTATGTTTTTATCCGTTCCAACAGTGTCACGTTTCAAAATATCTCTTCAGATTAAGGGGATAGTATGCATAAAAACAAGCATACTATCCCATTCTAAAATAATCTGAGCCTAAAAATGTTGTAATTATCACACTATCAACGAACTTCAACAAAATCCAAGACCTCAACAATTTTATTCGAAACAGTCCCTAACATTGTCTTCGAAATCAAAACACACCTTTACACTAATGATGACGTTGAAGCTGCGCCCACTTTCTAGTCAAGTTGTCGATTGTTTCGTGTCAGGATGTAGGTCGAGGCATATGAAAAAGGCTTTAAATGTTTGTCAGTGTAGATCATCTGTCTAAATTATTGTTTATATTGATTGCTGGTGTAGATACCCTAAATTCGTCATGTCTATCTCTGAATGGTAAAAGTATTTTTTCACTAACGTTGATAAATAAAACAACGGACATCGAAGAGATCATGACAGTAAACTCACCCGTCAGTGCGTTTCTTTTAAATGTGCAATGGTATTTATATATCATTTTCTATAGAATTATCCAGTAAAGGTAGGGAACCATACTATTGTACATTATTAACAGAAATGTATCCCTGTGTCGCCTACTGCAACCGGTATCATCTTTGTCGACATCCTGACATTAGGCCTACCTTCAAACTCACCGGAAGCAGGGAAAAGTGAATCACAATATGTCACAAAGATTATCATTACCGTGCTTTCCACTTCGCATTTCGATGACACATTTAGATATGTCTTTTTAATAGATTTCTCCAATGTCGATGTCGACCATATACCTCAACCGTAAAGATGGCCGCCATATTTGGGGAAATTATGAGTCTATCCAAGATGAGATCATGAAAATTACCCAATGAAAAAACGCGTTACATAACTATTATTTTGGAATTGACTTCTTTTGGATCATCTAATAGCGTGGGACCAAGGTATATCATTACTTTACCTAAAGTTCAATGTAAAACTAAAGATTTATTGTTATTAACACTGAATATTTCATTCAAATCGGAACCATCGTGCTAGAACTAAATTCTAAAATGTTTGTAGAGAAGACATCTGTAGTTTCAACAAACGAAAAATGCCAGTCAGTTCCAACGAGGATCAATATGCTCGCCTATTGTCCTCGTCTAAAACGTGTTTTTTTTACAAGCGAAAACTTTAGTCTCGGACTAAAGTAGCATTTATGTGTTAGATTAGGTAAACATCTAGACATCAACCAACACATTTTCAATGGCGAATATACTACAGAGAAAGGTTAAACACATTGTCAGGTGCAGAAATTCCCACGACCTACAGTTTCAGTGACAAAATAGCGATAGCCTAATACATTGTTATAAGTAGGTAGGAACATTCTTAATATACCGTTAGTGAAGCCGCTTTTCATGTCTACCACAACGTTATTGACGCTTGTCATCGCTGCCACACACTGTTAGTAACGATTTTTACGCCTGCCACACCGCAAGTGACGCTTTCATACGTCTGCAACACCGTAAGTGACGCTTTTATACGCTTGTCACACAGTAAGTGACGCTTTTCATGTCCGTCACACCACACCGTTAGTGACTATTTTCCTGACTGCCACACCGTTATTGACACATATTATCTCTGCAACACCTTTCGTGACGCTTACATGCCTAGCACACCGTTGGTGACGCCTTTTATGTCTGAAACACTGTTTACGACGACGTTTATATTTGTCACACCGTTACATAATGACACATTGTAAAACCACGAATTCAACATTCGCAGTGACGTAAAAAAAATACCAACATGTCAACATAATCATAATCCAAATTTAAATTCAATAAAACTAGGGCAAGATATGAACAAAGGAGAGATTCTATACGGACATTCTTGAAATGGTACAACTAGAATAAGACCAGGTGTTCCGTAACAGTAAACGTCTTTTGCTTCATCGACGACATCCGCCTTGTAAACTTTGGTCAATCCGAGTGAGTAATGTCACGCTCTCATATGAGAAAAAGGTAAAGCTACATTTCAAACAAAGTATTGAACCATACCTCCCATACAGCTAAGACAAAATGCACACCCGCGCCCCCATGCATTGGTGACAAACCATTACAGAAAAAAAACTGTACAGATACGTCTCCTATATTTGTTAAGACATACAGCAGCATTTCAAACACCTCCTACCGTGCCGCCTTTATTTTGGTGAAGGTTAAGCTACGGATCAAACAAACTTTAGAACCACTACTCCTATAACTAAGAACCATCAATTCTAAATATTTGTGACGATGAAGCACGTCTTTGTTTCTCTATCTATAAAATCTCAATCTCTTCTTCAAAGTTCCTCTTCTCTCTGTGCTCTGTTTACCAAACTCTCTCTCTCTCTCTCTCTCTCTCTCTCTCTCTCTCTCTCTCTCTCTCTCTCTCTCTCTCTCTCCCTCCCTCTCTCTCTCTCTCTCTCTCTCTCCCTCCCTCCCTCCCTCAGTCGATATGAGGAAGCCATTCGGCCGGCTGTCTGCTATTTGGAAGCCCGCCCCTGTATGCTCGACCCGTTGTGATCGATGGCATTGGTCCGCCGTCGCCAATGCAACTCCCGATCTTCCGAACTAATAGAATTAGGTCTATCAGATAAATTAGAGTATCTCCGCGGAATGGCGTTAAACCAGGACTTAATCTACACTAATTGGTACTTTGCATACTATAAGGTCACCTTCGTTGTATTATTCAGGTCGCGTGCTGATAAATGTCACACATTGCCGTCGCTATTTGCATATTATGCAGTTCGTTTTTTTCAGCAGACTAAACATAAAACGTTAAATAGAAAAATGGCAGATTATTTTTGCACATTCAGCACAAATCAATCAAAGAGAGATTTCCTCATTAACTCTGGCAGATTATATACATAGTAAGCTGTTTTGCCATGTCTTACAATAACGCCCTCGTGACCGAAACAACGCTTGTTCAAGGGTTTTCAACACAAGAAGTTGAAATCTACAATTGATATTCACAATGACCTGCTTTGCAATTTTGCCATTTTATTTACCACCGTGATCAAAATGTCACCATTTGTTCTTGTAATATGACTGACAGTAATCTAAATACTTAAACTTGATTTTAAGGCATTTTGTGAGATGTCAATTGTTTTTTGTTTTTGGGGTTTTTTTTGGGGGGGGACAAATTATCTTTCGGAGTCTATGAATGCAATTCCAGTTTTTCAGAACGGCTTCCTAATCCGAGTTTTATTTCGTTGTCTCCTAGACTCCTGATGATGTCCGATTGTATCGCCTTCTGCCATCGAATACTTCACGTAGACGTAAAATTGATCAATAGTGTTCTGGAGTAAAGTTGTACTTTAACATATAGTGCTTTAGCAAAGCTTGTATATATCATAACGACGTTCGATATTTGTGCACGGATAGCATTAATGGGCGGTTTATAACACGACCAGGAGTAACCATCTAGCTAATTTCTTCAATGTTTTTATAATATGAAATGCCTCGTAGAACGTGTGATTTTATTCAGGTATACAACTCGAGTGACCATAAAAGGGCATGAATCTGTTTAGAGATCACATGTTCCTTACGTTGGCTCTGCCAATATGGCGTTAAAGCCCATAAAGTACGACTAGCACACCCCAATCTGATTACAAGTGTACAAACACTTCGGCCTGTCTGACGCTCGTAAGCTAGAGTGCTCGTGCGCGAGATTTAGTGTGTGAAAATGGAGATTGAATAATTTATAGTGTAAAAGGTAGTATATGTGTTATAAGAATAGCTTCGCCTGCTCAATTCCAAAGGAGACTCTACTACTAGAAGATGTTTGATATTATTGATCAAACTTCATGCTTGGTACTAAAAAAACAATGTCACTTTGCTGTCTTCTTATAAATCTCTTTTAGATTTTTTATCCCTTTATATGAGAAAGAAATTACATGTAATTGATCGTAAACTGTTTTTTTTTCTGGGTTAGCAGTTTAGATCTTTGTATTTATGTCGTTTTTTTTCAACTTAGATTTGCTGTTACATTGACATCAGGTCTAAGCCGAAGTTTATTTTCAGCTTCTTTTTATCTCCGTATTATTGTTTTTATCTTTTATCCTAAAATATCTGACGTGTTTCAGCTGTTTTATATCATTAATGATCTGCTATACGATATCGGATTATAACTATCCAACAAGAAATCTCGAGTAAAATATTTCCAGTTAACGATATTGCTACTTTCCTAGTATTTTGCTATAAGGCATTGAAACAAAGAAACATCGCGTTTAAGTTTCAATTCAAGGAGATGTCCTCTAAAAACGTTTTAGTGTTAATGAATGATAAAAATTCATTATATACTACAGTGCTTCTGAAGGCAGGAGAGTCGTAAGAAAACTTCAACTCCGTTAAACAATAATAACGGCATTTAATATTTCTCTTTGATTCAATTTTATCCTGCTTTCATATATTTGCTGATCTCGTGTGTAGTAAATTTTTAATCGAATAGGTTTCCATAATGTCTGTTCTTTACAAGAATAAAAAAGCATTAATAGAATGTGTTTGGTTTTGTTTTTTGCAGACCGCTTACGTATTAGAAAAAGAAAACAGTATGCTATCCATATAGCACAAATAACAAATAGGCACATGATTTACACCCAACTTGATCCTTTTTTATTATCATTTGATTATTTTCGTATTTGTTTTAGAATTAAAACTATATTAAGTTGGCACGTTAATCTTGATCGCCGTGTTTGGGAAATTGATTTCTCGTTTGTTTAACATGTCTATCAAGTATCATAACTGATCTTTCACATGTAAACACTATCGCTTACACAATTAATACCGTAAATATCTGTTGCTTGTCGTCCGCGTTAAAACTAAATAGAGTGCTATTAAGCTCCCATAAAAACCTAATGAAGAGTTATCGTTCGTAGTTTTACTGATCGGTGTAATCACTAAGCATATCCTCTAACCAAAGACATAGCTAACATCGTGACATGTAACAATAGACTTGCATTAAGGCCCTACAATTATATCTGTGAGACGCGGACCATCCTTTTGTTGATTTCTACAGCAGCTTTAAACAGGTTCCTTCTCACGGATAAAAAACTTGGTACACAAACCCATAACATACACACAATGATAGAGTGGCTGAAATAGCCAGTGATCGCAAGCTCGCGTCTCTGTAGTAAACTGGTGTTTCTTCATAGCCTTTCTACATATAAAGTTATGCGAATCGAGTGGCATGTTATTGTCTCCTGCACACATGGGTTAATTTTAGATAAAGTTTCTACCCGACCTTGGAGAACACAAAGCCAAATATGTCACCTAAGCGTTGTTCTACATATGTAAATGAATTGGGGTCACTTTTCACAATGAAACATTATAAACAACCTCAATGAGATGTCTACTTATAGGAAGTAAGTTGTTTAATCGTCAATCTACGGAATGTCAGACTGTGAACTCTTGTAAGGAAACATGAAAGTTACTAAGTAAAGAAATCAAACGGAGAAACTCCTTAAAGTGATTCTAAAGTCACTTTTATCCTATATTGTATACTTTTTGATTTCATCTGTTCTCAGTAGGTGTACTTATTAATTAACCTTAGTAAAGGAATTTTCCTGTTAAATAAAAACAGTTCTAAAATAAAACCTAACCTATATCTAAGCCAATCGAAGAAACTTTATGTTCTAAATCCCAGAGCCGGATCACTAAACAAACCCTATATATATCTGTATACATATATATATATATATATTTAACAAAACAAAAATGATAAAATAAAAAAGCATTCTAACGGTTATCGAACACATCTATCTTTATATAAAAAAGATAAAACACGGGCATTCTAATGAGTATCAAACACATCTATCTTAATATTTAAAAAAAAAAAAAAAAAAAAAAAAAAAAAAAAAAAAAAAAAAAAAATTTTTAAAAAAAAAAAAAAAAAAAAAAAAAAAAAAAAAAAAAAAAAAAAAAAAAAAAAAAAAAAAAAAAAAAAAAAAAAAAAAAATAAAAAAAAAAAAAAAAAAAAAAAGGCATTCTAACGAGTATCAAACACATCTATCTTTATATAAAAAGATAAAACACGGGCATTCTAATGAGTATCAAACACATCTATCTTTATATTTAAAAAAAAAATAAAAACGGGCATTCTAACGAGTATCAAACACATCTATCTTTAACAAGTATCAAACACATCTATCTTTATATAAAAAGATAAAACACGGGCATTCTAACGGTTATCGAACACATCTATCTTAATATTTCAAAAAAAATAAGAACCGGCATTCTAACGAGTATCAAACACATCTATCTTCATATAAAAAATAAAACACAGCCATTCTAACGAGTATCAAACACATCTATCTATATATAAAAAATAAAACACAGCCATTCTAACGAGTATCAAACACATCTATCTTCATATAAAAAATAAAACACAGCCATTCTAACGAGTATCAAACACATCTATCTATATATAAAAAATAAAACACAGCCATTCTAACGAGTATCAAACACATCTATTTATGTATAAAAAATAAAACACGGGCATTCTAACGAGTATCAAACACATTTATCTTCATATAAAAAATAAAACACAGCCATTCTAACGAGTATCAAACACATCTATCTATATATAGAAAATAAAACACGGGCATTCTAACGAGTATCGAACACATCTATTTATATATAAAAAATAAAACACAGCCATTCTAACGAGTATCGAACACATCTATTTATATATAAAAAATAAAACACGGGCATTCTAACGAGTATCGAACACATCTATTTACATATAAAAAATAAAACACAGCCATTCTAACGAGTACCAAACACATCTATCTATATATAGAAAATAAAACACAGCCATTCTAACGAGTATCAAACACATCTATCTATACATAGAAAATAAAACACGGGCATTCTAACGAGTATCGAACACATCTATCTTAATATCGCTTAAGTGAAGAAGAAGAAAAATGGGAACATCGAGCATTCATTTTCATATCATATAACGAGCATCGGAACTACCTAACCTCATATCACTCGACGAAACCACCAAGTATACTGGCACTCTATAAGCTGTGGACACCTGTCGGTGTAGGCACGGTATTGGTTAGAAGCCAAGCGATACAGAATCAAATGCAACAGGTACACACGAAGCAAAGTAAATAAGATGACAATTTCATTATCAAAAATGTATTTCTTTAATTGGGCAACCGGGATAAGAAATGAAAAATTGAAATGTTATCAGACAGTAGAATATAGTCGATACGAATACAGGTTGGGCGACAGATAAATAGAATGATAACCTTTATGCTTATATTTACATAAGTATATATATTATTTTGTAATCTGAAACAAAACCATATGTTTGAACTTCCCGCTTTACCAAATTCTGACGTCAACAAGTTGAAATATTAGAACAGCTGAAATAATGTAGTTCCTCGTGTCATCATAAATTACAATCGTATAAAAGAATATGACAACAAATTTTGTTTCATTCTTATTTTGATATCAAATTGAGAACTATCGAAAATTTTAGCAGTATTTTACTTTTTTAAGCAGTTTAATGCGCAGTGATATCTAACCTAGAAGTGATGCGGCTTTCAATCAGCTGTGAACGTCTAGTGTTTCCTCGGGAAAATTCAAGTTTTCTCGTCATGGAGTGGATCGATGTGCTTTTGTTTCTTCTTTTTTTTAAGGAATAACTAGTGCAATTACAAATGAAAGTCTGTGGTGTCAGTAAGTGAAAATGATCACAAAGACATTTTGTTTGTATCGGCTTTCAAATGTGGACTGTCATATCGACGTCTAGCAGACGACATTGACAAAATTTGTAATCTTATGTGTGATGGCGATAATAATAAATTTACTCGTTTCACAATAAATTGGATCTGTGTCATACTTGGCAATGTAATGTTACCTTATTTGTATGATCTGTAGCCCAACAACCTCACATGTCAATACATGTATTGATAACGAAAGTGACCTCAGCAATATGTGGTTATTTGAGAGAAATATATCTGTATTCCTCAACTTACCGAATCACTGTAAGTATATAGTGTCATATACTACTCTGGTTTAACGATGACAAATCGGAGAATACAATTAAGAATATAAATAGTCATAGAAATATCAAACCACTGTGTGGTGTTGTTTAGCAATTTCGACATTTTTTTCGTACGTATTCGACTTCAGCAGTCAGCAGTTTTATAAATGGAAATTCAAACTGATGATCCCTCCATCGGAAAGAATTAAGGAAAACAGTCTTCAACTTTACCGTCTAAATGTAATGGGGTTCTTTTTTCATTATCGAAATATCTAAAAAAAAAAAAAAAAAAACTGCAGTTGAAAGATTTGCCTTTCTTTCTTTAGGAATCGCTTTCAACTGCTATACTTTTATCCCCCAACCCCTCAGCTCGCGATCTTTTTATTCCAGCACACAAGAATCATAGCATGGAAATAACACATTAGAAATCATGGTAAGTCCTATTAAAAGGAGAATTGTAATAGGGAAACCACTAATATACTATCAAATGAAGCGGTTAAGATAATACTTCAGAATGAATCAGGAAAATTTAAAACGACGTAAGATCTAAACTTCAAGAAAAAAAATCCGAGCAAAGAAGAATTGCCTCACTAAGGAAACAGTATTAACTCAACTGTCATATCCTAAAAGTGGAAAATTCTTAATGAGGAAAACAACAGTCATCAAAGTCCCGATAAGAAAATACTCTCGGTAGACCTAAAATTCTTACCACAACAAAGGAAACAGTATTATAACAAAACTTAAAATGATAAAAATAATTTTTTAACGAACGTAAAATAAAACTCATTCTAAATGGCAGTGAGCAGGACTTTAACAATATTCTTTGAAGACATTAATAATCTTAACCAACCTGATCAAATGTAAAACAAATCCTTTAATGAAACCAAACCATATCTGAATACCTTCACGAAGATATCCCATCAACTTCAAATATACATACATCAATTAATGGATTTTTTCTTTTCTCTCTTTGTAAACACCAGCGTGATCTATAAGAAGGAATTAAGGTGCACTTTAATAGTACAAACTTCAAAAGCAAGAACTGGCATTCTTTGGATTTGAAGTATGAATGCTGCTGTCATTGCAGCTGGTCCGAGTTTCTTTGTGTTTTCCCCTTTCTCTGATCTTTTTATAACGTTTCTACAACAATAGATTAAATCATTTCCACTATTTTTTTTCAAAAACTACGTCAGTATACTTGTGATTACAATAATGATAATCAACAACTACACATACAGAAACAGACGTTAGGAAAGATCGCAAGACGTTTATCGACTGATGTGCTTAGGGGTCAGTTGGGGGCGACTCTCCGTTGGTCTGTAGCGAGTAAATCATCAATATTTGATGCCATTGTCAAAGGGCTTCTTATCTTATAAGGAGTTCTACAGTAAGTGTTTCGTAAATTCCTTCTTGATAGACGTTCCACTCATCATATTTACAAAACAAATCATACATCATTAGGCAAAAGTAAAAATTTTGTTCCAGGCGGATTGTTATAATATAGGAAAAATCAAACTATGGCTTATGTGATTAAACCCCAGCTACAGATATGTAATCTCAAAACCATAATTCCCATTACATTATCATCATCCAACAAACACCGTCATTATAAGGCCTTTCCTCATTCGTGCCATCCAACCCCAGACCACAATAATAGTCACTTTTACATAAAGTTATGGCATCATCCGATATACCTCAACCTTAAGCACTTTCTCTATGGCCCTACAAAGACCCCGCTTTTTTCCATTTGCACTACCATACCACATCCCCAAACCATATTTATTTTATATTATCCCACCACAGACATAAAATGTATCACCTTGCATTATCATCTACTATCACAAATCCCAGTCAATGTTGCCTTCACAAAATCGTGCCACAGACTTGCGATAAATTGTGTACGGAACCATTGATTAAACGTGAACCACAAAACATTTCAAGGCATTACAACAGGTTTAAATCACTAATTCGTACTACAATTATTGACATACTACTTCATAGCTGACATTTCTGATCATACGCTTTCAAAATACGAAAAGGTACCAACGTTTGTTGTTATGAATGGTCTTTCCACCAAGACAAAACACTCACAAAGCCCAAAAGCCTTTTAGTGATATCTTCAACATTATCTCGTTATCTCTGTCACTGCCATTTTCTTCACGAACCTTTATACAGAGACAGTAATGTCTTTCTTTCGGTGTAAGACTTTGTCTCATATCGATGTATTAGATGAAGGGTGTGTGTGACTCTGTGTCGAGAGGGGACTTAGAATCTGGTGTGTGGGACTCTGAGTGGGGTGTGGCACTGTAAGGCTGTCAGTTAAATATGGGATTACGAGTCGGATGTATGGGAATATGGGACTATGAATCTGCTGTAGGGATTTTGAGCTAAATTTGAGACTGTGAAGCTGATGTATGGGACTTTGGGTCCGATATGGGACTGTGAGTCGGTTGGTTATGTGTGTTGGACTGCTATCGTCCTTGGGAATCTTTGCTTGATTACATTGTTCCATGTTTAGACCTATCGTTTGTTTACTGTGACTACAAAATATAACACATAAGCACGTGTCAGACTCCATCAAGGGGACTACCTTTATTTGTCTTTAATGTTTGCACCGAGCCCACAACATTTTATCAATTTCAGCAGACAGTCTGCAAGCTGAATTTAATGGAGTTTCAATTGATTTCTTCTAAATCTTTTTTCGAATTAAAATTATATTACCATTCCACTTAGAGGACTCGTACTGCCACAACTTACTGTAATCTTCCAACAGAAATGTACATATATATGTATTATTGTCGGAGATTGAAAGGATCTGAAATAATTTAATCATTACATTCCCTCAAACTCAAATTACAATGTTTAAGCATACATGCACGTCGATAGTCTATTTCAACGCATGCACAGAAAAGAATCAAAACACTTTCAGCATAAACAACTTGTACTAAAGTTCAGATTGAAATAAGCCGTATAATATATAAATTGATCCATGATTTGTGTAATTGAAAATAATGATACGGTTGTATACATTAAGTCGATAACCTCTCTATACATAAACTTTATCCATGCTGCGTTTCTTTCCATTATAATTTAAAACGAGTTCACGTCAAGCTTATTCTGTCGATAGCTGTCAGCAGCAGACATCTTATAGATTTTTGTTTTGTCAGTATGTGTGACTACCATTAAGACACCGCGGAAATGTCAATACTATGGATGGCCTAGAACATAGGTCTTTAATGCTAGAAGCTTACTGTGTGGCCAGCTTCATAAATGTTACCACACTCAATTATAAATAGATAGCGTAAAGAAATTAAATAGAGCGACAATGAGAAACAGAGAACATGCAAGTACTACACTGTACAAAGTTTACTGTTAACCGTACGTTACAGCATTTGACTACAAATTATCTCCAATCTCCATTCTATAGTCAACGGATATTAGACACTTAAATATTATTTTTAAAAATACTACGTTCCTATTTGACGATATCATTCCAATTTCATCCTTTAGGAATATTTGTTCTAATCTTTGATCTTTCACGTGTAGACAATTAGTAACATCAATAATAGACATTATTACGAGAGGTAATAGGTTCTGAAGCCATTTGTAATCGCATTTAAAACGTCAAATCTTAACTCATATCACTTTTCATAAAATCCATTTCATAAAAGGAAGGTTTCTAAGTACTATTTTAAAATGGTTCCAAAATCCATGATAAATTGCAAAGGAGATATGTTACCAGTTACAACAAAGCATAATGTTTTTATATGATGTCACTGAAAAAATGTACAACAAATAACCTAACGTATTGATGAAATTGTCGTTGAACGAATAGGTTTTAATTCCTCAGTTTGCATTTGTGGAATCGTCACGCAGAGATCGATCTAAAAACTTCCCTACACTCACTATTAAAATATATAATCATACTTTTAATAAACACAAATGATAACATCAAATGAAAGAGCCGCTGTAATTTCTTATTAGCTCACTCTCATCTGATCTTTATCATCAAATTCTAATAAAATTGAAGAAATTTTACACATACTTGCGGTAAAATACTGAAAATTTCCGGTAGTGTCACTTATTTCGAACTTGATGTTTCAGTTACTGCACTTGATCGAACCAAATATCACAATATAATTTCTTCAAATTCACTCTCTACGTTTTTATGTTTATTTTTACTGTCAGATTTGTTGAGGTATAGGGAAATCAGTAGGTCTTAAAACTATTCTTTTTAATCTTTCTAAAACCAACACATCACCTTACCATCTAAAACATATGATATTCACATCATATAGTATATTGTTACATGCTACGTAGAATAATGACTGATCCCTAACGTCTTAAATAATTTTATGGAAATCAATCAAATAGCGGGACTTACTTAAGACAAGATTAAGAAAAACAGATATTATTCCGTTTATTAAGATTGTACAAAAAGACCCACACGTGAATGGCACATTGCAATACTAATTTAAAGATAGATACAGCACAGTCAAATTACTATGTATATGGAAAAAACATTTTTAATAATTGAATTGATATTTACACAAGTAAATCAAGAAAAAGGATGAAAGTTGAATAAATTGGCCAATATATATCCAGTGTATATTAATCATTGGCATGCACTTAATGTGTTTATTATTCATCCAAGCTATTACTTGTTGTCTATCAGTAATAACCAATTGTACATATCGCTACCAATAGAAACAGATTAGTTCAGCATTCAAACATATCGATCCGGTCCTTTATCATATCATATAATACACTCAGTACATTAACACCAGGCAGTTTATTGGAAAATTAAGTGGCGACATGTAGTGTTGATATATTCTATCAGAATACGAGGTTATTTGAATACGTCATCCATTGATCAAAGCAATAAAACAAAGATGAGTCAAAATCGATCTGTTTGATTTGTTACACTGCTCTCATGCCAAAATGAAATTGTAACGATTCTGAGAAAGTTTAAGACTTGTTAGCTTTGTGTACATTGAGAAGTATGTCGCCTTGTCAATAAAACACAACATATCTATACTTTAACAATATCACAAATTAAAAACATAATACATCTATACTGACGTTGGTGATTTTCATTATAACATCACAATTTTCTTGGAAAGAAATATGATTTCACTGTGTTTCTAAAGGTATTCTGTAATTTAACCATCCTGTGTAAGGAGGTGACCTTAACATGCGTTGGGCGAGTATCCACAACCACACATCACACGACATGGTCTTCATTTCAATATGATTCATAAAGAGCTGTTCACGGCATTCGTCCAGACTTGTCCCTGCAGTGATGACGGGCACCTGATACCACGGGAGTAATCATTATCACTGAAACTGACATTCTGGATGATCTAGGGGAGGGTTCATAGGCTCAACTGCTCCCTTCCGAGGGAAAAGTGCAAATCTTGTCGTTCTAAGCGGCCTTTATCTCCTAGTGTAATTGAACAACTCGAAGTAATTGCTAAAAAAGGATCATTTGTCCATCTTCTACAATCACACATTTCTAGCAACAAGAAGAACCTTGTACGCGTGTATCTTTAATATGTTTCAGTAGGTTTATTACATATTTATTCACTTCTTAAATGGTAATTCAAACTATAAATCTACGAGAACACCAAACTTTTACAAAACCATTTACAATAAATAGATCCCCAGAGGCTAAGAGAAATGTAAGAGCTTAAAGTCAGTTATTGTTGATCGAAGTCCGTTTCTGATCATCGTGCGCAGCATGAAGGGTTTCGGCGACAGCGACATTATTTAGTTGTGCTGGATTATGAATGATTTAATTAATAAATAAAACTAGTGCAATCCTGAGAATGAATAACCAAACCCGATCCCACTTGGTTCCCCCCTTTTGGACGCATCGATTGTTTTAGTTTCAGTCTCAGTGACCTCAACGACCTCAAATCTGCCATCACCTTCACATACATTTTAAAAGCTAAAAACCTTCATGCACATCTACATAGAGCCCATAGTATTTCAGTTTAAATTTCTGCTGAATAAACCTGCATGCTCATTCTACGCATGGTTACTAACATTTCTTTGTAGTTTCAATGAAATTGATTCACAAGTTTAAGAAGCGTCGTAAAAAGGTTTTCTGTGGCCGGACAGACAAGCTGATTCCAGTTCACCCTTAAAATACATTAAGGAAATAAAACTGTAGTCACCGGGGGCTGCATTTTGATCTATAATTCACAGCAAAAGAATATTTAAATCAATAGAAGTCAATATTTATGTAACAGCTTTATAAGAAAGCATATTGATTATTTAACTCGAGCTTCAGGGTTACTCCCTAAATGGGAGTCATTGACTTTCTTTGAATGGAACTGGAACACTTTTGAAATAAAGCATTTAAGCACGCCTGCTTCCATTAAGTATTATGTTATAGAGGTTATATTTTTTGACATCTGTATCAGCATCAAGGAAAAATCTTTCTTCTGTGACTAAAATTAGGTAAACACTTTATCACATTCAAATCTCGTTTGTACGAGAGAAACTATGAGACATTAACAGCATGGCGCAGAAGATTTCCCCTTTTGTAACTAAAAAAAGATTTCTAGTCGCTCCTTGTGGAATACACGTGGAGAGGTTAACGTTTTTCACTGTTCAACAGACCCTTTGTGTGCTCTGAAAATGGTTTAAATTGGAAATCTTTGAAATGAATCTGAAAGGTATGTGTTCTAAAGGAAAAGGTCAAAATCTACATTTAAACCAAAGTATGTCCGTAAAAAACGATTTAACTGCAATTTTCAAGGTCATATTATAGACTAGGTCGGTCGATATGTACAAGACGCAATAGGCCGTTAATTAAATCTACGCCATTTATAACTCTCACGGGCCCACATCGCGTTCGATTACGTCAACCCCGGATCCACTATATCACTGCTGTAATGTTCCGACGTTGTGCCATGTCGTGATTCGTATCGCACAAAACCGTGGATACATTTCTAATCACACAACCCGTAAGACCTATACTGTGATGCTACAACATACTATGTTTCTGCAATGTGTACAAAGAATCTAAACGATAACCCAACCAGACATAGCAAAGATTTACTCTTCATACCAAGCGATGAGATAAAATCGGTCCTGTTGTATAACAATGTTAGTTAGGGATAGTTTGACGTGAAGACTGAACATTTGAATTTGCAAATGCAAGGAGTCGGCAATGTCACATTACCATGTTCTATCATCACACGTAATTCCGTACGGCCTTAGTGGAGATGAAATGGTCTTCGGTATCTAAATCAGTGTCTAGTAGAACGGGAATCGAACCGCATAATCTACATTTGGCGACCTTTGGGCAAAAGTGAAGGTTTATGAAGGCAAGGAGTGTAACCATGAGACCATTCTGTACTCCTCATTAAGTAATACAATACAGAAACTTTTTGATGATTGATAAGGCTGAACACTGACCTTAAAACAGGGTTATCACCGTACATTATAACATTTTTTATCACACTGAATACTCAGTTTAACATAGCAAGGCGTATGCCAGACCCATTACAAGCAATATCAGTTTCAATACTTTATCATGAAAAGTGATTTGTTATAACACGTCTGGGCTAATGTTACACCACTGATGTAACAGTGTTATTTCTCCTTTACCATTAAAGTCTAGACATTGTCTGATATTTCACAGACACCTTCAATATTATATCACGCCATTTATCACATTTCTCTGGGTTCAACACGCGACAATGATGGTGTCACAGTGATTTGGAGGCATCAACATTAACCACGTCGAGCAAAAACTAATAATAATTGGGTCAATCAGGAAGTATTAACCAAAACATCCATATTAAGCATTTATAGTTAATACCAATCAATCCGTATTTGTCCAATTAAAGTAACGGACATATATCATCAATTTCATTGTTGTCAATAATTTTTTTTAAAAAAAGGATGTGTTTTGAGGCTATTCCTCTTATGTTTTTGAAAAACAATGAGATCAATTCTTTAAAAAAACGTTACCAAAAATTAATTACAATTCGTGAAATGCAGATATATTATTGAAATAGGTTGCTAGGACACTGAAAATCAGATCGAAAATTACAGTCATCGTATTTCGGGTTGGGTAATTAATATCTCTCACTTGGGAAGTAAAATACGATGTAATGTATCAGATCAAGATGACGGTATTTCTTCACTTATCCCAGGGGCTTTAGATGACATGGAAATGCGATACTGCTAACAATCTACATCAGCGTAAATATTTCTTCTGATCATATATCTCCTACATGCATCAAAAATATCGGTATCAGACAGTATCCGACTTAACACGGGATGTGTTGTATGAATCATTTTGAAGCTATATAAAACACCGCAATATGTTCCCAGGGCTGTTGGCAATTACTTACTCACATTCCCCATTGCCATATAACTTAAAGTATTGAATGACAGGTGAATCATTGTAAAATAATAAATTGGAAAAAAAATATTCAAATATCGTTATCTTTTTATAGCGATTTAATGTCAGCCCCGAGGTAAAATGAAGAAAACATATGGATCTCAAGAATTGCAGTTGGGACACTGAATCCACTTGGGAAATGAAAAATCTCTGATGATCTCAATGGTAAAATCAGAACCACTAGCAGGTTCCTGTTTACACTGCTTATATCATACTATGATAAAGATGTCACTAATTCAGGAACGATTTCACATCAGTCGCCTGGTACAATTATGCCGTAGAGCAGGTTGATAAGAATAGTTTAACTATCATCCATAGTAACGATCGCGGCATAATCTTGTAAAGTTTTCTGATTCAGCCTCTAATTGCAGTAATACGGTTTTACTGCCCTATTTTATATTATAACTTTCAGATTCTAATAACGGCATAAACTTGTATATATTGATACATAGATAAAGATAAAGGGCTAGATCACGTCAATATCTCAAAATAATATTCATAATGAATTGGAAGCCATCATCTAAGTGTCTCCAGAAGGTAACTCGAATGACATATTTTTTTAGCTTCTGGAAAGTACATCTCTCATGATATGATGTCGCTATCATAGTATTCGAACAGAACAGAGATGATATAAAGAAGTCTAGAGTCAACTTTTCATCTTACGTTCTGTTTGACAGAAGTGATATACAGAGGTCTTGAGTCAACTTTCGATCTTATGTTCTCTCTGACATATAAAATAGCCAGAGGTGTTGAGTCAACTTTCCATCTTACATTCTCTCTGACAGAAATAATATTTAGAAGTCTTGAGTCAACTTTTCATCTTACGTTCTCTCTGACAGAAATAATATCAAGAAGTCTTGAGTCAACTTTTCATCTTATGTTCTCTCTAACAGAAATAATATCAAGAAGTCTTGAGTCAACTTTTCATCTTATGTTCTCTCTGACAGAAATAATATTTAGAAGTCTTGAGTCAACTTTTCATCTTATGTTCTCTCTAACAGAAATAATATCAAGAAGTCTTGAGTCAACTTTTCATCTGATGTTCTCTCTAACAGAAATAATATCAAGAAGTCTTGAGTCAACTTTTCATCTTATGTTCTCTCTGACAGAAATAATATTTAGAAGTCTTGAGTCAACTTTTCATCTTACATTCTCTCTGACAGAAATAATATTTAGAAGTCTTGAGTCAACTTTCCATCTTACATTCTCTCTGACAGAAATAATATTCAGAGGTCTTGAGTCAACTTTCCATCTTAGATTCTCTCTGACAGAAATAATATTCAGAAGTCTTGAGTCAACATTTCATCTTATGTTCTCTCTAACAGAAATAATATTCAGAAGTCTTGAGTCAACTTTTCATCTTATGTTCTCTCTAACAGAAATAATATTCAGAAGTCTTGAGTCAACTTTTCATCTTACGTTCTCTCTAACAGAAATAATATCAAGAAGTCTTGAGTCAACTTTTCATCTTATGTTCTCTCTAACAGAAATAATATTCAGAAGTCTTGAGTCAACTTTTCATCTTATGTTCTCTCTAACAGAAATAATATTCAGAAGTCTTGAGTCAACTTTTCATCTTATGTTCTCTCTGACAGAAATAATATTCAGAAGTCTTGAGTCAACATTTCATCTTATGTTCTCTCTAACAGAAATAATATTCAGAAGTCTTGAGTCAACTTTTCATCTTACGTTCTCTCTATCAGAAATAATATCAAGAAGTCTTGAGTCAACTTTTCATCTGATGTTCTCTCTAACAGAAATAATATTCAGAAGTCTTGAGTCAACTTTTCATCTGATGTTCTCTCTAACAGAAATAATATTCAGAAGTCTTACGTCAACTTTTCATCTTACGTTCTCCCATGAAGTTGGAAAGCATCTGCATAAGTTCATTGAATCGAATTTTTTAGCAAGAATTGTTTCTTTTTCTACATCAATCGAATAATGCAGATTAACAATACAATTACTTAAGTATTTGATTCCACCTTTTCTCCAATCTAATTATAATTAATAGATCTGTCTAAATCCTGTAAAAGCAAACATTCGAAATACAAATGTGCAGTAGCCAAAATGTTAGAAATGCTATGAATTAAGGCATGTTAAATACAAAGTCGTGCATTGCTAGTAGATTGTGTTAGACAAAAGTAGTACGTTAGTTATAACTATAGCTTGTTAATATGATATAACAAAAGGTAAAGTTATATTATCATGAAGTGACGACGAAAGGGGATGGGGGATTCTGTTGTGTAAAAAACCAAAGTAGTATGTGTAATATATTGGTTCAGCTTCGTGATAGCCAAAAGTGATGGATTCTGGTACAGTCGTTATATCATGCTGTGTGTTATAAAGTACTACAATCAGCGTATATTAGTATGTTATATAATGGTGTGTGTTATAAAGTATTACAATCAGCATATATATTAGTATGTTATATAATGGTGTGTGTTATAAAGTTTTACAATCAGCATATATATTAGTATGTTATATAATGGTGTGTGTTTTTATGATATATATTAGTAACAAAAGGTAATTAGTTATATTAATTGTGTGTGTTATAAAGTATTACAATCAGCATATATTAGTATGTTATATAATGGTGTGTGTTATAAAAACAAAGTATATTGTAATATATAATGGTGTGTGTTATAGTAAAAGTGATATATTAGTATGTTATATAATTGTGTGTGTTATAAAGTATTACAATCAGCGTATATTAGTATGTTATATAATGGTGTGTGTTATAAAGTATTACAATCAGGATATATTAGTATGTTATATAATGGTGTGTGTTATAAAGTTTTACAATCAGCATATATATTAGTATGTTATATAATGGTGTGTGTTATAAAGTTTTACAATCAGCATATATATTAGTATGTTATATAATTGTGTGTGTTATAAAGTATTACAATCAGCAATATTAGTATGTTATATAATGGTGTGTGTTATAAAGTTTTACAATCAGCATATATATTAGTATGTTATATAATTGTGTGTGTTATAAAGTATTACAATCAGCGTATATTAGTATGTTATATAATTGTGTGTGTTATAAAGTATTACAATCAGCATATATTAGTATGTTATATAATGGTGTGTGTTATAAAGTATTACAATCAGCATATATTAGTATGTTATATAATGGTGTGTGTTATAAAGTGTTACAATTAGGATATATTAGTATATTATAAAATGTGTGTTATATAGTGGTGTATATTACATAATATTACAGTAATATGATATGTTATTTTATGTTTTGTTATATAGTGCTACAGTCACAATATTGTAAGTTTTACATAATGGGACAGACACGTAAAAAAGTGTGTTATATCATGGTGCGTATCTTATAGTGTTACAGCCACAATATAATAGCAGGTATATTATAGTGTTACAGGCAAGAGGAATAAGTGTCGTATATCATGGTGCGTCTTATATAGTGTTACAGCCACGATATATTAGTTTTATTATATAGCGATACAATTTCAGCTGTATATGTCATAAAGTGGGCAAAGCACATGACAAGAACAACGATATTGTATCACATATACGAAACTGCTGTACATGTTACAAAGTGGTAGAAGCACCAGATATAAGTATGTCTGATTAAATGGTATAGATATGTGCCAGATGTATAAGTTAACAGTGGCGCGAGCACGTGATAGTAGTGTGTTACATAATAGTACAGACACGTGACAATAGTGTTATATAGCGTTACAGACACGTGATAATAGTGCTATATAGTGTTGCAGACCCGTGAGAGTAGAGTGTTATAGAGTAGTACAGACACGTGACAGTAGAGTGTTATACAGTGTTACAGACACGCGACATCAGTGTTATATAATGGTACAGACACGTGACAGTAGTGTTATATAGTGTTACAGACACGTGACAATAGTGTTATATAGTGTTACAGACACGTGACAATAGAGTGTAATAGAGTAGTACAGACACATGACAATAGAGTGTAATAGAGTAGTACAGACACGTGACAGTAGAGTGTTATAGAGTAGAACAGACACGTGACATTAGAGTATTATATAGTAGTACAGACACGTGACAGTAGAGTGTTATAGAGTAGTACAGACACGTGACAGTAGAACGTAATAGAGTAGTACAGATACGTGACAGTAGAGTGTAATAGAGTAGTACAGACACATGACAGTAGAGTGTTATATAGTGTTACAGACACGTGACAGTAGAGTGTTATAGAGTAGTACAGACACGTGACAGTAGAGTGTAATAGAGTAGTACAGACACGTGACAGTAGAGTGTATTAGAGTAGTACAGACACGTGACAGTAGAGTGTTAAAGAGTAGAACAGACACGTGACAGTAGAGTGTAATATAGTGGTACATACACGTGACAGTAAAGTGTTATATAGTGGTACATACACGTGACAGTAGAGTGTTATATAGTGGTACAGACACATGACAGTAGAGTGTTATAGAGTAGTACTGACACCGTGATAGTAGTGTTATATAGTGGTACAGACACCGTGATAGTAGTGTTATATATTTGTATAGACAAGTGACATTACCATTATAAAGTAGAACAGACACGTGACAGTAGAGTGTTAAAGAGTAATACAGACACGTGACAGTAGAGTGTTATATATAGTACATACACGTGACAGTAGAGTGTTATATAGTGGTGCAGACACCGTGATAGTAGTGTTATATATTTGTGCAGACACGTGACAGAGTTGTGTTATATATATGAACATGCACCTGATAATAATAGGTTGTACAGTGATGGTATTAGTTTTTAAAATGTATATATGAAGATAAACTAGCGGATGCTGATACGTACATTAATAATATGAATTAATATTATTGGTATTTATATCTGTACCTTTACCAGAGTATTATCGATGTTTATATGTGTGGCATTTTAATATCTGTAGTATTGTATAGCGTAGCAGTACCAGAGTATTATCAGTGTGTACGTGGACAATGGTACCAGACTCGTGTAAATGTTCAAACCAGACTACCATTGGTGTACATATGTGTACCGATAACAGACTACCATTGGTGTACATATGTGTACCGATAACAGACTACCATTGGTGTACATATGTGTACCGATAACAGACTACCATTGGTGTACATATGTGTACCGATAACAGACTACCATTGGTGTACATATGTGTACCGATAACTGACTACCATTGGTGTACATATGTGTACCGATAACAGACTACCATTGGTGTACATATGTATACCATTATCAGACTACCATTGGTGTACATACGTGTACCAATACCAGACTACCATTGGTGTACATATGTGTATCGGTACGACATTATCATTAACGTACATATGTGTAACAATACCACACTATCATTGGTGTACATATGTGTATCGGTACAACACTATCGTTGATGTACATATGTGAACCAATACCAGACTACCATTGGTAAATATGTGTACCGATAACAGACTACAATTAGTGTACATATGTGTACCAATACCAGACTATCATTGGCGTACATATGTGTACCATTACCAGACTATCGTTGGCGTACAAATGTGTACCAATACCAGACTACCATTGGTGTACATATGTGTATCGGTACCACACTATCGTTGATGTACATATGTGTACCAATACCAGACTATCATTGGTGTACATATGTGTATCGGTACCACACTATCGTTGATGTACATATGTGTAACATTACCAGACTATCATTAGTGTACATATGTGTACCATTACCAGACTATCATTGATGTACATATGTGTACCAATACCAGACTACCATTGGTGTACATATGTATAACATTACCAGACTATCATGGGTGTACATATGTGTACCATTACCAGACTATCATTGATGTACATATGTGTACCAATACCAGACTGCCATTGGCGTACATATGTATAACATTACCAGACTATCATGGGTGTACATATGTGTACCAATACCAGACTGCCATTGGCGTACATATGTGTATCAATACCAGACTATCATTGGTGTACAAATGTGTAACAATACCAGACTATCATTGATGTACAAATGTGTAACAATACCAGACTATCATTGATGTACAAATGTGTACCGGTACCACACTATTATTGATGCATACCGTTAATTAATGTATCATTGTACATAGGTGCCAGAATAATGTACAATGTATATATGAGTACCAGACAATGATTTTAAATGTGTGATCAGGTACCGGAATGGTATTTGTATACGTCGTTACCAGAATAGTATTTGCGAGTACGAATGCGCTGGTAATATTGGTGAGAATGTGTGTATCGATACCAGAATAGTTTCTATTTGAGCGCGTGTGTGTATCAGTAGCAGAATGGTATTGATGAGTACATGAGTTCCAATATCATTATCGGTTTATGTGTGACTGGTACCAGACTACTATTGTCTATTATTGGTATATGTGTGTACATGGATAGACAGATATGTGGGAAGCATGAATCATCGGTGTGAAGTGTGTGGTGAGCCCTGGAGCCTCGTTACATCAATCGATAATCCTCATTACCTGTTCGTTCCCGTGTAGAGAGTTGGCGCTGGAGTTTACACTGCTCCTGTTGTAACTCGTGTGACAGTGTATTAAACTTCCGTAAGAGTTCCTCTAACTCCGTGCTACTACTAGACGGCAGCTGAGGTATAGAATAAATAGGGTCATCATCACTCATACCACCCGCGTAAGTCTCGTAATCAGACGAGAACCCCCGAGAATCTACCTGACTTCGAGTAGAAGGGGGTGCATATATAACTTCCGAATCAGAATTGTAACACTCTGGAGAACGACTCCGAGGTAAACGGCCATATTTGGCTTTAGAGTGTAACATTTCCCTGAATCCTCCTTGGAATTTCTTGGTCTGATCGTAACCTCGGTGTGATATGTAATCCTGAAGAGGTTGACCACCAGAGTAACTCTCTGATTGGGCTACCCTCTCTACAGCCTCGTACGTCATGTTACTTCTCACAGGCAGATTTGGCTGTGGTGAACCAATGGGAATTGTTTTTGATGGCGATTTGGGGTTTAATTTTCTTGGCATTCCCCCACCATCAGAATACATATACTTAATGTAATCCCTGTCATTTGCACTGCCGTATTGACTAGGGGACAGCGCAGGGCTGAAGTAACTCCCAGCGGCTTCGTAGGCTCCATCTGACATATACCCCCGGTGTCCAACGTAGTGGCTCTTGCCCCCCGAGTCAACACTCCTTGGTAATGACCCCTCACTCGAATGCTCACTGTCTCCATCCTCATTTAGAAGTTTGGCCTCCGCCCTATGCGGACTGATAAATATACTTGCATATTGTGAAGCTGACCTATCAAATCTTGACGTACGCTTCTGTCCTAAGTAATCGGTAGTGTAAGCACCTGAAGAGTATGGCTCAAATATATCCGGACATTTTTCTGTCTCTTCCAAAGCAGTGGCGGAAGATGACCGGCCTTTCTTAAGCACTACCACAGGTGGATGCTCCTCCTGTTCAGTTATAGCTAAAGATGGACATGAAGCATTTTTCTTATTGCAAGTTTTCTTGGTCCTTATTTTGAGTATTAATTTCTTTGGTATGGACATAAGTATTACTACGTCATCAAGGGACATATGACCTACCTCAACCTTGTTCACGGTAAGAATCTCATCCCCTATATGAAGCAGGCCATTGCTTTCGGCAACAGTACCCATTTGTATTCGAGATATAAACACACCATCCTGTCTATCGATACCGTCCCCCTCACGAATATAAAATCCCAAGGTCTGGCCTGGCCGTTTCTTTATCTCCACAGTTTGGACAAGGTACGAGTTATCCATAGCTATGCTTTTTATTCCCATATCGGGGACACATCCATTGGAGGTAGAGTTACGAGATCTCGATCCATTACTTGGTGAGTCCCTGTCTATGCTCCCTTCGCCATCACCTCCGTACGCGCCGGCAGTCTGTGGACTCTGAGGCCGCTGTCGGTGTCGTCTGCTGCCTCTGCTTACAGCGCCACCTGTTAGGCTGACAGTTCGCGCTTTCGTTTGATATAATTTCTCTTCTGTGGAGCGTTTCGTCTGTTTTAGTCTGCCAGTCCCTTGTGCCATTGGATCCTCGTCTTCCTGCAAATAGCAGAGATATTGAATAGCATTCTGGTTTCTCTATAATACAATACTGTGTTAAGGATTGGGTTAACAACGTATTTTTCGATCGATAACCGGAAGAATGAGCCAGAGGGTCGCAGTATCTGCTTTTACCGGGCAAAAGAGTTCCATTCAAGAGGGGATTATGCTGAATCCAGCATTGTCTACTAGCAGTCTGACGAGGTGAACAGACCTCTCTCTCTGACAAGTCGAGGATAACACCAGTGTCGGAGCATGTACGTTAGCATTTAATATTGATGATGAATAGTGGCAAAAGATCGATGAGGGACGTGGAGAAAAATACCAAACTGAAATTGATTCTCGTCTAAGTAAACTCCTAGTATGATATACAATACAATGCTAAGCACATTAAAGGAACATTTGGTTAATGTCTTCACCGGAGACGTTTTACAATTCATCATAGTTGTGTTCTCTGTAATGTTACAGCGAGTGAGAATCCGAATCCCTTTTCAAAGCATCATAACACTTGTTTTCTATTTATTTATTTATTCATTTATTTATTTATTTATTTATTTATTTATCTATTTGAATATTACAAACTCCACACAGGTGAGCATATCATTATCAGGCAGTATTACAAAAGTCACATAAAAGTACCTTTTACAGGTATGTAAAATGTTATCTGATTAGCTTACTTTGGAAACCTTATATATCCATATACATATCTCTGCGAGGCCAATACCTCATGACACGCTAGTAGAATATTCTGTTCTATAGTGTTTAAATATTTAGTTTGTGAAACGGAAGACTGCCGATGGTGATTCGATCAGATAAATTATGTGATTAATTTATTATTCAGATAGATTTATGACGCATAAACGTATCAGCGGCAACAGGATCAGTAACTGACACAACTAACAAGACAAATAGTGTAAATAAACTTAACATAATTTCAATAGTGTCGATAAAAACTCTAATATTTTATTTTTTGTTTGTACATGTCTGCAATAACAAGTCAAAACCAAAACCGATAACACGTGAAAAATTATGAATGAACGATTTTATACAAAAGTCCTGGAAAAAGCATGTGGAGAATATGGACATGTCTACCTGAATGGTAACTCAACGCGTTTATAATATATACAAATACCTTGTTTGATTATGGAGAAGTTTTACGGTCGTCATAATGATTTCAGGGGAAATATTCTATTTCTTTCTGCAATATAAAGTTGGGCGTGTTGGATGCCTTGTGGTCTGCTGTTGTTTAACGTTATGTCCTTTAGTAATGTGACGTTGCTTACTTGGACTAATTAAGATTTACATTACGTTTGTCGTCGATAGTAAATAAAGTTCTCTTCCAGAAAGCCTGGTTTTATTCTCCTTTCACTTTTTCATGGGTCTCTGTGTATTTTTTCAGCATTTTCTTTTTATTTCATCGAATTTGTGTTTGTCATAAGATTTTGTTAATATATCGATATTTTCTTGTTATTTTTTCTAACCTTTCTAGGAAGCAACAAGAATGTTTACACCATCATCAGGTCACTGCGTTCACAGTCATTTTCGCTAATTAGTCCGTTATCGAATATCCCGTAAGGGTTTTCCATGTGCAATAAATATTTGAACGTGATATTTCACAGCATCAGTACCACGAAGGGTTGTACAGAATACTTAAACGTGAAGATCGTTAGTTTTACTATACAGGTAATTAATCTATAAACCTAGTGTATACCTAAAACATCTATCTTCCAGACAATGTGGGTTTCGAATGTCTTCTTACAACTTTCAATTCATGGCTGTAACACTGACGTTCGTCAATGAGACGATACCCGGATAGGGAGGAGTCACAGAGACGGGAAACCAGTCAACCAACCAACCAATCAAACAATAGACTGTAACACCATTAACGTACCCAAGGAGTAAAAAGTGCAAATGATCGAGACTCCACCATGTACATATAGCCATGTCATGTATTCCTTGTGAGACATTTATCCTGGCAAGTTTCATCACACCTTGTTCAGTACCGTGCTGTATAGATAAGGGCCATATGTAGAACGTTTACGTACAAACATATATCTTAGTCTCGTTGTTTCTCATCATTACACAGATAAACGGGGTCAGGTCGCAATAATGCATTTATACTTTAAATAGAAGTATGACGGCTAAATAAACATAGTATTGTAAACAAAGTTTTAACAGTTTTACTGATCTGAAAGCGATCCAAAGATATAACATCGCGATGTTGTATAAAACCGGACTTAACAACGTGCTATATAACACTGATCTGTTTGTGATGTTATATAACACTGATCTGTTTGTGATGTTATATAACACTAATTTGTTTGTGATGTTATAAACACTGATGTTATGTTATATAACACTGATCTGTTTGTGATGTTATATAACACTGATCTGTTTGTGATGTTATATAACACTGATCTGTTTGTGATGTTATATAACACTAATTTGTTTGTGATGTTATAAACACTGATGTTATGTTATATAACACTGATCTGTTTGTGATGTTATATAACACTGATCTGTTTGTGATGTTATATAACACTGATCTGTTTGTGATGTTATATAACACTGATCTGATTGTGATGTTATATAACTCTGATCTGTTTGTGATGTTATATAACACTGATCTGTTTTTCCTGTTACATAACACTGATCTGTTTTTGCTGTTACATAACACTGATCTGTTTGTAATATTATATAACACTGATCTTTTTGTGATGTTATATAACACTGATCAGCTTGTGATGTTATAGAACGACGATGTAATGTTATATAACACTGATCTGTTTGTGATGTTATATAACACTGATCTGTTTGTGATGCTATATAACACTTATGTGATGTTATATAACACCGATCTTTTTGTGATGCTATATAACTCTGATGTGATGTTATATAACACTGATCTGTTTGTGATGTTATATAACACTGATCTGTTTGTGATGTTATATAACACTGATCTGTTTGTGATGTTATATAACACTGATCTGTTTGTGATGTTATATAACACTGATCTGTTTGTGATGTTATATAACACTGATCTGTTCGTGATGTTATATAACACTGATCTGTTTGTGATGTTATATAACACTGATCTGTTTGTGATGTTATAAACACTGACGTTATGTTATATAACACTGATCTGTTTGTGATGATATATAACACTGATCTGTTTGTGATGTTATATAACACTGATGTGATGTTATATAACACTGATCTGTTTGTGATGTTATATAACACTGATCAGCTTGTGATGTTATAGAACGACGATGTAATGTTATATAACACTGATCTGTTTGTGATGCTATATAACACTTATCTGATGTTATATAACACCGATCTTTTTGTGATGCTATATAACTCTGATGTGATGTTATATAACACTGATCTGTTTGTGATGTTATATAACACTGATCTGTTCGTGATGTTATATAACACTGATTTGTTTGTGATGTTATATAACACTGATCTGTTTGTGATGTTATATAACACTGATCTGTTCGTGATGTTATATAACACTGATCTGTTTGTGATGTTATATAACACTGATCTGTTTGTGATGTTATAAACACTGACGTTATGTTATATAACACTGATCTGTTTGTGATGATATATAACACTGATCTGTTTGTTATATTATATAACACTGATCTGTTTGTGATGTTATATAACACTGATCTGCTTTTGCTGTTACATAACACTGATCTGTTTGTGATGTTATATAACACTGATCTTTTTTGTGATGTTATATAACACTGATGTAATGGTATATAACACTGATATTTTTGTGATGTTATATAACAATGATCAACTTGTGATGTTATATAACACCGATCTGTTTGTGATGCTATATAACTCTGATGTGATGCTATATCACACTGATCTGTTTGTGATATTATATAACACTGATCTGTTTGTGATGTTATATAACACTGATGTGATGTTATATAACACTGATCTGTTTGTGATGTTATATAACACTGATCTGTTTGTAATGTTATATAACACTGATCTGTTTGTGATATTATATAACACTGATCTGTTTGTGATGTTATATAACACTGATGTGATGTTATATAACACTGATCTGTTTGTAATGTTATATAACACTGATCTGTTTGTGGTGCTATATATCACTGATCTGTTTGTGATGTTATCAACACTGATCTACTTGTGGTGTTATATAACACTGATCTGTTTGTGATGTTACACAACACTAATCTGTTTGTGATGTTATATAACACTGATCTGTTTGTGATATTATATAACACTGATCTGTTTGTGATGTTATATAACACTGATGTGATGTTATATAACACTGATCTGTTTGTGATGTTATATAACACCGATCTGTTTGTGATGTTATATAACACCGATCTGTTTGTGATGTTATTTAACACTGATCTGTTTGTGATGTTATATAACACTGATCTGTTTGTGATGTTATATAACACTGATCTGTTCGTGATGTTATATAACACTGATCTGTTTGTGATGTTATATAACACTGATCTGTTTGTGATGTTATAAACACTGACGTTATGTTATATAACACTGATCTGTTTGTGATGATATATAACACTGATCTGTTTGTTATATTATATAACACTGATCTGTTTGTGATGTTATATAACACTGATCTGCTTTTGCTGTTACATAACACTGATCTGTTTGTGATGTTATATAACACTGATCTTTTTTGTGATGTTATATAACACTGATGTAATGGTATATAACACTGATATTTTTGTGATGTTATATAACACTGATCAACTTGTGATGTTATATAACACCGATCTGTTTGTGATGCTATATAACTCTGATGTGATGCTATATCACACTGATCTGTTTGTGATATTATATAACACTGATCTGTTTGTGATGTTATATAACACTGATGTGATGTTATATAACACTGATCTGTTTGTGATGTTATATAACACTGATCTGTTTGTAATGTTATATAACACTGATCTGTTTGTGATATTATATAACACTGATCTGTTTGTGATGTTATATAAGACTGATGTGTTGTTATAAAACACTGATCTGTTTGTGATGTTATATAACACTGATTTGGATGTGATGCTATATAACACTGATCTGCTTGTGATATTATATAACACTGATCTGTTTGTGATGTTATATAACTCTGATCTGTTTTTGCTGTTATATAACACTGATCTGTTTGTGATGTTATAAACACTGATGTTATGTTATATAACACTGATCTGTTTGTGATGTTATATAACACCGATCTGTTTGTGATGTTATATAACACCGATCTGTTTGTGATGTTATATAACACTGATCTGTTTGTGATGTTATATAACACTGATCTGTTTGTGATAATATAAACACTGATCTGTTTGTGATGTTATCAACACTGATCTACTTGTGATGTTATATAACACCGATCTGTTTGTGATGTTATATAACACCGATCTGTTTGTGATGTTATATAACACTGATCTGTTTGTGATGTTATATAACACTGATCTGTTTGTGATAATATAAACACTGATCTGTTTGTGATGTTATCAACACTGATCTACTTGTGGTGTTATATAACACTGATCTGTTTGTGATGTTATCAACACTGATCTACTTGTGGTGTTATATAACACTGATCTGTTTGTGATGTTACACAACACTAATCTGTTTGTGATGTTATATAACACCGATCTGTTTGTGATGTTATATAACACTGTGATGTTATATAACACTGATGTGATGTTATATAACACTGATCTGTTTGTGGTGTTATATAACACTGATCTGTTTGTGATGTTATATAACTCTGATCTGTTTGTGATGTTATATAACACTGATCTGTTTGTGATGTTATATAACACTGATCTGTTTGTGATAGTATATAACACTGATCTGTTTGGGATGTTATATAACACTGATGTGATGTTATATAACACTTATCTGTTTGTGATGTTATATAACACTGATCTGTTTGTGATGTTATATAACACTGATCTGTTTGTGATATTATATAACACTGATCTGTTTGTGATGTTATATAACACTGATCTGTTTGTGATGTTATATAACACTGATCTGTTTGTAATGTTATATAACACTGATCTGTTTGTGATGTTATAAACACTGATTTGTTTGTGGTGTTATATAACTCTGATCTGTTTGTGATGTTACACAACACTAATCTGTTTGTGATGTTATATAACACTGATCTGTTTGTGATGTTATATAACACTGATCTGTTTGTGATGTTATATAACACTGATCTGTTTGTGATGTTATATAACACTGATCTGTTTGTGATGTTATATAACACTGATCTGTTTGTAATGTTATATAACACTGATTTGTTTGTGATGTAATATAACACTGATCTGTTTGTGATGTTATATAACACTGATTTGTTTGTGATGTTATAAACACTGACGTTATGTTATATAACACTGATCTGTTTGTGATGATATATAACACTGATCTGTTTGTTATATTATATAACACTGATCTGTTTGTGATGTTATATAACACTGATCTGCTTTTGCTGTTACATAACACTGATCTGTTTGTGATGTTATATAACACTGATCTTTTTTGTGATGTTATATAACACTGATGTAATGGTATATAACACTGATATTTTTGTGATGTTATATAACACTGATCAACTTGTGATGTTATATAACACCGATCTGTTTGTGATGATATATAACTCTGATGTGATGCTATATCACACTGATCTGTTTGTGATATTATATAACACTGATCTGTTTGTGATGTTATATAACACTGATGTGATGTTATATAACACTGATCTGTTTGTGATGTTATATAACACTGATCTGTTTGTAATGTTATATAACACTGATCTGTTTGTGATATTATATAACACTGATCTGTTTGTGATGTTATATAAGACTGATGTGTTGTTATAAAACACTGATCTGTTTGTGATGTTATATAACACTGATTTGTATGTGATGCTATATAACACTGATCTGTTTGTGATGTTATATAACACTGATCTGTTTGTTATGTTATATAACACTGATCTGTTTGTGATGTTATATAACACTGATATGTTTGTGATGTTATATAACACTGATGTATGTTATATAACACTGATCTGTTTGTGATGTTATATAACACCGTCTGTTTATGTGTATATAACACTGATCTGTTTGTGATAATATAAACACTGATCTATGTTATAACACTGATCTACTTGTGATGTTATATAACACCGATCTGTTTGTGATGTTATATAACACCGATCTGTTTGTGATGTTATATAACACTGATCTGTTTGTGATGTTATATAACACTGATCTGTTTGTGATAATATAAACACTGATCTATGTTATAACACTGATCTACTTGTGATGTTATATAACACTGATCTGTTTGTGATGTTATCAACACTGATCTACTTGTGTTGTTATATAACACTGATCTGTTTGTGATGTTACACAACACTGATCTGTTTGTGATGTTATATAACACTGATCTGTTTGTGATGTTATATAACACTGTGATGTTATATAACACTGATGTGATGTTATATAACACTGATCTGTTTGTGGTGTTATATAACACTGATCTGTTTGTGATGTTATATAACACCGATCTGTTTGTGATGTTATATAACACTGATCTGTTTGTGATGTTATATAACACTGATCTGTTTGTGATGTATATAACACTGATCTGTTTGTGATGTTATATAACATCTGTTTGTGATGTGATGTTATATAACACTTATCTGTTTGTGATGTTATATAACACTGATCTGTTTGTGATGTTATATAACACCGATCTGTTTGTGATGTTATTTGACACTGATCTGCTTGTGATGTTATATAACACTGATCTGTTTGTGATGTTATATAACACTGATCTGTTTGTAATGTTATATAACACTGATCTGTTTGTGATGTTATAAACACTGATTTGTTTGTGGTGTTATATAACACTGATCTGTTTGTGATGTTAAAATAACTCTGATCTGTTTGTGATGTTTTATAACACTGATCTGTTTGTGATGTTATAAACACTGATTTGTTTGTGATGTTATATAACACTGATTTGTTTGTGATGTTATATAACACTGATCTGTTTGTGATGTTATATAACACTGATCTGTTTGTGATGTTATATAACACTGATCTGTTTGTGATGTTATATAACACTGATCTGTTTGTAATGTTATATAACACTGATTTGTTTGTGATGTTATATAACACTGATCTGTTTGTGATGTTATATAACACTGATTTGTTTGTGATGTTATATAACACTGATCTGTTTGTGATGTTATAAACACTGATTTGTTTGTGATGTTATATAACACTGATCTGTTTGTGATGTTATATAACACTGATCACTGTTTGTGATGTTATAAACACAGAATTGTAAGAGATGTTATATAACACAGATTTGTGTGATGTTATATAACACTGATCTGTTTGTGATGTTATATAACACTGATCTGTTATATAACACTGATCTGTTTGTGATGTTATATAACACTGATCTGTTTGTGATGTTATCAACACTGATCTACTTGTGGTGCTATATATCACTGATCTGTTTGTGATGTTATCAACACTGATCTACTTGTGGTGTTATATAACACTGATCTGTTTGTGATGTTACACAACACTAATCTGTTTGTGATGTTATATAACACTGATCTGTTTGTGATATTATATAACACTGATCTGTTTGTGATGTTATTATATGTGATGTTACACTGATCTGTTTGTGATGTTATATAACACCGATCTGTTTGTGATGTTATTTAACACTGATCTGTTTGTGATGTTATATAACACTGATCTGTTTGTGATGTTATATAACACTGATCTGTTTGTGATAATATAAACACTGATCTGTTTGTGATGTTATCAACACTGATCTACTTGTGGTGTTATATAACACTAATCTGTTTGTGATGTTATCAACACTGATCTACTTGTGGTGTTATATAACACTGATCTGTTTGTGATGTTACACAACACTAATCTGTTTGTGATGTTATATAACACTGATCTGTTTGTGATGTTATATAACACTGATCTGTTTGTGATGTTATATAACACTGATCTGTTTGTGATGTTATCAACACTGATCTACTTGTGGTGTTATATAACACTGATCTGTTTGTGATGTTACACAACACTGATCTGTTTGTGATGTTATATAACACTGATCTGTTTGTGATGTTATATAACACTGATCTGTTTGTGATATTACATAACACTGATCTGTTTGTGATGTTATATAACACTGATGTGATGTTATATAACACTGATCTGTTTGTGATGTTATATAACACCGATCTGTTTGTGATGTTATATAACACCGATCTGTTTGTGATGTTATTTAACACTGATCTGTTTGTGATGTTATATAACACTGATCTGTTTGTGATGTTATATAACACTGATCTGTTTGTAATGTTATATAACACTGATCTGTTTGTGATGTTATAAACACTGATTTGTTTGTGGTGTTATATAACTCTGATCTGTTTGTGATGTTATATAACACTGATCTGTTTGTGATGCTGTATAACACTGATCTGAGTTTCATCTGATTGAACACAGATCTGATCGCCGCCATGTTTTATAACACGGCTCTGATGGCAATATTGGACATTGTAGTCCTGATATGTAAATACACCAAATGTGCCTCAACAGCGCTGTGAAAATTCAAGCAGAAAAATTGAATTATTTTCCTGCGAAGAAAATCAATAGTTTGGACTGTAGTCACACTTATATTCATTTCTGAAATAGATTTACCAAACTTCACAGCACAGCCTAACCAACAGTTCCTGATGAGAATCACATTTTTTCCCTTTCAAAATCGATTACATTTCCAACGAGTGCACATTTTGTGATTTCGTCATCGTATATTGTTGTGAGGCTGAGCAGACGACACCATTCATCAAACGTCACCATTATATATTTAAATGGGCAATGTCAGATTCGACGCCATTACCAGAACTACTTTAGGAGTTTGAGTCTAGTTATATACAGAACATGTAAATTGCTTTCATAAGCATTTTTTTATTAATGAAACAATGTTTCATGTTTTCCATATTTGAATCATGATATTAATTAGATTTTGTTTAGTTGTTTGTTTGTTTTATCCTTTTGAAACAGCTTATTCTTTACCATCAAATATTTATCAGTTGTTGATCAATCATCCCACAAACACTGTAATATTTATCATAAAAATCTGGTTTCGGTGGTAATCAGAAGAAATATGAATTGACGCGGCATATGATTGAGATGGTCATCAATGGTATGCAAAAGAAAAAATATCAAAACAGAAAAATAAAATTGAATCAAATTTTATAAAGTGCGAGTATGAAAATGATAAAAGCCTTTCCATAGTTTTTCATGGAAAACATCAGAAAACATCCGAATGCTTTTAAATAAAGGTGTTTATTTTGAATACAAACAGTAATAGAAAACTTATTTGCAAACTTTTGAAAGCGTTCGTTTCCAAAACAGTGCAGAATTTGTATATCTGAATGTATTTGATGACGATTCAAATCAACTCCAGAGACCGATCTACGCCCACAGAAATACATTTATATACTTATATACAAACGAAGATTCTGATTCAGTATGAGTTTTATTTCAAAAGAGATCCTTATCGTACACAAGCTTCCAACTTAGGCATGTGCCGACAGTTTTTGATTTCGTTCCCAAAACCCTGTAGAGTGAAAAATATTGGTCCATAAGATAGCTATCACTGGCTTGATTTATGGGAGAAAGCTAGAATTATGAAAGTACATATCACCATCGTGATGAACAAACCAATTTCAGAGATACAGTACCATCTTACATAAGACTGGTCAAAGCTAAACCACTGTAACAAATAGAACGACAGGTAGAGAGAGGTGTTATAACTATGATTGTCCATCACGGTTAAAAGGACCAAAGAAAGGACACAATGCTTGCTCCATTGCCTAGAGTAAATGCCTCCTTTACCTAAGAACTGTGTTACAAAGCACAGAAAATCAAACTTGAAATTTAAAATCTGAAATTTCATGAGTTTTCCAATGAGACAATGATAAATAAATTATAAGCAATTAAACCATTCATCATAAAATTTATAACAATTTCAAATGTCATTTTTTTTCAAAATGTTTAAGTAATGGTTTCAAGCAAATAATGCATCAATTGTGGGATAACTTGCTCCTGGAACTACTCGGACTTAGATTCACTGAATTATAACCGTTTAACAGAATCCATCAATCAGATCTTGTAATGTCTATACTAAACAAGTACCAATATTGATAAGGCTTTGATAGGTCAAATATGATTTAACAAAAACATCTTGTTTGCGTGTACATTTCTTACCCGTGTTTAACAAAAACATGTTGTTTGAGTATACTTTTTTACCCGTGTTTAACAAAAACATGTTGTTTGAGTATACTTTTTTTACCCGTGTTTAACAAAAACATGTTGTTTGAGTATACTTTTTTTACCCGTGTTTAACAAAAACATGTTGTTTGAGTATACTTTTTTTACCCGTGTTTAACAAAAACATGTTGTTTGAGTATACTTTTTTTACCCGTGTTTAACAAAAATATGTTGTTTGAGTATACTTTTTTTAACCGTGTTTAATGAAAACATGTTGTTTGAGTATACTTTTTTGACCCGTGTTTAACAAAAACATGTTGTTTGAGTATACTTTTTTTACCCGTGTTTAACAAAAACATGTTGTTTGAGTATACTTTTTTTACCCGTGTTTAACCAAAATATGTTGTTTGAGTATACTTTTTTTACCCGTGTTTAACAAAAATATGTTGTTTAAGTATACTTTTTTTAACCGTGTTTAACAAAAATATGTTGTTTAAGTATACTTTTTTTACCCGTATTTAACAAAAACATGTTTGAGTATACTTTTTTTACCCGTGTTTAATGAAAACATGTTGTTTGAGTATACTTTTTTGACCCGTGTTTAACAAAAACATGTTGTTTGAGTATACTTTTTTTACCCGTGTTTAACAAAAACATGTTGTTTGAGTATACTTTTTTTACCCGTGTTTAACAAAAACATGTTGTTTGTGTGTACATTTCTTACCCGTGTTTAATAAAAACATGTTGTTTGAGTATACTTTTTTGACCCGTGTTTAACAAAAACATGTTGTTTGAGTATACTTTTTTGACCCGTGTTTAACAAAAACATGTTGTTTGAGTATACTTTTTTTACCCGTGTTTAACAAAAACATGTTGTTTGAGTATACTTTTTTTACCCGTGTTTAACAAAAACATGTTGTTTGAGTATACTTTTTTTACCCGTGTTTAACAAAAATATGTTGTTTAAGTATACTTTTTTTAACCGTGTTTAACAAAAATATGTTGTTTGAGTATACTTTTTTGACCCGTGTTTAACAAAAATATGTTGTTTGAGTATACTTTTTTTACCCGTGTTTAACAAAAATATGTTGTTTAAGTATACTTTTTTTACCCGTATTTAACAAAAACATGTTTGAGTATACTTTTTTTACCCGTGTTTAATGAAAACACGTTGTTTGAGTATACTTTTTTTACCCGTGTTTAACAAAAACATGTTGTTTGTGTGTACATTTCTTACCCGTGTTTAATAAAAACATGTTGTTTGAGTATACTTTTTTGACCCGTGTTTAACAAAAACATGTTGTTTGAGTATACTTTTTTTACCCGTGTTTAACAAAAACATGTTGTTTGAGTATACTTTTTTTAACCGTGTTTAACAAAAATATGTTGTTTGAGTATACTTTTTTGACCCGTGTTTAACAAAAATATGTTGTTTGTATACTTTTTTTACCCGTGTTTAACAAAAATATGTTGTTTAAGTATACTTTTTTTACCCGTATTTAACAAAAACATGTTGTTTGAGTATACTTTTTTTACCCGTGTTTAACAAAAACATGTTGTTTGTGTGTACATTTCTTACCCGTGTTTAACAAAAACATGTTTGAGTATACTTTTTTTACCCGTGTTTTATGAAAACATGTTGTTTGAGTATACTTTTTTTACCCGTGTTTAACAAAAACATGTTTGAGTATACTTTTTTTATCCGTGTTTAATGAAAAAATGTTGTTTGAGTATGATTTATTTAATCGTGATTAACAAAAACATGTTCTTCGAGTATTTTTTTTATCCGTGATGAACAAAAACACTTTGAGTATATTTTTTTATCTATCATGTTTACCATAATTACTTCAGTACAAGATCATATTAAGACGACGTTTACTGAAGTCTGTTAGGGTCATTTAAAACAAAGCACAAACAAAACAAAATATACCCGGCCTTATACTTATAAAACTGAAGACATGGATTTCGAAGACGTTGTTTCAGTCATATAACTAAAACTCCGCTATCACAGTGACGACTCTATGCGCAAAGGTCACAACGAGAGATTATAGCAAAAGATACACGTTATTATGAATGAAAATCAATCAAAACCGAAACTAAAGCAATATTTCTTTTTTTCACAGCCATTTTTCCAATACCGAGACGCCATAAATAAAATCTTACACAATTTTCGCGTTCGTCTGTGGTTTTAACACATCAGATTTATATATCTTTTACATTTTTTCATTGCTCTGGAACACCCGCACTCTATCCTCAAAAGACATTAGTCGAGGACACGCGATCGGACAAATACAGAGTCTGAGATGTAAATAAAGCCTTTTTAGCATGGCTTTGCATATTTACAACCTGTCATTCAATCTACTCGGAACTGTCCTGGAAGGTAAACATTGTGATTGAAATCGTCAACATTTAAACAAGAACACGTATCAATATTATAACTACTGTTAGATTATCATAGTTATTGATATCCGATAGCCTCTGGATAGGACTGTTCACTGCATATTCTATTGATATGGAAATAAGTATTGAGTAAGAGCAAAGTCTTCTCCTACAAAACCAATCATTAATGACTTCAGGACTCTCGAACGAAAGTATGTCAAACACCGTAATGGAATAACGTAGAGGAAGAGAACATTAGAAAGTAAGAAGAGGAAAGGGAGAAACAAGGACGATACAAGTTTATTTCTAGTAATTGAAGCAAAGTTACAATTGTCAAATCCTATAAACTAAACGTCTGACGCAATATTTGTGCCACAATATCGTCTGAAAATTTTCTTGTATAACTAAGTGATATGTTATCATTCACGCGAACAACAGTATCTTTCACGTCATTCAAATGCTTTATTCACACAAAATATCGTTCCTTCTCTGGCTTAGAACGCTAGACTTGGATACTATTGATAGCGACCATGAGAAATCAAGTGAACGTTGAAGAAATCTAAAAACAATTCTGAACAAAAACGTGTACAAGTGCGATTCATTGTAAGGTTAAATGTCTGTACATTTATCGTCTCTATTGTCATCCGTTGATTGTAGGGAATATCGCTATTCCCTTTTGTGCGGATATAACAACCTTCATTTAGTGAAAGTCGTCGGGAGGGTATATTACCACGCTGTGGATACACTCCAATTGGAAAGGAGACCCTAAGATAAATGTACGGACAGTTTGTGAAGCTATGATGTGCAAGCTAGGAATTACTGGAAATCATTCGCTCTAAATATAGCATGGTACCAAAGTAAGACGATCGATATGACGCTACAGAATGGTTTTAATTTTCCGCCAGCTTCTCAGAATGTTGTGTTCCGGGGAAGCTTCATTTCCAGTACTGCACAGGCATTCACCTGAAAGGAAAACGACTGTGATTCGTTTTCTGCATTAACGCGGTGTGTCTCAATTGTATAGCCTCAAAAATGGCAAAGAGAGAAAAAAATTAAAATGGTATTGAAGAAATGTTGGAATTCCAGTCATGTATTTAAAAGGAGTGGTGAGCGTGTTTAAAGTGAAACTGTGTAACAAAGTAAATAATTATTTAAAATCAATTCGGAATTGGGGCAAATTTGATTTGATTTATGCATTTTGGGTTGTGTATTTAATTGCAAAACCAGTTTCAGGGAACAATTCGTCATTTCGAGCCCGCACTCTTGGGGCTAGTCTCAAATCAAAGTTATATGCCTCGACATCTCTACTCCATCCTCTCTCACCATTGTTTTACCCCTCCACATCTCTACTCCATCCTCTCTCACCATTGTTTTACCCCTCCACCTCTCTACTCCATCCTCTCTCACCATTGTTTTACCCCTCCACATCTCTACTCCATCCTCTCTCACCATTGTTTTACCCCTCCACATCTCTAATCCATCCTCTCTCACCAAGGTTTTACACCTCCACATCTCTGCTCCATCCTCTCTCACCAAGGTTTTACCCCTCCACATCTCTACTCCATCCTCTCTCACCAAGGTTTTACCCCTCCACCTCTCTACCCTATCCTCTCTCACCAAGGTTTTACCTCTCCACTTCTCTACCCCATCCTCTCACACTATGGTTTTACCTCTCCACTTCTCTACCCCATCCTCTCACACTATGGTTTTACCTCTCCACTTCTCTACCCCATCCTCTCACACTATGGTTTTACCTCTCCACTTCTCTACCCCATCCTCTCACACTATGGTTTTACCTCTCCACTTCTCTACTCTATCCTCTCTCACCAAACCAAGGGTTTACCTCCTCCACTTCTCTACTCTATCCTCTCTCACCATTGTTTTACCCCTCCACATCTCTACTCCATCCTCTCTCACCAAGGTTTTACCCCTCCACATCTCTACTCCATCCTCTCTCACCAAGGTTTTACCCCTTCATCTCTCTACCCATCCTCTTTCACCTAGGGTTTACCTCCTCCACTTCTCTACCCTATCCTCTACCACCAAGGTTTACCTCCTCCACTTCTCTACCCCATCCTCTCTCAACAAGGTTTTATCTCCTCCACTTCTCTACCCCATCCTCTGTCACCAAGGTTTTACCCCTCCACCTCTCTACCCTATCCTCTCTCACCAAGGTTTTACCTCTCAACTTCTCTACTCCATCCTCTATTACCAAGGTTTACCCGTCCACTGCTCTACCTCATCCTCCCTCACTAAGGTTTTACACCTCCACTTCTCTAGCCCGTCCTCTCTCACCAAGGTTTTACACCTCCACTTCTCTAGCCCGTCCTCCCTCACTAAGGTTTTACACCTCCACTTCTCTAGCCCGTCCTCCCTCACCAAGGTTTTACCTCTCCACTTCTCTATCCCATCCTCTCTCACCAAGGTTCTCACTCTCATCTCCTCTTCTTTAACCTCTTTAACCATGATTATACATTTCACTTCTTTCCCCCGTCCTCTTTAATCGAGGTTATATCCCCTCCACTTCTCTTCTTTATCTCGTTAACTGAGGTTGCTACACCTCCACCAACCAAGATTTCTATCCCTAAGCTTGTCTCCCTCACTTTTTCAAACGAAGGTTCTAATCCTCCACTCTTCTCCCTCATCATCTCTCATCATCTCTCATCATCGTCCTTTTCCTCCACTTGCCTCACTCATGTTCTCTGACGAAAGTTCTACCCCTCCACATGAGGTTCTTTATTAATCCTTTCTCGTAACGGATCTTCCCCTCAACTGAAATATATAATATATAATAAAATCGACCAATCAAACGCGTCCTTTGAAAAATAAAATTACCCCGTTCCTATTTTGGTAATGCCAACAATAATGTCAGTATTTGGCCGAATACCGGCGACAACGGTGAACATTTCACTGGTATTTCGTTGGTACCATTACCATTATAAGCCCTCATCCCCCAGAAACACTGTTACAGGCCCCTGTGGCCACGGATCGATGACATACTGGTGCGTGACATAATGGTACTTTATGTCGCCAATTGACGTAAATGAGTGTAATGACATAATGGTAGATCATGGATGACCTAGAGACCAGCGTCATGTCGTAACAGAAAGTCATGTCGTAAAAATCACGCGCAGAATACAAGGGTTAAACACGTATGGCTGACCTCAAACAAAGAAGAAGTGAAACTATTACTAATTAGTTAGAATTTATGATAGAATTTCATTTCTCTTTTATGTCTTAGTGTAAGCAATTTGTCTTTTCATATGAACAATCTTAATGATAAACATGTGGCTTGATTTCGACAAAGCCAATACTTTTTTTCATCACAATAAAACCTAGCTGCAAACATTTCAGTTATAACATTTTAAAACATTTTTCTCAGTCCGATGGACTAAATTGTCCCACAAAACAGTAGTTGTCCTTTTCATGTCTATGGCAACGCTTTGTATGCTCATTAACAACCAATCAAAAAGTCGTAACATCCTAAAGATCGATACCATGCAAACCGTTATAGAAGTGTAGAACACAGATATCTTTTACTTCAACACAAAAACCTTGAATCCAAAAAGGTTTAATTCTCTCGGTGAAGTGCTCCGTGCAAGTGAAACAATCAATAAGTTCAATTATTTTGTTGTTTATTTTCTCGGCTAATTACATCCAGACATCACCATCGAAACATTAGTACCCGGATGTTCTATTTCTGACAAGCTTAACAACGTCTTTTTAACGAAACACTTTCATTGATGTTAGTCTCATAAATGTAAAACAAGAAACAAAAAAATTGGTAGAATATGGGCACCATCACGTAACTGGAAAAGTGATGTGTGACTTAAAATCTGGAGTAATCAAACGTAATTTCGATGTTCTACAATATTTGATTAAACAACGTGTACATTTGTACTATGGCAACATGGTCAATTTAAGTGTTGACTGCTCTTGCTTTTTAATGGCGTCTGATCTTTCCTTCTGTTTCTATTAAGAAATGAGGCCAGCGGTAGGCTAAAAGACTGTACACGGCGTGTTAAAGGGGTAGAGGACATACATTGTTTTGTATACAGATGCTGACAGAGGAGAGAAGAGGTCAGATCGGTAGTGGTGATAAGAGATGATCCTGACATGAAATTAGAGGCCTGGTCAACCTTTGCGGTACACTATATGTATAACGAAGTACTAGAGTAAAACCTTCTACGACGCACTACATAAATGTTATCACAAGTGGCTTGAATATAACGGACAGTTTTATTATAATTTAGAAGTCTTTCTGACGTTTATGATATCGCTCGTCTATTATACAGACTTCGTAACAAAACAGCTACTGTTTTGACTTTCCCTCACCATTAGGACATTAGACAGCATCTCACAATCCGGACCGCAGACAGAACCTCACTATCCGGACATTAAACAGCCCCTCATAATCCGGACCGTAGACAGAACCTCACTATCCGGACATTAAACAGCCCCTCATAATCCGGACCGTAGACAGAACCTCACTATCCGGACAATGGACAGCATCTCACAATCCGGACCGTAGACAGAACCTCACTATCCGGATATTAGACAGTATTTCACAGTCCGGACCGTAGACAGAACCTCAAAATCCGGACCGTAGACAGAACCTCACTATCCGGACCGTAGACAGCACCTCCACAATCTGGACCGTAGACAGCACCTCACAATCCGGACTGTAGACAGAACCTCACTATCCGAACATTAGACAGACCCTCACTATCCGGCCATTAGACAGCCTCTCAGTGCCCGGATATAAGACAGACCCTCACTCTTCAGACTTCATACTATTGCTATCTACCTGGAGTTAATAATTGAAGATTATCTCTTTACATACGAGAAATAAAGTTCCCTCTCGCTATCCGGAAGGTAGCTCCCACCTCCGGCGTATCCTTCTCCTCTCACTTAAAAGTAGTCCCCTTTCACTCTCTCACTACTGAAATGTACGTAGTCTCCCTTCACTAACGGATTTTGTTCTCACTGTTCGAACTTTAGAATCCATCTTTCTAACACTGACTTTAGACCATCCCCCCATACTACGTGGATTTTAGACTAGGTTTGACTACCCGTTCAGTATCCAAGACCCGCTGCGCTAGAATATCCCACATTTACGCCATAACGTCGATACAAACCGGTCGACAGTCTTTCAGAGATACTTTGGACAGTTAATGAATGTGAAGATGTATTTCTTTGTTTGGGATTTTGGTTCTTTGCAAGGCTACTTAACCCTAAGGTCATTTTTCAAACCCTGATCAATACTGCCTATGTACTTTGGCCGACTGACCACGCCAGTCCCAGTCCTCCAACCACCGCGATTGACCGGCGGTGACAATGTGAGCTGTTTATAACCACCAGAACCAATATAAGGAAATTAATCGCTCTCCTAAGGTCATTATATAGGTCGCCACAGTTCTAGGTCGGTCGTAAACGCCACTCTGATGAATAGGATATCACTTTACATTGGACAGGCACGAATTTCTAGGTCAAGGTTATTACAATGAGGTCAAAGGTCAAAATGTAAAATTCGTTCAACACAGTTGGACAGATATTCAATAAACCATAATGCAGGTCAGGGGCCACATAGAAGTCACTTATAAAGGTCACATATCATCAGTTAGTGAGCTGAATGTCGTAAAATGTGTATCATTAGTTATTTCTGTGGTGCCTTGATCATTACAGTGATCATAAATTGGGACTTTGGTGAACCAACTTTAAGAATTATTTTAAACATGAACCACACAGTTGTGTGGGGATTTTTATCTGTTACGTACATGGTGACTTGGAGAATACACAGGTCTGACGATGTAAAATGTGGAGAATATCACTTCTAAAACACGTATTCATCAAATTTTGCATCCAGGATCCCATTGTCCGAAATATCACAACTGTGTTTCTATACGGTAAATAAATCCGGGTACAACGACACATAACATAAACCTGTTACACTTCGTACAAAAAAGTTAACCCAGTCTGGACTGAGAACAAGCCACTAGACCTTTATCTCGGCCATATTCTTGAAGAGATAAATTCTTTGACGCTAAGTTACAAGATCTTGGTGAAAGCATTATACTATCGTTTCTGGACACATCTACAAAAACAACTGAAGCTAGACCTTCCCTAACACAATAAAACCATTTGCCCTCTTGTCCAGTCCGTCAGATAAACCTAAGGAGTAAATGGCCAACTGAGGTCTCAGAAAGTTAGGGAGAATAAGTAAGCATTGAAAGTCACACGCATTAACGAACTTATATAGATTTCCGATTTTTCATGTCCCTGTGTCTAGGGTTTGTACACACCAGGGTAGCTGAAACCAACCTCTCAAGTCCCTGTGGCGTAAATCGTCAATACTATATCTCCGTGCAAGTATCGATGGAGTTGTTTCAGAAGCTGACAAAGTCATACAAGGTCATCCTAGTTTCGGTCGAACAGAACCGAGCAATCACTGGCTTTTAGGAAAAGGTGCTAAGAGCTCAACGTTCAGTCACCCTAATAAACCACAATTTGTGGTCTCGGAACACTGATATCGGGAGTCGATCGGCCCAAGGCCACTAGCAATGTGAAACTACCAGAGTTGGTACTGCCTTGCACTCCGTAAATGGACTTGACATTTTCCAGCTTGTAAAAATTTAAAATGAAAAGTACACGAATATTACATTAGAATCTGACACTAGGAAATCGGGAAGCAAACAACATCCAACTAATTTACTTCAGTATCTTAGCAATGACATGACATGTTATATTTGGGTTCTCTGTGTAAGAAAAAAAGCCTGACAATTATTTGTTTATTGTGAATGCTATTACATAAAATGCTGCGCTCCTTAAAACGTTCCTCCATCGTTTTATTGCCGAGGTGTGTTAGATCATTCCGATTTATATCTTTGTTTACACACTTTTTATTTAGCTCACGAGAACCTTAAGCATTTAAGGATTAAGAATTTCAAGAATGTTATTGGTCCAAGTAGCACTTAGCTTTACTGTCCAACTTTTGACGCCATGATTGAAAAATAGTTATCAACATACGTGTTCCATAATACGTACCTTTAAATATAAACTTTTTTCGTTTTACAACCACTGCGAATCAAGTTTTACATCAATTGCGAATCAAGCTATTTCAACATATACTAATCACTAGCATGAATGAATGTAAGCACACAAGGGGTTTTACTGTGGAAATCGGAGTACCCCTGCGGGTAGGGAGGAACCCACGTGATCGGGTAGGTGTAGTATTACAGTTTTCCGGTGTGGCCATGGCGATATTTTTGTTCATAAGAGTACTACGTAAAAGGGTTTTATGAGGAAAAAAGGAAAAAAATTCTCGACAAAAGTTGTGTAGTCATGTTGTAGTGCACAAATTGGGGCTTTATATCTTTCAGAATAATAGTTGCAGTGTTGGGCAGTCTTAAATTTGTGCCTAAACACCAAAACCAAACTTTACAGGAATTGAAAATTATTTAGTGTCCACATGTGTTTATATTGTGAAGCCGTTATGAGTTGGAATTTGCTGAAACGTGTGTCATTCTCAGGAAGGGGTAGTTTTGCATTGAAATTTGTGGTATTTTAGCATTTTCTGAATTACTAACCAATATGCTTACCTGCTATACCTGTATACCCCAAGCAAGTCCTAAACTTTCAGAAAAAAGACAAATTCATTAATTCCTGATACCTTACCTTTTCGCGTCCGTTTCAGGAATCGAACTCCGGACGGCTGGTTGAAAGGTGAGTGTGTTATGTATACATTTAGCAGTGTTATTGTTCAAATTTTTTAAGCATGCTAAATTTGTTCTCTCGTGTCAAATGTATTGCTTGGTCATAATTTTAAACTATGATATCTTATAATCCGTTTTATTTCTGTAGATTTATATTGAAGTTGTCGTGAATGTTATTCAGTTACTTTAGGTTCAACTATGAACCATATTACCGTATTCAAAACTATTCCATTTGCATGAAAAAATTAACGCGAAAAGATGTCTTTATCAGAAAGTTCCATGAAGACCCATCATTTCACTGCCATTGCCTGGGTATGTGGCTAGGAAAGTACCTTTTTATTTCACATAGATTTATAATATATGTATTCCAATGAATAGTTGGCCCCACGTGGTGACCATCTATATATATTCTACTGACGATAGCGCGACGTTATGACCAGCTATATAGATGCCAATTTCATTTTAGTTTACATACGAAATAGATACTTACTTCATGAATTAAGGACAAGTAAGAGGTTTTCAAATCGTTTATTATCAGCGTTGCCAAACAACTATTTTCACACAATCCTGATATTATAAACACTTCTCGTTTGTTAGAGAATACTTCACTCAACCCACAATTAGAACTGCTAAGAGAACAGTATAGCTCACAATTCTCTGCAATAAATGAACTCAAACTCTCACATCTCAGCACATTTTCATCACACCAACCTTTGACTATATGACAGAGGGCACTTTTTACTTCATCAACATAGAGATTTCACCAGACAAGTTCCAACTTCACCAATCAATGCTATATTTCTCAGCGGACTTAGTGATAAGTATAACCAATCTTTTACAATAATAAATCCCAGAAGGACCTGAGCGCTCATCACCAGCTCATTGGTTTTACGTAAGATTGATCTCTCGTTTTCTTTGATTTTTTTCAGATATTTGTTTTTAAAATTGTGATTGACTTTAGAGTAAACATGGCAATTCAAAATGGAATGCCATGTAATTCCTGCGATTGGTTCAATAAATTGAATTTGCAAAACAACTAACAAAGGAGAAACTTTGTAAGAAATCTAAGAAATATATTTATATCAGTACTTGTTGAGAAATACGCATATATGCCGTAAATATCAAAATTCAAGATGAATGGCTGTCTGTTGGTCATCTTCTACAAATATAGCTTAATACCAAACTTGCAAATGATGACAAGCAGATCCCTTCTGCTATTTCTTAACAAATAAAAAATAAAAAACAAACAATTTTGACTAACTTTAAGATCTGGTAGGCATATCCATGATAACTATTAAACGAGTGATCAAAGTTTAAAACTCGTTCTTGAGAAACTAAAAAAATCGAAGTTTCAGACAACGTGTGGCCAACTTGATATCGCATCAGCTTTAAAATATGGCATAAAAATTAAGGCTAGTATTTAATCTTACTGGCATTTTCTCGGCTATAATAGCAGCAACGATATTCAAATGTCGATTTCAAAAGGCTGCTCATGCCCATCTCCAACGTCCGATCGGTTTCAGAATGTGACATGCGACAATTACAAGTAGGAATCTGTGCTGACCACGTTTATAAAGTTTCAAAATCAGTCTTTCCAAATACTTCAATTTCTTTACTGATATTCGAAATGGATGCTGGCAGCCATCTTTGATAAAATTCGACAGGACATTCCATGGACGTCGTTGACAACTGATCCCCATACTTATTATGTCCATCAATTCACACATCTCTTCGGCAGGAACGGTGCTGACAAGAACTGTTTATGAAACGGACATAAGGACGGACGAAAGTATAGATAATGGACCAAAGACGATTTGAAATGATCGCCACATCACCTTTATGATAATAGGCTAAGAAAAGACATTAACGGTGTGTTCTGAGAGTTGCAAAACAAATAGTCCACATCCTACCAAACCGCTAGACAGAAAGACTGCATTATCGGAAAACAAGAGACACGACATGTTGTTTTTAAAAGAATTCTTTACTTTGCTAAATAAATCAAATTGTGACATATAATTCTTCAAAAGACAATATTTTTACGTGATTATAAAAAAACGATTCCCTGCGAAACTGAATGTATTTTCCAGAATTTGTGTAGATCCAAACCGAACAATCTATTTGACCCCGCGCCTATCTGTTGTGTTAATGGGTCTCCGGGCTAGACAAAGGTGGCACAATACATCCGTCCCCAACCGAATCTGTCACAATTTGGAGAGAGAAAGTAGAGAATGTGGGTAAGATTGAGTGGGGAGTTGAGAAATGTACAGCAGGGTAGGACGGTGGATAGAGAGTCAAGTGGGGTGATGTAAAAGTAGAAAATATGGGGGAGTGATATGGGTGTGGGCGTGTGATGATGAAACAGGGGAGATAATAAAAAAAGAGAGAAAAAATAATTGTTTAGAAAAACAAAATAATGTATACACATAAGGTTTTAAATATTCAGTTCTAGATTATAAAATATATGTTTATGCATTCAACAACACAAAACCGTAAATTATTATACCTTTATGTACAGCTGAAGAATGTAAAAAGACAAATGAAATCTAAAAATAGCTTTTGTTACTTTACAGTTGTAAAATGGACGCCAGCAGTATCAACGTTACTGCTTGAAATCGACATGGTTTCGTATACTGAATTATATGTTACAGTGTAATAAAAGTTTAAATATCTGAATGTATCCGATCTGGGACTATAATGTCAGAATCTGTACTATAAATGATCATATAGCGCTGTCATAAGTGACAGATGTTAAGTGTTATCATGCACGTGTAAAACTCGAGCGCTCGCGCCATGTATTGACTCTGTATATTGACTTAGTAAGCCGACACTCTATACAAGCGGATCGTTATCAATAATTAATTGAGGACAACTCATTGTATCTAAGGTTTCTACAAATATAACGGGGTGACAATTTTATGTTTGTATTAACAATTATACATTTACACAATGGATGGTTTAGTCTATAGGAATGCTGGGAATGCTCAATCAATATTAACATGGAAAGTGAGAGAGTGATAGTGATCAGAGGGAAGGGCTTATGATAAATCCTTACTACTGAAAGGAATGATAACATCTTTATCACAAGGAGGGGTAATTGTAACATCTTTTATAACAAGGAGGGGGAATGATGACATCCTTATCAAAAGGAGGAGGTATGATAACATCCTTATCACAAGGAGGGGGAATGATAACATCCTTATCACAGGGAAGGGTAATGATAACATCCTTATCACAAGGAGGGGGAATGATAACATCCTTATCACAAGGAGGGGGAATGATAACATCCTTATCACAAGGAGGGGGAATGATAACATCCTTATCACAAGGAGGGGGAATGATAACATCCTTATCACAAGGAGGGGGAATGATGACATCATTATCACAAGGAGGAGGTATGATAACATCCTTATCACAAGGAGGAGGTAATGATGACATCCTTATCACAAGGAGGAGGTATGATAACATCCTTATCACAAGGAGGGGGAATGATGACATCCTTATCACAAGGAGGGGGAATGGGGGAATGATGACATCCTTGTCACAAGGAGGAGGTAATGATAACATCCTTATCACAGGGAGGGGGAATGATAACATCCTTATCACAAGGAGGAGGAATGATGACATCCTTATCACAAGGAGGGGGAATGATGACATCCTTGTCACAAGGAGGAGGCAATGATAACATCCTTATCACAGGGAGGGGGAATGATAACATCCTTATCACAAGGAGGAGGTAATGGTAACATCCTTATCACAAGGAGGGGGAATGATAACATCCTTGTCACAAGGAGGGGGAATGATGACATCCTTATCACAAGGAGGGGGAATGGTGACATCCTTGTCACAAGGAGGAGGTAATGATAACATCCTTATCACAAGGAGGGGGAATGATGACATCCTTGTCACAAGGAGGGGGAATGATAACTTCCTTATCACAAGGAGGAGGTAATGGTAACATCCTTATCACAAGGAGGGGGAATGATAACTTCCTTATCACAAGGAGGGGGAATGATAACATCCTTATCACAAGGAGGGGGAATGATAACATCCTTATCACAGGGAGGGGGAATGATAACTTCCTTATCACAGGGAGGGGGAATGATAACCACATTACTAATGCGAGAGGCAGATACAACATTCTTACAACGAGGAGGGAGTAGTGATAAGGTCTACATCACAAGGAGGGTTAAAAAAAGCATCTTATCACAAGGAGGGGGATGATAACATCCTTATCACAAGGGGGGTACTGATAACATCCTTATCACAAAGAGGGAAAATGATAACATCCTTATCACAAGGGGGGGAGGGGGGGGGGGTAATGAAAACATTCTTATTACAAGGAGGGGGATGATAACATCCTTATCACAAGGAGGGGGAATGAGAACATCTTTATCACAAACAGGGGGAATGATAGCATCCTTATCACAAGGGGGGTACTGATAACATCATTATCACAAGGAGGGGGAATGATAACATCCTTATCACAAGGAGTGGTACTGATCTACACCACGAGGAGGGAGTAGTGATAAGGTCTACACCACGAGGAGGGAGTAGTGATAAGGTCTACACCACGAGGAGGGAGTAGTGATAAGATCTTCACCACGAGGAGGTAGTAGTGATAAGGTCTTCACCACGAGGAGGGAGTAGTGATAAGATCTTCACCACGAGGAGGGAGTAGTGATAAGGTCTACACCACGAGGAGGGTGTAGTGATAAGGTCTACACCACGAGGAGGGAGTAGTGATAAGGTCTACACCACGAGGAGGGTGTAGTGATAAGGTCTACACCACGAGGAGGGAGTAGTGATAAGGTCTACACCACGAGGAGGGTGTAGTGATAAGATCTACACCACGAGGAGAGAGTAGTGATAAGGTCTTCACCACGTGGAGGGAGTAGTGATAAGGTCTTCACCACGAGGAGGGAGTAGTGATAAGGTCTACACCACGAGGAGGGAGTAGTGATAAGATCTACACCACGAGGAGGGAGTAGTGATAAGGTCTACACCACGAGGAGGGAGTAGTGATAAGGTCTACACCACGAGGAGGGTGTAGTGATAAGGTCTACACCACGAGGAGGGTGTAGTGATAAGGTCTACACCACGAGGAGGGAGTAGTGATAAGGTCTACACCACGAGGAGGGTGTAGTGATAAGGTCTACACCACGAGGAGGGTGTAGTGATAAGGTCTACACCACGAGGAGGGAGTAGTGATAAGGTCTACACCACGAGGAGGTAGTAGTGATAAGGTCTACACCACGAGGAGGGAGTAGTGATAAGGTCTACACCACGAGGAGGGTGTAGTGATAAGGTCTACACCACGAGGAGGGTGTAGTGATAAGATCTACACCACGAGGAGGGAGTAGTGATAAGGTCTACACCACGAGGAGGGTGTAGTGATAAGGTCTACACCACGAGGAGGGAGTAGTGATAAGGTCTACACCACGAGGAGGGTGTAGTGATAAGGTCTACACCACGAGGAGGGAGTAGTGATAAGGTCTACACCACGAGGAGGGTGTAGTGATAAGATCTACACCACGAGGAGAGAGTAGTGATAAGGTCTACACCACGAGGAGGGAGTAGTGATAAGGTCTACACCACGAGGAGGGAGTAGTGATAAGGTCTACAGCAAGAGGAGGGAGTACTGATAAGATCTTCACCACGAGGAGAGAGTAGTGATAAGGTCAACACCACGAGGAAGGTGTAGTGATAAGGTCTACACCACGAGGAGGGTGTAGTGATAAGGTCTACACAACGAGGAGGGAGTAGTGATAAGGTCTACACCACGAGGAGGGAGTAGTGATAAGGTCTACACCACGAGGAGGGTGTAGTGATAAGGTCTACACCACGAGGAGGGAGTAGTTATGATGTCTACACCACGAGGAGGGTGTAGTGATAAGGTCTACACCACGAGAAGGGAGTAGTTATGATGTCTACACCACGAGGAGGGTGTACTGATAAGGTCTACACCACGAGGAGGGTGTAGTGATAAGGTCTACACCACGAGGAAGGTGTAGTGATAAGGTCTACACAACGAGGAGGGAGTAGTGATAATGTCTACATCACGAGGAGAGAGTAGTAATAAGGTCTACACCACGAGGAGGGAGTAGTGATAAGGTCTTCACCACGAGGAGGGTGTAGTGATAAGATCTTCACCACGAGGAGGGATACCAGGAGCGGAGTAGCAATATTGTCACACTACCGTCAAATGTGTTGTTATCATAATGACACTGCTATGTTTGCAAATCACTTGTATTGATGTGATTAAATAGTTTGTTAAGGAAGAGAGCATATCTGACAGAGTATATGAAGTATAGGATTAGGAGCTACATGGGGAAAAACGAAATATATCTTGAGTAAATACGCGTGGGATTTCCTCGCAAGTGGAAAATTAAAGGTTCGACACCATCAGCTACAAAAACAGACTGATTTGTCTGAAAACATTACCAACCTTCCAACGCCCACTTTTAATAAATATCATCTCGGGTTTCTCCCTTCCATACAGAATCGCATTAATGACTGGTGTAAAAAATAATAACCTGCCCGGACAGAATAAGTAATCGGTCCAGACTGAGTAATTAATCTGCCTAGGCATAGTTATTGTAAATCTGCCCGTTGGGAACAATTACTATGTCCGGGCAGACAACAGATGAAGGACAAAAGAGAAAAACAGAAATAATCTGTCCGGGTAGATATTTTCCATCCATGTCTCAAATATGCTTCCATAGCTTCAACGTCGTGGCACTGCGTAAAATGCAAGGGATGATGTTTTTTAAAGTTATTTATTGTGTATGTTTTCTGAAATTAGATGTAAAAAATATTTGCTGAACTACGGATATTGCGTCATAAATCCTTCGAAACGGTGAACAGTGGATGATGTTTAATATCGATATAGTGTGATAATCATTAAAACATCACTTTCAATATATTTGGTTTGATTTTACATTAATACTTTATATGGATATCTTGTACACATGATGTAAGGATGGCGTCACCGACTAGATGGATAGTTCTACAGGGAGACGTAAAATCTTCTAAAGCATTCTCCGAATATTCTCACACCGAACAGTATTCATTATATCAACAAGATTGGATATATTGTAATTTCAGGTCTTTTGCTAAAAGACATTTGACTCGTTTTAATATCATTTCCAGACCTTCAAATTCTTTACTGACGTCATCATTAATTAGTTAAAGAATTTAGTAAAGTTTCTTTACAATACTTCATTAAAAGCCGCTTAAAATAAAAAAGTGATATTGTATGGAAAATTTATAATCTGGTGGGAGGAAAAATATGTAAACAACAAAAACATATGAATATACACAGCTATAGCTTATGGGCGAATAGTAAGTCAAGGGAGTTAACTGTAATTAAAAAAGTGTACTATCTAAACAAAATTCAACACCGAGTGAATCTGAATACATAGCACTGTGAATGAATCGAGTTGTAGAACAACTACCGATAGGTAACGATTTTCACCATTTTCCATCGATTTTATCAAAATAAAACTGATTTCAAAAGACTAAAAAGTTGACAATTTACCTCTCTATAAAAATCAAAATTGAATAGACGTTATTGGTTAGATTGATTTTTAAATAATAAAAAATCCAAATATGGTGTTATGTCACAAAACAAGTGTAATTAGGTTTCTTAGTACAACTAACACGCAATTACTTACACATTTTCTACTGTAGCACCCATCACTACCTCATCGCTTACCTCCTCACATCTCCAAACAGACCTACCTCTCAACTGTTCACCTGTACACCAACACTAACCACTCAACATCCCAAACCCGGTCTCTAACTCAACTGACCACTCCACTCTGTCTCCGCTCAACCGGTCACCTCTACATGAAAACGTTCCATTCCGCGTCCTGAACCAAGTCTCCCACTCAACTGACCACCTCATTCGATCTCTTTCTCAACCTCTTGCCTCTACACCTGCCACTACCACCACATACTACGTCAAGATATGGATTTGAAACCTTCTTTGTTACTAGTCAATTAATTCCTTGTTCATTTCAATATGTAATACATTCAAAACAACACTTCCATTTTGTGCTTTAAACTTCTCAGCTTGACAAAATAAACCGCTACACTTGACCTTCTACCTAACCCCTGCATTACTGACTTAAATAGGCCTACTGTCCTACCAACATTTAAGTTATCCTCCTACCCACGCTTCAATGATGAAACATGATTAAACACTCTAAACTATACCTCCTGCCCTACCCACGCACAAGTGATTAAACATCATAAGATATACCTACTGCCTCACTAACGCTTAAGTGAATAACACCCAAACCTTCACCTACTGCCCACCGACGGTTGAGTGATGGACCACGCTTAACCTTACCTGCCGTCTTACCCACGCACAAGTGATTAAACATCATCAGATATACCTACTGCCTTACCCAGGCTTAAGACTTGCTTAAATGACCAACACCATTAACTTTACCTACTGTCCTATCCACATTTCAGTGCTGAAATACGCTTAACTCTACCTTGTGTCCTACCCCCGCTAAAATGATTAAACACCCTATTTTTTTATCTACTGCCCTACACACGCATAAGTGATTGAGCATCATTAAAGTTAGCTACTACGCTATCCACTCATAAGTGATTAAACCTACTGCCCTACTCTCGCTTAAATGACCAACACCATCAATGTTACCTTCTGTCCTATTCCCGCTAAAGTGATTACACACTCTTAACTTTAACTTTTGTCCTACAAACGTACAGGTGATTAAACACCCTGCAATTTATCTACTGTCTTACAACGCTTAAATGAGCAACATCCTTAACTATAACTACTACCCTACCCACGCACAAGTCATTTGACGCCCTTATCATTACCAGCTGTCCTACCCACGCACAAGTCATTTAACGCCCTTAGCTTTACCAGTCGTCCTACCCACGCACAAGCGATTAAACACCCTTAACTATACCTACTGCCCTACTCATGCTTAAATGATCAACACCCGTAACTTACTACTGTCCTACCCACGTTGAAATAAGTAAACACCCTTAACTACCCTACTCAAACTTCCGTGATGAAAACCGCTTAACTTTACTTACTGCCCTACCCACGATTCAGTGATGAAACATGTTTAACTTAACCTAATGCCCTACCCATCCTCAAGTGATTTAACACCCTTGGGTTTACCTACTGCCCTACCCATGTCAAAGTGATTAAACATCCTTACTTTAACCTCCTGCCCAACACACGCTTACGTGATTTATATCCTTACGTTACCTACTGTCCTTCCGACGCTTAAGTGATTAACACCCAAACCTTCACCTACTGCCCATCGACGTTTAAGTGATGGACCACGCTTAACTTTACTTACTGCCCTACCCATGTCAAAGTGATTAAACATCCTTACTTTAACCTCCTGCCCAACCCACGCTTACGTGATTTATATCCTTACGTTACCTACTGTCCTACTCTCGCTTAAATGATCAACACATATAACCTTCACCTACTGCCCATCGACGTTTAAGTGATGGACCACGCTTAACTTTACTTACTGCCCTACCAGCGCACAAGTAATTAAACACCCATAAATTTACCCACTGCCCTATCCACGCATAAGTGATTAAACACCCTTAGCTTTACCTACTGCCCTACTCTCGCTTAAATGATCAACACATATAATTTTTAACTTCTGTCCTACCCCGCTTAAGTGATTAAACACTCTTAACTATAACTACTGTCCTACACGCGTACAAATGATTAAACACCCTACACTTTATCTACTGTCCTACCCACGCTTAACTCATCAACATACTTAACTTACCTACTGTCATACCCCGGCATAAGTGATTAAACACCCTAAGCTTTACCTACTGCCCTACACACGCAAAAGTGATTAAACATCCTTAACTTTACCAACTGCCTTCCCACACACAAGTGATTAAACATCCTTACTTTTACCAACTGCCTTCCCACACACAAGTGATTAAACACCCTTACCTTTACCAACTGCCTTCCCACACACAAGTGATTAAACACCCTTACCTTTACCAACTGCCTTCCCACACACAAGTGATTAAACATCCTTACTTTTACCAACTGCCTTCCCACACACAAGTGATTCAACACCCTTACCTTTACCAACTGCCTTCCCACGCACAAGTGATTATATACACTTCACTTGAACTACCCGCCATACAAACATTTCAGTGATGAAATACACTCAAATTGACCTACTACCAATCCCATTCTTAACAAGTCATATTGCACAACCCACATTTCAGTGACTTAACACTCTTAACTTGGCCCACTACTCTTACCACACTTCAGTGATGAAACATCCTTCACTTGACATACTGCCCTAACCACACTTCAGTGATAAAACACCCTTCACTTGACTTACAATCCTACCCATTCGTCAATGATTAATTATCCTTCACTTCGTTACCCTACCCACACTCCAGTAAGGAAACACTTTTCAATTGACCTACTGCCTTACCCACACTTCAGTGATAAAACACCCTTCACTTGACCTACTGCCTTACCCACACTTCAGTGATAAAACACCCTTCACTTGACCTAACTGCCAATACCCACACACAAGTGATTAAACACCCTTCAATTTACCAACTGCCTTCCCACACACAAGTGATGAAACACCTTTCATTTATCAACTGCCTTCCCACACACAAGTGATTAAACACCCTTCCTTGACCAACTGCCTTCCCACACACAAGTGATTAAACACCTTTCACTTGACCTACTGCCTTACCCACACACAGTGATAAAACACCCTTCACTTGACCTACTACAATACCACACACAAGTGATAAAACACCCTTCAATTTACCTACTGCCTTACCCAGACTTTAGTGATTAAACACCCTTACTTTACCAACTGCCTTCCCACACACAAGTGATTATATACACTTCACTTGACCTATTACACTACCCACACTTCAGTGATAAAACACCCTTCACTTGACCTATTACAATACCCACACTTCAGTGATAAAACACCCTTCATATTGACACAACCCACATTTCAGTGACTTAACACTCTTCACTTGGCCTATTACACTACCACACTTCAGTGATGAAACATCCTTCACTTGACATACTGCCCTACCCACACTTCAGTGATAAAACACCCTTCACTTGACCTACTACCTTACCTACCCATTCAATGATAAATTATCCTTCACTTGACCTATTACACTACCCACACTTTAGTGATAAAACACCCTTCACTTCAGTGATAAAACACCCTTCACTTGACCTATTACACTACCCACACTTCAGTGATAAAACACCCTTCACTTGACCTATTACAATACCCACACTTCAGTGATGAAACACCCTTCAATGACCTACTGCCTTACCCACACTTCAGTCATGAATCACCCTTCATTTCATCAACTGCCCTAACCACATTTCAGTGATGAAACACCCTTCACTTGATCAACTGCCCTAACCACATTTCAGTGATGAAACACCCTTCACTTGACCTACTACACTAACCACACTTTACTGACGAAACACCTTTCACTTGACCTACTGCCCTACCCAAACTTCAGTGATAAAACACCCTTCACTTGACCTATTACAATACCCACACTTCAGTGATAAAACACCCTTCAATTGACCTACTGCCTTACCCAGACTTTAGTGATAAAACACCCTTCACTTGACCTATTACACTACCCACACTTCAGTGATAAAACACCCTTCACTTGACCTACTGCCTTACCCAGACTTTAGTGATAAAGCACCCTTCACTTGACCTACTGCCTTACCCAGACTTTAGTGATAAAACACCCTTCACTTGACCTATTACAATACCCACACTTCAGTGATAAAACACCCTTCACTTGACCTATTACAATACCCACACTTCAGTGATAAAACACCCTTCACTTGACCTACTGCCGTATCCAAACTTCAGTGATAAAACACCCTTCACTTGACCTATTACAATACCCACACTTCAGTGATAAAACACCCTTCACTTGACCTACTGCCTTACCCAAACTTCAGTGATAAAACACCCTTCACTTGACCTATTACACTACCCACACTTTAGTGATAAAACACCCTTCACTTGACCTATTACAATACCCACACCTCAGTGATGAAACACCCTTCACTTGACCTACTGCCCTACCCACACTTCAGTGATAAAACATCCTTCACTTGATCAACTGCCCTACCCACACTTCAGTGATAAAACATCCTTCACTTGATCAACTGCCCTACCCACACTTCAGTGATAAAACACCCTTTACTTGATCAACTGCCCTACCCACACTTCAGTGATGAAACACCCTTCACTTGACCTACTGACCTACCCACACTTCAGTGATAAAACATCCTTCACTTGATCAACTGCCCTACCCACACTTCAGTGATAAAACATCCTTCACTTGATCAACTGCCCTACCCACACTTCAGTGATAAAACACCCTTTACTTGATCAACTGCCCTACCCACACTTCAGTGATGAAACACCCTTCACTTGACCTACTGACCTACCCACATTTCAGTGATGAAAAACCCTTCATTGACCTAATACCCATCCCATCTTCGCTTGGAATGAGTTCCTCCAAAAGCGTCTACAATAATGTGCAATATGGCGGACTGTTATAAATACCTATCTATATTATGTGTTTGTACCTGTATTATATACAAACCAAGGTTACTATGAATTTTACATGAGCCAATGTTATATTATTGCATGTGATGTATTTCAAGAAAATGATGTAGAATTATATATTATTCTTTGTATTTCAGGTCGTTAAATGTAGAATTATATGTAAAGTATATCTTGAAATTCAATAGCATAGGATTTATGTCATATCAGGCAATATGACTCTGTATTAGGCTATTTTAATCTAAAAGAAATGATATCAATAAAAAAATCATAACTATAGTATCTTGTATAATATCCCTGATCACAGATAACACTGATAAAAAACACGTGTATTTGAGATCAGGTGAAATGTACAGTTGGTATGGAAATTACTCAAATTGGTTTGCTAGTGTCTTCGTAAAAAGTGATCAAATCCGGAACCTCCTGACCTTCCCTTCATCGATTAAACGCCTTTAATTCTACCTACTATATATGCAACCCACACGACAGTGATTTAACAACTTTAAATTTGGCTTTCTACCCCCCACCCCTACACACACTCGCTTCAATGACTATCACAGCGTTACATGTCCCAAATACTTCAGACGACAATTCCCAGCCTCTGTATCATTTTTTTCCGCCGCATCGTCTGATCTTTTAAAATCAATTCTGCCTACACTATTTCTACAGTGTCTCTCCTATAAAACTCAAACAACTTCATAAATTCTTTATCACTAAATCTACATTCAATGGCGTTTAATGGCCGTCTTTTTCCCAAGACAGTGTCATTGTTTAACTATAAAGTAGTATGGATATAATGTTAACAGTTGAGATCAAAGACTGACATTGTGACTTGTGCAGTCACAAAATGTTTTTGTATTGAGCATGGAGAAATATTGTTAATTAACTTCCATGAATGCTTCATAGTAAAACATATATGTGGCAAATAACAGACAACGCTTTGACTAAACTTCCAAATGAAAGTTGATAATCTCCTTGATTGTTAGCGATAAAAAATTTCCCATTACAATTTGAGTTGCAAACAAACGTTTCGATCAATATACATTTGTTGTATCATATTTCTATGTAAATGCTTTATATCGAAGGAAAATTATCTTTGATAAAAATATAATTTAATTTTATTATGGTGAATCAAGTTTAGTGAACTGCCGTCTGACAACACAAAATATAAAAAAAAAACAATCAAATGATCACTTTTACATTGCCCCATGGGATCCCTGTTAAAAGTTATTATCATCTCATCCAAAACCCGAAGACGGTAAAACCACACTCTGTATAATCCCTAACATTCTGTTCTTTTGTAAAACTTTTTTATGAAAAAGAGACAGACAACAATCGCGTGTATTTTTCAAGCATTGACAAAAGCATATGTCAGCTATAATTCATCTCTGAAAGATGCTAAAGCTGGAGAGTATTAGGACTAGTCGGAATGGTTGTGCTTCCATCAAGACCACTTTGTTCAAAATCCTAACATTACTACAACATTCTTACATCATAAAAATCTATAATAAACAACAATACTGTCTGTTGAGGACCCGAGTTATACTTAACCCAACAGCTTGACCTATTAGTTATCAATAAACAAGAGTGGATTTAAAAGACGTTACCTTACTTAAATAAAATGACTTCAAACCAAAAGTATACGGTTACTATATATAGACCGAGGTGTAGGTCTCCTCTCAAACTGCTGATCAATGTTCCCAGATATGTATGATTAAGAGTTTAAATGTCTACCTATACAGTGATGAAGGACGTAACTCTTCGCACCTTTACATAATTGATAAATACACACTTCAATACTGACTGTTGCATGCTGTAGGCAAAATAGCATTTATCACACGAGAGTAATCCCATAGCGAATTCTGAAAGGTTCAGAAAATCGAAAATTGCTATACATGAGGTTAAATCTTTTTGTTTTCTTTTCAGCTAAGAAAGTTTGAAGTTATTACTTTAAAAGCGTGTGCAATTTTAACATCTAACCGTATATAGCGTCTCAATTCAATCCGTTGATGATTCCAAACCTGACATTTAACATTGCAATGCATTGTCATTAGTGAAAAGGTCACAGCAGACATCGGATTACAATAAAACGCGACCATATTATAGCACCCTTTGTCACACGACAAGGGGTCAGAAGTTCAGTTATACGTGCCTGCCAATGGATATAAACCTACTTATTATATTAATTAATGTCCATTAGAAGTGACAAACATGAACTCTCAACTACTGGATCACAAGATCAAGATATCACGATAATCACGTGCAGTACTGATTACCAATCAGGTCACTTCTCCTTACTCTCACCATTGAGATGCCATCTAGACTATACAGATGTTCAACATTATTGTCCAATATCGGCTTAACATATCCTAATCTCAATAATTGTGACAGGTATCAGACGATCTCTGCCTTCCAGTTAGCGATACAACTCCCCCATACTGTTGCACTGAGAATCACCACCTACACAACACCTGCTTGCTTGACATCTGTATAGTAGTGTGTATTAATAGATATCATTAAGGGTACATTTACCCGCATGCTTACCTTCTCTCGTCCACAACAAAACATCACAGCGTTCCTCAAATCCAAAACCAAGCTGGTCAACCACGGCAAAATCATGGATAAGTGTTCCAAGCATTTGGTCCTGCAAGCTTTTCATATCTTCCGTAGATTTGATCTGTTAAAATCAACTCCGATAACCAACTCATACATTGTTATAAGAGAAGGCATAGATCAGAAATACAGATAAAGTCATGATAGGGATGGGAAGTCGAGTACCTGCTATTTCTCGTCATGGTGTCGGCGTCCTTGTCCGGCAGGTTGAGGTGTCTGATGGAGTGTCGCCAATGACAGTAGTTCAGCCTCTGTAATATATGACAAGAGACGTACCAGACATTTATCACCATGTGTCACAGCTGTGTATTGGCACCCAGCACAGTGTAAGGTATACGTGTGTACACAACAATGTTGACGGCCGAGGGTGCCTGCTGCAATATCGATGGCGATTGATCACCGTACATATAACAGGAAACACTGTGCCACCATTCACACCGGAGAAGGTCCTCAGATAGAAAGGTCGGCTTGGATAATACAAACCATCGTTACCAATATCCACTTTCCTTCGCGTCAGAACATTTCAACAGAGATGACATTTGTGTTATCGATATCCTTACTCAGACTCTCCATCATCAGCCACAGAAACATTCCCGCCATTTCTCGATCTATTCCGAAGCCGATTGTCGTCTGCCGCCTGAAACCCCAGAGCCCGCGTGCGCTAGTAGGTCGTGCCGGAGTGGACTGTCCACTGTGTGTACGTAACGCCAGGACCTATTGACTGACCGTTGACGCTAGGTGCCTTGGCTTTTCCATGGTTGGTATAGCGACCGTCTACGAATTGCAGCCATTTTAGATGCCTGGCTCAATTTGATAGAAGCGTGCATTCATAAATAAAACATCAGGCGAATCTTTAAGGGCTTTGGCGGAAGTCGTAACTGCACGTTCTATATCCGATTAAGCCCGCCTAGTATCGATATGTACTTGGTGAACGCAAGGTGTCTGTACGGTAAGTAATAGCGCTATACGAAGACTGGGTCCCAGGGTAGCACTGTCTAATGGTCCGGCGTAAAAGATGTACTAAGGAAATACTAAACATTAATAGTACTAACACCAATCACTGTTCCGTGGTAACTCTGGAGAATCAAACTTGGTTGTATAAATGTCAGAACCAACTATCCGTAAGACGGTCGTCAATGTCGTAAAGTTTCTTCAATGCGTTTCATACCTAAAAAGGTGGTGGCGTTGCGATCTTTGGAGGCGTTTTGTATATACGGAGGCGTCGCTTTGGAAATGATGTGCCTGTTGAACGTACTGTACTCTGGAGGTGTTGAGATACTGCCTTTTGATTGGAGGTGTTTCAACCTTTGAAAAGGACGTTACCTTTTGGAAGTGTTCTTCCCTGTAGTCATTAGGTTTATGGCTTGGAGGCGTTGCTCTTATGAGAGTTTATTTTTAGATGCTACCATTTGAGAAATTGTGGAGTTTTATATAGACGTCGTGAGACCTCTGCAGTACTATTACGACGTTTTCCAGATGTCCTTTTGAAGCGTTGTTTGGAGGCGTCGTGACCTTTACGGGTCGAACATTTCAGAGTGACGTGTTAAGGGTTGGTATAGATATCAATGTGATAAGGATATGATGATTTAAAGCATTATACCTGGGTGTTTGGTATTCCGCAGTTCTGGACGTCAGAATTCTCGCCTATGATATCTGTGTATAACGATAAATACTATCATTAACAACTAGCTGTTTGGTTCGATAGTGATAATACGGCATCCAATAGACAATAACTCGATATCGCCATAATTTTGCGTTGGGAAATCTATCTTTCTGGTGTGCTATTATGCGGAAATTCGATTGTACAGTTATTCCATATAAGTACTCGTACAAGACAAACACACACAAATGACACTTTCCTTAATCTTCTCTGTTAGTTCCGGGTAGTGTAGGGTGATTACAGTACGGGTAGCGTTTTGTTACAGACTTTGACTGTTGATGAATCTTTATTCCAAGCCTCTGTGAATAACTTCCCACGGGCGTTCTTCAGTCCTGCGTGTGTTATAATATCCTATCACAATTAGGAGCAATAACATTAGCGTATATCAGACTAGATACAGCGAGAGTAGTGTACCATATGTTGGTACCTACTGGTCAAACAGCCAGCCTTGGTCACCCTAACATGACAGTCAATACTCCGTCCGTGATGTTATCTATTGGCGAAATAACAAATAACGTTATGATGTAATTAACTTCTCGTCATTCCGGGGATGTGATGGCTTTACTAGCATTAACGTCTATAGACATCGTTGTCGCCTTTCGGTCGTTTCGGCTCGGCGTGTTAAAATGCTTCCACAGGAATGTAACAGATAAGATTGGAAACAATGGTATATTAGGTTACTTAAGGTGATTACAACGTAGATTAGGATATGAATAGCATCAGTGTTATAGGTCCCCTGGCCTTACCATTGATAAGACAGCACTACTACTAGTCGTAGTAGCGACTGAGCATCAATGGGTCGAAGTAGGATTCCTCCCTCGCAGATCAATAGCTTATCGGAGTTTCTGGCACCCCTCACAGACTACTAACAACATATCACGTGATCTGCCATAACTGTCCAACATTCTACCAACAGTTCATCATTACTTATTCCCAGCATTGATTATCCGTTTCTATGGTAACCATACATTTAAAAGGCAGCGCGCGTCCTATATGACAGATCATAGATTGGTATCCAGCCGTCAATCGATAAGGAATTAACGTTTTTGCCACCAAAGCGTTTCTCCTCACCTTGACCGCTGGCTATTATGGGGTTTCACTTAGTGGTGCTCACACGTGTGTCCAGTTCGTAATTTACGGTAGAAATGGCGCGAGCGACGGCTGCAAAGAGTGCGAGCATCTCGGGTACGGTTAGCTGGAGAACAGAAATTACTCTTCCTGAAACTGACTGCTATAATCATATTGTCCAGACTAGCATCATTATCGATGAAGTGATGTATGCGGTCAAGCCTTGTGGCACGACAGACCCTTAGCACAACAGAACTGGTATCAAGGTATTGAACAGTTCGCTGATTAACTCTTTGCGTGATTTGACCAATGTGGTAAATATTTATTTCTACGTGTAATCATAGTTATTGGTCGTCTTGGTCAATATTGACCACGTTGAGAGAAAGTACACTAACCGCACAGATGGCGTGAAACTTAATCACCAACAGCTAAACATTCATTTTGAATCATGGCTCTTGACCTTAATCTAAAATTTGATATCATTCGATCGTCGACAATGCGGCATTTTCTGATTTCGAATTTTTATCTGAAAAGTGAATTTTTCTTTGGGTTTTTTTTCTCAATTTTGTTAGTATCCATTCAACATCTGAAAATTATACATCGGTCCGGTCGTGTATGGAAACACATAGGGTAGCTCGTCATGCAGACTACACGAGTTCGAGTCTCCGGTTTGAGTTACTTATCTAATCACGCAGCTTTTTTTAATTGTTACTCAGTTTCCTAAATTTAGATATCTCTGAACACTAACATCCGTGCCAACAAACTTGTATTTTTTTAATTGATCAGTAAAATGCAGAACTTAAAATAGATCTAGACTTCTCGAGAAGATAACAGCTGAACAAAACAGTAAGTAGCAAATCATGTTAATTTTCTCGGGTGTGTATCGAGTTTTAAAGTGGTTTTAGAGGCCTAAAGTTTTCGAGACTTTTCAAGTATGTCCGGAGGGAGGTTAGCAGATTGTTCAATAACTGTACTGTTGAATTGTTAAAACATTTTTTCCATAAACGATAGATCGTGTTAACAGAACAGTCGGCAAGACGCCGAACCGTGACCAGAACTATCTTAATTTGTTAGAATATGGTACGATATATTGGAAGAGTATCGCCATTTATTCTTTCAGACGAAGACTGAAGAGAGTTCATTGTTTCTGACGCAAGGTATTCAGAACTCGGTTTGGATTCGTATACGTTGAATTTGGAAGGATGCTATATCTTACAGTAGAGAAACGGTAAAACAGCCTACCAGTCTATGTTCTCTCACAGAGCACTTCCGTGTATCATGTAAACTTGTTATCGTTTTGCATATAAATCTTATTGTAAGAAAAAGGTACTTCCATTCTCACATGTGACTTCCGGTCACAATTACAGCCTTTACTTCGCTTATGGTCGTTAAACGTAAAACGAATTTTGTCGCAATAGGGCCTTTTTGCTTCTTCAATGAACCGTCTTGTTAAAAGCAATACAATAATTCCGTAACTTACTATTTTTGATATCGATCCATATTTTCAATGTAAATATAATCACGAAGTATTATAAACCCGATCAACGGTATCGGCTATCAAGGAAGGGACATTGTGAAGAGCTGTAGGATAATTGGGCCAGCTACAATCCAGGCAATGATCTCTGTTTTATGATAACATAATTGTCGTTTGTATCACCCGTTTCTCGCGTTGTTACAAGGGCTATTTCGAGATTACCGTGCGATAAACATGCCAGGATAAGGCTCTCATGGTCTCTTACATGTGCATACGCGTCAGTGTTGAGAGGACGGGAACGTGTCACGTTTTATGTTCCAGGCATTCGTAATAAAAAAAATTAGCAAGGACTTCGTCAACACTATTCTCCTTAAAAAGATAATAAATGTTCTTTTGTGGCCCGATTGTATACAGTATAGTTCACAACATTGTAGTAAAGGCATTTGATGTATCACTGTTTAACAAGATACAATACAAACGTGTTTAATGCAGGGAAATTGGCATTCAATGCAATACAACAATTAAGTCATCAAATCTGTTTTGTTTATGACAATCAATTTCTTTCTCGTTAAATCATAGCGTGTTAAATCTATTTTACCACAAATCTGTTTTATTTTGTATTAATGGCGTTTGAAACTTGTTAAAAACCATTTGTGTAAATCTTCTGTTTTTGATTTTGTAACCATGATTCTTCCATAATGAGAATACCCCCTTCGCTTTAAATTGGAAGCAGCCAAATCCAAGTGATACAAAATGTCTTATATCTAAACATTCTAGAGGGGAAGTCTTTTGGATTTAAATATCAGCTGACCTATAGCAGGGTGAAACGCCGCCAGTAAAGTAAAAGTTTAGTATTCGACAACATGTAGTCGTTGGCAGACTTCATACTGACGAAATTGGTTTCTAAATCAAAGCTAGGGCACATTTTTGATTTTTTGATATCCTTTGTTAGTGCCAACACGCCGCGGGGCTAGAATTTCCTGTTGTTGAAAGACTTGCCTTAATTGCCTGAAAATGTTCGCGTGGTTGCAATAGAATATTTCTGAAGTCGCCAATTACTCGTATTTTCAGTTATAATTGTTGACTGTTATTGATATGTCGGTTAGGTCCGTAGATCCGAACCAGTGTAACCCCGACAGAAATCAGACTTATGTACAGGTATACTTGATTTAGACATATATTTTCGTGGTATTTAAATGTCGATTACATGCACGAAGAAAGGTAGAATATTTATAGCTATTCCACTTACCATAAAAATGTCTGTCTGAGCTTCATTCATCATAGCTTAGTGTGTTGACATGTTTTGATGTTCAATAGGACACAGAAGTCTGCGGATTTGTGTAGGTGTTTTGTTTGCTTGCATGCGTTTTATGTATAACGATTTGATATCGATAAGTTAAAACTTCGACCAGGCAAGTCCCAGTAAATCAACGCACAATTAGCCGACATTTTTTGTTCAGCATTGAAACGCGAGTTAACTCAGTCAGCATTTGTCCTCTTCACGAAAGATTAGTGTAGGTTGACATCCGGTTCATCCTCATAATGCTGTCCCCATCTGCTACTGATACACTTACTTCAATCTCGTCCTTTCATATTTTTCCTTCATCACAAAACATCTCCTTATCGTCTGCTATTCCACTTTATTTTTCTCGTAGACTGCTCTAACAGTGTCCCGATGTCCGACAACATGGCAACCCCAGCTTCCTCTACGATCTTGCTTGCGAACAATTCCTTTAGTTTCATTAGTGAATCTTTTCCTCTGGTTCTGCTCACCAACGTAACCTCCACCAACTGACTGGTCTTAGGGACATTAAATTCCTTAGCCGATCATGACAGAGAACGCTGCAGTGTCCATTGATTGCAGCAACAAAACCTTATTTATGAGAATAAGCTATAAGTTCCAAGTTAATGTTATCGTAATATATCCAAACTTAACTTTTTTATCAAAAGGAAAAGGAAAAATGTTAAACGGCCAATTAAACCACTCAAATGTGTAGTCAATCTTTATGCAAAGGCCAATCAAAGGGGCCGAGAAATGTGGGCTTTATAAACGTGTGTGGCCTTTATACAGAAGTTTGGTATGATTTGAAGTTCATTAGAATACGAAACCAGTGACTTTTATAGACAGGTCTTTGTTACATATGTATAGAGGCGCTTTGAAAGCAGGTTGGATATTTTTGTTTCTGGATAAAAAAAATAGCATCTCAGTGTGTATGCACATGGGTACCGTATATCGGCTACCGCAGACCTCAAAGTGAAGAGGGTGAGGGTATGGAAGGCGTTTCTCCCTTCCACAAAAAAAAAAAAAAAAATAGCATCTAGGTGTGTATGCCCATGGGTACCGTATATCGGCTACCGCAGACCTCCAAGTGAGGAGGGTGAGGGTATGGAAGGTGTTTCTCCCTTCCACTGGTGGAGTCTGGGATCGGAGTCTCTCCTCAAAATATGATGCATGATTCGGTAAGCTATCTTCATGCAGTTATAAGAGTTCAAACTGACATAGAAAGAAGTTTGAATATGGACAGAACTCCACGCTGATCTTTCTGTCAACAAAATAATAGCTTCTTCACAAACGTATCAACTATAACAAATTGTAAATATGAGCCAAATCAAACTTTAATACGATAAAATTTATTCAGCATATAACATCCAAATATTCCTAAAGGTCTGTAATAACTGTAAATAGATCAGAAACGTTGACAATTACAGCAGTTTGCATTCACCAGGTTTCACATTACAGATTTTGAAACAATCTAGCTTAAACAAGGAGCAACTTTAGAGGAGACGGTGGAAATTAATACAAAAAACGATCTGTGCGTAAATAGTTTTCTTCATGTTGGAATGCAACTGTAAACATTTTCTGGGTGTGGTAAGTAATGGATCCAAAAGATATTCTTAGAACAGATTCAACAAAGACACAAATCTAAACATCATACAAAGTATCATTTATTCAGCAGCACGTTAACACATTTTCTTGTGACATGTTGAAAAACTTTTTTTTTTTTCAAACCTAATGTGTATAGATAGTCAAAAGACAAACAGATTGTACAAATTCAAATCAAATGTTCTCAGTCACTTCACAAAGTCGAAATAACTTATCAAATTTGAATTACAAATGTACAATCTATGAAAAGTTGTTTGTAATAAAATCCCTCTGTATAACAAACTGAATATAACATCAATTGATTCTAAAACTTGCCTTATAAGGATACAATAACGATATCTAAAGTCAGTCTTCTTAAGATCTTCAAGTAGTTTAAATTTTGTTATCAGGTATAACAATGAAAATTTGAGTAGAAACTTAAACAAATAATAATGAGATTTCTCCACCAATGAAATTTATTAAAAGTGATATTTCTTCAGCCTTATCTTTGATGAAACACTACAACATTATTTATTTACTTCTAGAGAAACACATGACTGCTTAAGTACTTCATCAACTTCTAACACAATCCACAAGAGATTCTTATATCAACACTTAATCATTTCACTATCTGAATATTGAATTTGATTTGTCTATTGTGCTTTTATTTGCAAGAATGGCATGTTTAAGAGATTCTCAACAATGCAAAGATAATCAGGAATCACATATTTATAGGATTTAAACTAGGTTAAAGCAATGATACAAGTTAATTTTCAACATTACACAAAAATAATTTACTTTCAAAATTGTTTTCAAGTAAAAAACACTATCTACAAAAAGAAATTTGTAACATAATTCCAATTTCCGTATGTTTCGGGGTTAGTAGTCTGGTAACTTCTCTCCAGGGTATTGGACAAATTGGTGTGAATTTTGGCTGTTAAAAAGACCTTGGTGGGGTAATTCATCACAAAACATGGCACGTTGATAAATATTTCAGCAGCTGAGTAAACTATAGGTGATGAAAATAATCTGTAATCATCTCGGAGTGAGATGATGCTTATGTACAATGAGGAACCTTGTTATTCCCGACCTAATGGTTACAGCAAACGTTTTTTCACTATCTAATTTACCCTGAATCACATTATAACTTAATCATATAGCAAAATGGCCACTCATTTTTTTTTTCCAAAAGAAAAAAAACTGTTTTATAGGTTATCAAGATTTTGATATTACTTTACATAATATATTCAATGATACATTTCAAAGCTTGATATTCACTTTTTGTATTCACATATCAATTCTATGTAATAGGTACATTTACTGTCCTTTATCAATAGGCAATATGCCATTATGCAATAGGTAACAACAAAGCTTTTGTGTGTTTTTCCCTACATTTCTACAGTGGTAGTCATGGAAACGATATATACATTAGGCCTAAAATAGTACATGCTTTGCTACTACATGTTTATCAGTCAATTTGTCATGTCATTTTGCTAACAAGACAACATGACAAAACACTATTTGATGTTGTGCTCACCTGCGGAGCTTTAAGAGCTTTAATACTAAGCTTTTTTCAATATCAAATGATTATTAAAAGATCTTGTTTGATAAAGATCAAAGATTGGCATTAAAACGGTGGGTAACCAATTAAAACAAGATAAATAAAATGAATTACTTAACTTAGGGACGGACCTAGCGTAAATAATTGTCTATCAAATTTAATCTGTTTAACATTTAAAACACATGTATAATTATTTCAAATATAACAATGAAAACTATAGAAAATGTTTGTAAATATTTGTACAAAAAAGTAAAGCTCTCCAAAACTTTTGAATATATGAGATGTACAAAACAAACATAAATTGAATTGCTAACAAACACACCAAGTTATTCAGAGCTTGATCAGCTGTACATAATATCAGACTCATTTGTAAGAGTGCTACAGTTTGATCCTTATTAAAAGCCACTAATTTTAAAGAAGATGGATCTATCATTAGATCACAGATACGGTATAAATAGTAACATGGGTTTTATTGAAAATATACCAGTATGTATAAATGTAAATTCTACAATTTCAAAAGAAAGTGCCTTGTAATCAATCTTTTATATCCAAAGTTTGTTTTGTTTTTGGTTTTTTTTTAGAATAACAATGTTTGTGTTTCTGAAATTAAAAAATAAAATATGAGCACTATGATGTCTGCTTATGAATGTCAAAGCTGAAAAGCTTTGAACAACTGGACTATCAGTATTGTATAACAAACAGATGGCAGCCATACAGCTGGACCGAGTGGGATAATCTTACATTAGTGATATAAGGAGGGGATTAGGTTACATTTCAGTGTCACTAAACAGATGGTCATTACAGTCCAGTCCTGACGATTTACTGTTGTAGAATACAAATGATCAGAACTTTGTTATCACATTATTATCATTATCACAGACTGGTGGTATTAGGCATCTGAGAGTAAACGATTTAAAATGCTGGATGCTAAAAATCCCTACAATACTTATACCATATGCCCAAGGCCAACACATTATTTCTTACTGTAAGTCAGGGGTGGGCTTATCACAGAACCCAGGGGTTGTGACATTATTTCTTTATGTAAGTAAAGGGAATGGCTTATTATAGAACCCCTGGGGGCCAACACATTATTTTCGACTGTAATTCATGGGGTGGGCTTATTACAGAACCCCAGGGGGTCAACACATTACTTCTTACTGTAAGTCAAGGGGCAGGCTTATTACAGAACCCCAGGAGGTCAACACATTACTTATTACTGTAAGCAGGAGTGAGGGACTTATTACATGACAATGAAACAGCATTGGTTTACAATTTTATTACATACTGATTGACTTATTACCAAACATGGGCTTATAATTACTAGATAAATACGCCAATTACAATACAACCAGTAGTATGATAGCGATAACAAAAATCAGCTTCTGGCCTGCTGCAATAACTTGAATAAATTATACTACAGTGGAATAATACTTCAGGGATCAAAATAAGCATTTGAATGGAGACAATGTTGATTGGAGTTACAGTAAACTACTGGTACATGTAACAAGAACACAATATACTCTCTAAGAAGTAAAGGTGAATACACAATCAATATAGGTGAAATTTGATTTAAATATATTTTGTGTAAAAATACATGATTGAATAACATTAATTAACATAAGTATTTGATAAAAAGTAAATGTCTTTGAACTTTGATATCTTTAAAGCCAATAACAGTACATCTGTATACTTTGTCAATATCTAAATGCTGATTTATTAACATCAAAGTCTAAAGACAATTGTATCTTATATCAAAAATGATAACTATCACATTTCCTACATACATTAACTATATATAAAACATAGGCTTGATTACCATCAATCACAATTGCCTGTTCAGCTAGCATATCTTCACAACTTACACTAGAGGAGGCCAAGACAAACAAGAGTTATGTCCCTTCAATAATACTAATACGTCAATAGATGCTCAACTTCATTCAGATTGTTGCTATATCTTATGGCTTGGGAAATAAACCTCCAAAATGATTCATTTTGGGGAAAATCAAAATAACTTTCAATTTTAGAAAAATTATAACAATATCAAAATACATGTGTATATATGTGAGCTCTAGATGAGAAATATTTGGGACAAGGTCATATTATTTGTTTCTCTATATCAACTTAAGTGATATGAGATGCTAGATCCCATCAAGCTTCTTTTGGCAAGACTCACTCCAAATTTGGAAGACTTACCATTATTGGCTCTACAACATTACACAGAGCACCATCTGATACACCCAGTCAAAAGCTCAGAGGATCATACCTTGTTCAGATTTTCATGTTCTCAAATTGCCTTCAGCTGCTTTCTTAAATGTTCTGGCCAACTTGAACAAAAACTTCAAAGAATTGTAAGATGAGTTATGTTTCTTTTTAAAAATGGGCTCAATCGTACAAACTATCCTACTTTAAAACCATACATTTGGGAAAAAAACAACATTTCTCTGAGTGATTTGAAGCTAGCCAGTCATTTAAAATCAGAACCAGTCAATAATATATCACATTGTTATATGTAAATAATTCTATGAAGCACTGTCATCTTATTCCTCAACATCTCAGTGTGCCAGGTATGAATGGTGTTCTCTGTTCATAGTTCCTGCCCTTTTCTTCTGAAGCGGGTTATCAGCTTCAGCTTTCTTCATTGCATGAAATTTCCAGGAATTATTAAAGCATTCAACCTGACAATGATAAACACATGAAGTAAAGAATAATTCATCTCAATATGTACATGAAATATTTGTGTTGTTTCTTTCTTCTCTTTTCCTTTAAATTCAAAATGTTAAAATCATTCAGTACACTCATATATTACGGTAAAATTGAGAATACATGTGGGATCTAAAAATGAAATTAAAGCCTCAACATTAAAGACATTATAGATTTCATTTATAACGTGTATATGTAATATACATAAAATGGATTATTTCATAGTAAATACACCTGTACCTATGTACGCATTCTTTCCCAAAGAACAAATCATGTTTGGATATTTGCCTATTGCCATCATTTTACAGCAGTACCAGGTTGCCAATATAATAATGAGACTTGTCAATATAATAATGAGACTTGTCAATATAATAATGAGACTTGCCAATATAATAATGAGACTTGTCAATATAATAATGAGACTTGTCAATATAATAATGAGACTTGTCAATACAATAATGAGACTTGCCAATATAATAATGAGACTTGTCAATATAATAATGAGACTTGAGACTTGTCAATATAATAATGAGACTTGTCAATATAATAATGAGACTTGTCAATATAATAATGAGACTTATGAGACTTTCAATATAATAATGAGACTTGTCAATATAATAATGAGACTATAATAATGAGACTTTCAATATAATAATGAGAATATAATAATGAGACTTGTATAATAATGAGACAATATAATAATGAGACTTTCAATATAATAAATAGACTTGTCAATATAATAATGAGACTTGTAATAATGAGACAATATAATAATGAGACTTTCAATATAATAAATAGACTTGTCAATATAATAATGAGACTTGAATATATATAGACTAATATAATAATGAGACTTGTCAATATAATAATGAGACTTTTCAATATAATAATGAGACTTGCCAATATAATAATGAGACTTGTCAATATAATAATGAGACTTGCCAATATAATAATGAGATTTGCCAATATAATAATGAGACTTGTCAATATAATAATGAGACTTTTCAATATAATAATGAGACTTGTCAATATAATAATGAGACTTTCAATATAATAAATAGACTTGTCAATATAATAATGAGACTTGAATATAATAATGAGACTTTCAATATAATAATGAGACTTTTCAATATAATAATGAGACTTGTCAATATAATGATGAGATTATCATTGCAACTGATCCTGCTGTATTATGATGTCACTATAAACTTGTTAGCCATTCCATATTTCATCTGTTCCCATTACTGGATTTACCCAGTTGTATAAGAAGAGGTGAGTGTAAAACACCAATGAAAATAAAGGTATATTCTATGACAAAATATGCTATTAAACAGTATACCACGAAATTTTCTTTTGTCCTATTTACCTACAGTAATGAGGTGATCTTTTGTTCTACTTACAGGTATGAGGTGATCTGTTGTTCTACTTACAGGTATGAGGTGATCTTTTGTTCTACTTACAGGTATGAGGTGATCTTTTGTTCTACTTACAGGTATGAGGTGATCTTTTGTTCTACTTACAGGTATGAGGTGATCTTTTGTTCTACTTACAGGTATGAGGTGATCTTTTGTTCTACTTACAGGTATGAGGTGATCTTTTGTTCTACTTACAGGTATGAGGTGATCTTTTGTTCTACTTACAGGTATGAGGTGATCTGTTGTTCTACTTACAGGTATGAGGTGATCTTTTGTTCTACTTACAGGTATGAGGTGATCTGTTGTTCTACTTACAGGTATGAGGTGATCTTTTGTTCTACTTACAGGTATGAGGTGATCTGTTGTTCTACTTACAGCTATGGGGTGATCTTTTATTCTACTTACAGGTATGAGGTGATCTGTTGTTCTACTTACAGGTATGAGGTGATCTTTCTTGTTATCCTTCTCCAGTTCCTCAATCTCTGATGAAGCCAGCAATGCTAGTCTGATCCGGGGAATTACTCTACGTGCCACTTCACTCACAGATTTGTTTAATACAACCTGTGTAGTAAGATAAAACACACAATGTCAATTCATTTGAATGAAATTATAATAGATTAAATGAATCGCAGAATGTTTTACCTGAGGAGCAACCAAAAAATAAGGATTAGGAGAAATGACAGAAGTAATAATCAACATTTAATATAAAGTAAAAATATTGCTGTGAAAATTTATAGATGTACAGTATAACACTGTTAAAGCTAGTCCCACATGACCACACAAAATGCTGCTGAGTTGTAATTCACAATAATATTATAACCAATTTATTTGTTCAAACTAATAAAACCATAAAAATTCATGCTAATCATAGGCATAGTGTAGCACAAAAATCTTTACTAAGTATCTGTCTATAAGCATGTCATACCAATCAAGGTCTACCAGGTGTATTCACATGTATCACAAAACATGTACTATTTAATAATCTGCTAAGTCGGTATTCATTAAAATCATGTTTTACTGTATTTTTTTAGTCTGGGGTCTAATTTGATGTGTTTTTCAGATTGTTTAAATGATTGTTTGTTTCAACTTTGAGTAGAATTTGAGCAGAAAACAATGAGTAGTAAATTACACTGTATACCGACCAATTAACAATGTCAATCAACATACTACAAAACTACAGTATCTCCACCACTAAGAATACCTTTAGACCGTTATATACATGACTTACAGCATTAACGGTGGCCCATTCCTTAACGTAGTTGAGGATATCTAGCTCATCCAACTGTAAACCATCACTTCCCAATAGTTCCACTAAAGCATCCTCAGACAGCTCCTGGAAACCTTTGGACTTGAACACATTCTACAACAGAAAGATGTGAACCCGTAGAACTATCAGTGATGTATAAAATTATTATCTTTATGGTTTTTAACAAGTTTTTATTACAATTAGTCCAGAGAGCCAACACATAATCCCGGCCTCAAAGTATGGAGATATGGAGGGGCTTATTACAGGGCAAAAAGCCCATGGTACTAACACATTATCTCTATCTCAAAGTCATGTGGTAGGCTCATTACACTGCAATAAGCCCATGGGCCAACACATTTTCCTTTACTCAATGTTGGGGGATGTGCTTAGCATAGGGCAATAAGTCAATGACACTAACATGTTATCTCTGTCTCAAAGTTATGTGGTGGCTTTATTGCATGGCAATAAACCCAAGGGCCAACACATTACTTCTGACTCAAAGTCATGGGGTGGACTTATTGCATGGCAATAAAACCAGTAGTCAATACATTACTTCTGACTCAAAGTCATGGGGTGGACTTATTACTAGACAATAAGTCCAAGGGCTAACACATTACTTCTGACTCAAAGCTGCGGGATGGACTTATTACATGCAAATTAAGCCCTGAGGTCCAACACATCATCTATTATCTTATGGGATTATTGTCATGTATAGGCTTACTGCAGGATAAAATTGGTAGATCTTTCCTTGCATAGGAAAAATAACAGCGTAAAATATAAAGATCCTTTTTTTGTAAATTTATGAGCAGTATACATGTATTGTGATCCTTGAACCTGAACTGCAACCTATGAATCATCTGTTACACATAGTTCTGTGTTTGCACCATCTCTGACTTTTAATTCTTACATTAGCTTTGTAAGGTCACCTCTTAATTACTATCATGTGACTTATTGCTTTTTGAAGTTCTGTATCAAATCCATATGAAAACAATTGTTTGATCATGCAAGTATTTGACCCCTGACCTCTGTCTTATGAACACTTGACCCTGATCTCTCTGATTTCATCTAAGAAGACAATTCTGTGTTCTTTTAGTCATCTTGGCTGTATGTGACCCCTAATCTCTGTCATATGACCCCTGACCCTTACCTCTGTGTGTTCATCTATAAAGACAATTGTGTCGTTGCGTAAAACATCCTGGCCATATGTGACAGCTGCCTGTAAACACTCTGTTGCGTTCTGTACACTCAAATTCTCGACAAGGTACTCAGATGCCAACTGAGAATAGAAACAAAAATGATTTCAACGAATTCAGCAGAGGTTTCGGTGACTTCAATGCTTTTTAATCCTAAACAAGTTGACATTCAACTTCATCATGCTTTATATACATAACTGCATATAAAGAGTCATTATTGAACCATTGTTATAGTAGGTGTAATTTTCCCATCACATCCTTCTTTTTCTGAATGCATAAGCAATTCTCAGAACACTTCTGTTCTCATTTAACCATTGCTGGAACATTCATTAATCTATGTTCATAGATTTCTTTACTAAAATGATTTCTTTAGTTTTAATCGCAGTCAATGGCTGATTAATCTTTAGAACAATCTTTGTACAAACTCTAAAAGGATGTACATATTTTACTTGATACTGATTCAGAAAATCTTTTGAGAAATATTATGTCACACTTATCAAAAGAATTACTGAGAGCAAAACAAATCTGTTGGAATGATAGAACCTAGAGGAAAATTTTCAATACTTGCAAAAATATTGATAACATGTAATTATCAAAAGAATTTCCACATGCAAAATGAATCTGTTATTCTCTATTGGAAAGATAGAGCCTTGAGAAAAACTTCAATGTTTGCCAAAACAGTTTTTCAAAAAACAATAGCTTAACTCATACACATTAACAAGGGTGTTCCTAATAACATAACTTGTACTTACCCTTCTCAGCTCATCCAATCCATACTCTATGGATGTTGCCAGTATATCAATTCCCTAGAAAACAAGATATAAACTCCTCAGTTATTCAGGAGATGTTAAACAGGATATATTCATGCAATGAGTACAGCAGTACAAGGCTAGATGTAAGCATTATACACAAAGCACAATTATGTACTGGGTATGAAAGTAAAAAAAAAAAACGGTGGTCAAAATGTGATATATTGTAACAGTATTGGGAATTTTTTGCTTTGAACAGTATATTTTATGTACAAACTAGTTTGTTCAGACTCCTATATTCACTGCAATTCTACTGTTCCATACATATATACATATATAACTATAGTAAATCTTTATTTGTATCAAGCAAGACTTGTTGTTTGTTAAAGAGATGTTTTCTTTAATTACAAATAATTTCATAAAAGAGAAATTGTAAAAACCAACTTAAATTTTAAAATAAATCACCTTCAAAAAATAACAATTTCTTGTAATACATTATACAGATATATATTTTGAAATTCCATACCACTTTTCCGTACCAAACCAAGTCCCTCCCAAAAGCAAAGCAGAGTCATACCAGTCAGTTCTATAAAACGTTTTCAAACTAGTAACATTGTTTTAGTATTTTCCTTCAGTTAATCTAAACTCAATATTCTCCACCAACAAATTCAGTAAAGAATCCACCATTGGCACACAATGTTTACACAATTTAACAATAAATGCTATCATTAAAGATTTAATCACCTATGTATTCTTATCTGCATTATTTAAGCCACCAGGAAAATATTTCATTATAAACCAATTTCAAATGCTTGACCACACACAATTTGTTACAATTCTGAGTCTATACAAAGTTTAAGCTCCAGACAGATATTCATTCCTTAAGACCTAAAAACTTTGTTTCACCAAACCTTGTCCATGATTAACAAGTTTATGTACCCTCACAACAAACTTCCCACAGTTAAGCAAGAATTACTGAAACCTTGACTACAGGGCCGGCTAAACCATTCTCTAGACTTGGAGCTTTCCACAAACCAGGAGGGGTGAGCTTACCAACATCAGTAAATGACCCGCCGTGGAAACTTAAGTTATGCTGTGGAAACAATTCACATGTAAAATTTATCCTGTCTATGTTTGGCTGCTGACTTTAATTCATATATATATATATATATGATGATTATGCTGATGATGAAGATGCTCTTTATATTTGGAAAGAATCCTCCTATTATGGCAGTAAGAATGACATTTTTCTGTTTAAAGGAATCCTTTTATCTTAGTAAAAATCTCATTTACTTTTTATAAGAGATACCAGTAAATCAGAATCACAAGTTACTTTTAACAAAAAAAACCTGTTTGCAAATAAGGGATAAGGGGTCATTAAGAGTCCCTGCTATTCCTGTACTTTGCTAATGATTTCCAGCCACTGACCAAACCATCAGTAAGTATACTTAACCAAACTTACGATTTTAGGTGTAAGTGTTACACAGTTTGTGTAAAGAAACTCCAACATGGCTAGGAATACATCAGGTGACATATCAGACAAGACACATGGCACATCTTTATCTCCACTGGAGCCTCGCTGTGCTTGGTCTGCAAACATTGCCTTAAAGATTGCACATCGGGCTGACAAAATGGCTCGGTGAGCATATATTGGCTTTCTGTTTGGTCCAATTAAAAATTTGATATCACTGAAATGAATTGAAATATCATGTTAGGCAATAAAAAATTAGAAAGCTATTCAGATTAAATATTTGATTTCTTATCATCAATATTTTGAAGATTTCATAAAGGAAAAATTCTCCCATTACAGATTATCATAACTTTACATCTATTCAAAAAACAAACACTTGGATTTCCTTACAGAAATCCCTGCAACATTACACATCACATTGATGGAATATTAATTAAATTAGTAAAATTTTTACCTAAAGTTTAAAGTATTAACAAGGACAAAAAACTCTTCCAACAGATGAGAAATGCAAGCATGTGAATATAACTTACAGCACTAGTTACCTTATAAATTATGATAACATCACAATACCATGTGAAACCACTCTAACTGTATGCCTGGTAATAAGCCCACCAATGTGTATATTGCTCTTCATTAGAATTATTAACTGATGACATTTCATCATTTTATATAAAATTCCACTCCCTGATTTTCAGTGAAAAGTAGTGTATTTAGACCACTTGGCTTATTGTGTATAACTAAGGAGACATCATAAATAAAACATCTTAATTACTTTGATAGTAGAAACATAAGGCTCAACAATGCTCTGTCTTTTCCCATGATAAAAAGCAATGTTTAAATGTGATCTTGACTAAGGGAAACGTCAATGTCAAAAAAGAGGTAAAAAGTCATTCACATATACAAGCAAACATACCGAACATTGGAATCATTTAATAAACTCAACATTACATTAACAATGTGACATAGGATATAGAAATCATAAGTATTTGATATATATCAATAACTCACGCTATTTAGTAGTACAACAACTATATTTCACATAAGTAATGTCCCATTCCTGTGAAAATATCCGATATATAGGTCATACTTGATACAATTGTAACCGTAATCTATTTCTCTTTTTAGTATTTTATGAAAAGGACTTACAATATGGATTCGTAATCAGAACCTCTCTTATTTTCTTTTTTCATCTGTTGCGTTCAAGTAATAGATTTAATTTCAAACGCACTAAAGTTTATATGCTCGTGAAGTAACAATAGTCAATGCGCTATCATACCGTAACATAGTAAAGGTACGTGGGATAGTTTGCCTTCACTTACAAAACAATGCATCCATTGTATTATTGTTTTAATTGTACAACAAACTGATGTCACAACATTCATAAATCCACCAGTTATCTACTCAAAAAATATGAACTATCAATAGTTGTAGGTATGTGTAGGTCCTAAATAATAAAGAAACAGGGAACGACGATTAAATACAAATGGTACAGTTCAGTACCCGTACTGTACGATAGTCAAACTCGTTCTGTTAGGACAGGTGTTATGTAGCATAAATATGATCATAACATACCTGTGTTCTTTGTTGTTAACAAGCTTCTTCATCTGGATGGCAAAGTCCAAGATATGCCCCTTCATAATTCTTTCTCCTGCCATATTTATAAGTTACAGACACGAACATAAACCGATGATGAAGGTTCGTTTTCGTTTGTTGTCAAGCACCTGCTTCACAATGTACTCAAACAAGTAATGGTAGGTGCGTCAACCGAACCACTGAGTAATAGCGGAAATCGGCAATTATTTGGATTGTGAACCCGGAAAATTACAATGACCGTTATTAAGATAATAATTGTATTATGTACACAAATACAGTTTGTACTCTCTTCATGGAAAATATCAACATTTAGTATGAAACTTGGAACTGGATACAATTCGTCACTGTAGGAGTTATCGCTCTTTAATTATTTGAAGTCAAAACGGCATCCTGAAAATCGCATGTTGCAAATGGATCATTATTTTCCTGGTAACACACAACGAAAGACAATGGAAATAGTATGAGATGAAACGGAAAACAATTCTCAAGAAACTTACAAATTTTCATTAAAAATGATCCATGAACGAAGTCATTGAATAGGGTTAGAAATAGAAAGGTTATATAGTAAAATAACAAAACGTGAAAGACTTACGGCAACGTCACTGTAATGATATGGCTAAATTATGGAATTTATGTGCACGGTAGTTTTTCAATGTGAATACTGCATGATCCAGCTAATGAAACAGCAACAATCACGATATTAGCACATTATAACCAGATCAACGTTATCGATGCATTAACAAACACTGAATTCAGGGCAATATGGTTTTACATCAAAAAGTAAAAACGATGAAAATGAAAAACGCACCCGACTTTAATTGGAATTCATAGCATCAAGATTCAATGTTATTGAACACTGGTCTTAAAAATCTACATAAGTTACAAACATCTTCAATAGTTTATAGCAAACCTACATCTTAGGGAAATATGTTTTGTCAGTTTCAAAAACGCCAGTCATGTTTCCTTTGCGGATACAGAAGACTTATGGAAAAGAACTGTAAGTCTTTCTCACAATGAATTGGCAATATAGAAATTTCTATCTATACTGATGACATTATTCCCTTTAGTAGCTATACGCTTTTTTCAGCGATGTTTAAGGGCCTCAATTCTTCTTTTAAAGACGTCCTTTTCTTGACCGTTCAGAAAGTCCTCCACTGTATGTATGACGTTATCGTCTGACCGAAAATTGGAAATAGATGAAAGTCTGGTGGAACGAGATCATAAGAATAAGGCAGATGCTCAATCAATTCAAACTACAATCGTTAATTACAGCCGTATGCATGGCAATGACATACTTGTGAACAGGGGCGTTGTACTGGTGGAACAACACACATTTACTTAATTTCCCGCTGTGCTTGAATTTAATATTTTCTCTCAACTGCCTAAGAAGTGGTGCCTAATTTGTGTCACCGATTGTTTGTCCCTTTTTGCAGGTAATATACCATCAGAATCCCAGAAAACCGAGATCATAACCTTTCCTGCTGATGGAACAACCTTTGCAATCTTTGGCGGGGGTGAACCAAGGTGCTAAGATAGTTTAGACTGTTGTTTGGCCTTTGGGGTGAAATGATGGACCCATGTTTCATCCATAGTTACAGACCTCTGTAGAAAGTAAGCAAGACCTGCCTCAAAAAGGTTCAGATTAGCACGCGACAAAATCCGCTTAGTGTGCTTCTGATCAACTGTCAGAAATCTTGGTACCCGACAGACTGAGCTTTCTCATTGCAAGGTCTTCCTTAAGATTGGAAGGTACTCTTTCCTGTAAAATCTCAAATGTACTGGCTATAGATCTCGCTGTAACTCGTCTGTCAACAAGATCAATACCATGGACTTTATTGACAAGTTCTAGGGTTGCAACAGTGACAGGCCTTCCAAGACGGGCGTCATCACAAAGGCTATGCCTTCCAGGCTTAAATTCCGCCACCAACCTTTTCACTGTAGCATATGAAAGGGCATCACCCCCTAGTGTTGCTACCATATCTTTCTAATGCAAATATTGAATCACTGTTCTTCCAGCGATTTTGACCATTTTGCCTTGTTTACTTCAGAGTGCTGCTTCTTCGACATAAACTTACCAAATGGCACCAGTCTTCGGGTACACAGCCTTAAACAGTCAAGGAATTGTTGAGCTGGAAAAGGACATCCCTGCTTGAGTTCTTCAATACAAGGTTCACAACTTATCAGGTTTTTTGTTTAACTATTGAAGACAGATGTCCTTATTAAGTTCAAGATATATAATTCCATACACAATGTCTGAAATTAATGGTAATTTATAAACTGCAAAGGTAGGTGACCTCGGCATCAAGTGATGACTGATACTCAGTTACACTTCTCTCGATTCCTAGTAAGCTTCTGCTGAATTTCCATTCAAGACAATGTACACAATTAGGTACAGGACTCTTGTTATCAAGCTTAAGTACTAGTGCTACTTTTACAAATGACAATTTGTTCTTTGGAACATCAGTGTGAACAGTGCCTCAATGCATTGTTCATAAACTTCACTACTTCAAAAAGACAATTTAACATCGTTAATCATTGATGCGTCTGATAGATCTTAGGAACATCAGGCAGCCACCACAAACCCAGGTAGTGTTAGCCTTATAGGGAATTTCAGATGTTTTGAGATTAATTTTAAATCTGTGACCAGAATGCATATTTCTGTAGCCACTTCTTTTAAATAAACAGTGATGTGTCAACTTACACAAAAGGTTTCAAGAATTTGTGTACTTCAATAACTCTTAAAAAAAGCAGTATCAGCCATACGAAAGGGACATCATTTCCAAACTTAGGAAATCCAGGGATGATTTTGGTTGACTCCTTAGCATCGGAAATTTCACTTTCGTCAAAATTAAGATGAGGCTTTGCCACAGCAAGTTTATGCCAGCCTTTACCAAAAAAAGAAGCTCTTTAACAGCAATGGTATGCCATTACAACATCTTCCCATCAACCTAGTCTTAAGGATCTAAGGCTTTCTGGAAAATGTGTGTAATATTGGCCAAAACAGATCACAAACTAGATATGAAACCTCGTTGGAAAATCGATGAGAAGCAGAGATCGCCTGGTGGAGAGAGTCATGATTGGTCTTTCATGGAAAAGAGGCCGCAATACATGACAATATCACAATGCAATCATATATATCTTAACTGCTCAAATGTGAAATTGTATGCAAATTTTGTTAAATATCGCTTTGGAAAGTTAATGCTACTAGTTACTCTGTATTGTGTTTAGTACGGAAAAAAGTTTTTTTTTCTTTTCTTATTGTAGAACGACTTTTGAAACAAGATCTTGGAAGAAATACAATTGGTATTATTACTTATGCAGTCTTATCTAAAATGACTGAACCACTTTTTTAAAGTCATATTCCTTCATTATTCTGCTGTACTGTAATCAGATTACTATAAACAGCCATTGATCTATTTCTCCAATATCCTCATTTATGCCAGATTTAATTCCACTATACCACCATAGAAAAAATAAAGGTAGAATAAATATATGTTCTTTGGAAAATCATATTGAGCAATGTACTGTTTATAAACATCATTCCCTTCAAAAAAGAAAGGAGTGTAAATCATTGATGCTCCTGGTAAATCTCCACGACATCAGACATCCACAACAAACTTGTCTGCCTAATAGGGAATGTGAGACGTTTACAGTTTAATATGAAGTATACGTACAGAATACACACTTTCTCTTATCCCATTAAGGTGCTGCATTGTAGCTTTGTCATTGATAAATGATAAATAATTACACAAAGTAATGAAATTACAAAGATTAATGTCATTTTATTTTATCCACAAATGTACAACCAATTGTCATACACATTACTAATTAATAAGCTTTCCTAGTTATACTGCAATACAGTAATTTCATATTTGTAGCATAAAATTTTTATCAAAATCAAGTTTTTGGAATCATTTTTCTCATTACTGATGCAGAATATCAGAAATATTTGAAATTTTGATGCATATATAAACTAGCACATTTGTTAATGAAGAAAGCCTGCTCTAGTTTCAGTGGACAAGGGTCTGCCTCTCTCAGATAAGATGCCCATGGCAAAATGGTTTCAAAATCAGCAATTATGCAAAAGTAAAATTTTCAAAATATCTGAAACGAAATTCCACCCTAGGCATAAAATCAAGGTCTTTTTTTTCTAAACGCCAACATATATTTGTAACTCTTGCCATATATACAGGTTGCGATGACTGGTGTCATACTACACTCTTGGGTTGGTACTTTTATATAAATAGCAGATCAGAGAGGTATAACATGTACATGTCCATATATGGACACACTCTGTAATGACAAAGTAACTGCACTACTAAGTCACTATTACCTGTGTAGCATTAAATGTATATGAATATATAAGGACACAAACTGTAAAATATGGTCTTTTGACGCATATGTAAATATCTATAGAAAGTCAGGCCCTATATTAAGGACATATGGATAGACCCTGCATTCACTCCGGAAATCAACAAATATGTTAATAATCCATATAATCTCTTCACAATGAAACAGACTAGCATGACAAATCCTTACATCCTTAAATAATAAAACAGAAACATCTGAAAGCACTTAGAATTGGCATAAATTTGTTATATGGCTATACTGTATCTAATTTTGTATTGAAAAATGCTAATCACTTGTGTGTTTTTTATACTAGCTTTGATCATTAAAACTTTCTTAAATTATGATGAAAAAATAAGAAATTACAGATTTCATACTTGCCAAGAGTTTGAAGCACAAAACAAATTCAAATGAAAGTTAATTAAACTCTACACTAATTGTATCCATCGATAGGTTGAAATTCAAAAACACGTCATATAGTAATAGAAAAATCACCATGAAGCTTTGAAATAAAATATACATTGAATGAAAAATTATGTATATCATTTCTTTTCACATTTCATAAATGACGGCAGGCAAAGTCTATACAAGCCCTCACCTGAAACTGGAATCTGATTTCCTGTGGGAAAAATAAAAAAAAGTTGTCCAATCCTTCATTTCATGTTTTCTCTTATCTAAAGTCTTCCTGATACAAATGCTGTTATGTACATTTATGAGCTTATTTTTACATATGTTAATGAATGTTCTTAAAGTTTTGTCTACCTGTGAATTTCTGAACAAAGATTCCAGAACACATTTTCTTGACCTAAATTACATGTAACACCAAATTAAATAATACTAAATCTGTACCAGATAAACCCATTCTCTGTAATTTTTCTGATTTACATAATGGGAACACTAAGTAATATATATGTGTGAACACAACCACCAATAATTAAAACCCATCTTGTTTCTTGAAAAATGAATGAAAGACAAGCTGATACATTTCACAATATTCATGATTATACATGAATTATAAATAAACATTTTCAGGAAAAAATATTTTTTTAAAAAGGCATTTATTATCAATTTGTTATATACATACACTGTAGTAGAATTTATGACATGAAATCCCTGCATATATAAGACAGCAATGATAAAATAGAATTTGAAAAGGCAACTTCTGTATGAGACTTTTTAATTCAAAATGAAATTGAACCTATTTGAAATGTTTTATAGATATTTTAATTTGGAATATATATTTTACTTTATAATGTCTATTATGAAATAGCTCATTTGTAGATAATAATTATCAATCCATCTATTCAAAACAAAAAATGACTTTCAAGCTTGACACACTCTTGTTCAAGACAGGAAAGACTCAACACTTCAATCTCTCTAAGCTACATAAAAAAATCAATTTTTTGAAGAAAAAAAGCTTCTTAATACATGAAATATCGAAAACCCAATACCAAACCTTTTTGTGTGTGCAGTGTTTCTAATTTTTATGTCCTTAGATATTTTTCTGAAGTAAAAACTTTCAGGGTATGCCAGCAGAAATGAACACAAATTTATCCACATGTATTTGAAAAACATTCTACTTAATACATTTATTGATTTCTGTGCAAAATCAAATAAATTCTTATAAACAGCAAATTTTTCTAAATATCTGTATGCAGATTTTAACAAACAATCACAAATTTCATGAAGTGTGACCTTGAAAGCCAGGTAAATGGATATGGATTATCTGTCACCACAATAACACATACAATGCCCATGCAGTAATATATCATTACCAGATCATACTTAACACATGATTGATCCTGTTATATTGTAGCAGTAATTTGTAGTTAGCGATGAAAATGTAATATGTTAATAAAACCATATAGATTAACACGATAGTCATGACATAACAATACATTTATGGAAATTAAAGAACACTATGCCCTTGGTAACACAGTTCTGTTATGTTTCCATGGTATCACAGTATGTTAACTGTATATATGGTAACAGAATTATCACAGTAACACTATATTCACATTTTTTAAACAATGTCACTGTTTCCATGGTAACCCAAATTCTCATGGCATTACTGTATCTATGGTAACACAGTTTCTTAAGTAGCACTTTATCCTCTGGTTTAACATTTAAGTTTCTTGACACACATATTCCACATCGTATTATGTTTTATGGTATATGCGTAGATATATACAATAGGAATTGGACAGCAGCAAAGCCCCTATCAGCCCTCACTTGTACAATATAAATGCATGTAAAAGAGTGTCTAAGCATCATGAATGCTGCTGACAGACGTGCCTATGTAACCAAGAAATGGTTCTTTCAAAATTTATTCTGCATAGGATATCTGTAAAAAGATGTCAGTATTATTGGTGTATTAGCAGAAATAACAACTTAAATCCATTGTGTATCGTTACGAGAAGTATTGCATGAAGGATTACAATCTTGTAGTGTCTGTCCTTTACAATTTAACCAATAGCAATTGAGATACATGTAAGCCTTGAAAATTGTGTACCTTTATAACTATATATTATTATGCACCAAGACAAACTAGTTCTGAAAAAACATCATGTTACCGGTAATAGGTATGTCGTTATCTGTACAATGGTTGTGATTAACCCTAATACTGAACAGCTGATTCCCTACCATTTTTATTTGTTATCCTTGAAAACCATTATGTGTATAGTTCTGGTCTTTAGTGGATTCCTACTGCCTACAATAATAAACCTTAGATTAGGGTACACAAAAACATTCTAGCACCTTTAAATTACCTTGCTGTGCTTCAGAAGGCAAGAAGTAGGGACATACTGTTTGATAAAATGAAGATGCTCTCAGTACATATACCTTGTACATACATCTGATTTGAATTCCTTTTTATGTTATGGACCAATTACATAAGAATCAGAATTGTATTATAAATAAGTGGGTGGTGAAAAGAGTGTACTGTGTTTACTATTCATTACTATCCATACGTTCTTAAAATCATTTAAAACATTACCAATGATTTAATCTATCTAAAACTATAAAAGCCTTTTTACTTTCTTTAAATATACTCTCACATTTAAGAAATCAACACCACAGCTAGCCAATCAAAAGTAATGTAACATCATTTTTATGTTTGATGATTTTAAGCAATAGAAATGTTGGTTTGAAACAAGATTAAATTATTTCATCTCTGACAGACCTCTTAACACAGAAATATACAAATCCACATCTTAATTATGAACATCTATGCAAGATATCTAATGCTTTTGGGCAGTAAGATAAATGGCTGATACCAGATCATGAGAAGCTATCAGTGGACCACTCCAAAAACAAGTAAAAGTATGGTGGCTGTAAAATCGTTTCGCTACAACAATTCACAAACCACAAAATAAACTGTAAACTTAATTTAAACGCAATACATGATAGACAGTTTACCAAAACATATCATAAACTTAAGCATTAGACTAGTCTTTAGAATGAATACAATTACAGAAAACTGCCGTAGGACTTAAACACAATCTGTAATGTTACACCAAATGGCAACAAATGGCAAACTTTTCACCAGACTTTGGATTGGCCCACCAAATTTTTAACTGGAATCTTTATATAATAAATGTTCATCATTTGAAAAAAATACGTCAGAATTTTCCATTTGAAACCATCCATATTCACTCACCAATGCTCAGTGTATACATCATTGAGTATATAAGGTGTGAACGGTATTATGTACACACAGTATTTTGCAGACTTTCATCTGGAACATGTTGAAGTTGGAAGTGAATGGTGGACATGCAGTGGAATCATCAAATGGTTTTTATCAGAGGTTCAGTTATTCTCAACAGGTACTCAAACACATCAAACACACACACTCTGGTCATGACAGCAATGGAGTCACATGACTGGCATTTTGAGTCACATGACCAGGATGACTACGTAGTCATCAAACTCCTTTTGTAGTTTTGTGGCTTGTAGTAATCTTTTTAGTCTTGTGGCTTATGCTGGAATCTTTTCAGTACCGTGGCATAAGTTGAATTTTTTTAGTCCTATGGCCATTTACCCGTGTATTTGGAATCTTTTTAGTCCTTAGTCATTTACCCACACCATGTGACTTCTGTTTACATTGTGCCAACATTACTTCTGTATTGTGGTTCATTCTTTTTAAAATGTGACCCCATTTAATGTCATTTGTAGGTGATTATGCCTGGAAAAGACGAGTTGGATCCAAGAACTGTCTGTTCATATTACTGGGCAGGAGGTTCAGGTGGTGGTGGGTTACCTCCTGTTAACAACAAAATAAGAAAGAATCTGTCACCCTGCTCATTTTTAATCTATCACAAAGGATTGTTTTTAAAATAAATCCTTCCAGATTTACACTCACCATTTAACAAGAGATCCCTGATGGATTTTGGCATTCAGTGTTTGATCATTATGTGTTCATCTTTCTCTTCTTTTCTATCTTTTTTCTCTTAATTATGTAAAATCAAAAAATCCTCCAAAGTATAAGTGATAGTAATCAACTAGGGACCAAGGAGAACCTACTTGTGAAAGTTGATAAAGAACCATTCAGTACATTGAGAAATTGAAATAACATGCTTTCATTGTCTAAATTAATTATGGACATTCATCAGCCATTTTGTTTTCTCTGATCTTAAAGGGCACAACTAGTGACCAACAGGAATCAACAAATGAAATTCAAGACATATCAATCTAGTGAACACGGGTAACAATATATGCCTCAATAGAATCGTGGAGGTGTAAAAAGAATTTTTTCTAATTGTTCTTTGGTCTGATATTGAATGTACAAGACCATGACATGACAGGACTCCACTGTTTTGCTGAAAGTAAATATTTACCTTGACTCTGGTCAGCTGGGTTGTCTGTACTAGGTCGTCCCATCTGTTCCCTGAGTTGTGCCACTAAGTCAGGATGGCTTTCCTGTACTTGAGCAGCTAGCTGCTGACCCCTATAACAAAAAAAATTATACAAAATGTGTTCCGATTTCTAAAGTAATTTTTGATTATATTTGATATTAAGTCAACTTGCTTAGCTATGAGATATAAGAAAGCAATTAATATCTTTCTGCTAAAAACATTTTTATCTCTTTGCCAAAGTTTACTTTTTATTTAATACATATAATATTTAACATTTAATTATTTATGAATATACATTTTACAACCTACACATTAACTTTGAGAAATATCGTTTTACTACTTCTCACCAAATAGCGTAAACATTCTACAACTGTAAAAATCCAAGATGGCCACCTGTCGTCTATTTTGTTTCCAATCAGATTTACTCTTTTAAAAGCACAACAAGGTGCTAAGAAGAACCTATATATTAAGTTTCAGAGTTTTTGAGTACTAAAGAAAAGTTATTTACAGACAAACACATGACAATTCATGGACAAACAATGATCTGAACAGCTCATCTGATGATGGTAGACCGCCATTACTGGGAGACAATTACTCACACTTGTAGTAGTCCCATGTTTCCTTGACCGCCTCCTGCCTGGGCCCCCGACATCATGTTAGTCATCCTGTCATCAAATCATATCAAACAGTTTCAGATATCTTTTGAATACACTTACTCAACAAATATTAACCATTATATCTTATATCATTTATATCACAATTAATTATATAAATACATAAAAACGTCTTTGTCAAAGATTAGCCTGTATGTAAAACTTCATCTAATGATAAATACATCTTGATATCTTACTGTATAGTTGTTAATTTCGATGGCCTTATATTTCACAGAAGTCCCAATTTGGGCCAGTTCATGGATATTCAATTTTATGTCCATATATACAAACATCACTGTGAAAATGTTGACTGTTTATTTGATTTTCTGCTATCTGCATTGACCACAAACGTAGCCGAACTGATCACCCCCGAATATGATCAATTATACAGTAAACAGCAATTAAATTTTGAGCAATCAGTCAATATTACTTTGATATGCAACATATACAAATGTTTACACTTAGCTGAATATCTAAAATGTATTATTATAGCACAGTAATTGTGGTCTAGGAGGAAACTTTTACCTCTAGGATAGCTTTTCAACTTACATTTGTTGCAGTCCTGGGTCTTGCATGAATGTCCTAGCCTGTTAAATATCAAACATAAATATCATCATAATACAGCTTTTAAAAAAATGTTTATCAAAGCAAAAAATATCATAAACCACAGACTGATACCTTGATGTTGTTAATGAGGTGAAAATTTCAGTGTGTTGAACTTAATCATAAATTTTCCATTCACTATAACTTTTTTCTCATATGTATTTAAAGTGAGCATCATGCCAACACATTTACTTAATATAAAATATTATACAATGATACAACTGTATCATAATACCTCCTCATAACACTTTATAGAAATCTTTACATATCACATTTGTATAGCAAATACCTTCTTACAGGAGCCATATTTGTATATATGTACACCTGCCTAATTATAGAATCAAATCTGTTGAATAATTTCTTTTCATACAGAAAATCTGTATATAATAAATACTTTTCTATAACACCCAGATCTTGCTGTTTCCGTATGTTCATATTTCAGTGTAATCAACAACAAGCTTAGTTAGTGTTGCAAGCTACATGCATACTCTCCCGTGCAATAAGCATTTTTGAAGCTGATGTATTTTTAAAAACAGTGACCTTTGTAGCTGACCTTTTAACCATACACACAATCCAACACTAGGTCTCCTACTAAATTACCACTGTATCAAGTTTCAACCTAATTAGCTATCCCTAACTCAAGTTATTATCTAGAAACCAAAAATATATTTTAAGTAACAGTGGTCTTTATTGTAGATCTTTAACCTCAAGCACAATTCCACACTAGGTGTTTACTAAACTAATATCGTATCAAGTTTCAACTTAATTGGTCATCGAATCATGTTACCATCTGGAAACCCTTCAGACAGACAGAGATGACATTAAACACTACAGTCCCCTCTGGTTTCACTGACAGGGGAAATAATAAATGATCTGTATATTGATAACACTTGTTCCCTCTAGAATGTTTATGTGTACTATAACTTCCAACATATAACGTGTATATCATTGTCATATTTTCCCTTGCATTAGGAATGAACACTTTGATAACTTAACATTTTCTCTTGCACTGAAAATGAATACTATGATATCCTACTTTTTTCCCTGTGCTGAGAATGTATACTATGATAACTTACCATATTCATCATAGCTGGATTATTAAACATTGCAGCCAGGTCCATTCCAGGCAAGCCTGGCATTCCTGCTGCTCCCAGGTTAAAACCAGTCTAAAATATAAAGTCAGCATATGGCATATATAGATTATGATACTGTATTTATCCAGCAAAACAAACCTCAAGCCAAGTAATAATTCTACCAACATCTTTTGACATTTAGAAAAAATGATAAATACTGTATAACTCTCCAGTAATAAGCCCATTCCCTGATGAGTCAGTTAGAAATTGTGTTTTGACTCCCTGGGGTCCTGTAATAAGCCCATTCCCTGATGAGTCAGTTAGAAATTGTGTTTTGACTCCCTGGGGTCCTGTAATAAGCCCACACCCTGACTTTGAGTCAGTTAGATATTGTGTGTTAACTCCCTGGGGTCCTGTGATAAGCCCATTCTCTGACTTTGAGTCAGAGGTTATGTGTTGGTCCCATGGATAAGTGGAGACACTGTTATCATTTTCTATGACAAGATATATATTTGTTCAATACAGATCAGTTGCAATACCTGTGCAGCCCTTTCTTTTAATTTCTGTTCAGATATTTCCAGATTATTTTGATGAGTCTGGTTGCCAGGATCTAGATCAAGGGCCTTTCTGTAACACTCTAGGGCACTTTCATGGTCATCTTCAGCTGTATATGCAATTCTGTAAATAAATTATATTACATGTTACACGCAATGGATTGATCATTGAAAAACATACATGACAACATTCATAGTACTGCACATGATTTTCTTCATGTTGATTCCTATTTCTAAATTCAAGTTTTTCCTTAATTATTTGAATTCCATGCTCTTGATGTATTTTTCAAATCTTTCTTAGCATACCATCAATATTTGCTGTATTAAAAGGTTAATTATTGACATTTGGGAAATCAAACCAGATCCAAAATAATGAAATCTTCACTGTCCCTATCAGAAAATTGATACATGCATGTCCATGAAACATATGATTACCACAAGTCTATTTTTCATCAAAACTGAGCAGGTAATTTAAAATATATAGGAATGAAGAAGTGCTATTGGAAACAAAACTTCAAAGTCTAGGATAGCAAATAACACATGTAGTTGTATATCCCTAATCTATCTGAACTAACACTCACTATTGATCTTCCCTGTGCTGAGCCTATAAAGAGCATAAGACATTTGTTGATAACCTCCTTGCAATGAAACACCCACCACTTTTTCGAATTCACTAGCAATTGTCTATAAAGGAGATAAGATGAAAATCTGCCTTTCATGAGATTCTGTTGCCGATTGCGAGGCAGCAGAGTGACTACGTTGTGTGCTGTTTGTGCATGCCTGTTGTGGAAAAAGTGCACTGGCTAATATAGACAAGTAAAATAACTTTTCTGTATCAGTACCCCAGAATGAAATCTGTCTCATTCAATTCCATTCTTATTGAAGCATGGCTCTTATACAGGGAGATAACCAGATAGTCTCCCTTTAATGAACTTGACTCCATTATAAAAGAGGTAGACTGATAATCCTCCTAGTTTAATGAGACATTTATACCCATTCCAATCCATGCTTCACCTCAACATGGGTCCATAATGGGAGCTAAGGGGAAAGGCTCCCTTTAATAAGGCACTCCTTTCTTCCATAGGCTTTCCCATAGCATGCGTGTATAAAAAGAATGTAAGCTGATAGTCTCCCTTTAATTTAAAACTTACCCCATTCTTCCATAGGCTTTACTATAGCATGGGTCTATAGATAATGCTTGTTGACAATCCTTTATGGTGAGGTCATGTTTGTTTATTTTACTATATGCTGCTGCTCTGAAAAACAAAAGATCTTGGTAAGTGTTAAGTATCACACTATATGTGTACCTGGTAGATCTTTTTAAGACATCCTATCTTCCTAACTTTCTGTCACGCAAGTTCATAGTAACAATTCCATATACACAAGCAATGAAAAAGTATTTGAATTGGTATCATTCCAAACTAACACCTCAGCATTGCATCAATATGTTACTCAAAATTGTGAATATAAACCCTTTGATTTCTAGTTTAAACCTTTGTCAACTCACATGTTCAAAATTTATCTGAAACACAACACTAACAAATTAAGTTATATATCAGTAACCCACAACTATAAAAAACCCTTTTCTAAGGACACAATACAACTCATTTTTATTTTATTATTTAAATGAATGAATATATTAATCCAAATTGATTGTTTAAAATCAGATCCACAATCAAGTGTGATTTATGTCCTATGACTATTATAAACAGATTTTCTTTCTAAAGATATCCGTTATCAATAATTCATATCTATAAAGGGGGAACATTTCTAATTCAAAGTATTGATTTCACAGCAAAAACAGTTGTACCTGTTACAATAGTAGACTGGGTTTTTGTTGTCAAGCTTAATAGCTTGTGTATAATACTCAATGGCATCCGAATATTTCTCAGCTTTCATAAATTCATTTCCTGAAATAAACAAATAGATACTGTATCTATAAGAAAGAGTAAGAAAGGAAAAAAGATGAACCAAACAATTGTATCAAGGTTAAAAAGGAGTTTCAAGTTTAGTCAATCCATTGAACCAAATATTTAATTATTAACATTAAAACAAAAGCATTGATCTTTAAAAAGCATGTAACCTTTTGCTTTCTTTTCCTCTGCTTGTAATTTCTCCTCTTCTGTAGGCTCGTGTAATGATAATGTGGAAAAATCAGAATCGGGCTGAAAATAAACAGAAGACAAAAAATGGATCAATTAAGAAATAAATATATTATACATGATATCAGGTCTCATTTCATGCTGTTGTCTAATTTAAGCTTAATACTATGAATACCAAAGCAACGCATTCATCTACAATCACACTGTGTTAATCTTTTTTCCTATTATTTATGAGATCAGGATACTGCTTTTCATCTGTAAAAGTGATTAATTAACAAGTAACAAGCAACAAACCCTTATTGATTCTTAAAATATAAAGAAATTCAGAAGAAAATCTCAAAAGTATATTGGTTTACAATAGGTGATATATTGGAAAAATAAATCCCTCTCCCATCCTAAAGAAATGTTCCTGGTTTATTGTATAGAAAAGAACACAAATATGAAGATGTGAAGAAGAAAACTAGGTCTGTAACATTTTAGTGACAAACTAAAGCATATCAGTTTTTAAAAGATGGTTGGAAATACAAATTTGTACTGAAAGAAAACTCTGGACAAGACCAAAATGCTGACAAGAACAAAGAGCAGTAACTTTTTGAAATATCATAGAATAAAAATCCTGTTCAGGAAATATAATCTCATTTTGAGGTTTTAAAACCTACCAATTTTCAACGATATTGATTAAAAACAGAGGGAGGAGATATCTGGACAAAATAAAGACAATAAAAAAAATGGTGGACATACAAACACATGTATGTAAAATATGATACAGTCTTTAGAAAATTGTAAAATTCCAATAGAGAAGACACATTTTTTTGTATAATTATAAAGGCTACCAACTATAAGAGAAATCTGTGAAATGGATCAAACTGTTGTGAAGGAAAACACAACTTAATGTCAAGGTGATTCCATCTAATCAAGTTTGAAAAAAAAACAACAGATGAATACTGCGAGACGAGATCTCTGGACAAGATTAACATTATGAAAACAATAAGGGACCATTAACTCTTCCAAATTCGCTTGAATCAACTGCCATTCAAAAAAAAAAAACTTCATGTTTGAGAGGCATCTCTGAATAAGATTAACATTAAGAAAACAACAAGAGGTAGTAACTCTTAAAAATACAGTTGAACAATATGTCATTCAGAAAAAGAATAACCTTCATTTCATTGCCATTAAGTCTACCAAATTGGGAGGAAAATCGTAAAAATAAATGACAATGCAATAAAATACTATTTCCCATCTGATAATACAGTATTGCATTCTCAAAAATCTGGATGAGCATATAGAAAATGACAGTATGAAATAACTGGGACAAGTTTTAAACCATTCACAAGAAATATGGAAACGGTTATCATTACTATCATTTACAACCACACTCTACTAGTAGACACTGCATAAAGTGTACTTACCTCTAGACTAATTTGTGAGTTGAATATATCCAGGAGGTTCCGCTGTACTTGGTACTTAGCAATCTGACTTGGGTCTGCCATATCCAGCCCATAAGCATTTGACAGACACTGCAGTCCAACTGTAATCAACCATACAAAAAGTTCATCATATGTTACAAAATTCTCTCTTTTGGTAAATAGTTTTTCCTTCCAATGATGTCAAGAATGCACTCTGTGGTTGCTGCTTGAAAAACAATGCAAAAAGTCAAAATTGACAAAATATTCACATTTCCCTAATATACACAAATTTGAGGTTACTATGGCAACCATAGCTTAAACAACAAATAAAAATAATTACTAAATGTATAAGGGAAGTATTCTAAATCTGAAATACAGTGATATAAGTGTTTAATTATTTAAGAATTAGATGGATTGGGGGGGGCTAAAAAGCATTACAATTGTACATAATGCTATACAAAGGGCTAAAAATATTTATTCACATTTCAATTACAGCAAAATACAATAAATTTCAGACTTTTGAAAGTAGACAAAATAACAACATAATAAACTGACCTTCAAGACTCTCCAGGGAGTCTTCATCCAGATCCCCAGTTACTTTCTGATCCTCCATGAACCTCATTATGGAAAACACCAATTTCTTCACATCTGCCATTATTGTCTAATGAAACAGAAGATAATCCCAAAATTAATCTCATCTCATGTTAATTACATATGTATCATTTATTTTTCAAGATTCTTTCTGTCAAATAAGAGGTCAGTCATTCGAGTTCTATAAATGATGTCATGTTTTTGTTGTAGTAACAGCCAGGGTCTTTTTGAGGCTCCTTGTTGTAGCTGGTAGTTACCTAACTCAACAACATATGGGAGGTGTAATATGCCATCCAGAACAATCAAGGTAAAGCATCTTGGATAAGGATGCAACCAAGTCAACACAGACATTTTCCAGCTTCCTGACAACACAAATCATCATTAGATCTCCACATGAGGTTACATAACTAAACACTCTGACTAAGCTATTGCACTACTTTGTACAACCAATGCAAATAACCTTCCCCTCTCCTCATTCAGTTTATTCAGTATTGACCATGTTGTTCTTTTTTAATTTTTAGACATTCTATTAGAGGGATGCACTTACTGAAGACCAAGAAGATGAGAAGACAAAAGACCAAATGATCATGATTACTGAGCAGTTAAAGAAAATGTTTCACAACGCAAGTAACCAGTACCTGTAGAGCAGATTGGTCATGTCTTCTTTTAACTTCAAAAGGACAATAAATGGACATGAATGACTTGCTTGTTTACTATTGACGGATACAGATGTGGACAGAATGGCCAAATACAGGTTAGCCCTGCGTGATCCCGAAATATCAATTCATCTATGTTGTAATTAAATCAGTTTGTGTCCCTAATGTACACATAGATCTCCATACAGAATAAGTTTGAAACATAGAAAAAATTATCAAAAGTCAGACAAACACCTTATATTCATTCAAATAGTCTTGGCATACAAATTAGCACTAGCACTGTACATTACCATCCTATGATTTTGACATGGCAGTCATATGCCTTGCTATTTTAATTTAGAGAACACAAACGATAAAACTTTTCTTTCAATGTAACAAAAAGGAAAAAAGTCAATGTTACCAATTAATGTTACTATATATATTTAAGTAAATACATTTTACCTGTTATTTTTTTATTGCCATAGAATAAATCTCACATTTTCTTGATCTGCTTCAACACCAATGTAAAAAGGATTAGACCGAAGTAAAGTGCAGAAATGAAGTTGACCAAAAACGGATTGGTTTTGTCCAATTTCACAATATTAATAATTTAATCAATTTTTTTAAAACTGTTTATTGATGAAATATTGCTTTATTGTTCTGATAGGGAAACAAAAAGGCATGAATCGCTGAGAGTTTCTTATCTTAAATGACATATCCTTTGCTAAACAAAGTGCTTATGTGATTACTCATCATTAGCCTTGGATAGTGGCTTGGCTGACTGGAACTTTCTTATAGTATTGACTGTGAATTTTGACCTATCAATTGGTTGAAAAAAATATCTTGGACTATTAAATATCCTTTCAAGCAGTCTTGTGGAAAAAAGAAAACATCAAAAACAGAACATGCTAAAAATTGTACCATTGTCCAGTGGAATACCATACCTGCAGCAATATTATAGAAAAAGCTTCTGTAGATCTCTTTCAAGATCAGCTTATGCCAGCTATTCTTGATCCTCTAGTTCACTAAATAAATTCTTCTTTGTACATAGTTTTATTTTATAGCAAAAACAAAACAAAAAAAAATAAAATAGAAAACATATTTCAAATTTTTTTTCCCATGCATCCCCATGCACTCCAGGAAGTCTTCTTATTTCTTTGCTTAGAAGAAGAAAATTCAAACAAAATCAACGAAGACATATGTATACAATTTGAAACCAGTAGTGCCAAAAATTTGTTGATGGATGTAGATTTCAACTAATCAGGATAAAAGCAAATTTCGTTTCCTGTTAATCAAGTTTCTGGTTTAATACTAAGATATGGAAAGTTTCAGAGATTAAAGAACAACACATGAAAAAATCATTTCTTTATGACATGTAACCAGCGCTTGTGCAGCAAATGGTCATATTTACTTTACTGAATGAGGATTATGAATAAACTTGAATGACTTGTTTGTTACATTTGCAGGATGATGAAAACAGATTTGGCGAAGAGCATGCTACAGATTAATCACTAAATTTCAATTTATCTAGTGTATAAGTTAAATCAGATTGTGTCCGTACTGTACATGTAGATCTCCATATGTACATAATGGATTTGATATATAAAATTAGACAGAAATTCTTCGGTCGTGTACACAATATTCATTTAAATAGCCTCGGGAAGCACCTTTACAGATCAAGCAGTCTGACGACTTGACATGGCAGTCATATCAACATATGTCGACATCTTTATTTATTTACAGGATTTTGACGATAAAACTAAGTTTTCTTTTAATGTTAAAAGTTTATCGGTAAACATAACTTTTTAAAGTAAAAAATATTACCTGTTGCTGTTTTCCGCCACAGTATAAATCTCGAAATTTCTTGAGCTGCTACCACACCGGCGTGAAAAGAATTAGACCGGAAGTAAAGTGCAGACAGGAAGATAACCAAAAACAATTCAATTTTTCAATTTTACGACTTTTCCAAAATTTTCTAAAACTTAACTAATATTGTTGAATATTGTCTTATGCTATATAAGAGGTTATATTGGTAATTACTGATTATGATATTTTATATTCAATGAAAATAACGTGATTATTTTCAACAATCATATACCGGTCGTCAAACAAAAAGCACGCCATCTTTGAACGATTTCGTGGGGGAATCGTACAGAAAACGTTTACGCTATTCATGCGTTCGTTTGCGTAAAGCTTACATGCTAAGATGTCTTCCGAGAAGATAAATACCCGGGTCATCCAAGTGACTAATGTCGCGCCTGCTGCATCAAAGGATCAAATGAAGACACTTTTTGGTTACATCGGCAGAATCGATGAAATCAAACTGTATCCTCCTGAAGCAATCCTTCCAGATCCTGAGATGGACCCGATGATGTAAGGCATTTTATTTCCATTACAAAAGAAAAATTGATAAGGGCAGATTTATGGGGAACAGCCTAAGGGGCCATGTAACTCTCAAAAGTATATTATAAGATTAAAATGTTAAGTCGTTTTCGCGAAAGCGGGTCAAACGGTAGAACCGACTGCATTAATCGTTTTTGGGACGGTAGAGGTATCAGATTTTGAATATGTTCCTCGTCTAAATCTCTTGTCAGACCCTATCAAATCTATTCTGGAAATTAAGTCAGGTGCACCTTACTGCCGTCCTGATGTCTCGCACGAAAAATACGATATCATGCGTGTGCATACTAGAACACGGCGCTAACTAAGACATTTTTCTTTCTTGAAATGCCCTCATGATTAAAGTATCATGTTTTACAAGACACGTCCTGTCACACTGCTTCGGTTAAAACACAAAAAATCAATGTATTTCTTTCCATTTTGTGTCTGTGCCTGTTTCAATATTGCCTAGTAACCTGACTGGTGCACAACCATTACAAATACAAATAGCTTCATTATGATCTTTAATCAAGCACATGGTAATTTTAAGCATGTGTGAAATTAGCATACTGATCCACATTCCTCTTTAAACACCCCCAATGAATTACATAAAGTGTCTTCAGAAAATGTCATTTAAAATACTTAAGAAAGACGGCAGCATCAAAAGATATGTCCTTAATATGACTGTATTGTACATTTATACCAAATTTCATGTTGTTGTTCAAAAATTTGGTCGAGTTCGGTAGAGTTGAATTCTCTTTGGTCATTAGTGGTACATGTGTGTCACAGTTACAAGCAGTGTCTTCAAATTTATTATTTTGAAATATTTGATAATGTGATTGACATCAAAAGATATGATTTTACTATGATTATAATTGTTAATCATCCAAGTTTCAGTTTCATGCATGAAAAATTTACCAAGATATTGCAATTTTACTACAGCCATATCGACAGCTTGGCACACCTGTGATCATTTTATACAAATCGTGTGAATTATAGTGAAGTGTCTTCAGGCTGTATTTTTAAAAATACTCAATGAAGTGAGCAACATCAGAAAATGTTTTGTAAACATGTCTGCAAAGCACCTATGTAACAAGTTTCATGTTGATATTTCAAAAAAATTGGTTGAGTTGGGGATAGTTGAAATTCTCAGTCATCAGCGATACGTGTGTATTGTGTATCACACTCATGAGTAATGTCTTTAATCAAATATATTGATATAGGTCTACTTAAAAAAAAGTTGGTGGCTTTAAAAACTATGTTATTAGAATAATTACAATATATCACTATATGATTCTTCACTCAGTTTCATATAAGAACAAATGACCAGCATATAGTGTTTCCGATACATCAGCAATATCAGCATCTTGGCACACATGTACAAGTTTTTACAAATACATGCAGCATGGAACAAAGTTCAGCATTTTCAGGCTTTATGAAATACTCAATAAAATTAGCACAGGTACATTTGTAGTTTAGGCAAAGTTGCTATGTAAACATGATATGTGTGATTTATGAAGAACTTGCAGTCATACTTTTCAAAGGACCATATCAATAATTATAATCATCTATTTCATTCCCATTATACAATGTAACAGTTTCTTTTGTCACGATCTCGAAATTCCAGTCCAACAGCTAGTTCCGTAGAGCAGTGAAAAGTTTGACATGTGGCATTTATACAAATTTATGTGTCACTTTTTGTTTAATTGAGTCAAACAATTTTCAAATCCAAAGTTAGATTCAAATAATAAATAGTTATTATCAGCAATCCTCTTTGGAATAAACTGACCATTTACATGAGATTAGATGTTTTTAGTCATTCTATAGTAGTGACTAAAATTGATCTATGATGACCACATGTACAGCAGTCCATGACCACAGCAGGGAATTTACTAGACATTTTCAAGTATTACATAAGGGAAAGGTCCTTTGCAAGTTTGCGAATAAAATTCTGCACAATCAATCCCATTTAGGTACAACAGCTTTCTGAAAAAAATAGGCCAATGATGCTGGTTTGATACACAAAACATAGATGAAAAAATCAAACTAATTTCATATATTCACTTTATAATGACAATGTTGAATTCTACATTTTTGAATTCAGTATTTGTGGATAGATTTCAACATCTGTGATCAGATATAATTGGTTAGTGCCAACTGATTTTTTTATTAATAGTAGGTTAGCCTACCATTGCATAATCCTTAAAGATGTTAATTTTTAAAAATTGCATGGTTTTTTCTTTCTATTAATGCTTATGTTGTGTATGTCCAACTGATAAGTCCTGAGTACACAATAGCTTGAGTATTTGACACTTCTTATCCCCAAAGGACGACACACACACATTAAAAAAAACTTTTTGACCTAATACAAAGCAAAATACTATCATATTCAATGACTGTTTGATTGTGTTTTTCTTTTTTAAATTTGAATTTGAAAAGAAAGTAAATCAATGCATTAAAAAATTAAATTACATTAAATTAAATAACAAAAATAAGCATTTCACTGGGTGTATCACTGGCCATGGTGTGTGTGTCAAAACAGAATAAGCAATGAATAAAACTGAAACAATGTTTATTTAGCATTATTATTATGATTATTGTTCAGTATTTATAAATGAATACTAGTTGAAAAACAAATGCAAATAGAAAATAATTAGGAATTTTAGTGTTCACAAACAACACCACAGAAATAGAGACTTCATTGTTGAGTTTATCAGTGTTTACTTAAAATTTCCTCAAAAATTTTAGAAGCAATTAGTTGGTTTTTGGTAAACAACGTTGAAAATAGGGTCAATCTTTGATCCAAAATGTTTCTGTTCATAGAAACATGCTAAGTCAAACTATGGGATAAGTCAAATATTTCATTTGGTCCTGCTGACTTTGACTTATCTATGTTTTATTGTATGTAACAGAAACTTGACACATTAATGTATTGTTATATTAACAGCATATCTTTTGATGTCAGTAACTTAATTATGTATTTCAAGATATACAGTTTGAAGACATGGTTTTCAAGTGAGTTACACAATACACACTTGTACTGCCAATGTTTGAGGGAAATCCAACTCTCCCAAACTCAACCATTTATAAAAATATCAAAATGAAACTTGGTATATACTATGGTCATATGTACAAAATCTCTTCTGACATTGCTAACTTTAATGAGTATATATAATGATGCTCCACTACTACCCATGCTGTTTGTATAAAATATACACACATGTTCCAAGCTATTGATCTCGCTGTATTATTATAGCCATAACATGGTCTTTTTTTCATACATGCATATGATATTGAAACTTCATACACTTATGTATTATTGGTTTGAAAGCTCTAGCAGCATATCTCATTTGTGATATTTCTGCATGTTTTTCCAACAGAACATAACTGTTATTGATTTTGAATCATCAATGTATTAGGTGACAAAGTAATCAGTTCATTTTACATTACGTAATTTAAGCTTTATTTATCAATCTACCATTTCTGTTTACAGGCAAACAGAGAGCCATGTGTCTCCAAAGGTGTGCTACATCAAGTTTGATGATGTCACAAGCACTGGTGTTGCCTTGCATCTCACCAACACTGTCTTCATCGACCGTGCTCTCATTGTGGTCCCTGTAATGGATGGTAACTTTCAAATATACCTTATTGTCCTTAAAATGATGCCATTTTTTATTTGTAAAATATAAATGTAATATTACTGACATTGACTTCATATACACTTTTGTTACATCAGTGCAAATATTATTTATAAGATCACTGAGATACAAAATCTTAAGTTCACATCTCTAAGTATCGTGTTTAAGGCTCATAAAAATGACTTCTGTGAAAACAGTAATTTCACTTTGATTTAGTATTTCTATTTCACAAAGAAAGTGATTTTAGTTTTCTTCCCCAAACAAAAGAACATGTTTACAAAGAATGGAGAGATATGTTATTTTATCAAACTTAAATGCTGTTATTTACTGATACATTCATCTGATATATTCTAAGAAGTTTGAACCTTTATACAAACTGTAATTTCTAGAAATATGAGAAAAATAGCACTGTATAAGTTAAGCATATTTAAAATGTTTGTTTTGCAGGTAAAATCCCTGATGAAAGCATTGCTCTTCAGCTTGCTCCTTCTGCTGTGGCGGGAATGATGCCAGGACAACCAACATGGCCCAGTAATGTTATGAGTCAGGTAAATATAGATTGGGTGACCTGTACAAGGGTAACCTGTTATGGGTAAGGTTTGTGTGTAGCCCATTTGGGAAAAGGATAACATTTTGTCCTGGTTATAAGTCGCAACAGTTTGTAAGCCGCAGAGATGAATTTTACTGACTCCTTAGATTTGAACCACATATCAGCTGCAGGGGAATTTAAGCTGCACCCTTTCTTACAAAGTGGTAACCGTTGGGTTAACCATAGTTTGTTGATAGACAACAGATGGCAGTTTATCAAGATCGTCAGAGAAACATTTAATAAAGTTTGCTTATGAACTATTACATAAATAATCCTTCATTTTATTGATGTATTTCAAAAAACTAAAATTAGCAAATATTAAAGTAGTATAGTTTAGGTGCCCTCACAGAATGTCTATGCACAGATATAGGACCTGACATTACATATGGTTTACACTTTTGGTGTCTGAAAAGTATCGGGTCAGATTGCAAAGTTCTGGTTCTCAGACTGGTAATTTTGTACCTGTGTCATGAGCCCTATTATTAACACATTAGAGTAGCATGGTACAGCTAGAGATCATGGTAATGTATGTGTGCAAAACATTTGTGTTAGAATTTATTATACCTTCAATCAACTTACAAAGAAACAAAGAGAGATGAAACTTCGCACGGTTTTCAGAATTTTGCAAATAAAATTTCATAAAATCATCTCAGTTTTACTTAAATTAATGTTAACCGGAATGACTTTGCAGAGGATATGATAACTCATTTTAGCAAAGTACCTACATCGTGTGAATGTGAAATAATGTTCAAAATCAGAAGTCAAATTAAAAGCAAGCTCCATAACCATTTATACAACATCCCAGAATGCTTTCCCTACGAATGTATTTATTTAAGTAATAATCTCATGCTGGAATTGTTAACAATTCTCAAAACTTGAAAACTACAGTGGATGTAATGATAGAAATCTGAAAGAGATGATGCTGGAATTATTAACAATACTCAAAACTTGAAAACTACAGTGGATATAATCAGGGTTCGAAATTAACTATATACAACTAGCAAAATGCCAGCTAAAATCTGATAATTGCTAGCTGGAAAATAATGAAGTAGCAAAATTTTGCGAGTGGAAATGAAATAATCTGCCACAAAATGCCTTTCTCCGTCTGCCTTTAAATGAGTAAATAGGTTACAAAAGATAAAGTGACATAGATTATCAATACATTCGGAATTCCTCCAGTTTTTTCTTTGATAGTTATGTGTAAACCGAATAAAAAGTTGTCTTGGAAAACTCTACGATTTCTGTCTGCTCATCATGTGAAACGGGACATATCAGCTCAGATAACGAACTTTTCAAAAGGAAAGCATCTGACAGTGCTTGCGATGACCACGACAATAGTCAACAGCCAGAGCCTGGCTCTTCTGAAAAAAAAAATCGTCAAAATCAGGGCGCGTTTCTCTTGACGCTGCTGATATAAAATCACTGCCAAAACCATGTGCATATATGGCAGCTGTCAATAGGTGGTGGGTTGAGGGACAAAGAAAGAAACGACCCACCTTCTGCCAGTAGTGTATTTGACTTGGAATGGAGTGGAATGATCTTTGGGGAAATTAAAAGAACTGAATTGCATACGCGTTGGTAAATAAAATACAACAAAGTCCAGAACTCTGTTAAATAGTTGTCTTCATAATAATTTAAAAGTCCAGAACTCTGTCAAACAGTTGTCTTCATAATAATTTGTTGAAATGATCATAATGTGAACAATTTGTTAAATAATATAAATTTGGGTACAGTTACATTAATAAATGGATCTGTTCATATGAGAGTCAGATTAGATGTAGCTCATACATGAAAAAAAGAAAACTGATTAATTCAAAGTTTATATAGATTTAAAATATTGATACAGGTAGCAATCAGCCATTCTTATCCATTGTCTTGGATATCTTTTCCAATATCACTCAGTTCCTGAAAAACTCAATATATCAGTAAATAAAAGTCAAACTTATTCACCAAAAAATTGCTAGTTCATCATTTTTGCTAGTGGAAATTTTAGGCACTAGCAATGGTTTGCTAGTGACTAAAAAAGTTAATTTCGACCCCTGTATAATGATAGAAATCTGAAAGAGATGATTTCCTAAGACAGGATATTTTCTGTACCATCTGTCAATATGTTTTGATCTGCAGCACATCAGCTCTTAATGGGAAGCAAACCTGAAGCAAACCCAAGCATTTTACTAAAGAGTAGGTTACATTGTAATGCACTTAACTAAATAAACAATATTTAATTTTCCAATGAAAATTTCCTCATTTTCTTCAGATGACTGGAGTTGGGTCAAGCCAGATGATTACCACTTATGACCCACGTATGACAGCCTTGGGACTACCACAATACCCTCCTCTACCAGGGAACACTGACCCTACAAAGATAGAGGAAATCCGACGCACAGTGTATATTGGCAACCTTGACCAGACTGTAAGTAGATCATGATTTGACCAAGGAAATATATTGCAATGTATCAGATGTCAAAACAGGGATAGTTTTTGGTTATAGTTTCACACCTGTTAGTGCTACAAACATTTATTGATTTCAAAATAATTATTGTCACATTGAATTGAAAAAGACAGGAAAAACACTTAAGGTCATGGTTTCAGTAGTTGACTCAAATTCTTCAGACATATATTAGTTCAGGTATATTTAATATGGATAAAACCATGAAATAGTAAGGTCATTACTTATGTTGTTAAATCCTATATCAAGAAATTTTAATTCAGAACAGACAGTTTAAAAGAAGAACTGATATTTTCATTTCATTTTATAGTCAAACAATTTGGTTTGTTCCATAAAATTTTTGCATAAATCTATCCAAATCAAATGCATGCTTGAGAATTGTTTGAACTTTCTGATGCAGGTAGCTGCTGACCAGCTTCTGAAGTTCTTCTCTCAGGTTGGGGAAATAAAATATGTGAGGATGGCTGGAGATGAAAGTTTGCTGTCTCGCTTTGCTTTTGTGGAGTTTACAGACCAGAGATCTGTCGCCACTGCTCTCACCTACAACGGAGTTGTGTTCCAGGGCAGGCCAATCTCGTAAGTCCCAAGAGGATACATTGATCATAAGAATTCAGTGTCTTATTTGTGTTTATTTTAACTTGTTAAAGTATGTAAACAACATTTCAGTTTCCTAATGCTGTACAAAAATGTATTTGTCAATGGCACTTTTATAAAAGTGTGCTTTGCAGGATTACTTGATCACTCAGAGTGTTATGAAACTTTCAAAAAACCCAATTATTCCATGTAATTATAATCATGAAATAATTATTTATCATAAAATAATTATATATCATTACAATCAATTGCTATTTATAATAATGATTGTTGAAGTATGGTTCGCTGAAAAATTTTGATTGGCCCAACTGGAACATATAGTCTTGGTTTTATCAAACAGCCTGTTAAACTCCAGGAGTGGAATACAAGTCATTTGAGTTTCATGGATATGTCAAAAAGACAGCGTCAAAATGATTTTCAGGAAAAAGACGAAAGGCAGTTTCATTTTCAAATCCTGTCTTATAGTAATTGCTTGTACTTTGACTAAATAAGCCCTCTCCCCTACTGATACCTGACTATTACCTAGAAGAACAATTGATATTTTTTTTTTTTTTCCTTTGGGGGAGGTGGTGGAGGGAGAGCACAAAAGTTGGGAAAGGTCTTAATTACGGTAAAATATGGTATTATGGATGTATGTAAGATGACAGTGATGTTCATCATTATCATTTTCCAGTTATCAGTCACTGTTGTTTAGTATTAATAAATTGATACTGAATTGTAACTTGTTTCAGTGTCGGTCATGCAACCAATGCCATTACAAAACCTATAACTAAGACCCAGCAGGCAGCCCAGCGGGAAATTGAGGAAGCCATGAAGAAGGTGAAGGAGGCTCAGTCTCTCATCACGGCGGCAGTTGACGACAAAGGTAATGCTGCATCGTGAAAGCTCTTCATCTCTTAAAGGCAACACAGTTTGAGGTTTTGTATTTAAGGCATATGTGTTTGGATGTTTCAAGTTCAAGAATAATGAATTAAACACACACTCAAATCTTCATACAATTTGTTTGCTTCCACTAGATTTTCCAGTATAATATTTACAACTGTCCAAGATAACTGCCACCCACATCATTTGATTAGAAGTATTCAGTAGAAGGAATATAGAGTCTTTCCAACATGCGTATTATTTAAGTCCAAAGGTTTGTTTTACTGAAAGTTTCCTGATATTTATCTAGATCATAAAATATTCACTATGTTGATCTAGAGGTATACAACTCAATTAGTTAATTCTACCACATGAGTGATATTGTCATGAAATGTCTTATCTGAGGTTTATAATTTAACAAATATGTTATTTCATCATCATTCAAACTTATCTAAAGTGTTGCTTGACTTTTTTTGCATTCCAAAAAATTCAACCAAACATTTTCACTCTTACTTTTTACAGGACGAGACAGAAGTAGGTCACGCTCTACTAAACGTTATCGGTCTAGATCACGATCAAGGAGGCGCAGTCGTTCTAGATCTAGGAAGCGTGACCGTTCTCGTAAAAGGTCTCGTTCCAGAAGAAGATCTAGATCAAGGTCAAGAAGGAGATCAAGGTCACGAAGGTCAAGGTCAAGGCGGCGATCTAGATCAAGGTCAAGGACTCGAAGAAGGTTTGTTATATAACTTCAAAACTTCCACAAATGGTTTTAGTGATATAAGAAATTTTTTGTTAATGTTTCCTCTTATTCAGCAGAGGATGAAATGAAAACACAGGAGGCAGGGTATAGTTACTAAAAATTTTACTAATTCTAAAATGGATAACTATAGTTAATATGTACAAGAAATGTATCTACCCGGTAATCTATGTCGGAGGTTTTCAACTCAATAATATAATACAAAAAAACTGTGAACAATGGAGAAAATATTCAGGTCTTGGATAGATTTTAGCAGTTTGTGAAATTGATCCCATGTCATTGGAATCTTAGAAATTGTCTGTGGCAGGCATTGTTCGTTTACAACACAAGAGAGTAGTTTCAGTCAAGTGACATATTTTCACTTATCACCCATCTGATGGCAATTTGTTCTAACCAGCACATTTAAGGTTTATAATATCTCAGTCTTTTGAAACAATGTTAGTGATAACATAAAATGTACATGATAAAGCATTACTTTCTAATGACCTGTTGCATCTGGCAGAAGATGTTATGATAAAATGATCCTTTGCAATTCATTGAAACACAGAGTACATAAGATGACATGCATTATCGGATACTTAGAGATAAGGTTATTACAAAATTTCTGCTTTAATGTTTGTAAAGATGGCATGTCCCCTTCAGAACTACTGAACAAAATCCCTATAATTCAGTAAGTTTAAATGTTTTGTATTACATTACCACTCTTGATGATCAGTATAAATTATCATGATTTCACCTTAGCCATGATAATCCAATATGTTTATTGTGTGTGCAAATCATTACTACAGGTCACGAAAAAGGTCACGTGACCGATCTCGTCATAGGAGTCGATCCAAGTCAAGAACTCGAAGCAAACGTTCCAGATCAAGATCAAGGTGAGTGATTCAAAAATATGGTGTAATTCTAATGTGTGCAGCTTATCCACGTGAAAGGCATACATTCTGAAATTGTATCAAGTGTTGCTCAAATTTTGATCTACTTATCCAAATTGAGCATGATGATTAACACAGATTAATTCTAAAAACCAAAAAATAATTCTCAATTTTGTTTGACATCTCTGATTATATAGAGACAAAAAAATCTAAATTGAAGATTGCTTGCTTGTACAGATTTGGATGATTTTTGATCAGGATTTGAGCAACCAATCTTGGATAATAGAGCACTGTTTTGGAAACAAAGTGCTTTATTTCAGTTATACTCTCCCCACAAAAAATAATTCAAAACTGCTTGAAAACTTTGAAGAAAATTAAAGAGCACCTTTGAACAACCTGGTCATGACATTGCGATTTGATGCAAAGAACTGTTGTCTCCCTAACTATATCTGGTTGTTGAACACCTCAGATTATTGTGTAAAATAACTCTTATGTGAATAAATTACTATTCAGGTTTACCTAGAATAAAAAAGTTAGCTGATCCTACTAACCTAACTTGTTGCTTTCTAATCTGTAACCTTTAGTGCTTCTTGTTAGGTTACAAGTAAACAATTTTACAATTAAACACTACAACAATAACATCATCACATTTACTGTTTCACATGCCAAGGTTTTGTTAATCCTTACACAGTTTTTTCAAGCTTTTCGAGCCAGGTCTGATATGTTTTCTCATATTCCAGAATATTCTGATAGTGATAGGTAAGATTTTGTCTCGTTTCAGTAATTGTTTACTTGACCCTTAACATTGTCAAAGTCAAATCACGAATATGAAGGGTCGAGGCATAAGTGAAATGGGTATGTCCTTTCAAATAGAAGAATCAAACTTACATTTAGGTGTAAATAATGTGTTCAAGTTTCTACTGAATGCCTTATTTATTTCAAATATCACATCCTCTAAACTACTTCAGCAGAAATAGACCCTTAGAGAAATATACGGGTCTGTGCTAGCCGAGTCATTTGAGCAGTGGCCCATATGACCTCAGGTGAAGATCCAGGTGCAAAGTTCGTATTGTGCCAGTTTTTTTTGCATCTCAGGAAGCTGAAAAACATCTAGCTCTATGCAGTCTTGGTTGTGTCTTTGGGCAAAATATTTGCCCATATTACTCTGGATGGTATGCGACAGACCTCCCATATGTTGTTCAGGAGGCCTTTCCTCAACATGACACTGGCTGTTCATGGGGCAATGAATCAAGCAAACAAACAAAATTATTCAAAAGCAGAAATATAGGCTTCTCTTGGGCGTATCTTTAATTTTATTTGTTGTGTAAACATTATCACATGTGTAATATATAGATACATATGAAGGTGACTTGTCATGTATTACAACATGGTCATGATAACCTTTTATATCCTGTATCTACTATCATCTCTGATGCAGGAAACAAGTTTCTAGATACTATATCTATATCCTGACTTCACTTTAATTACATCATAAGAAGGAACTGTTGCACCCACTGAAGGTCATCATTACCAATTGCAATTGTAATTTCATTTACAGAAAGTTGTTTGCATATACATAAGGACCAGTGTTAATCTTGGGATGCCGTTTTATAGATATGAATGGGGCAATATATTTATAGGTATATATCATAACATACTGATGCTGTGTCACATTACACATTACAAACACGATACCGTCTCTTAACCTTGGTCTCAATTATTTACAAATTTTGGGCTGTGTTTCCACCTTAAGATAATGTAGGATTTAAATCCAAGCTTGAATGCATGTGCATTACAGTGAATATTTGTCACATACCATATAGGGACAACTTCAATCAAGACAGAAGCCATTGAGAACGAACTTTTAAGTTTCTAGATTTAATAAGAGGAAAGTGTGTTACTACTAAAATTTCTTTGTAACAATAAAAACTAATGATATATTTATAATTGTATTAATTGAATAATGTTACCAGACAAATTTCTGTTTGGTATCTTAACAGTAAATTCTAGTTGATCTGTGTCCAAATTTTCTAATTTTTGTTTCCCAACAAAGTTTCTTCTAAAATTTAGCTAGCAAACAAAGTCAGTGGAAGATGTTATGTTTAGGTAATAGTGCTGAGTTCTAGGAAATTGTTTATTACAGATCCAAGCAGGGATCAACTGAAAAGTGAGTTTTAGTTGGAAAAAGAAAACAATAATGTACAGAGTTTAATTGGTTATTTTAAATCTACCCCAATGCATGCTGTTTCTACACTGCAGGTGTTTAAAAATGAAAAATCTTGACAATTTATTGTGTAGAACTTTTTTATTAATTTGATTCAAGAAGTGAAAAGGGATCATATATGTATTGTTAACTTGTAGTTTACTAGTTTATTGTAATTAACAGTAAATAAATACTAAATATGAAACAGAATTGATTGCTGAGTTAATGTATATTTGTTTCTCAAAATTTTTACCGGTAGTTTATTTATTGCAGATCCAAGCAAGGGTCAACAGAAAAGTGAGTTTAATGAGACGGAAACCACATTTTTCATTCATAATTTCAATTTTGCTGTAGAAATAAACATATTTACATGCGAAAAAGTGAAGAAAACTTTTTGACATTTTTTCTTTAGTTAAAAAATAATTTTTATAACACATCAGAAGTTGTTGTTCACAATGGCTTGAAGAATAGTTTTTAAATTGTAACAGACTCTTCTTTCCTTTTTAAAGAAGTACTGACGAGAAAGGAAAGAACTATTTCCCCACCAGGTAAATAAAGTCCTAGTTTATCTACTGCTTTCCAATCAATCTCACAGATTTACTAAGTGAAATTTTAATACATTATATTATATACACTTATCACTAAAAGTAGTTAAATCCAATGGGAACACATCGTATTTGATGGAGAAATAAAAGAAAATACTGAGCAAATGATACACTCATAGTATTGTTGAACTGCTAACTAGAAAACCAGTTTTAATTTCATTATACATTTTCTGTATTGAGAAACCAGTTTTTTTTTTTTAATGATGACTCAGGCAGGGTTTCTTTGTTTCCTATGCATGTGGTGGTGAGCCCCTCTAAATGTAAGCTTTGTTTCCTATTTAGGGGTCCACTGCGGGGTCAAATCATCTTCCCAATCAGGTAGTATGACCCCCTCGCTCAATCCATCAAATTTCTTCTCTGTCTTAATTTTCTTCGCGTGCATGTCATCTCCTAGATCAGTGTTGTACCAGGTACATGTGATTTAACTTTGGTTCCCCAGATTTAGAATTAAACTTGTATAGCTTGTAGATAGCTATCGGATATGTCCTTGAAAAGTCAATAGAATTGCAGTGAGGTAAAAAAAAAATATAAGATACATTTTTTGCTATTGGTATCCAGTTATATTGTATTTGAGTGGATTGAAAAATCTTAAATTTATTGAGGAAGAATTTGCATTTATCGCAGTAGTTTCAATCTGTATCCAGGGATTCCTGAAAGGTTTAATCAGTCATGCTCCTTTGCAATACAATTATCCTAACAATGTTAGAATTTAACACAGCGTGAAATGACTTCCCAGAAGTGATTAATTTGACACTGATTAACATTTTCAAAGTGGGGATTTGGATGACATTTGGCATTTATAGGAAAATTCAAATGTTCACTTAAGCTAAATCAATACTTCTTTTCACAAAGGATAAAACCTTACCATTGACATTACAAATTTAGTTCTTTATATAAAAAAAATGGGAATACAAATTTTTATTTGGTTTAAGGGGGGAGGGAGAATGGAATAGTTTCATAAAAGACATACATCTGCATTTTGTATTGACCAAAACCTGTGTGATCAACTAAGCAATGGCCTAAAGCAGGAAAGTGTTTCATATTTGTTAATTATTAGTAGCTATGTTATTGTGATTGGAACATTTAAATGGGATAATTAATACCTAAATTATAAGTGCACACTGTTGTCATTGAGTATTGAGCTATATAAAGAGATATCATTTAATTTTTGCAATAGGTCTATGTATCTCCCATATATTGCTTGACCAGCTTAGATCATGAACATGTTTAATCCGCATGTTGATCTGGAAAGGGAGCAGTTTAATCTAATCTCCATGTTGATCTGGAAAGGGACCAGTTTAATCTAATCTCCATGTTGATCTGGATAGGGACCAGTTTAATCTAATCTCCATGTTGATCTGGATAGGGACCAGTTTAATCTAATCTCCATGTTGATCTGGATAGGGACCAGTTTAATCTAATCTCCATGTTGATCTGGATAGGGACCAGTTTAATCTAATCTCCATGTTGATCAGGATAGGGAACAGTTTAATCTAATCTCCATGTTGATCTTGATAGGGACCTGTTTAATCTAATCTCCATGTTGATCTTGATAGGGACCTGTTTAATCTAATCTCCATGTTGATCTTGATAGGGACCTGTTTAATCTAATCTCCATGATGATCAGGATAGGGAACAGTTTAATCTAATCTCCATGTTGATCTGGATAGGGACCAGTTTAATCTAATCTCCATGTTGATCAGAATATAGAGCAAAAAATGGATCCCAAGGTATTGTGCAGAAAAACAGGGCTTTGACAGCCGTAGTAAAAAAGTGTCCCATATTGCATCTACAGTAGCCAATCTAGACAAATTACCAGTGTCAACACAGATTTAACATAATGATATATACATCTACAGTTTCTGGTGTCTGATTATAGTCTGGTTTTAGTTTGAATGATATCATATACCCTTTTATATTAACTGGTCCTTTTGTGCTCACCTAATCTGAATTTCTTTTGTCCCTTCTTTAAAATAACACTAGTAAAAAATGACTAAATGGATTTTGACCAAATTTGGTCTTGATTATCCTTTAATGATGGTGACCCATTGTTTTATGGAGCAGCTGATCTTTCTCATTCCTCAATCTACCTCACCAGGGCCCAATCTGTGTTGCCTTCTGCCAAAATTTGGTATTAATACCATGTAATATGAGGTTGATAATTTGGGAAGCACATTTTCTGAAGCATCTTATAACTAGCAAAAAATTTAATGCTGTAACAGTGAAAGAATTGCATTGTGTAAAGCTAAACATGCATGACTTCAGTATTGGAAAGCTATATGCCCAGTTGACCAGTCAGAAATGCCTTGATCAGTGTATTCTGCACTGTTAATCAATTAAGTTTTCAGAGTATGCTTTTGAAATGGTCCTCACTTTTGAGAATACATTTAAAATTATTTGAAAGGTTGGAACATTTTCTAATTTGGAATTTTTCAATTCTTAAACTTGTATGTTTCATAGATTTTTCATTTCAGATTTGAGAAAATAACGTAAGAATTCATAATTATTACTTCTGATAAACATTATTTGGAGTAGTTCACTCTGATAGAACCGCGAAAATTGTAATAGATGTGTATTAATTCTGATATGAAATGCTATTTTGAGCTTTAGCGTAGATTATGCATTAAGTATACATGACTTATAATGAGCATTTCATCACCATTTTGTAATGTTTTAGTGATGTTGTTGAAAGTGACTTTCACAAATATTTGGTAATGGAAGGTTTCAGCAGAGGGTCAAACAGATGTATTGTGTAAGAGCAAATCAAAGCAATGTCAAAAAGATGCTTTTCTTCAGGCCCAAGAATATTTCAGTCACCAGAATTTTTAATTTTAACTACAATTGTAAGATGCGAGTGTTTGAATTTGTGTTATGCTTTTAAGGTGACTGTCATGATAATCCAAGTTAAATGATAATCAAAAAAATAGTTTACTTGTAATATACACTGCTGTTTAAGTTTAAGCTACTGAACAGCCTATAGAGACAAATTTACCCCATAAAATTGCAGGAGTTCGACCAGCTTTATAGTTAGTTGTATGGCGAAATAGTCTCACTGTAAAATATATTGTCTCCCTTACAGATTTGGGCGCCAACTGCAAAGATTGTAGTCAAAACAATTTATACAGTAGTAACACTACAAAGGAAACTATATGATATAGAGGTCTGACAGCTCAACCAATATAAGAGAGGGAATATGTAGGAACAAAACACAGTCATCAAATATGCTTTTATGAAATTGTTATCTCGGCACAGACTAACAAATGATGATTTAAGGATCTTTAGTGTTTGATTTGGCTTAAAGTCATAAATTTTACCTGTTAATCTTTACCAGTAATTGGTAGCAAAGAGATAAATCTTTCTTTTCCCTACCAGGGGAAAAGACAGCTAACATGTGCTTTGATACTACTCACAATTTAGGGTAGCTTAGCTTTGTCATTTTATATAAAATAACTTTGTCGCAACTTTAAAATGTCAGCTTCATGAAACATTGATTTTTTTGAGTATATGAGAAAAGTAATCAAACATGGATCTGTTATGTGGACAGGAATATGCCAACCTTCATGTAAGAGTTTGGCTGGCCAACACTCAACTAGCCTAAAGCTGACCAGCCAAGCTCTTGCACTGGGGTTTAGCTATCCCTGTCCACAGAGCAGATCCATGTAAGATTATATAATCTTGTATTTTGTAATCATTGTCATATGACTGTCTGAGAAAAAGGTGTTGCTATCCAAGGGAGTTAACTCATGAGAGCATAACGTTAGTTTTACCAGGAAACACATTGTATTAGAATGTGTTGTAGGCATAGAACAGGTTTTAAATATGGATTCTACAGTAAAAATCCTTCATTTTCCCAATCTTACCTTTTTCACAGGTGTTCATTAGATTTTAGTTCACATTACTTGTATGTGTATTGCACTGCCATTACTCCTGAGAAACTAGCACCAATTTTATATTTAAAGTGTAAATTCATGACTTTTAGATATTTATTATGAAATGAAACTTAATAGATCTATGTTTTTATTTTGCAGGCGTAAATCAAGGACACCTCCAAGAGCTTATTCTCGACGCTCAAGGTCAAGGTCAGAGAATTTCCAACATTGACTAAAATAATTATTTGTGTTGTAAGATAAGGTTGTCTGAATTCACAATGTTGGAGATCGGCTCTATATATCAGCAATATACAAAACTGTAAATTAGAATTGCACCCATTCTGATGAAAAATTACATTGCATTTTTTGGCATCTATTTGAGCCATCTTTGCTTACTACAGTGTGTTTGTATAGTGTAAGACATGGTAGGTCACATGGCCACTGTAACAGATTCTCTTGTCAACACTAGTACATACACATCATCTTGAAGGAAGTTCTGAAAGGGACAAAGTGTTATGATAAAGTATTTGATGTGACATCCACGAGTAGTAAATGAAGACTAAAAAAAAATGTTGAAGTTTTTTTTCTGAAATGATTAATGTTGTTACATTTCTTACTCTTCCTTGTTTTATTACTCAGATAAGTTTCAAATAAGACATAGGATCAGACTGGTTGTAAGAAAATTTTGTTCTTTGTACTTTTAGAAGTCGCAGAAGAAGCCGTACACCTAAGCGTTCACGGTCCAGAGAAAGGAAGAGGTCACTGTCACCACCAAAACTAGAAAAGGAAGATAACAAGCCAGGCAAGCAAAAGGATGCATCAGAGGCTCCTCCAGCACTTACAGAGTGAGTAGCAAAGCTATCATAGGTTTCTTCAAAATTCATTTGGTAGTCACCAAATACATGGAAAACATCAGGAGAAAGAAAACAGTAAAACAATATTGTTTGTATCCTAGAAAATATCAAAATTCTTGGTGATAGTATTGAAATTAGTAATGGTTTATACACAAGCGATTTTTAACATAGTTAAATATGAGAATGTAGGTTTAGTAGAATCTATGCAATTACACTCCAAAGAGACTGAAAGCGCTGTTCCTGTTGGGAAAGTTCAGCTTTTCACATTAGTGTTAAATTTGTTTATTCTTGCAACTCCTTATTCGCTAGACTGTTACACACATAAATGTGACATTGAAAATTTGAAAATTTATGTGAAAAATAGTCACATCTTTCTTGAACTCTGCAATATAACAAAAAAGTATAATTATAGTAATAATAATAGTTATAATTTTCCTTGAAACAGTAGAAATTCATTTGTTACATGTAGGAAATAGAAGTCTCCATTTTGATGTGTTTTATTTTAATTTAGTTCCCCTACAGAACCAAGCAACACTACAAAACCATCCCAAAGGTAAAATATCTTCGTAACAAACTCATGAAACCAGTATCTGAGTCAAAAATGGAAAGAACACGGAAAGTTCAGTGTCTGAGATTAGGGATCCTTTAGTAGGGTTCAAAGTTCACATGGTTGTAATAAAAGCACATTTACATTGTAGTTGTAATTTTTATTGTGATTACAGACACTTAGATTTAAGTTCGTTGATAATGAAACTTTTAGGGTTTTACTGAACTGCCATGTTAAAGCTTGAATGGAAATTGATGTCTATTATTATGATAGCAGCTGCCTGAAAAAAATTCTACGCATTTCTGATTAGTGTTGTTGTATGCTATATTTGTGCGAGATTTTCTGTAAATCTTGCGTATTTGTTTGTGTTAGTTACATTGTATATTTGTATATTGTGGTATTTGTGACATCTGTTTTTGAACAACTGTAGCATACCTTGTGACTGATTGTAATGGTATGGTGTTTACTGTACCACTGTAGCATACCTTGTGACAGAATGTGATATTTTGGTGAATACTGAACCACTGTAGCATACCTTGCGACTGAATGTGACCTTGGGACTGAGACAGTATGGCAAACATTAATTTATAATGTCTTAGACAGGAAAAATCTTTGGACCTTAAAGCACTGAATCATTCTCAGCAATTTTATATCATTGACATCAAATAAGGTGGGCAATTCTATGTAAAATTTGAAATACATGGAGGGGTCTTGAGACTCCATGCCCTTTGGCCAATTCCAGTATTATTGCTCTAAGGAAAACAAAATTAGAAACATTACTTCAGTAACATTGTCATGTTATTTTACAAATTGTAACTACTGTCTGATCCACTGGTAAGCCCTTGTTACATCTAAACATCTATTTTGTCATATGTAGTCCATCCCACCCTTCAGACGAGGTCAAACCAGAGCCTAAACTCAGGTAATCACAATATTTAGCTTTGGTTATGTCTGTGTTTGTCACTTCAATTTTCTATACAAAATTTGCATGTACATGGTGGTGGGGTTAACAAGTAAAAATATGCTGACACATAGGAACAAAGTCTTGTAATATTTGATATGTTTGTCGTATTTGTACATATTTTGTTTGTAAGAATCATGTGGTATTTTCTGGCAAAGAATATGATTTTGGTTGAAATTCAAAAAAATCTACTTAATTACATCATTGTCAATGTTATATCTTTGTCACAGTAATGTTTACCAAGGATAGAAAAGTAATTGTGTTAATTCACAGACTTGTAAGTTACCAATCATCCTTTTTGTTATGTAGAGTTATCTGCTCTTGTGGGAAAGCATTAATTGTTACTTCATTAGTTTGTGTGAGAAAACCATGTCATTTTCTCGTGACATTATTTCTCACAAAAAAATTCTTTACATGCTCACAATAGCAGATAAAGGATGGAATTCACAATTAGTGAAGATGGTAAAATAGATATGATAGATGTAAGTGGCTGCTTTTGTTTATCCGTTTGACCTACTGAACCAGGGTTTGATTATTTGATTATGAAATAAGGACTGACCTACTGATCATATTTTGCTCTCTGATGGACATAATAAAGCTTGATATCTGCAGGTCCGTCCTGATTTATGCATGAAAGTTGGAATTGAAATTGCTTTGTTACAGTAGAAAACATCACAAACTGATGAAATTCACAGTAGAAACATAGAATAGGTGTAATAGGTTATACATAGTAAAAGTGGTGTCAGAGTCGGTCAGTAATTGTTGTATTAAGGGCTGTTTAGCAGCATATTTCTTATCAGCTTAATCATTGTCACATAGTTTATTGCATATGGTTAGATCACCAGCTCTGGGCAGTTTGATGGAGTAGCCGTCTCGCCATTCCCACTTCAAACGCCTGTATATTTTTGTAATTGTTATACTGTGTTTGTTTGCATGTATTTTTTCATTGTACCTGTACACTTTTCAATTTTCACATCAGTTTTGCTTCATCCCTCCACATTAACTTTGTTTTGGTGTTATTTCCTCTAAGATGTTGTTAAATTACTATTCTGTAACATCATATATTTTCTTGTGGTTCAATTTTGATGGACATAAATGTAGCTCAATAAATCCTTAATCTGTCTAATAATTTCAACAATTCATGGACATTTATCAAAGGATTAACAGTATTCTCAAAATCAAAGAAAATAAAACCCTCATGACAATTAATGATTTAACAGTTAAACACTAAAGATTCTGAATCTCAAAATTCATAATGCAGAATTTCTTTGTCATCAATGCAGATATTCTTGTCACCAGCAAAGGAATTAGTTTTTCAGTTTTTCATAGATGCGAATATGATTCCAATGTTTTGGAAAGAAGATGTTTATTTCAGCACAAGAGTTCAAAGCTTAAACAATATGGTCAGAACTGCCTTTTGCCAGGATATATCTTTTGTGCATTATTCCGACAGTAGGCTCTGTGTTGAAATAACTTTGATTTCCTGTTGCATGAGTATGGTACCACCATCTTTCATTGGTTAATTAATGCCTTTTGAATGTTCTGTATTTCCATAAATTTTGCTCTTTTACAGATCTTCCAGTGAGACACGCAGCAGGAGCCGGAGTCCTGTTAGAAAATCTCCAAGTCCACGGAAATTGTCGCGTAGTCCTCCACCTAGGAGGAGCTCTCGCAGCCCCAGAAAATTGTCTCGCAGTCCTGTGAGAAAGTCCTCCCGCAGTCCTCGTAGAAGTCCTCGAAAGTCATCTCGCAGTCCTCGTAGAAGCAGGCGCTCTCGCAGTCGAAGCCGGAGCAGAGGGTGTGTATTTTTACATTAATGAAAACAAAAGATAGACAAATGATCTGTTAATGAAGTCAACATCTGAAAATTTGTAAATGGGGAATGCAAAACCAGTTAAATTGTTTAACATTTCATCCATACTCCGTTTTCCATAGAAAGACTGCTTCATTACCTGAGGTGTGTGCATGAGATTGCTTATCACGTTTGTAACAATAGAAGTCTGCTTTTCACTCTTGAAGTTTAATTCTCTTGGGACTATCCAACTTAAACTTGCACTAAAGTCAACCCAATGAAATCTTGATGACTTCTTGTTATTGTTCAATTTTTTACTTTTCTTCTTATTCTTTCGCCATTCTTATCTGCAGTTAATTTCAGAAAGTACTCTGTGGATTCACATAAACTTTGAAAATATGATCAGTATGATATCTAGTTGTGCACCTTAATTTTTCTCGAATGTGTAAGTTTCCAGATGGCCGTTGGGGCATGGGAAGTTGGATGGGGGTTAGGGTGATTTCTGCTATTGCTTGTAATTGCAATTCTACTTTTGTCTTACTTTTCTAGTCTCTTGGTAAAATGTCAAAATGAAAAAGTGCACCTTGAATAGTGTAAACATATAGCTAAGCAGGCGATACTAAAACTTAATGGCATGTATCAATAGAAATTTTGTTGAAACATAACATGATGCTTTTCTGCTTCATATGTTTAATGTAAAAGACAAAATAATCTGCTTTTTGTAATTCATTGAAAAATTGAACCTGTGATGATTATAACCATGATCTCTTGTAATTACAGGAAGAAGACAAGTAAGAGGAGTCGTCGTAGCAGGAGTACATCTCGCCGTAGATCCCGTTCTTCTTCACGTCACAAGTGAGACAACTTTATTATCTCAATATAATTTTCCCTCCACCTATTTCAGTTTAAAACTCAATGGTTTGAAGTAATTCAGCATCTGTTTTGGCATCCTATTTCAGATTTTTCTATGGTATAACTCTATAAGTATGCATCCTAAACCTTTTTGGCAGATACATTTATTAGAGGTCTAAAATTAATGTTACTGTGTAAATTAAGTTTCTTTCCAGCAAAGCTTTTTTTGTTGTCGTCCATGTAGATTTCAGATACTTTAATATGAAAGGAAGAATACTTCACTTCAATATTGAGTGTCCATTATTGAGGCAAGCATTTGCTGTGGTAATAACTAAAACAAAAACTAGAATTTTACATTTTTGTCTTAGCTGCAGTTGGTGATTTCTATTCTTTACTGTATATATACACTTAGGATAACAATTATATTTCAACTTTGGACAACTTTACAGAAACATGTGAATAATAAATACTGAAGCTATAAACAAAGAAACTGCAAGATGTTGCAGGCTTGCAGTAAATTGTAAGATGTGGCAAGTTTACAGTAAATTGTGTGATGATGCAGGCTTGCAGTAAATTGTAAGATGTGGATAGCTTATAGTAAATTGTGTGATGTGCAGGCTTACAGTAAATTGTGTGATGTTGCAGGTTTACAGTAAATCGTATGATGTTGCAGGCTTTCAGTAAATTGTGTGATGTGGCAGGCTTACAGTAAATTGTGAGATGTGGCAGGCTTACAGTAAATTGTATGATGTTGCAGGCTTTCAGTAAATTGTAACATGTGGCATGCTTATTGTAAACTGAAGGATGTGCTAAACTTATGTTAAGTATTTCAAAATAGCCACAGCAGGTGTTATTATGTGGCCCAAATGGGTTAACATTTACCATTCTATGGTAAATCATTGAGTAGAAATGGCAAGACGTCTGCCACACTTTCCCACTTTGTTGATTAAAAGTATGATGAATCTGTATCTGTTGTAAGTATTTGCTTTTACCAGTGGTGACCAAATATGTTTTCAGGTCTAGGAAGGACAAAAAGCGTGATCGTAGCAGAGACAGGGATCGTGACCGTGATCGTGACAGGGAAGGGAAGAAGAAACGTCACAAGGACAAGGATAAGGAGCGTGACCGTGATGACAAACATAAGGAGTCAAAGGCCAAGGATACAAAGGTCATACGTAATTATGATGAAGAAGAGAAGCTGCTTGAGAACAGTAACAGCGAATCAGAAGAGAAGCTTGTGAAATCAACACCCTCAGACATTAATCTACAGTCTGTAGATATGGATATGAGCGATTAGTGAAATGATGTTACAGGGACTGATTTATCCTGCGAGAAGTTCAGGATTTTTAGAAAAAACTCTTGCACATTTTCAATTTTCTTCTTAAAAATTAGATTTCAGTTTAAGAATGTGGTTTTTTGTTATGTATACTACAAAGTTACCCAGAATTTGTATTCTGATTAGCAATACAAATTACTGATCAGTTGATTCTTGTGAACAATTTTCTCTGCTATAAAGACACTTAGCCTCCATATAATGCTGGTTGCAAGGGCTCATATTTGTTGGCTGATAACTTGCCCTGATAAGAAGCTTTGCTTTCAGTCTTATAGTTTCTTAACACATGATGTAGTCTAAGAAAATTAAACTGTTTAGGAAAATGTTTGCCAAAAAACTACCATACATCACACTATGCCTTATTATTTCAATATGAAAACCTTGGCAAGCTTAAATTCAGAAATTTGTGGATATATTCAAAGAAAATTGTGCAAGAAACATAAAAAACAGAAATGCTGTCATTACAATTTTCATTCTGTATTAGTAAAATCATCAAATCCAGAGTACATTTCTTTGTTGTTTTCACTTGCTAACAGTCATTAAAAGGACACTCAGTTGTTTTATTGTTTTATTTCATCACTATGGTTGAATCATTTTAAACATAGCTGAAACATTTCAGTCTCTCATGTGTTGCATTCTTCTGTCCCTTTTCATAATTAATGAATTCTATTGTTCTTTAACCCATATCTGGCAATAAACACTGCTGTGTTCATAGACAACTGTTAAAAGATGTAATTTTCAATTTTAATGTCTTATATTCACCAGCAGTGTATATTGCTTTTCAATAGAATTAATTCCATTGTCCTGTGATAAGCCCACCCCCGACAATGAGTTTGAAATAATGTGTTGACCTCCTAGGCTTATTGACCTGTAATAAGCCCACCCCTTAAAATGAGTCAGAAGTAACGTGTTGACATCCTAGGCTTTTTGTCTTGATTAAGCCCATCCAGGACATAAAAGGTCATTTTTTGATGACCTGGACTTATTAGCTCACCTGGCCAAGTGAGTCTATGCCATAGCGCAGCATCTGGCGTCCGTCCTGCATCCATCAACTTTTCATTTAAACGACTTCTTCTGAAATACCGAAAGGCTTAAAGTTATCATATTTGGCTGGAAGGTTCCTTTGATCAAGCCCAACAAAGTTTGCATAAAGAAATTACCTTTACCCATATTCAAGGTCACAGAGGTCAAACATGTTAAAACCTTTAAACGACTTCTTCGAAAATACCGGAAGGCCTAGAATCATTATATATGGCTGGAAGGTTCCTTTGATCAAGCCCAACAAAGTTTGCTAAAAGAAATTACCTTGACCAATCTTCAAGGCCACAGATGTCAAAGGTGTTAAAACCTTTAAATGACTTTTTCTGACTAACCAACTATCTAGGATAGTGATGTTATTCTAAAATAGGTTCTAAATGATGCCTGGTAATATTTGAAAACAGAAATGACCTTGAACCATATTGAAGGTCACAACGGTCAAATGCGTTAAACCTTTGAACAACTTCTGCTTAACCAAAAGGCTAAAAGTCGTAATATTTGGCCAAAAGGTTCCTTTTATGGTGCCCACATAGTGTGTGAAAAAATAACTTGACCCATAAAAATATTTAAGGTCACTGGGGTTTAAATTTGGTAAAATCATTAACAACTTCTGATTGACCAAAGGCTATCATATTTGGCCAGTAAAGGTTTATATACAAATGTGTAGAACCTTCCAATGACTTATTAAAGGAATATATTTGGCTGGAAATTTTCTTGGCATAATTTGGAATAAATTATAAAGACCTTTCATGTGATGTCACACTGTTCCGAAAAGTAGATTAGGCCAAGCTCCCTGGAGGTCTGAGAGACTTGAGCTAAGTAATGAGAAAAACTACATGTTAGCCAATTACTTATGCTCTATTCACAGCATTAAAATACAGAAAACATGATCGGAAAGAGAATTGCAAGAGCTACATTTTATTTCATAATTATAGCATAAATAAATAAGAAATTCTAAGTTGATCCTATTTGCTATGCAGTATTTAGGGGCCTGCAGTAAACTGTTATCAGTATATCTCCAGTAACCGGGGCTTCACTGACCATGGTGGCATCACTAATGATATGCATGAAATGTTTTATTATTGGTTTTGAGTTAGGATTATGGTTTATAATTATATGTACCTTAATTTTTCCTGTCTTTATATTTAATTGTTGCTATATATTGTGCAAGTCTCAAATATGTTGTATCTGTGTTTGTAAACAATGATCTAAAGGGCAAGTAAGCTTCTGCTGTCCTGGGTCATCTGTCCAGCTATAACTAAGAATTTTTCTGCTATATTGTTTGACCATCTTCTTTCCTTGATTTAAAAGAAAGCTATCAATTATATTTAACTGGAAACATAAGAAAATCTCAATTCAACTTTGCACAGACGAGGGGGTTGACTAAGTGACAGAACCCATATGGAGTAATTTGTCATATTGCTTTAAGCATCTACTGTGAAACATATGCACAGATATAGTACTGTTGGTCATAAAGATCCAGGTAAGCGATACAGGCCCTCTTGGCCTTTTGTTGTAGGATACTTACATTCTGAATGTTGGTTCTCAAAATGAATCAAACAGCTGAAAGCATCAAACAGTCTTTAATATCATTATGAAAACACTATGAATGAAAGAAATGAATTCACTTGAAACAATGAACTAGTCTTGCACACAATCTACCAGTTATGTTAATACACCAAGTACTTTTTGTATTCTAAAGATAAGTTCCCATCACCCAACATCATGTTGATACAAGACAAAACTAAATACTTTCTCTTAACAAAATAATGCACCACTTCAATAAGTTCCTTAATGTCATGAAAAAAAGCCCATTCAAGCCTTTCGGCTTGAGCTGCATTTTAAGGCACATCGAAACTCAACATTTTCAGTTATCTCACTTCAGAAACTGAACAATTCAAGTCTCAAAATCAATTTGATTTAATTTGAAAATAATATGTATATATATTTCAAGATGATAATTTGCCAGAAAATATGTACATTTTGTATCTACATGTACACGTTTCACATTCCCTTGATGAAACTGATTAATAAGTGGATCAAAATATAATCAACATTTTGCTTGAATTTATAGCATGGATGTTTTTATTATTATTATTTTCTTGGGTAATAATGACTTGATATCTGAACCACTTACTGTAATGAACTGAATAAATGTTTTAACAAATATTGTTTGTGCCAAAAATTCTGAAAACAAAATCAATAGGATTATCTACAGTGTCCAATCTATGGAATTTTATGGAAGAAAAACGCATATGTGGTAATAATCAGCTAATACAAGTATCTATGGAGATAAAAAATAACTAAGTAATATATATGTAAGATAAGTTGTTTTCAGCCCAAACTGCGACAACATCAAAGATTAAAAGACAGTAACTTGCCCACTAGGACAACATCCCATATACTTGTACTTGAAATTTCTTTTCATACTTTTTCATGAATATGCATGATCTAGATATTATTGGCATAAGCTGAAGCCATACATGTCCCCCCAAAAATAGCAATTATGATAATTCAATTTAAAAGGATGATTCCATTAATGTTGTATAAAAAAAGATGAAAAGTACATATGGAATGACAATCTATAACCTTTAAAACCATCCACAAATTTTCTCTTGGGTGACAAAAAAAACAACATCCAGACATTTAAAATTACAATACAGTTAAAAAAAAGTTCATGCACGTGTAGCTCTATCATAATGTAGGTAACACAACAAATTTAATTTTTTCTAAAATCTTTGACTTCAAAAGTAGGAATTTGTTTTAGCTAGGGGCCATGATTCAAAAGTTTCCAAGGGGAAATAACAAAGTACTATAAATTTGTTACAAATGATACACTTAAACTGACCTAATTGGTAACTTTCAATCATCTACATCAGTTGAGACAAAAAAATTAACATTTTCGAACTTCTTGTTCATATGACCACAATTTTCTCGAAGTTGAAAATTGAAATTTAATCTAAAATTTTAAATCTAAGGGAGGAAATCTACCTCTTCCTTGTGCTCAATGTTCCACAAGTAACTGACTAAAAAACATGTAATCACTTCTGATAGTATTCATGATGCACAATATCTGTCATGACATTTATTTTCATATCTTGCTTGTGTATCAAAAGTTCATTCAGTTGGTTGTCATTGAATTGTCAGCAGCTACATACAATATATATATCCATTCCTTTGCATCTTAAGAGTATTCAACAAATGTTTTTTAACAGTTTTGTGAATGTTCAAGTATTTGTCTCTTTGGTATGAAATCACTATAATGGGTTTTTATTTTCTAAATCTGTCTGATGAGAGATAGAATCCGTTTTTGCTAGGATGGAGTTGGAAGTAACCGTTACCCCATCAGACCTCTGGTGTTACTTGTTCTCATTGAAGGCCACAGTTACGCCCACTTTTACCGAATGTATTTGATGTGGATGTGTCCATCACTTTGAGCAATCCATAACCAGTTTAAGTTATCGATTCCAACTGCAGTTGGGTACATCAGTCCTTCATCTTCGGTCATCAAGAACTTCTGGAACTTTCCATCTCGTGTTAACTTGTGTATGGCGTGATTCCAGAAGTCCGAAACAATCAGATGGTCGTCTTGATCTCTACATAGCCCTCTTGGATGGAATGTATTGGCCGGATCTGGTCCTATAACTCCCTTGTATTTTGTTGCTGTTTCAACATTAGCGACACATCCAGGTTGGTACGGCTTTGTTGGAAGTTCTTTGGAAGTATTCAGAACATAGACGGCTTCTGCAGTGTGGACGCTGTAGATGAAATCTTCTTTGTATTGGCAACATATATTTTGTACGGTTTTTGATTTAACGCCGTTCTTGTCATATTCTTGAAACATCATTATATTGTTTCTGAAAGAATCATCAAACCTTTTGACGGATAGAATCATGCCGGTGTGCGAGATGCGAAGACTTTGCGATGGATGGAACTGGTCATGTTTAAAATCAGCAAAATGGCGCACTTGTCCATCTGATGTGACTCGTTTGATTACGTAACTGTCTGCTGGACATATATTCCACGATCTGTCATTGGAGTAATGTATTTAACATTGGTCATCAGTGGTTCGAAGTTCGTCAAGGTGCAATCAACCTCTGTCGAATCAACAAGGTATAGCTTGTTTTCTGTGACTACAAATGCCCTCTTTGCATCAATTGGAGACATTTGATTGATTTGTGAATCACAAAACTTGAACTTCATGATTTTCTCGGGATTGCTTTCAGAAACAACTCCAGTCACATGGCCAAACCACTTCTCCAAATGGTCAGCAGTCCCTGGTTCCATTGTGAATGTCACCTCATTCCCTTCAAGAGAAAATTCAGACATATTCCTGGTTGACGCACTGGTGGCTTTTTGAAATATTTCTAAGACATATACAAGCTTCTTGCCGTCAAAATCTTTACTGCTCAACGGATTTTTTCAAAAATGTTCAAAAATCGCTCATCTTTCTGCTTCGAGAAGGGACTTGTCCAGGTTTTGAAGTTGTTTTTCCTGCTGTGTTGTAACAATGGATTGTTGATGTTGACTCCAAGATTCCAGCATTTGTGATAGTTCCATTTTTCTGTCGTCGATTTCGGCCGATACATTTTTACAATTTTTGCGCACATTTTCTTTCTGCATTGTTACGATTCTGATATTCTGTTGTAGTGTTCTTAAGGTTTCTTCCTGTGTTTTATTCATACGTTCATTGAACTTTTCCCGTTTTTCTGTGATTATATCATCAATTTCACAAAATTTGTGATTAGAGTGATCCCCAGCTATGACACATGATGTACATACAAGTCGATCACATGATTTACAGAACATGGATACTTCATTATGTTGGTGTATAAAACAAAACATTTTTTCCTCCTTCAAATATTCTATAGCTGTTGTAAGGCTTTCTTCAGATACGATATTCTCGGTCTGTTCATTGCTACATTTGTCTGCCATCCTTTCAATCTGGGTGCTGAAATAAGCAGAAATGAAGCAGTTTAAACGAAAATAAATTATCGACAGCAAGAGAACGTTTACCAATAAACAAGCTAGATATCAATCTGATAGAGTTGGCTGCTAGAAAACAACTATAAGGTTAATATATGATAGATTTATTGACGATTCCTGTGATGGTCACATAAACCCTTTAGAGATACTTTAGGTGCTGAATAGGTTCCGCTGCTCTACAATCATTGTAGGTAGCATGCCCAGCATATGTGGTGCAAGAATGACAAGGAGCCGCAAAGCGTGGCATAACCCCCGCACCTAGCTGTTGGTATAAAACCATCATATGATATATATACTTGTATATAACGGAGTAACAATTTGTGACATCACTCAATTATGTCCGCTACTATCACCTGAAGATCTAATACAGTGAAAGCGCTAGTGCAAAATGTAACGTCTTCTTTTGTCAATTACCAAATAAATTTTCTCACATCTACTTAAATTCAGCATTATATATTTACAGTGTATATAAATATATCTTGTATAGCAAACCTTATAGTATGAGTTAATATTTTGATGTAGATCCTGTGTGTTTTGACTGTTGATATTCGAATAGAGCTTGGTATTGTCCATGAATAAATGTATACAACATTCTATAATCTCCGGAGCAATTCAAAAAGTCACAAGAAATCGAGAAATTTGATTGTAACAGAAAAAAAATCAATAAATGTCCTCAATAAATGACACAACTAGGGCACTAAGCCAATATATACAGAAAGTTTTGTGGGGTCGAGTGTTGTGGTTTTGAAGTTGTAGCCCAGAAAGGAAAGTAATCACTAGATTTATGGTTTTTTTCAGATATGTTTCCATGTTGACACACAACTATATATAATGAAATGTCGTCAATAGCAAAAGGCACAACTGGGGCATTAACTTAATATATACAGAAAGTTTTGTTGGGTTGAGTTTAACGGTTTTGAAGTTATGCTCCGGAAAAGCCCTCGAACCCATGGACGGACGGAACCCAAATTAATATCCCCTACAAACGCGTTTCGCGGGGGATAAAAACGGTTAACACCTTTGTGTGATAGTGGTAGGCAACTAAGCTGGGGGTATGCATGTCTTTTTTTTTCTATTAGTAAGTAACGATTTGCTTTCCTATTGATCGGTACATGTTAAGCTCTGCTTGATCTTTATCAATGGCGGTAAGGACTGGGTGGCCCGTTGTCAGTATAACATGACAAGATGTCATGTTTTTCGATGTAAGGACGTGAAATCTAATTTAAACAAAAAGAAGCAAATTAAAATGGTAGCTGATATTGATTTCAACCATTTTATTTCGGTAAAATATGTTGTTCATAACCCAAACTGTCACAGATTAAAATCAACATCATTAGGTTGCGATAAATCACAATTCAAATTATGAAAAATAGCAATAATTTGGTAATTTGTGACGTCCTTGTGTGGAAGAGGACACTTGAGTCAAAATATAAATATGAATCGTATAACAGTATGACCTATGACCCGATTAATCGGTACAGTATTTGGACCTTGCGACCTCGGGTCGGTATATATTTCTAAGAAGCCGAGATTACAGATCGTCCACTGTTGTCATTGCCTTGCCCTTTTGAAACAGTAATAGAAATTACTCTAGACCGAATACAATGGGCCTTACGTGTGCTGTTTAGTGATGTAACAGCCAACTTATATCCGTGTGCAAAAATCAAAATTATGCTAATTTTAATCGAGAAAAATACGAAGCGGTCTCTGCTTTCCGAATAACATAGCTGTGTATTCAGCCTTCATATGAGGCTGGTTTCCAAAATAGGAGAATTCTCTGCACTTCGCTCTTGACTTAAAATATTTCCGGTACAAATGTGGCATAAATTACTTACAAGATAATTAGTATGAGATTTTATATAATTGATCAACCTTTTTATACAACACAACTTCAGTTTCGTTCATTATTGCTTTACAGACTACAGCAGGTAGATCACCTGAAAGCCCATTGGTGGCGTGGCGTTATACAGCTGTACTCTGACTGAGACCGCTGTATTAGCATTGCATGGTAATAAAGTTGGAACGTATCAATGATGAATAATAACATTCAAAACTGGAAAAAAAACACTGGATCCATATGGATATATAATTAATTGTTAATATCTTGCAAAATACCTTTGTTTCGTGTTGAAAACTGTATTCTTCTGCCCAGACAATTACGGTGTATGAATAAAACTTCCTTGTTACTGCACATTGAACAAACAGCTATATCAGATTGACTGACTGGTAGAAACATGAAATGGGTAGGCGGGGCTTGTATTTGGAGTTTCTAGCCTATTGGAATATATTGCTATAACCTTGGCGTCTTGGCAATACCACATCACGTAATACAAACATGAAGTGATAATGTATAGATGAGTCGTTTAGACGGACTGCTGTGTATATCTAGTAGATAGTTATATTGCTTTCTTACCAAAGTATATCTATTTTTTTTTCAAAATAAAGGATTTCATACCTAATCAAGGAAATGAATGATAAAATATACACACATTTCCACGTAGCGGCAAAGCTATAACCAACACAGTTCACGCCTCTATGTGAATATCAACAATCACCGGAGTTTTATTTTAACATCTCAGTGTTTTATTTATTTATTTTTCTTCATTTACTTATCTATAAGTTTATCGTTCTATATGATTCGTTCGTTCGTATATATATATATATATATCGAGAGAGAGAGAGAGAGAGAGAGAGAGAGAGAGAGAGAGAGAGAGAGAGAGAGAGAGAGAGAGAGAGAGAGAGAGAGAGAGGAGGGAGAGAGGGAGGGAGGGAGGGAGGGAGAGAGAGAGCAATTTAAAAGGCATATGTACAGTTTACGACTGACATTTGTAATCATTGGTGTGAATATGTACTGACCGATTCACTTACAGTGAATGAAACAACTAAGGGTCAAAGATAGTTTTTGGCCTGTAATTAAAGGCAGTGCCTGCAATACATTGGCACTCTGTATGAAATCAAAGTACAAAACAATTTAGCAATAGTGAGAGATCAAAGCACTGATTGTACTGATTTCCAAAATAATGCCGTATAACGTTTATTTTGAACTGTACCGAAAAAAAAGTTGAATTTTTGGAAAACATTACTTCTTGTTATCAATAATAAGTGTCCACAGGACCACAGGAGGTTTTTAAGGAAATTTCACGATTGTTTGAAAATATTACATTGAATTCTTAGGTTTTTTTTACATGATTGACCCCTGTGACCTTGAAAGTGGGTCAAGGTCATCCATATTAACAACAATTATAGACAATTACATTAGCTTGATATGTATGAGATATCAAGTCTCTAGGTCTTTCCAAACTTGAGAAGAAATTTCGTAAACGTTGGCACCCTACATTGAAGATTTGAAATTTGACCCCTAAGGAATTTGGTCTTTTGTGGAAGTTTTGTTTATACTAATCAAAAGCAAGTCTCTACAGAAGGTCGCTAATCAAATCACGTAACTGTTTTCCTCTTAAAAAGTAAGAAAACGTCATTCATTGATATTAATATAATTTACCCCCGTGACATAGAAAGTGAGTCAATGTCATCTATATTAACAAACCTAATAGACAATTACTTTGGCATTATGTGTGTGAAATATCTTTCCAAACTTGAGAAGAAGTTTCTGGCAGTTCAACTGAGTGATCAGGCCTTTGTATTTTACCTGTAGCATGTTGGAATAACATGCCAATTACCTAATTCTATGGCCATTTAAATAAATAATTTTGGGTACCCAGCATGTCTCGTGCCGTGGCAGTTGGCATTCACATAATGGTATGGATTTAAGTTTTAATGGATCACATAGGCCACATTGCAAGGTTACAAAGGACAGTTGCTTTTTAAATGACCTTGATTTTTAGGCTAAACGTACTCAGTACGAATAGCCTATTGCGACGGCCTTTCAGACAAAATTTACCGATCCTGGCCTTCTCATTGGCTGAAATATCGAAAAGCGTTAGAGCCCTCTAGCGGCAATTTATTTTCTGTGTAAATAATGCCGCGATCTTTCAAATCGCTATTTTAAAAGCATCCACATTTACTTTTTTTAAACAAACAATACGATTACTATATATTTAAAACAAAGAAGCACAGTGTGATTGAACTATTGGTAAATTTTGAACAATATATTTTACGGAATTTGCTCACGGACATCCCCGACCTCTGCTGCTGAAGAAGATCGAGCTGACGTGATTCTTATCGCCTGCTGTGAATATTCCTAGAAAACAACAATATTTACCTTAAGTAAGCAAAAAATGGTTTCTTGTATCTTCAAAGTTTATTGTAACTGCATGACTTGATTTACAGTGTATTTACTGTATGGCGGGGCTTATGAATCCTTCTCAACATGACGTAAGCGTACAGAACAATGTATGTGCGAGTTGGCGCCATGATAAGATGCTAGTCTTGGGCTTGGTTTGAATTATCAACTAACAGCACTTATAAACAAACAAAACTAACAAACAGAACATCAATTTTAATTTAATCCTTGTCGTTGTGGCGAGATCGTCTTAACATATAACATCACTTTACCTCATTAGACGTCACAAAATTAGACTGTTCGTCCTACGGGCACACCTGCCGATAAGACACTTTTTCAGGATTTTCACACCCACCGCCGTGACACTTTTTCAAGTTTTTGAAGACAAAAAGTTTGCGCTTCGTAGGCAAGGTACATTTGGTGCTAATGATTTATGACTAATATATTTTTAATACTGTACTGATCATGATGTTGACTTTGTTATGACTCATATTTTTTGTCTTTTAGTTTTATTTGATGAAGGTTGATTGTGCTGATTTCTCAAGGTTTGTTAATGTGTTTCAAAGTTCCTTGAAATGAAAATATTCCTTCAAACAAAGCGCGTATAAAACAACACCCAAAATATTCATGTTTATAATTTTCAATTAACTAGAATGAAATATTTCCTTAACATATTTATTCATTTTGCGTGTCATGGTGACATTATCTAATGCATTGGAGATCAGAAATAGTAGTAGCTATAGTGAAAATATTGTAAATTTTGTATATATATGGAAGTCTGGTTTAATCTCATAGAACTATGTCTTTATAGATATAATTACTGGAAGAAAAGTCTAACCATGACACTTCAAGGAAGATAGGCATGTAAATACATTAAATGTAATTATTTACACTTTTATCTATCTGAAATGCTGTGTACACCTTATCTACTTTCCTCAACCACAAATATAATTATAATAAGTAAGGACTATTACTTTGCAATACATTTGAAATAAAGAAGTAGGTATAAAGTTCTTTCGATTTGTCTAAATCCTCATATTGATTGGATAGTAATTGTAACATCTTGGGTATTTCAAAGGTTTTATTTAGTCAACTTCATCATAGAGCTATTTATCATTTGGCTTGTTGGCGATAAATGTATGGTTGGTTGTGTGTATTTTTACCTATTTTGATTTGTTCACATTATTGGCGTCAATTTTGAAATAAGAATTAAAGAATCAAAAATCGCTTAAAATTAAGAAAAATAGCCTCTGGTTCTCTTATTTTAGTAATTTTTGCATTCCAAAGTGTAGGAGTATGGGGAAAGTAATATAGCATAGCGATTATTTGTAAACATTTCCTACTACGTTTAGCCTCTCAGTACTGTCAGTGCTTTGATTTTATATGGCACAGAATGTCAGAATTGATCACAACAATAAAAATCACTGTTCGATTTTAGGACTATGTAAATTCGAGTAAGGCAGACGGTGCGAAACCGTTGAGAGTCCCTCGATTCAGGGAATTAGCATATACGCCACTTTAAAATAAATTGGCCTATCGACAACTCAAAGATAACCAAGCCTACCGAAAATCAAGGGAGGCTACTCTCACCATCTCCGACAAACAAAATGTCGTCTGCATTAAACGTCATTCCCGATGATATCGGACTTAACTATACTTCTGACGTATCATTGAAGAAAAAAATAAAAGCGAACGGTTTCGTGTCTGGGTCGTACTTTCAACGAGTGTCCTTCCAAACAATAGACGATGATACAGTTGAAGTTAGTGGCCATGAACCACTATCCACAATGAAAGAGCAGTTTACAACATCAAAGCTTTTTATGAAGAAACATACTGAATTACCTTTGGTAAGGCCTTTTTATAGTAAGCTTGCAATATTTTGGACCGGGCCCATATATATTATTATACCAAAAGTGACATACGTGTACATGCGTAAATAAAACTGAAATGCACAACATACAAAACTACGCGTCATGTCGCCACCATAGAAATATATTTGTGTTGGTGACCTATTTAACATCCTGGATTCCCGCTCTTCGGTTGATAGACGAGAGATCAGAAGCTATAAATCTCTTTTCAAATTTGAAAACGACCCCATAGCTGAAAGGAAAACTCCTCTTTTCCAAATCGCTTTTATTTTCTCTCTGAAAATGTCACCATTAGTGGATAACCAAAAATTGTCAGTATCAAACACATTTTAAATGAATCCAGTTGTTTGATCCCAACTTATCTTAAGATACTTGGTTTGAAGAAGTCCCATTTTATATTACAATGTACATGGCAATTGCTACTACAGGCCAACAATTATTGAGACTTCATGTTTTCATTTTCATTCGAACTCGCCTTAAATCAAACATGGCCGACAGTGTCACACTCGGCGTTCAAAATTTCACATTATGACGGCTCAGAGCTTTTTCGGATTCCATACGAAGGTGTTAGTTTGATACTGATAGTGCACGCATTTGTACATTCACATACATATTCTAAACGAACCCGGTACCCGCAAAATATACTTCAAATGACATGTCACATCAATCGGACCAGCTTCTTCATCTTCTGGAGGAATTTAAAGCTCCATCAATAGTGATGATTATGCTCTGTTATGCGCTAGGGTATGACGGGAGAGGGTTTTTTTAACAACGGTTTTTATTAATGTATTTATTATTCAGTTATTTTGGAGAGTATAATTATTAGGTATAAATGCTATTGTGGTGTGTTAGGGCTTCATCAAAGTATAGACTACGTAGTAAATATGTGCCCTGCAGTTCTCGTATCTTTAGGTAATCCCATTAGGAATTCCGCCTTTGTATTGATTTATATCGGATGTTTGTTATTTCCCGTGAGCTGTGCGCAAGGGCATGTTATACTGTTCCCCGTATGGCGTATAAATATAGGGTAGGATCTATATTGTCGAGGAGATTTAGATTCTACCTTGGATATATCTAACCAGGCCCCACTTGTATAAAATATCTCAATTTCAGATTTCCTCAAGCCCAGATTTTCCTCAGCTAATATCTTCTTGAAAACATCTTGTATGAAAATTCCGCAAGGAATTTCAGGAAATCCTAGCCGATGCCTTCCTCCTGTTCCTTGAGAAAATTTTATACAAGCCGTTTTTGAGGAGATATCAGCTTAGGAAAATCTCGACTTGAGGAAATCTCAAGTAGAGATGTTTTATACAAGTGGAGCCTGGTTTGTTGTTTCGGAATGTAAGAGTTTGTGAAGTTTTGAATACATGTCGCCTTTCTAGCCTAGTGGGCTAGTGGAAATTTCCTAGTTGAGTGTCCAGCTGGAAACCAACATTACAACGTATTTAATTTCATGATTATATATGACTTGTGAACAAAAAATTCAAGTAAGGTTGTCTACTCTCTTTACATCTCATCAACTAATCTGCTTGTCATACTGGTTCATGAGAAGTTTTTGCAAAGATCTTTTATTACAATTTATCAAGATTGTTAATGGATGCAGGCTTACAGCCTCTATGTCCTTATCAGATACTTTTAAAAATTAAAGTGTACATTATTTCAGGTATGATATTACGGGTTATCAGTTCAATGGTAATATTACCATTTTTCCAGATAAGATAAGTTAACATGCAATTATATTTACCATTTTGATTGATGAAATACTGTCATAAATCATTTGTACCATAGAAACATACATTAAAGTGATAGAAGAGTTCATACGCACGTGTATTGTTTTTTTTCAGAATCAGTCAGCTTTGACTAAGGTTAATATCTGAATATGATATTATTGAACAACCCAGTCCACACAAGATTCGAACCAGATATACCATATTGAAATACCTGCAGATGAAATCTTCCAACTAACCATGGTGTTCAACTATCCTGAGCGGTTTCTTGAAAGTCTTTACTGTTTGTGGGAGGATGAAGTATTTTGTGATATCCGTATCCAAGTGGGAAATCAAACATTTCAGGCCCATCGCATCGTGTTGTCAGCAGGATGTGACTACTTCAAGGCCATGTTTGAATGTGGGCTGATGGAGCGAAATGCTGACTGTATAGAAATCCATGATATGGATCCACTTGTGTTTAGCAAGCTTCTCAATTTTATATACACAGGTAAGTACATGCATCTGTTAAAATCTTGTCCCGATAATGAAGTCCATACAGGTAGTTTACTAAAGCTACAGTACATGATCAGTATTGCAATATCTTCCTGTTTTTATTTGCCTACAGAACCTTATATCTCTTGAAGATTGTACTTTGTTTAGGTTGTTTATGTGATCACCAGCCAGAACAAAGGTTTTATGATAATACATGTACATACTGAATAAAGAAACTTCAAAAGGAAAGAGCCAATGTCAGGTGTAAGTAAATGGGTGTTAAGGAGGTACTTTGCAGGTAGCATTCTTGACTTTGTCATTTCAGCCTAAATAAACCATATTTTGACCTTACAGCACCAAGACAGTTGGTGAATCAACATAATTAATGAACTATTCTCTTTTTTTTTCACTAACAGGAAAGGTTGACATAAAAGAAGACAACTGTCAGGATGTCCTTGCTGCAGCAAATATGTTTGGACTTCAGGAGATAATTGCCATTTGTTGTGTTTTTCTGAAACAGAAGCTTCACCGTGAAAACTGTCTTGGTATGAAAGATTTACATAACTCAGAAACAAAATAAAATTTCAATCACAAATTAGCATTTCTCCAGACCAAAACACTCCATAGATTCCCTGGAACTTTAGATTAAAATCTGTGGACATGTAATAAATTATATGGCTTACACTCTATAATAAATCTTTTGCATTATTTTTTTGCATTTATTGCTCCATGGATAGCCACAATCGTTTAGGGTAGGGGAACACATTGTAGTGACAATTGACTACTTCAGTGAACAACATATAAAGAAGGCCTGCTGCGTTTTGATTTCTGTTTTAGAAGTACAATATCAATACTTACTTTTAAGACCAATTTAAGGTAATAACTTGATTTTTTTAATTTTCTCCTTTCATTGCAGGTATTTACCAATTTGCTGAGACACATGCTTGTGAGGAACTGAAGGTGGATGCTGAGAAATTTATCAATAATCACTTTCTACACTTGTCAAAGGAAGAGGAATTTTCAGGTCTACCAGTTGATTTACTTATTAAGCTTTTGAAAAGTGAGTACCTTTGTATAGAAGATGAACACCAGGTCTTGCAGGCAGGGCTCAACTGGGTCCTTCATGATCCCTCCAGTCGCAGGAAACATATATTTGATATTCTCCATCAGGTACGAATCCCAATTATTCCAGAAAAACAGCTATTGGACATACTGGACAGTTGCAGTGATCTTAGTACAAAAGTTGTTATCCAAAAATTTGTACAAGATTTTCATTTAGAGAGACAAATTTCGTTGAAGTTGCATCAAAACAGGATTAAACCTCACATGCTTAACCCAAGGAAATGTGCTAGGAAGAACATCTATGTTATAGGGGGAAATAAACAGTCTGATGAATGGAGATGGAGTGATGGTGTTACCGTGCCAACTGTAGAAAGATTTGATACACTCACCATGGACTGGACAAGTATGAGTGACATGCAATTTCCAAGGAGTAGTCATGGTGCTGTGGTTTTGAATGGACAGATATATGTAGTAGGTGGAGAAAATGATTCATTGATCTGTGATAATGTAGAATGTTATGACCCAGCTAGTAACAAGTGGAGTTCTCTCCCTTGCTTAAACTATCCACGATGTGGTCTTGGCCTTTGTGTGTCTAATGATTGTATTTATGCATTTGGAGGATGGGTCGGAGAAGAACTAGGTGACAGTGTGGAAAAGTATGACCCTGAGACCAATCAATGGACTATTGACTGTATTATGCCAACTCCAAGACATGCCATGGGTGTTCTGGAATGTGGAGGTACCAAATTATCTTGTATAATGATAATCATTCACTTTTGAGTCTATAGAAAAAATATTGATCTGAGTGGCAATCTGTTCGTTCTTTGTGAAAGTTTTGTAAAAGATATTTCATGAACTCTTCAGCAAATTTATTTCATACATTAACACATTTATATTATTTTATCGCACATCAAAATCTAGACTTTAAAGCAACACGCATGATCACTTTGGAAATATAATCATAGTTTAGTGTAGAGATTTCTAGTTTAACACCTGACAAGATGAGATGTTGGAATGCATGTGTCAAGGTTATAAAATCAAACGTCACACTAGCTGGAAACTGAAAGTATGTATACAGAATATCTACTGAACCTCAACATAATTGATATTTAACCCAAAGTATTGGAGCAAAACGTTTGGTGATCATTGGTCAAGGACAAAAGGTCAGACAAGAATTTTGCAATGAATAAAAACACAAATACATGATTTACTGATTTTGGATGTAGGAGTTTATCTAGACTATGATACATACATATATGTAATCTATCAGAAATTTATAATTGAAGGTGTTTGTGACATATACTGGAAAATAATAAAATTGGAAACACTTCTGAGTAGTAAAGAAAAAGTCCTTTCATATTAAATCAGAAACCTTACAATAAGATTCAGTAGGCCTATTCATTATGAGACATCTGAAGATTTGATATGAAAGGGATTTATATTACCAGTAAAAATACACATACATTTGTATATGATAAATGAAGAATAATGACAGTACGGACAAATACATCGTCAAATTTTGGAGGCATTTGTCATAACTGTCATTGTTATGTCATTGACCTTATAAATGTTTAAACTTTTACAATGTCATGAAATACACATACATACTTTTCCATTTTATAAAAACCAACTATAATTACTTGACCTTTAGACATAAAACTTCCCCCGTAATACAATAGACACAATTATTTACAACATATGATAATTACAACAATCACACCCGTACTCGTTCTCCCTCTCAATCATTGATGATGAATAATGTATATCCAAATGGGTTACTAAATAATTTATCAACACTAAATGTATCTGAAGTCACAAGCTTCAACAGGCATTTCTGCCACACATAGATATGTAGCCTCCTCAACAGCCTGGTTCATTCATAGACTAGGCAGTCTCAAATGCTCTCATGTAATAATATTGAAGTTGACAATGAAACCACTATTAGTCACAAAGGCCAATAACAGATATGACACACTAATAGATCTCTGTTAAACAGGCATATTATATGACACATTCACGTTTAACACTATTATAGAACTTGTCATGGATTTCACATAAAGCACTCAGCTGTTTGAGTTTTCAACTAATTTTATCATTATTTTTTTTTAATTTCAGAATATTTTATTGTCAAGATTTTGATGACAAATGGAATTGAGCAACAGGCATAACCTATGAAAACCCTTCCCATGAACATAAACATAAACATAAACAAGTATTCTGACACATCAATAAAAAAGTCAATAAATTATAGAATGATATTAAACATTGAGACTTGAACATTAGAATCTAGAATATACTTTAAAATGAATAAATAAATTAGTTAAATGAAAAAAGGAAACACAGCCATCAGTTAACATTAATTAGTGAAAATTTCCTTTTTAATTGTGTCAAGATTGAGTAGAAATGTCCCCTTAAATGGAGATAGGCACTGACTCAAACTCTCCATACACTCTCACAATCCTGTGCCCAGTCCATAAAGGTTCCAGTTGATGATAAGACATCCACTTTCATTTGCCAATCTCTCTGTTCACCTGTTCACATATGCATAACTTACCTAATGGCAACTACATACTTCATTGAAAAAGAGAGCATTATTCAAATAACCCTACTTACAATTATTGCAATGGTATGTGATATTCTGTAGAAGCATACAATTTTCAGAGAAGCTAGTAACAAATGTGGATAAGCTACAACAGGTGTATTTTTAAGAGATGTAAACAAAACTGTAATTCTAGCTCAAACTTGGAAAAGTAGGGACAAAATATCAACAAAAGGAAGATTTCATAAAGACCCTTTAAAAATGCAATAAGTAAGGTCATATCCAGGTTGTCAAAAAACCAACAAGCATGATACAACTGCAGGTGTAATAAAAAGCATCAAACAACAGCAAGCATCATGATAATTAATGAGCATCAAATAACAGCAGGCGTAACAACAAGCATCAAACAACAGCTAACAGACTAATGTGCAATTAACAATAGTATATTTCCTAATGAGGTCAGTGAGGGAAGATAATTTGTTTTTTTAGTGACAACCAACAAAAAAATGAATGTAAATTAAACATATTTAGTGATATGAAATTGACACCATACTAAGGCGTTACATACCAATAAGAAGATATGATCTTGGTGTATTGCATGAACTTGCATTCACTCCTAACTTGTCAGTGGTTAAACATTTTATTCATATATTTTTCAAATATATATCGATCATTCTCAAATTTCATATATGTCCCCTTGTTGTGCCTGTGTGATTTTGGGACTGACCAGAAAAAGAAAATGGCTGTGGGGCCATATTGGATTTAGCAGTTATAAGTTATCATTATTATTGTTTCTTAAGATGAATTTTCAAATTTCATATAATGAAAAGCAAAAACAGAAAAAAGAAGGGAAAAGATCACAGTTTATATAAAAAAAAATACATTAAGATCACCAAGATCTCTTGCTATTCTGTTCCAGGTCTGATTTATCTGATTGGAGGTTTGGACGCAGATGAAACTGACTTGACCTCAGTAGACAGTTTTAACCCTGTAACTAAGGAGTGGCAACAGCTGCCAAGCCTCAAGGTCGAGAGGTCCCATCTGGGCGTGGCTTCTTTGGATGGTATCCTTTATGCCATTGGGGGATTAAACCACTCTGAGGGTGACCTCATGTCTGCAGAAAGATATATACTTGACTCTGTAAGTACATCTTAGAATTATGATAAAGGTCCATTCTAATGATCTAGCCATAAGCTCATGTCATGTTATAAGCCCAATATCTATCACAGGTTTATCAGAAATCTAGACAGATGCTATACCATTGCAGCATTTAATGGTTACACAACACACACACCCTTTCAAGTGAATGTGTTTTACAAGTCAGTTTTGCCGCAGTTTGATCTCTATGACAACCTTCTCATTGTGTTTGGCTGGTAAAAATCATAACTGTCACTGTTAAGGGTTAAGTATTAGAAGGTCTTTGTAGTGGAAATTTGTTAAAAGTGATTGGATGTGCCCACTTTAAATGCAAACTATTAAAACTGATCCTATGTTTATAAATTTGTTGCTACTACACTGGTTCTTTGTTTTTTCTTTCCTCAGGATGGCTGGGAAGAGATTGCTCCTCTGTCAGACAAACGATCAGCTCCTTGTATGGCCGCGGTAAATGGTCATCTCTATGTGATTGGTGGACAAAAGTGGACAGACCGGTTTTCAAATTATAGACATTACTGCAGTAATCCTGTTACACTGGACAGTATGGAATGTTATGATCCCAAAAACAATGTCTGGTCAAAGTTGCCCTATATGCCCATGGACCGTTGTAGGGCAGCTGCTGTGGTCCTTTAACCTAACCTTTACTGGCAGTGGGTCTTTAGCCTCACTGTACTGTCAGTGTTCTTTAGCCTCACTGTTACTGGCAGTGGGTCTTTAGCCTCACTGTTACTGGCAAGGGGTCTTTGGCCTTACTGTCACTGGCAGTGGGTCTTTAGCCTCACTGTTACTGGCAAGGGGTCTTTGGCCTTACTGTCACTGGCAGTTGGTCTTTAGCCTCACTATTACTAGCAGTCTTCTATAGCCTCACTGTTACTGGCAGTGGGTCTTTAGCCTCACTATTACTAGCAGTCTTCTATAGCCTCACTGTTACTGGCAGTGGGTCTTTAGCCTCACTGTTACTGGCAGTGGGTCTTTAGCCTCACTGTTACTGGCAAGGGGTCTTTAGCCTCACTGTTACTGGCAGTGGGTCTTTAGCCTCACTGTTACTGGCAGTGGGTCTTTAGCCTCAATGTCACTGGCAGTGGGTCTTTAGCCTCACTGTTACTGGCAAGGGGTCTTTGGCCTTACTGTCACTGGCAGTGGGTCTTTAGCCTCACTGTTACTGGCAGTGGGTCTTTAGCCTCACTGTTACTAGCAGTGGGACTTTAGCCTCACTGTCACTGGCAGTGGGACTTTAGCCTCACTGTCACTGGCAGTGGGTCTTTAGCCTCACTGTTACTAGCAGTGGTCTTTAGCCTCACTGTTACTGGCAGTGGGTCTTTAGCCTGACTGTTACTAGCAGTGGGACTTTAGCCTCACTGTTACTGGTAGTGGATTTTTAGTCTTACTGTTACTGGCAGTGGGACTTTAGCCTCACTGTTATTGGCAAGGGGTCTTTGGCCTTACTGTCACTGGCAGTGGGCCTTTATCCTCACTGTCACTGGCAGTGGGTCTTTAGCCTCACTGTTACTGGCAGTGGTCTTTAGCCTCACTGTTACTGGCAGTGGGTCTTTAGCCTGACTGTTACTGGCAGTGGGTCTTTAGCCTGACTGTTACTAGCAGTGGGTCTTTAGTCTTACTGTGACTGGCAGTGGGACTTTAGCCTTACTGTCACTGGCAGTGGGACTTTAGCCTCACTGTTACTGGCAGTGGGACTAGTCTTGCTGTTACTGGCAGTGGGACTTTAGTCTTACTGTTACTGGCAGTGGGTCTTTAGCCTGACTGTTACTAGCAGTGGGTCTTTAGTCTTACTGTTACTGGCAGTGGGACTTTAGCCTTACTGTTACTGGCAGTGGGACTTTAACCTCACTGTTACTGGCAGTGGGACTAGTCTTACTGTTACTGGCAGTGGGACTTTAGTCTTACTGTTACTGGCAGTGGGTCTTTAGCCTGACTGTTACTAGCAGTGGGTCTTTAGTCTTACTGTTACTGGCAGTGGGACTTTAGCCTTACTGTCACTGGCAGTGGGACTTTAGCCTCACTGTTACTGGCAGTGGGACTAGTCTTACTGTTACTGGCAGTGGGACTTTAGTCTTACTGTTACTGGCAGTGGGTCTTTAGCCTGACTGTTACTAGCAGTGGGTCTTTAGTCTTACTGTTACTGGCAGTGGGACTTTAGCCTTACTGTTACTGGCAGTGGGACTTTAACCTCACTGTTACTGGCAGTGGGACTAGTCTTACTGTTACTGGCAGTGGGACTTTAGTCTTACTGTTACTGGCAGTGGGTCCTTAGCCTCACTGTTACTGGCAGTGGTTCTTAAGCCTCATTGTTACAGGTGGTGGTTTTTAGCCTTACTGTTTTATGGGAGGGCGGTTGTAGTTCTTTATAGCCTTACTGTTATTGGCATTGACTGTTTTGTAGGAGAGTGATTGTAGTTCCTCTAATAACCTCATTGTTCCTGGCACTGGTTCTTTGGGAGAGCTTAGCACATAGTGCTGCTTTTGGTGCTTGTATTGGTTTGGAGCAATGCTTTGGTAAGATTTGGTGCTTGTTACCAGAAAAGGTTTCGTAGAGTTCACCATTAGTTAACAGACAAGCTTCTGTAATATTTGTTAATGGTCTGCTGTTGACAGTATTGTAAAGTCTGTACCTAAATGAGCTTTTATTTCTCAGCAGAAATGTTTTGCTGGTAATGTAGTAAGTATGAGAAAATTTGGTGTATATGAACACACATGATGTATATACACAACATAATTTATATGAACAATCTAGTCAGGTGTATTAACACTATATATATATAATGTGGACACAAATAATTAAGAGATAATCAGTAAATATTTATAAGGGTGTTAAGTCTTATGAAAAACAAAATTTCTATACACATACATAAGTTTAAAACAGATAATGCATTTTTATCAACAAATTTGATGCCTTTAATAGTCCTTATGACATGGTCATTTGGCAACTCTTTAAGCATTTATTTTGTCATCTTTTTTGGTGAATGTTCGGATCTAGTTGCTAGTACGGGAAATCATTTGCATTTTTGCTCGAGTTACTATAACTGATTTATGTGTGTTATAGCAACACATAGGAAAATAAGTTGTAACCAGTGCCCTGATATAACATTTCATGAATGTTGTTAATGAAAGAAAACTTAATTATGAGACTGTGTTAAATCCCTACTAAACCTATAAGTGCTCTTCTGATGCTCTTTATGTGATGGCATTGTTACATGTGTGTTTGGATATTTATGCTATTGTGTTTGGTCATCAATGGTGCAAAATAAAATTCTGAAAAGTAAATTTGATTTGATATATTTATGTTCTCTTAAATGGTCATGATTGAGAGAATTTACTATTGTAGTCATGTTGATTTGAAATTTCATATATCCACGGTTTTCTGTATTTTTAGTTAATTTTACAAAATAGTCATAGGAGTTTGAATATTTTATAAACTTGGTTTTCTGATCCATACTGAGGTATTTTTCTTTAAGATGACTTCTAACAGCTTTGCCTATCAAGCCCATGACTTTACAAATTCTAGACTGTTCTGAGGACGGCATACCTAGTGTGCCGAAACTAGTCAACTAATAAAGTTACAGAAGATCTTCATTGGCGTTGTCTGGTCCTGCTTACCGATTTTTTAAATTCTAGATTTGTTTTTATTATATATGGAAAAGGTAATAATGAGTCAAATTGTTAAGAGGCTTGATGTTTTAAGGATGAAACATACTGGGGCCATAGTGGACAAGACTGGTTTCATTGGTTACAATGCCTCCAGGTCACTGGCAGACAATCTTGGGGCTCCTGGAGTAGAAATTAGAACACCATGTCAAAAGCTTGATAGACCTTGCAGAAAGTATGTTCAAGTACTTACCCAAACCACCAGGAATTCATGGTGCAGTGTCACTTTTCAACAACACACCCACAGACAAAACACTCGGTATCATTGAGGTCCGCCTAGAGCAAGACCGATCATGGCCAAAGAACACCAATCTCCATATCCAAGACATCATGGGTTTTTTTTCAGAATTGGTGCTTACAACAACATACGTTTTCTTCAGAAATATCGTCTATCAGCAACGGACTGGCAGCCCATGTCTCCGATTTTATTCATGGAGCTATTGGTGAAAGAGGCAATAGCCACGGGCCCCGATAGAATAAAACCCTAGTCTGTAGAAACAATATGTTGATGACAATGATAGTACTATGCTGTGTCTTGAAACCATAAAAAAATGACGGTACTACCAAAGAATTAGTTTACACGAAAAAGACATACACAGACCAATATCCAAACTTTCAACACCACACCCCTTTAACAGAAGTTGGACGTTGTACGAACTTTACTCGGTAGATGTGAAATGATTGTCACAGAAGAACACGACAAGAATCAAGAATAATACCTCATCCATAGGGACATGAAAACATGTGGATACCCTGACTGGACATGCCAGAAAGTTATCAACAAATTTGGGGAAAGCAAATAAAAGCCTGGGAGATGAAACATTATGGAAAAGAAAAAAAATGAAAGGACAGGTAGTCACGACTGCCAGAAACCATTCAGATGATTGATCATGGTCACTGTATTTCAACTCTCCGAAAGGGCCTAGTCCATTCTTAGGATAAAACATCCACAGAAACCTTCCCAGAATGTATATACAAAATTGGGTGCAAGAACTGTTAGGCGTCTTATATTGGAGAAAATGGGTAGGAACTTTGGAGTCCGACTTCAACGAATATCAAAAAGATGTGGAATCTCGAGAAGACAAAAGGTTCCACCAGATCAGTGTTGGGAAAATTCCAAAACAGTCGACAGGGAAATCAGTTTTTTTCCAAGGAGGCTCTCTGGGTACAATTCAGCGTGTAAAACTACCAAATAGAGACAAAATGCATGGACCTCATACTTTCGCACATCTATGACCAAGCGTTTAACAAAGCGACTACGGTACATTGTTACCATCTTCTGTACATTTTTGTAATATGTTACCATCTCGTCACACTATTTTATACCTTTGTGCACATAGGATTATAGGACAGCCGAAACATATCATTACCATGTCCTACATTACTCATATTAGTGCTAGTACGTTTTACATAGGTAATTTATCTGATAAAGGTGACAGTGAAGTCATCTAAAGCCACACTTTAATTTTCTACTGGTCGTGTTACGAGAACATCTGTGCTATAAAATATAACTAGTTTTAAAGATATGTTTGGAGTATGAAAGTAATCTATCGACAGACACTGCAAAGGACAATAACTTTTGGAAATATATTTTGAATAAAAATGCTTTTCGAGCGAACACAACACTATGTTGTGATTTTTCAAGACTAGCAAGTTTCAAAGAAATTGATGATTAAAAACTAGGGAGAAGACATGAACTTTTGAACAGTATAAAAAGTATTACAATTCTTTTCATGACATGATTTTGCTGATGTGGTTTTGCTGTGGTGCACCTTCCCTTACAAGAAACCATAATTCTCATTCGTTCTTTATATCTTTATTTGAGGACATCACATTGCATATCACGTCATGAAGCTATGACGTCACCATGGACACAGTGTGAAACTTTGAACACTCGATCATAGCTCCACTTGGTCGTACCAGGGACGTATATAACACGTAGTATACATCCCTGGCCCCACTTGTATAAAACATCTCAACTTGAGATTTCCTCAAGTCAAGATTTTCCTCAGCTAATATCTCCTTGAAAATATCTTGTATGAAAATTCCTCAAGGAATTTCAGGACATCCTAGCCGAGGACTTCCTCCTGTTCCCTGAGAAAATTTAATACAAGCCGTTTTTGAGGAGATATCAGCAGAGGAAAATCTCGACTTGAGGAAATCTCAAGTTGAGATGTTTTATACAAGTGGGGCGTCATGTAGTATTACGCTTGTTTAATGTAGTGTGATAAAAAGGTATTTTATCTTTTTTTTTTGAAATAAAAATAATAATAACACCATTTTAAAGAAATACGCAAGATGCCGTGCAGACCAATGCATAAATGATTGTCAAGTACATTGCACCACACATAGGATTGGAATATTGGTCCACGTTTTTTCTTCACCTACAAGAAAACTTGATTACCAGTGATTTCCTCAGTGTCTTGGGGATGTTCTTTTAATGTACGAAATCTTCAAAATCAGCTGCTTGCTGGTATGGAGTGGTGAATTCTATGGTATCCATTTGTTAACATTATCAGTTCGTAAAAGCTATTTAAAAGAATTATTGAGATATGATGTAAAATGTATTTAAAAGTATGTTCTTAACTGAAAACTACCAAACGCATCAAGGCCAGGACGAATAATAATCTTAAACATTAAATTCAAATTGAAATTAAATTTAAACTGTCGTAATCTTAAAAAAAAAGAAGATTATTTTTGTTTGTTTGAATGTAAATGGAAGAGCCGCCAGGTTTGTTTACAAAATCGCACCTCTCTTCCGGACTATTGATGACCCGATTTACGTATATTATAGTAGAATATATTCAGTAACTTCCGGTTCGTTTCAAAACGATTTTGTTTTGCCATGTGCATCTTTATTCCCAATAGGTAAGGTTGTTTAACATAGTTTATTAGATATGAATTGTTTAACCGTATTATTTAGTCGTAAGATTATGTAAAGACACATATCATACAACTTGACTAAAAAATGGTGACTGGTCGAAAGTGAAAACTAAAGAAAGACAACATCAATACCCGGTGTTCTTCGTAGGACTACACAGTATCACACAATCTTAATGTTGTTAGAGCGATAACATTGCAGCTAATTCTTAACAATATGAAAATTAACAAGAGTTGTAGATTAAATTTCCCAGATTACTTCGTGAATGCAGCATGTACATATATATAATGTTTGCTGGATAATCTATCGACTACGGTTATATCATTGCTGTCAACTCTTCCTTGATGTACGTTTATCTTTTGGAGTTGTATTGTATTGCACGTTTAAGATGGGTCATGTGCACAGTATACAGAGTTTTGGCACATGTCATCATACAATGTTCATTCATGCACATCTGCGCTGTTTTGCCAACCATTAACCATATAATCCTTTTTTGTGATAAGAGAATATAATAGACAATCATGAAAAGTTGTATTGGGGTAAAACAAATTCACGTGGAAACCTTTCATGTTGTCATATTGTACATGAAATTGGTATCGCGCCATAGAGAGGATGATCAATAATGAAATCTGTGGTTGACCCTTCCAGTGCGAATTGTATTACGGTACATGTGTCATAATAATCTCTAAAAAGACCCAACCATGAAATCAGGATTTGTAAAGTGAATGTAGTTGTGAAATAGAGTCGAAATTAACCCTTACAACAATTGTACCATTTTACAATATATATGAACCAGATATTTATCATGCAACTGCAAGAACGCTTTTTGGATGCATTGTTAATCCAGCAGAAACACTACAATTAAAGTTATGATTAACTATTTGAATATTTAGAATGCAAAATGATAAGTGAAATATGAAAAATTCATTTTCAGGAATAGAGCACACATTCTGTCATGAGTACTGCACAGGTTCCATCAAAGGGTCCCACTAAAGGACCTAAAAAGGGATCTTTGACAGTAGAGGAAATACAGGTGGACAACATCACTCAGGTAAGAATTATGTTTCAAGTGAAAAAAAAAAAAATCAGACAGGTATCACCATAACTGATGAGTTTATATGGCGCATAAATAGCTTAATAAGTATGTCAATAACATCATTGCTACTTAACAACATTGCACAGGTATGGACAAATACGGGCAACAAAAATAAGGAAAACAGGTAAAAAATGTATAATGGGTAAGAAAATTGAAATGAACTGTGTAGGTTAGGGTGATGCTTGGTGCAATATAGTGAACACTACTTCAATTTAGTGTCATGACTGGGATGTGCCTCATACACAAGTACTCTTTATATGTCAATATTCATGATAACTTGATTGATAAAGAGTTTAAATAACCATTGAAAAATACTAATAATGCAAACAGTGATGAAAATGGGACAAAAAGAGGAAAGTATGATAAGTGATTGTCATATGTACTTTTAGCAATCATGGTAATTTTAGAATGTCTGTGTTGATTAAAGGATTTTTATTTTGTTGAACAGTTGGCCCGACAACATTGGTCCCAGGAAGCATTGAAGAATGGTGTAAACTTCAACCCTCAGGTAAGTATTAGGAAGACAAAGCAAAGGTTTTGTAACTTCTTCATGTAGAGAGAGAGAGAGAGAGAGAGAGAGAGAGAGAGAGAGAGAGAGAGAGAGAGAGAGAGAGAGAGAGAGAGAGAGAGAGAGAGAGAGAGAGAGAGAGAGAGAGAGAGAGAGAGAGAGAGAGAGAGAGAGAGAGAGAGAGAGAGAGAGAGAGAGAGAGAGAGAGAGAGAGAGAGAGAGAGAGAGAGAGAGAGAGAGAGAGAGAGAGAGAGAGAGAGAGAGAGAGAGAGAGAGAGAGAGAGAGAGAGAGAGAGAGAGAGAGAGAGAGAGAGAGAGAGAGAGAGAGAGAGAGAGAGAGAGAGAGAGAGAGAGAGAGAGAGAGAGAGAGAGAGAGAGAGAGAGAGAGAGAGTGCTTTTCTATAGTTTTTGTTGATATAAAATATCAAGTTTCATTTCATTTTATAAATTATGCTGATTCCAAGTGATCTATGTCGGCATTTAAAAACAATTTTTTTCTTACAGATAGTGGCAGATATCTACAGAGAGGAACTTCAAGGAACAGGGTAAGTATTTGATCTGTTTGAAATAGCAAACACTAATTCACAAATTAAATATAACAATTAGCATAAAGTAGAGTTTATTTTTTCATCACTGCTGCACATGTTCAATCAGTTGAAGGTGCATGATTACTACAAACTAAAACAAAAACATGTTGGCATTTTGACTTATATTTGTGAAATTTTATTTGCAGGTTTTCTGTAAGAAGAACAATGATGCTAGAATTCAGGTAAGAGTATTGTATACATAAAGGGCATTTTATATACAATATTCAAAAGAAAAACATATTCTCCAAGTGTTAGAAAGTTTTTTCCATGAAATATTGCTGTATAGGTATTCTATTTGTTATTGATTTATTACTTATACATGAATAGAAACCTTTATTTCGTGATAATAACAATTTTTCTTTTGTGTATTTTAGTCAATACCTTGAAAACTACTTGTGGCCAAACTACAGTCCTGACAAGGTGAGAATTGAAAGACAATTTTTTGACCAAAATCTTTGTTATCTATTTCTTAAGCTTACTCCAATAGTAAATAACCTACAATTATAAGATGATGAGAATTTAAAGACAAATGTTTTCCACCATATTCTTTGTCGTCAAGTTCTTAAACTTTGTACATGTAGTAAATAACTTAAACAATTATAAGATGAAGATGATTTAAAGATAAATGCTTTCCTCTGAAAACCATATCTCATCAGATTGCCTTACATAAAGTCATATTGGTTCTAGGTATGACATTTCAGGGACCACCTCCACCGAGGTTAATTTTCCCTGTCCTTGATCCATATTATTATCACCCTGTCATATAAAATGATGTTCAATGTACAGAACTACTTGTTTTGTGCTCGAAGTATTCAATGCTGTTTTAGTGTACCAGTTGGAACCATCCAACTTTTGCAGAATATTTCGGGACAAAATAAACATCTGAGATGTTAGTCAGCTCAGTAATTAACTGAAAATGCATCAAGTTCTTTGTCAAATTTGTCTATACATTACATCTTCCATTCTAATGATGTAGGTAATTTAATATTTCTTGACTGAAGTTAGGCATGTTGTTGACACCTCAGTCAGCAAATATCATGTACAAGCCAAAGTTCAAATCTGTGCCTTTTGTTTTACTTTCTTCAACATTTTTAGTCATCATATAACAGCTGCCCTGCGTCAATGCAGCTATCTTGTATATCTTATAACTGCTTCTGATATGGAGTTACGCCCTTTGTTAATTTTTTCTCAGACCAAGGTTTGTGAGGTGGTATGGGGCTATTGATTGCTGGAAATGCTTGATGTTTTTATTTTTACAATATATATATATGTAATTATTTGCAGTCCAACAATGCACATATCACATCTACAGCTCTTATGGTGAATGAGAAATTCAGAGAGAGAGTTCCGCCATGGGAGGTAAGACAAAAAAAAATAAATTTGGTAGTCAATCAACTCCAAATTGAGAAGGAATTAAAATATGATTTCATGTTTCCATTGAAAGGAGTATTACCTGAGAAGCCAAGATTTTGAAAGGACACTATGTTAGAATGATTTTCTCAAAAGAAAAGTGTACCTTTTATGTTGCATGTTTCAGTTTATAACAACAAATTTGGTTAACCCCTCGTGCTGTAGTTATTTAAATTTTTTGTTCATATCAACCTGTTTCCTACTTTAGTTTTGTTCAATATTTTCAAGAGATCCATTTATATTAGATCAGGACATCAGTGTATTACCGACACATATAGATATATACATACAAAACTTGCCTAGAAAATTTTTGGTTTTGGCATTGATATCCTTACACTCGGGTCACTTTCAAGTAAGTGATTGAAATGGTTGGGCCAGTTGAACCTGGAAGAAAAACACTAGCTATAAATCGGGATTGAGACTTGACTGCAGAATATTTGGCACTAGCAGTTTAAGGGGTCCAGTTGTACCTGTCTGAAACTAATTTGCTGAATATCGTTAGTTTTCAGAATTTCAGCACATATTTCCGTGAGCATTGTGCTATAAAGTATGTGTGAAATGCATGGTATCTTATTTTAGCTCATTATGCTAGACAGGAGATTCTTAAAATGCTCATTTTGAGCTCTACATATATCAGTTCCAACATCCAGTACATGTGCGTTTGTGTACCATGGAATAATTCCAGACCACCTGAACTGTTTCAACAGGGTTTCAACAAGCTGACCTAGGTTTTAAGGATTGCACCTTGTAATTGCATTGTTTGACACTCAGCATTTAGGACATTATTTTTTTTGCCAGGAAAAGAAGGAACTATATTTCAATAGTTCCAATTAAACATATGGTTAGTAACCATGGTAATTTCTCATTGAAGTTGGTGCTTCATAATTATCTGATTTTACGGGGATATAATAGTTTTTATAAATCATGAAATTACCTATCAAGAAAGTAAAGGAGAGAAAGTAATACCATCAAATTTGATATTAACACTTTCACCTGTTATAAAATGAAGATAATGTGACTATTTTGTTACAGATACCACACTTGAATTTCTTGTCCAGATTGACAAATATGTTACTATTATTTCAGTGTTTCAGAGCCAAACCAGAAAACTTTGAGGAGTTTTTTCATCAAGTATTGAATGTGTGCCTGGCTGAACACACATCCCTACTGGAACATACACACTTACTCATGTTCCTAATTCACTGCTTCAACAGTCTGGTGAGTTCAACTTATCATCTATGATTAATTCTCTGTCTTATCTCCTAGAATTGACAAAGGAGTGTAGACATTGTTGTTTCTCTGTTACAAACACTATTTCTGCCATTTTGTGCTTTCATCACTAAAAGTTGACAACGGAGTGTAGATATTGTTGTTTATCTGTATTGCATCTAGTGGTAGACAAAGTTTCAAACTTTCAGTCAATGAATAAGAATTTCTTGAGACATAACATAAACATGTTTTGAATATGAGGCAGCAATTGGGATGGAGAGAATAGGAATCCCATTCTGATTAACAGATTGTTTTTAAAGTGAATATAAGAGTGCCGGAATCAATATAGTTCACATGTAGATGATTACTTTGGTCCCTGTGGTAGGTTTCGTCTTGCCAGATAGATAATGTCCCCCAATGTTATAGCACTTAATTGTGATGGAAACATTGACTTTTACCAATATTTCAATGCTCATGAAGAGTTTCAAACTAAAATCTTATGGAGGGATTTGTAATTTGGTAAAAAATAATCCAAACTCCCATATAATGTCCCTTTAAATATACCAGTAACATGCTGTGTGCATGATTTACATACAGAATTATGTATTATCAGGAATAAGTGTTGAACTTCACTTACAATAGAATATTCACTCTCATGCAAGTCCAAGGACATAATCAAATTAAGAAAAAACCTGGAAAATTGAGGTTTTCTTGTATTTTCCATGTATCTCAAAATAAGCCAAGGATCAGGGTTAGGCTTTTTATTTCATTAAGGACAATGTAACTTAGTAGCTTGGTGGAGAGCTTAGAAAAGACAAAAATGTGTTTGACACTGAGAAGTGGGACCTATAACATATCTCTTACTTTCCCTTTCCTCTTCTTCATTTTGCTTGTAGTGGTGTTGCTAAGGGCACTTGAGGTAGTGTTTTAGGTATATTATTATCATGCATATGTAATATCATACATGTCCAACATTTCACTGAGATGATGATGTATTAGGTTATCATCTGTGGCCAGTGTTGTCTTAGAATCATTTGTAATGTAACATAATGGTTTTGTTTTAGCTCTTCATGTTTACTAGGCTGAATAGGATTAGTCATTTAGTCAGGGCAAGTCATTTTGTAACCATTCTCATTGTTATTACATACATATTTTTTCACAGGAAATGGACCTGATTCGAGAACAAGTCCAGAAGTTGGTGTCTCTACCAATATGGGTTAACCTTCTACCAGTATGTATTTTTGTGCTGTGTTTTCAGATCTTTGTGTAATGAAATATGAAAGAAAGATAGCAGGAATAACCTGGATTGTAAGGCCATTGTAGCATTAGGTCAAGGTCATAAATTACATCCTGATTACATGATACTGTTGTAATGAAATTTTGACTGCTGGATTGGCTGAGCTTTGGTTTCACTTTTCATTATAAGAAAAGTAACTTTTTCAATTTGTCTATGATCCTTGTAGATATATTTCATTATTTTACAGTTACTTTGGATATAAACTGGCTTTTAATGGTAATGTTTTGATTTATGTACATGTGACTAAAAGACTAATGTTGAAGGTCATTTGTAGAGGTCAGATCAAATGATACAAGTTTTTTGACACTTCATAGTTTGATAATAAATGTGCTTTTTACATTTAAGATTGTCGTACAATGTTTTTTTTTGTGTGTTTCAGGGAAGAAGAGAAGAACTGTTCAAAACAAATGCTAAATACAAGAAATTTTACAACCTCATACAGAAAAATGATGCTAAAGTTGGTGCAGAAAAGTTAAAAAGACTACAGTTTGAGCGGAACTTCATGTCTAATTTGATGAAAAAGTTCTTTAATATCTTGGACTCAATAACAGAATCAGGTATTAATAATTTATCAGTTCAGATGTGTTGTGTAACAGTACATAAAATTCGTATATATTCAAACTGCTTGTGCTGAAAAGCCAGTGAAATTCTGTTAGCTTAAAATTTTAACTTTATTGTAGTCACAATCAGAAGTACCATATTATATGCAGCTTAAGTTTTGGATAAAATATATGATTTTGTTCACTTTCATGTGTAATTACCCACAATTTTCAAATTTGTAATGTGTGTGGCAGTACTTTGTGCCTCAACTGTGTTTACCTGGAGGTTAACTTCAATATAATGTGGTTTGATAGAGTTAAACTTTGGGAAGTTTTATAAAATTAGTTGATTATTTCTGATGTTTTCAAAACTTGTTTTAACATCAATAGTCTGAAATTTAGATTTGATATAGCATTTACCACTTTGTCCATTAAAACAGGAACAGAATCATGGGTGGTGTGTTCTACTTTTACAGGAAAGTTAGCCCATACTAAAGTACAGTATTGTGAACGCTTTATGGAACTTATGATTGACATTGAGAGCCAACTACCCACACGACGATTCTTCAATGCCCTAATGGACGATGTCCACCTAGTAGTCAGGTGCCAGATGTCCATGTTGGTCAAAAGAAAGGAAGGAAAACTGTTTGGTGAGGTAAGCTGTGAACTCGCTATTATAACCTTTAAGAATCTAACACAGGTAGTTACAGAACCTTTTATATTTAATCAATTGTCTTGGAATGCAGTCATTTGTTGATAGAAACAACTTTTCCAAATCATCTGCAAGACCTTAAATTTGACGATGGATAGCTAGTCAAAGTATTTAGAAATGAGTTATATCTGTTTTATAAAGTCTAAAGTGAAGATCTTTTTTTATATAAACAAATACCTTAATCATTTTGTTGTGTGGATGTAAGTAAGATCTCTGCAGTTTGAAATAAATCATGAAACGAGGAAAGTTTCTAATGAGTCAACAAAAGACAGGATATGATATGATGTATTTCTACTTTGTATCAAATATGATGATAAGCAGATGATAATTTCACTTCAACAAAGAATGTTTTCAATTTTATCTGAACTGTAATATATGTCAACTTTCAAATTTTGTAATGTCTTTGGCTAGCTCCTTGAGATGCTGCAACGGTATGCTGAGTTTGAGATTGATGACCAGACAGGAGAAGCTCTAACAATCCATGACAGAATAGACCTCCATTACAATAGGGTGCTAGCTCTACAGGTAATCACATACAAAACTCAAATTGGTGAGCAGAGTTTTTTAAACTTTAAAAATTAACAAATCTGAAAAAACCAGATTTGGATAAAAGAAAATTTTGTGAAAATCTATCAGAAGATTTACTTCATAGAATGATACTTTTGAATGAGAGCCTGAAATATGTCTCCACACATTCAGAACTGTACAGACTTCATGATTGGCTGACATGGATGAAAGTTTCATGCACACATTTTGTTTTTGTATAAAATCAACTTGATTATTGAGCTGTCGTCATAATTTTGTCAGATTTTTGTTTTTGTTTGAATTTTGTTTTCTGGGGAAGGTCTGCTTTCTAAACATAAGATAGGAATATGTTATTGAAGGAAGAAGGCAGACTTGTTCAGAAAATTGTATTACACAATATAAAAACTATATCCTAAGGTTTTAAGTGTGAATCCAACAAAGTTTTTTTAAATATGGAAATTGATTAATGAATTGTAAAAGTGTTTGATTAACGTAGTTTTTAATAATGATGTATTTTGGGGCTTATCTCTTTTTTTGTATAAGGTTGTAGTTGTACTATGTATTAAGATTTTAATGATTAAAATAAGTTTGGCTATATTACTTGTTAATTGAGCCAATCTCAAATTCTTGTCCTAGCTATTGCAGGTATTATCATGATCAGTAAAGGCCTGATGTAAATTGCACTTGCTGAGCTTCATTTATCCAACAACAGACTGGAAACACTGAAAGGAATATAATGTAGTGTTTTATGTTATGAGGACTGAAAATCATTTTGAAAAATCCTTAGTGTATTTCAATGCTGTAGGTTTTACAATGCAGCCAGATTAGATTTGCTATTTATCAGTGGCTTCAATAGGTTAATAGGTAGAACCTTTGATTGACTGTACCACCTAAGGTGATGGTTCAGGCTGTGTGGTTTTGTCTGTAACCAGGTGGTTTTGTGTCTCAGGAAGTTGAGAGGACAACCGTCTTTTGCAGTTGTACACATGTCCTTAGTCAAGATAACCTGGTTTGTTCTGGATGACATGTGAAGGGCCTTCCCTATGTTGTTCAGTGAGATAGTCACTGGTTACTGCAACAAGACCCTATCTCAAAGTGATTATAGCAATATACCCAGTACACAAAGTTGAAAACAGATAAAAAATATTATTTTGGATGTCTTTTTATTTTTGGAGTATTAATGTATAAAAATGTTGATGGTTAAGCCCTGTGTTTTGTTTGAATTGTAGAAAGTTGCCTTTCGATACTTCTCAGATGACCTGCGAAGTTTTGCCATTTCCAATGTTGCAAGTGTAGACAGCAGAGAATCCTTGTTGAAATTCTTCAAATGTTTAAGGTACTTTGTGATGAATGTAAATCTTTTAATTAAGCCATTCTTAGATTATTTGTGATTAAGAACCAACGATGTCATCACTAGATGAAACTTTTCCTGATTATGACTATATCAAGTGCCAAGGAACCAATTTATTGAGCTCCATCATTAGCTATAATGGCTATAGTTGCTTGGGAATTTAGTAGTATTCCGGTTATATCTTGTAATTAAAACACCATTTTCAAAGAAAAGAATTCTAATTCCATCTTGAAAGGAAACTAGGTGTACGGCACTAGGTGTAGGGCAACGAGAGTGTGAAATATGTTTATAAATCTGCATTGTGTTACAGAGAGGAGTTTTATGTTGTCTAAATCCCCTACTGACTGCATTTGTTTATTTTCTCTATCTTAAACTTACAGCAAATCAGACCTACACAGAGTCCTGGCCTACATACACCAGCTACCGATGATTAAAGAGGAAGAAGAGTCGACACAGAAAGAGGATTACATGATGGAGCTGTTGGTATGTGATATAATAATAATACTGATTTACTCATTGAGGGGTACTATCAATACTGTTTTTTTTCTGAGCTTGATTTAATTGCAAATGAAAAAAAATACACGATGTTATGACTTATTTAAAGCTGTAATTAATGTACCATGATTTAAACATAACCAACACAAAGTCTTGAAATGAACAACTAAATTAAACATGAAAATATGTGAGTTGGAGATGTGAATTATGAATAATTGCATGAGGGGAGTTTTAGAATAAACATAAAGGTTTATGTGAAGGGGTTGGATTATTAATAAAAGATAAATATATGGGTGAGTGTGATGTCTTCTCAGTTTCTTTATGTTTTCTTTGGTAAATGTTTCTATGTTTCTGTGTTTCATACTACAAACATTTGATCACAGTAAGTATCTCCATCCATATATTAAATCTGTCAGGTCACTCGTCATGAGAAGAGAAGATCCCAGCTTGAACAGATCAATGAAATGCCACTGTATCCTACAGAAGACATTATTTGGGACGAGAACATCGTACCAACAGACTTTTACTCTGGGGACAGTAAGTATGAATCAACCACCGACCAGCAGATCTGGATTAAAGTTGACACTGAAATTTCTTCTGTAAAGAGATAAGACTGATGGAAATATGTCATTGAGAATATTATCATATTGTTCTGTTTTATATCCCCCATATTTTTACCTTTTCTTTCTATCTGTGATCTTGGTTATTCAAGATTTACTGTATACATTTGAAATGCTAATGAAAATAAAAAATAAAAAAAAAATTAGTTGTTTTCTAAATTGTTTCAATGTGACAGCAAAGACTGCTTTTATGATATACGACGATTACTTCTAAAATTGATTTTTTTTTTTCAGGTTGTCTTGCTCTGCCAAAGCTCAATCTGCAGTTTCTGACATTACATGATTATTTGCTCAAGAATTTTCATCTGTTCAGATTGGAATCTACATGTAAGAAATTTTATTGTAAAACAAAGTGTCATTTTTGTTGATGGAAAAGTCTTTAAAATGAAAAGATTGAAGGAGTGAAACACATTTCTTCATGCTAGGTTGGACAGATACACTAGGTATAGTAAATGCAGAATTGGAACCTAACAGACCAGCAATCGTTTCTCCGTTCAGACCAGATATATGTAATCTGAAACCTGAAAAATGATACATTCCTCCATCTTTACAGATGTAAAGTATCCTTAAATTTTACCTTATTTCTATTACAGATGAAATTCGACAAGACATTGAAGATGCTGTGTCTCACTTAAAGCCATGGTAAGGTTGGATGGTGAATTCTTTAGTAAAGTGTTTTAGTTATACTGAAATAATGTTGATTAGATTTCACATTTCTTTAGAACTGAAATATCTGTGAGCTTTTTGCCAGAAACGTTCCTTTACTAGGATAAATAAGATACCCGTTCACTAGATTTCTATCCTGTTACCGGTTAGTGTCGTCGTTGTTGAAGTGACATGTAGTTACTGTATAAGTAAAAATTAACAGGAAGGCAGAGGATGGCAGCTGTCTGTTTGGTGGATGGGCACGAATGGCACAGCCAATATCAGGCTTTAATGTTGTGGAGGTAAGTTATACTCTTGTGGTATGTGGTAGTATCTGACTCTGTGTTGGAATAATTATATAATGGCCCCACTCTTTTAGAAATTCAGGCAGTTATATTTTAGTTCAATGTTTTGAATTTTTAATTGATAACACAAATTTCTTTAATGTCAAATGTATGTATTCGACATTTGCTGCATATATTTATCTTAACGGTCTTAACTGCACTAAGACTAAGAATTTAGACTTTTACATTAAGATTCCCAACAAAAAATATTAGATATCTTTCAAATGTAGATTTATTACATTGCAAGTCTTTGACTGTCTTTGATCTTTAGGTGGCAAAGCCTCTAATTGGAGAGAATCATCCAGCCCAGGTACGAGCAGATGTCACCGTCAGTCTCAGTGTGAGGGAACATGTTAAGAACGAGTGGGAAGGTAGGTTACTTCTACCAGGGTTTAGAAACATTTAAAATGTTCTTTTGATATTGGTAATAAATGTAACATTTCTGTAGAGTATTACTTTTTCTTTGAGTTCTTTCTCTTTTCAATATTTGGAAATTTCAAGTGAAAACAAAAATACCTATTTCATATACTATTTGTCTTCAAGAAAAAATATCCCCTAAAAGCCTTATAAAATGAATAAACAGTGTTAGAAATCCTATATGTTGAATGGATGAAGAAAACCCATTTCTTTTGACATGTTTATGAATACTTATGTGTTTATGTACAGGGCTGAGGAAACATGATGTGGCATTCCTTATCACACTGCGACCTACTCTAGCTATCCAGCAAAAATACAACCATGAAATGCCCTTCATTCCACAAGTTGGACTTGTGTATGTCAGAGGCTGTGAAATTGAGGGCATGCTGGATGCAGAGGGCAAGGTCATTGAAGAAGGTAATACCAAAGAATGATTAAATATGAATCAATATGATTGAAGAAAAAATCATATCATCAACCAAGCAAGTCATAACCACAGAAACACTGAGATTTATAACAAGGATTCAAGATGGATGATAAAATCAATTAAGGACTGTAAATATTTTCCGAGTGTAAATCATATATATATTAAAAGTAATAAAAGAAATTTCTGCCTGATTTGTATTAGGCTTCAGATTCAAACTTAGAAATGCTAATGATATTTCTGTCCTATTCATATACAAATTTATTTGTTTACCCTTTAAGCAATGACTTTGACTTTGTAATTGTTGGCCATTTTCCAACATAAGCAACTTTGCTTTTAAAAGTCTATTTTTCTAGAAAGGTTGGACAGATTTTGATTTATTTTACATTATGAGCAATGCCATAGCAAACTTGTATATCATCAGCCACCTAAGCAGTGACTTTAACAGTAAGAGGTAGAAAAGTGTCATGAAATAACATGTCTGTCATTACTTTGTATTTGATTTTAGGACCAGAGCCTCGTCCAGATATACCAGGTGACATGAGGACATTCAGAGTCTTCCTTGATCCTAATCAGTATCAACAGGACATGGCCCGTGCTGTGGATGGAGATGAGGTAAAACTTAGACATTGATTGTCTAATGTTGACACTCCTGCAGTTTCATTTATATCTGTTTTTGAAATAAAACTATTGGACCTGTTGGTTGTTTTTATCCAAGCAACAATGCCATTTAATCATTTGTAGTTTTAAATGTCCTGTTTTTGGTGTCTGGTCATTAGTTGATATAAAAATTGTAAATCTTGATAAGTCTCTGAGAGGAGGCAAAACTTGTTCTTCATTCTGTGATATTACAATTATAATATGTGACACTAACAAGCCATACTTGTTCCAGGATTGAGCTAGTATAGGCTTTATCTATTGGTCAATCCTGTAAGTTGTTTTATCAGTAAAAGATGTTTAAAATATGGTTTAACTGTTACAGGATGTGTATGAAACATTTAATGTGATAATGCGAAGGAAACCCAAGGAGAACAACTTTAAAGCCGTCTTGGAGACAATGCGTGATTTGATGAACACATCCTGTGTTGTTCCAGACTGGCTTCACGACCTTATTCTCGGCTATGGTGAACCGAATGCAGCACATTATTCACAGTGCGTAATCCTTCTGTCACTTAATGTAGGCAATTAGACAAAAATGAACAAGATTGAAAATCTGTCTTTTTGATACAAAAGGTAAACAATTGTAGTAGATTCAGACACTTAAAACATTGCAGTTTTTTTGTTATTTTGAAAATTAACACTTATTGGTCATGAGTCATTCCTTTTATTTCAACAGAATGCCAAATAAGATTACCTCCCTTGATTGGAATGACACATTCTTAAACATAGACCACCTGAGGGCCAGTTTTCCTGACCACAGCGTAGGAGTCTGCACAGATGATGTCAACAAACATGTACCACCATTTAGGTACGGTATAAAGTTTCATTGCTTTTCAAACGATTTTTACTCCTGATTTACAAATTGAAATTTTAAGGACAGTTACTTTATGTAAGCAAAATTAATTGGTATTGAAAACAATACTTGATATATTTTAGATTGCTTTGTTGAATTGGTCTGTCTTCTGTTATACAGTTAATCACTGTCTGGTACTGGTCTTTTATTTATAAGCATATGGATTGGCTTGCTCTTCGAATATATGAAACAAGAAAAATGAAAATCAAGTAAAAACATGTAAATGTAGGTCATCATGCTAATTGTGAGTTTTGCAATAAAGGAACAAATTCAGTTTACAACACATCAATACAAACATGTAACCTTTTTTAGCAAAAGGGTCTGGCAAAATATACCACGGTATCATTAGTGGATTTTCCAACTTAAGTAACTTTAATTTTAAAAGTCTTCTTTTCTAGAAAGGTTGTACATATTTTGACTAAATTTTGCTTAGTGCAATGACATGGAATAACCTTATACATCATCAAACTGTCAATATCATTCATCAAAACATTCTAGATTAGCATTGCTTATAGTTGGGACTCATATTGATGCAAGCAATCACACCAAATGTTGTTTCTTTACTTTGAAAATTTCATTGATGGCCATTTTCAACCAGTGAGTATCTTTCATTTATCATTCATGCAGGTTAAAGTTCCCGCAGGAAGAGGAGACAGGGAAGAGGAAAGCTGATACAGAAGATGCAAAAGTGATGAAAAAGATTATAGTGGAACCACACACCATCCCAAACAGAGGACCTTACCCCTACAATCAACCTAAAAAGTAATACTATATGTTGTATTCAATTTGAAATGAAATAAGACACACAAGTAAACTCTATCAGTGATAGGAGATCCTTTTTATTATGACAGTGGATATTAAGATATTCTGCTTTTTCCCTGTGGTAAATATTTTTACAAGACTTTTAGTTTCTTGCACAGATGTTGCTATATTTTGTATTGAACTAACATTATATTCATTTCCAACATGAAATAAACTGACCATGGTTGACAACAACAACAAAATAATGCAAATCAACAATTGAAAATTCCTTTATTGGTCGATTTCTGTCTAATGTCAAATTTATTTTTGACTAAATTGTCCCTGTAACTTGACAGACAAGAATCTGGTCATTCAAATAATTGTGGCATGAAAAATTAGAATTAAAGACATCAGATATATAAGTGGAATAGGAGTTTGTTTGGCATTAATGATACAAATAGATTTACAGACAGTATGTGAAAACTGTTAGATAGGAGTTTGTTTGGCATTAAAGATACAAATAGATTTACAGACAGTATGTGAAAACTGTTAGATAGGAGTTTGTTTGGCATTAAAGATACAAATAGATTTACAGACAGTATGTGAAAACTGTTGAATAGGAGTTTGTTTGGCATTAAAGATACAAATAGATTTACAGACAGTATGTGAAAACTGTTAGATAGGAGTTTGTTTGGCATTAAAGATACAAATAGATTTACAGACAGTATGTGAAAACTGTTCGATAGGTGTTTGTTTGGCATTAAAGATACAAATAGATTTACAGACAGTATGTGAAAACTGTTCGATAGGTGTTTGTTTGGCATTAAAGATACAAATAGATTTACAGACAGTATGTAAAAACTGTTCGATAGGTGTTTGTTTGGCATTAAAGATACAAATAGATTTACAGACAGTATGTGAAAACTGTTGAATAGGTGTTTGTTTGGCATTAAAGATACAAATAGATTTACAGACAGTATGTGAAAACTGTTAGATAGGTGTTTGTTTGGCATTAAAGATACAAATAGATTTACAGACAGTATGTGAAAACTGTTCGATAGGTGTTTGTTTGGCATTAAAGATACAAATAGATTTACAGACAGTATGTAAAAACTGTTCGATAGGTGTTTGTTTGGCATTAAAGATACAAATAGATTTACAGACAGTATGTGAAAACTGTTAGATAGGTGTTTGTTTGGCATTAAAGATACAAATAGATTTACAGACAGTATGTAAAAACTGTTCGATAGGTGTTTGTTTGGCATTAAAGATACAAATAGATTTACAGACAGTATGTGAAAACCGTAGAATAGGTGTTTGTAACAATTGTATGTTTATGTCTCCAGGAACCAAATTTTGTTCACACCAACCCAGATTGAGGCTGTGCGAGCAGGGATGCAGCCCGGCTTGACAATGGTTGTAGGACCCCCTGGGACTGGTAAAACTGATGTTGCTGTACAGATCATCTCCTGTCTCTATCACAACTTCCCCGACCAGCGTACAATCATTGTCACTCATTCCAATCAGGTAAGGTTTGACAACAATTTTTGTAGACTTCTAGATTTAGAATCATCACAACTTTGTAGACAGTTTTATGTCACAATACAGGCTCATTTAAATGTGATACCAAAGTTAAATATACATTGCAAGAGACTGTTTAAACAAAAATTTATCTCTCAAAAAGAAACAGAATAGAAGATTTAGTAAAGTGTAAAAGTCCTGCACTTGAAACCTTTGAAATTCTTCAAAGTTTTGCAGTTTTGCGCATTTTTCTTTGTCAGAACTCTCTCTCTCTAATCCAGATTGATAACCAACCAGTGAATTCAGTTAAATTGGCAAAGGCAAAGTAGAATATGAGAGTTTAATATACTACTATGTTGATTATTGAAATATTTGTCTGTACATTCTTTGACAGTTTGGTGTATAAGCTATTTGGTTCCATTGCAAACATGGAATCCATGTAATTCAACAGTACAAGTCCCATGCTATTTATGCTTTTTATCAACAGAAATCTTGAGTTCCAATTACATTTGCATTGTGTGTAAAAGTCAACACAGATGTCACCCTGAGATATTGGAGTGAAATATTAATGTTATGACTTCTGTTGACCTTTAGGCTTTGAACCAGCTGTTTGAGAAAATCATGGCCCTTGATATAGATGAACGCCATCTGTTACGTCTTGGTCATGGAGAGGAGGCCTTAGAAACTGAGAAAGATTTCAGTCGGTGTGTAGGTCGATTAATTAACAAAAATTAAGATTTATTTGCACCTTTTTCATTATCTGTGCTAATAAAGAGCACATCTTTATTTAAATCTTGTACATTACAGTTTATCAGGAAGCTTTCTTATCATTGATCAAAAATTAGATTTGATGCTAAAATTTTACTAAAACTTTGAAAAATTGGCAAACTTTTATATCGTAACTTTGAAATACAAGCACTATATACAAACTTGGGCAGGTATAAAAAAACAAATACCATTTTTTGACAAGTATATTCATATGCAGATGGATTCTATTAAGTATCATATTTGTAATTGTACTTGTGATGTGTTAATGTCGGAAATAAAATATTGTTGATAATATCTTGATGGATATCATTGAGAAAAGTTCAAACCTAGTGTTATGTAAAATAATGTACACAAATCTTTGTATTATGTTTTATTTCCCCTTTAAAATGACAATTATTGCTAAATGCTTATGAAAAAGTTACCAAAACTTAACCATCCTCTGTATTGTATATGTTATATATTTCGTAAGGTATGGCCGAGTGAACTATGTGTTAGCACAACGCCTAGAGCTGCTGCAGGAAGTAGGGCGGTTACAGGACAGTCTGGGCGTACCTGGTGACCTTTCCTACACATGTGAAACAGCTTCCTATTTCTTCCTTTACCAGGTAAGTAAACATCTGTATACAAGTCAGTGATGTTAGTTGGTTCTCTAGGAGAGATGTAATCTGAAAAAGAACTAAACAGAATCGGATGACTATTGAGATGTTCTTATGTTTCAGGTTTTAGCAAGGTGGGAGGAATTTCTCAGCAAGCTTCGTCAAATTAAGGTAAGAACCAGGATAGTTACATGTCTTAAATGGAATATGCTTAAAAATCAAAATAAGTAGAGATGATTACTTTAAAAAAAGATACATATTATTTGACAACGGTCAACTCTGAATTTGATATGTTTTCCATATAATATATAATAATAGGTCTTAATGTTTGCTAACCAAACATAACTAAGATTTTACGGAAAAAGAATTGATATTGTTATTATATTTGACAGGATAAGGAGCCAGAAAACATCAAAGATTTGTTCCCGTTTACGGTATTCTTCAGCAACGCCCCACAACCACTTTTCAAGGGGCGCTTCTATGAACAAGATTTAGACATAGCAGAAGGCTGTTTCAGGCATATAAAGAAGATCTTCACACAGATTGAGGTATATTGTAACAGATAGGCTTCTTAGCATTTTATATTGAGCATAGATACATATCTGTATTTTGTGCCTTCAATCATCAACCATTTACCAAACTCTGCTGTTCCATATCATTCAATTACCTTTACATATGTCACTAAAAACATCAAGGCACTGCTGTGCTTCCAAAGGTAGAAACATATACAGAAAAAGGTTTAGTTGTTGGGTTCTGAACAAAAAAAATCTGTATGTTGAGCAATGATTATCCAGATAAGCTCTTCTGATTTTTTGTTACATCTCTTTTTTAGCAATTCCCATGAATGAGATTATGTTGCAGAATGTGACGGAGATATATAATTGATCTCAGATATGTATCAGTATTTAAATAGACTATCTTAATCTTTGTTGTTTAAAGGAGTTCCGAGCATTTGAGTTACTACGCAGTGGTGCTGACAGGGCAAATTACTTGTTAATTAAGGAAGCCAAAATCATCGCCATGACCTGTACACATGCTGCACTTAAACGTCGTGATCTTGTAGCAGCTGGTTTCAAGGTAGCTTTTACAAATTAGTATTATTAACTTTTTGTGATGCAGAAAATTTTTATACCTACTGCAGTTTTGGATAAAACCTCATCAGGTTCAGGTATTATCATAGTGACTGGTATTTAACACATTATACTTTCTCTCTCTTGATAGAACACATATTCCTACACATTGAGCTGCCTTATAGAGCTTTAATTTATCTTTGGCATACTTAACATATGTCTCAGTATTGCTCTAAAACTTTTGCAGAATATTTGATAAGACACACAATTTTTTCCTTTCAGTAAGTAAAATATTTTGAACTAAAGAATATATTTTGTTTCAGTTTGACAATATTTTGATGGAGGAGTCAGCCCAGATTCTTGAGATTGAAACATTTATTCCCCTCCTACTACAGGTAAGTTTGTCTATACTGATCATACAACATTCATTGCCTTCCTGCTACAGGTAAGCTTGTCTATACTGATCATACAACATTCATTGCCTTCCTGCTACAGGTAAGCTTGTCTATACTGATCATACAACATTCATTGCCTTCCTGCTACAGGTAAGCTTGTCTATACTGATCATACAACATTCATTGCCCTCCTGCTACAGGTAAGCTTGTCTATACTGACCATACAACATTCATTGCCTTCCTGCTACAGGTAAGCTTGTCTACACTGACCATACAACATTCATTGCATTCCTCACCCTATTCGTAATGATCTTACTACTGTGGTAAGTTGATATGATTGGTCCAATTAGATATTAAATATACAATATATTTGTTTTGTATCAATTGAAGTATTTCTTCTTTATTTTCAAAATGAGACCAACCTTTTCAACCAATTTATTCATAGCCATTAAAAGAACAGATTTTAGTTTTAAAAAAGCAAGTTTAACACTACCTGATTTTACACATCTGTATGATGATAATACTATAAACCAGTCTTAGAAGTAACAAACTTTTATAAAATCAGTGTGTTTAAAAGTAAACCTTACTAGAATATCTTATATCTTGGTAGAACCCAGAGGACAACATTAACCGTCTGAAGCGCTGGATCATGATTGGAGATCATCATCAGCTGCCACCAGTCATCAAAAACATGGCCTTCCAGAAATTCTCAAACATGGAGCAATCACTCTTCACACGCCTTGTCAGACTGGGGGTGCCCACAGTCGACCTTGATGCTCAGGGTAGAGCTAGGTCAAGGTCAGTTGAAAAATAATTTTATTATTTTGGTAAATCCACTGCAGTGCATGTGTTAAAATTTGCTCTACTCAGTTATTTCGAAACATTTCTTCATGTTGATAATATCAGTTGAATAGATGTTCTTATAACACAACTAGCAGAAGATTTAAATGTGAGATTTTGATGACTACACTGTCACCTTCATCAGACAAATGACCAGCATGATGTGTTGGAGCAAGATGCATGTAGTGTACAAGATGGTATGGAATAGGTCTCAACATCTTGTTATATCAGTGCTATTATGCTTCACACTGGTCATTTGTCTGATGAAGGTGACATTGAACTTATATATTATCCTCTGACAAGTATTTGCCTGATGGGCAATGAATAGCAGAATTCTAAAAAAATTAAAACCTTAGAACACAGAAAAAAGTGATTGTTATCAACCTTACTCATTAAATTGTCGCAATAATGACTTGTTACCACTGGAAAGTGAAGATGTCTACCTACTGGTAATTTTAAGCTGGATGTAATTGTCAAACATGATGGTTTTATTTACAGCATTTCAAGTCTGTATAACTGGAGGTACCGTAAACTAGGGAACCTACCACATGTCTTGGTGAACCCAGAATACCGACTAGCAAATGCAGGATTTGTACATGACTTCCAGCTCATTGACGTCCAGGACTTCAATGGTGTAGGGGAGACACAACCCAACCCATACTTCTTTCAGGTCAGTTCCTAAACATCTCAGAGTTTCTTTACATATATAGCTTGATATGATACTTCCTGTCACACATTACTTGATATGATGCCAACACAATAGTTCTATATCTATTGGTCAGTTATCACTTTGACTAGACCTTGTATTTAGGTCAGTTTCTCGGTCGAGAATAGGATGAATTTTTACACAGGTTCTTTTTTCATGTCTAACTTTGATTTTTGTGTGTTTTGAACTAAACTTTCCCTTGAGGTAATATCTACTTTATTGAATTTTTGGTTTGACTTTTTGTTCGTTTTCCATCTAAGTCGGAAACATAAAAAAATTGTCTCAACATCTGTAGCATGAATTTGTAACTTCATAAAGGAGTTCATTCTTATAACATGTGAATTTGAGTTTCCATTTATTTCTATTTTGAAAAAGTTTACTGAATTAGAATTACTGTACTGCAATTTACAGACATATAACTTTACACTTCATTCATTTTCAATGTAAAATATCTTGATGCCCAACAGAATCTGGCTGAGGCAGAGTATGCTGTGGCACTATTTATGTACATGAGGATGCAGGGCTATCCCGCTGATAAGATTGCCATCCTTACTACGTACAATGGACAGAAACATTTGATACGTGATGTTATCTACCAGCGGTGCGGAAAGAATCCCTTTATTGGACAGCCACACAAGGCAAGTTACCCTGGCATGTCAATTGCAAATTCTGTTGATGAAAACCAAATTTAAGTTGTTTTTTTACCCAAAAATGTTTTTTGTCACCTGTCGGAATATGTTTGTTTATTTTGAGAGTCAATTATTTTGGAGAATACTACCTGGTGTAGTTGATTGTTGATAAATCTTGTGCCAAATATTTTACTGAAAAATAACTTTTTTAGTAGGGATATGCATTTGATGTTTTGTGAAAACAGTAGAACTGTTCCTAAGTTATGTTTGTTTATCTCCCTTTACAGGTGACCACTGTGGACAGATACCAGGGCCAGCAAAATGATTACATTATCCTGTCACTGGTCAGGACCAAGACTGTTGGTCACTTACGGTCAGTCTGCAAGCACTCTTTCATTAATAAGTCTATAGCAATAATTCATCGCCACAATCCATAGGACAAACGCTGGACAACCGTCTTAATCTCTGTATTCAGGACTGCTCAGATTCCTATACCTCTAAACTTATATTTTTTTTATGCAAAATTCAGTTTGATTCATGCCTTTAAAAACTGTTGCTTATCCTGAATATATTGAGCTGTTCAAGGCTTTGGTTTTAAATGTGTAGTGGTAAATGTCTGTAAGAAGACTAAGTCAGTTCCTTGTTTAAAAATAGAATATACCCAGTGCAGATTCAAGCATAGATAAAAAGTAATATATTATTTGATTTGTTTTATATTAAATGAAGAATCGATTTGCCTTTGCACCTGTTTTTTAAATTTTGAAATTGGAGGTAATATTCTAATATTTTTCCTGAGATTAAGGATTATTTGTGAGTGATGAAATACATGTGTATATGTATCCTTTGTTTGCTTCAGAGATGTGAGACGTCTGGTGGTGGCTATGTCTCGAGCTAGGTTGGGCCTGTATGTGTTCGGCCGAGTCAGTCTATTCAGTAACTGTTTTGAATTGACTCCAGCCTTCAATAAGGTAAAATATATCCACTCCTGTACCAAAATTTACTTTGGAGGAAAACATGTTTTAGAAAGACATTGTATCAATATTGTAATATTTTCATTTATTTTGTGGGTGTTCTTAATCCACCAATTCATGTTTCCATGATCTGTTAAAGTTAGAATAAGATTGATGGAGCTATGTTTATCCATTAAATCAGGTGCCCACAAAATAATGTTTGTTTAAAAAGGCAAGAAAATTTAGCCCCATGAAAAAATATTAATGTAAGGATAATAGATGTAATTAAACAAATATTTGTTATATAATGGTCCTAGTCCAAAATCTATCAGAGGTATTGAAATCTAGGCAAAGAATATAAGGCTTCATGCATTTTGGGGAAACATGACATTAATAGATTCATTCAGCCAAATTCTTTTCAGTCCGTCCATACTTCAAATTAGTGAAGGGATTTTATTTGATCATGGATTATCCAGTAAGCACTTTCTTGTTGCTGTTTACTAATTTTTGATTGTTTTAACTTTCAGCTAATGTCACGTCCTCAGAAGTTACAGATCGTTCCTCAAGAGATGTATCCCACCCAGCGTAACGTTAGTGACATATTCTTTTTGTTTAACTAGGAAATGTGTTAAAGATAAAATTGGGATAAACCCTTTTATTATCGGTATCTGGTTGTATTCTTGAATAAAAAAATCTCTTTATATAATATTGATTTGAAAGTCATGTATAAAAAAGGAAAATATTTGAATTATTGCACTTGTGTTATAGTTCAAGATTTTTTAACTGGGACTTATGTATAGGATTGAATGATTATGGCACAATTCAAGTTAATATGAAAAATTAAAAATACCCACTGCAATTTATCAAAACTTATCTTAAGTTACGCACAAATAAAAAGAAATAGCAGTATTATTTGAAACATAACTGTTATAATAAATTGAATGTTTTTATTTTTGTTTTTAGATCACAGAGCCACCAGAGGGCAATGTAATGGTGATGGAAGACATGTCTCACATGGCACAGTTTGTGTTTGACCTCTACAACTCCAGGGTCACCATGATGATGAGTCAGCGTGGCATGTCAGAGGTACATACACAGACAACATATTACTGTGGACCTTATAGAAACACTCTGAATGAAAACTGATTTTATATGAGGATGACAGATTTAAAATCATCATTCTGAATTACCTCTGTTCTTCAAACAAAATTGATATGAAAGTAACCAGAATGATGTTTAGTACAGGTTTTTAGATTTTGGAAATATTAATTTGATATATTTAAATTCTGAAAGCTTGAGGAAACTGCTTGATAGTTCTTAATCTAAATGGTGATATTAAACCAAAGAGCACAAACTGTCTCCTTTCTCAAGACAAATTTTCTAATTGCAAAGTTTAAAGGAATACTTTTTCATACTTTTAAGTATATAGAATTTTTCCCATTTTCACTGAAAATAGAATTAGTCCATACATATTTACTTCAGCTTAATGTTTTCAGGTCAGATTTGATTTAGAATTTTTGGATGTTCTTTTTTATGAACACTTGCTATGATCGTTTGATTTCAGGCTCAATCATTACAGAAACCTCCAAAGAAAAGCTGATGTTCCAGATAGGAGAGTGTCAAATAGGAACAATAAAGCCAAAAGTGTCTGCATCAACATTCCCAAATGTTGACAGTGTAAACAACAAAACATATCAGAGGCATATATCTAGATCATTATTGTATTTTCTGGTATGTCTGTGAGACCACAGCTCAGCAGACAATTTTTAGCATCATTGCTTTATATTTTGTTTGTGACTAGCTGGAACAGTTCTGCTATAAATACAGGCTTCTACTGAATACTAGATTGATGTTGATGGGAAAAGAACTTGGCAATCTGGAAACTTCACTGCTAGAGATTGCTGTTGATTACAGGGAATTGTTAAGTACTAGAAAGTCTGTGTATGTGAGAAAAGGAACAGAATAAAAGGGATTAGGTATCAAATTAGAGTTACATATGAAGTTAAGTAAAGAGGACAGGACAAAGTAAGGATGTGTATAAGGTGTGTGAATGTTAGAGGCTATTGCCCACATCAGTAGAATGAAACTTGAAGTGTGTTTAAGCTGTGACAATGTTAGAGCGTATTTTACACATCAGTAGACGAGGAAAGTGATGTGGGTCAGGATATAATTTCATTGAGTGAAATTCATCTCGCCTTCATCAAGGTGACATCCTGTACTAGGGGATTCATTCATAACAATTATCATATTCATCATCACTTATCACAGAATAAAAAGATGAACAAATAATTTCTATTCTTTTTTCATTTCCATTTATTATCAAATACAATACAAAATTACAGTTCTCAGCATTTCTTCATTATCAAATAGGATATTGTTTACCATGGGGAATACTACCCATTCTGTATTCACCGATTTTGATGAATATGAATATAAATTGCATAATTGCCCTGTTATCCCTTTATCAATGTATATGCTTACTTAAATGTGTAATGTGACCAAACTGAGCTCTGATTGGCTGAAGGTTCCCATAGTTGCTATTGTGATGTAATTCCAGTTTAGATTGTGTATCAGTCTAACGAAATGTTGTTTTCATAAGCAAAAATATATGTTATGGTACAAGAGTAATCTCATATTATTTCCATTCCATATATTCAGTTTACCTCACCAAATGCAAAAATGCCAAGTCTTGTTTTATGAATCTCATTTGAATGAAAATGAATGGAAGATCTTCATGATACCTGGTAATGTGCATGGCCATGGTGTAATCTTCCATATTTCAGAAGCTGAAATCAGGGCCACTTTGTTTTATGGTGTTAATGGTTCGACTGGTTAGACCAGATTTACTGTCTAGTGAATCTTGAAAAAGACTTTCATGGCCTGTATTAAAATATAGAGGTCCTGGATATAATCTAAGGTCTTATGAAGAGAGAATTATCTCTATGCTGTAGTATTAATATACATTTACAAGCAATTTCACTATTTTCAAAGTTCCTTGTAGGTTAGTAATATTGTTCCTTTGTTTCTTACTTAAACCTCTTCAGAAAACGAAATATATTGACAAATTTAGATAAATAGATGATCTTTTAAAATTACATCAGCTAACAAAATCAGCTATTATATGTTAATGGCTAATATTACTTGAATGTACAAATATTACACAGTACAATAATTCTGGGTAAAAGGGACAAGGGCTGGTATGAAACATGACTCTGACTGTATGGCCATGTTTGATATATATATATATATATATAAACTTGACATCAGCTGGGATTATAAGGACAGGGTCCAGTAGTAAAAATGTATCATTATGACATTTGGTCTAAAACTTCACTTTGGCAAGATGAATATTGATACAGTTATCAAACATTTTTGTGCCCTCTATACATACTGCCATGCATTGTTTTTAAATCTATGCATTCAATTTTAAAATACTGCACTGAAATCAATTGACTGCAGGCACAACGCAAAGCTTCATCTCGCATGTAGTGTTGGAAAAACTAGCTATTTGCACATCAGAATCAGCCTGTTAAAACCACTGACCATTAAAAAATCACAGTTATTTGGCAAATTATTTATAAATAAACCATTATATAGATAATGTACACCACACCAAAATAATTGGAATCAATTTACATAACAAATAGCAAATAATGTGACATTAATTATGAACAAGTTTTGACAGTGGTACTAGTCACTTTAGGAGTAACCAAAAGCCGAGAGCTATGGCTATCATAGTGCTGAAGGACATAATGTTGAGAAGGTATGGCTAACAACCCTTAGCAAACATGACTGGAACTATGGCAAACTGAGAGCTCATGGGTAACAAAGTTCAGTCTGCAAAAACTCAGCCATTCAAATATCCATGGGTCAGCAAGAATTGGGAGTTACATAATTTGGGCCTATTTTTACCATCTTACCAAAGCCGTTGTATAGCAGCAGACTAGAATCATTATACTCTATGTTATGTTATTATATGGTTCCAGTTAAAACTAACATTTGGCAAGAACTTCTGAGCAGAAATGACCATGGTCATGTGACCAAACTCCAGACTGGTCAAACTGGGAGATAAGGGTAGAGAAACTTGACAAGAAGACATACGGTGTTCTGTGATCATGTTTGTTTAGCTCCGTGATGACCAAGTACTGGTCAGTAGGGGGAACATACATCTCCTAAATCTAAGTGTAACTGCACACGTGTGTAATTGAGTGGGTTTGGATGACAGATCCGTTTATTAAACTCAAGTAATTTAATGTTAATATCAAGATTATGTGAAACGTGATTCATCAATACGAGAAATTTCAATAATGAAAGTATATACTATTTGGCATACTAAACATTTGATATAAATGAAAGTATATACTATTTGGCACACTAAACATTTGATACAAATGAAAGTATATACTATTTGGCACACTAAACATTTGATACAAATGAAAGTATATACTATTTGGCATACTAAACATTTGATATAGCTTCCTCTTTCCACTTACTGCCCTTTAACCTTTAGTTTTGTGCTAACTTTACTCCAATTTCAATGTTTAGCAAATTGAAAACTTCAATATCAAAAGAAAAACCCTTGAAACACATTAATGATAGCCTGTCTTATGACCTTGGTTACAACTTTCAAATCAACTTTTGAATTGACTTAATAATTTGTGGGAAAACGTTTGTATTGTATAGTTACAAAACTTTTTTTAATATTGATATGTATTCTAGTTGAAATTTGATGTTCAATTCAAGAGCATATATTTATTTCTGGAAAGCTTTCTTCGTGAACAATGTCTAGTCAGTTTCCAAATATATCTTGTCGAATATCAGGGCGTAGGGCTACTTCTTCAATGTGATTACGTATAGCCCACATGGAAATTCCATATTCAACCCTGCAGGCTATAGGAATATAGCATCTGAGTTCCTGAGGTATCGCCCAGTAGAAGGAAGGCAGTCCGCCTTGTAGCATGATTAGAACGCGTGGACCATTCGGGGTCAACACTATTCCAGGTGACCCCGACCCACCTTTTTGCAAGGTTGAACTAATGCATAATCTGTCTTTTTTATTCACAATAGCATACGCTTCGGAAACCTTGTATTCGTTTTCCCCATTGAATTTAAGACTTTCCTGAATATTTGGCTCATTTTCTTGGACCCATATCTGTGCTTGCTGCAATTGTTCATCAGAACTGGACAGGATTGGCACGTGTGGATCGATCGTTCTTTCGTCGTGTTCAGCATGTCCAAAACCAATAACCGCTGCAAGTCTGCCTGGGATGTCATTTGTAGACAAAGGAATGAGAGGTTCAGGGAGATTCTGATCATTCGTGAGATTCAAGGATAGAACAGCGTAGTCGAGATCATAATCATATGCTTCCAGGTATGGACGAAGCCTAAATACTGATCCAGGATTGAAAATCACGACCGTGTCTTCCCGGGCGAGGTTGTCCAAATTCCACATATAGCCATCCATTGTTTTCTCAACTGCAGTGTAAAGAATTATCGCAATCAATTTTGAAATCTGCCATATATTTCACTTCAATTAGGAACAACTAATGGTCAAAAACCATTATAACAGCTTGTTCTCTTGATCATTCTAAAGATTTGATATAAACAGCCGGGTAAAAAAGCGAAAAAAACGTTTTAAGTATTTCAGAAAGATCAGTTTGATACATGGAATTATTAAGGATAGATGGACGGACCATTGCCTTGTCGAAGTAAGATTTCAGCAATACACTCGACGCTGGTGGACTAAAGCTTTATCGACATTTTCTCAAAAGAAACATACCATCAATTCACGTGACTTTTAACTTTATTGATGAACATGTAATTTCAATGTTCTCGTCATAAATATGATCTTTTCTGGTCTTTTACTAAGTTCGTCTTAACTCCATTGTGAAGTTGTGAACTTTTGAGGTTGTTGAACCGACAAAACATCTATGAGTGTTCTTTTGATATGATAGCCACTTACGTATTATTTTGTTGACAAGATGGAATGTGGTCAATACTCTGTTCGCCCCCACTCTAAAGACAGTACAGGTTCCGTAGTCTGACTTTAACATCCCAACTGAACCGCAACAAGATAGCAATACCTTCATGACCGTCTCTGTGAAAGAGTCGTCATAACTCTTCATGAAAACGTTTTTTCCAATATTGGCAGTAGCGTCTGTAAAAGATAGCATTTTTCACTCACATTATTGTTAGGTCACCTAGCCCGAAGGGCTGGGTTTGGTTATGTTGTGGAGAGGCGTCTGTGGTTTGTTGTCTGTCGTCAAGTTTCCAAATTAAACAACTTCTCAATAATAAGAAGGCCTATTATACTATTATTCAGCTGGTAGGTTACTAGGATGCAGCCAGACAAAGTTTGTTAAAGGAAATTACCTTGACCTATATTTAAGATCAAAGTTAAAAATCATCAAATAACTTCTCAACAACTAAAGCTATGAAAGTCAAAGATGTGGAATAATGTATTCCTGAAAACAATAAATACAAGGTGACCGATGCAAGCCTATTTAGCTTCTTGTTCAAAAGATACAAATTTACAAAAAGAAATCGGAGGTTAAGCTGTATGCGATACATTCTCATATCATGAATGACCCTCGTTGAGTCCGAGTTGTAATACAATGAAGCACAACCATCACTGACAGATTAACAAGGATCTTTAACTATGAGGTATGGCTTACTGATATGTTAGATTATGTAAAATATGGCTGTATGAACGTAGGTTTTTTAATTCTTGCCTTGTGGAATAATTGCCGATCTTGTACGCTGTCTGATGCTTAGTCGTGGAAATTTGGGGAACATTTCGTGTTGGCGTGTTATCACTTCGTTCGAGATCGAAACTCCACGAGGTGTTCCTATAATCAAAGAGGAAACAAGGGCATAGCCATCGAGACACCCCGTCCATGTTCACTTGTAAAATGTATACATGTAAAGTGAGCAACATGGAACTGGGAAAGATATCAGCCAATGAGGTCACATCAGCCTTATTACATATGCACAGAATTTGCCGATAATCAAACTTGAACAAGGGTTTAAGGTAACAAGTCTACCAAGCAAGTCTCATCATAATTCATTTATTCCTTCAAAATTATCATGTTCCGAAAACATTTAGTTAGAGTGCAGAAAGATACCAGCCAATCAGGTCACAGCAGTCTCCTAAACTATGCATAGAATTTACGATAATCGAACCTGAACAAGGATTAAGGTTGTAAGTCTACAAAGCAAGTTTCCTAAAAATTCCTTCGTAAGATAATGTGCAAGATTTTCCAGAGAGTGATTAAAGAAATCAGTAAATCAGGTCACAGCAGCCTCATTAAATATGCGCGGAATTAGCCGTTAATCAAACTTGGGCAAGGGATTAGGGTAACAAGTGTACCAACCAAAAAATCCTGAAAATCCTACCATTCCTTCACAAAATATCATGCGTAAAGCAGCATCCGGACGGACGGAAGAACGGACGGAGGGATGGACGGAAGTTTGGCGGGGGAAAGTGACGCGATGCGTTCGTTTAAAAAATATCTACTTTTTTCTGACTATCAATGTCTGTCGATTTTACTGGTAAAATTGTTAACGGTTAGAAACCAAGTATTACGTCGACTTTGTTTGTTTTCATATAAGGAGGCTAAATTTGTTTACTAATGACCGGGAACGAAAACTTCACAGCGCTATTGTAACGGCATATTCTACACATGACCTTACTTCAATGGTGCAATAGTTTCAACTTGACCACTTTTGAAATTAAAATATGTCTAACGATGTTCTGATGATACAACCCATGTTGTACATCTGCATTCATATTCAAAAGCGTTTTTATGTTCCCGACTGGGAAATGCAACACTCTGGGATCATATTTAAAAAAAGAACACAGATTGCTACTAATCAAGAACAATTGCTCTATTTTGTATTGTAATTTTTTATGAGCCTCTTCTTCAACACTGACTCAAAACTTACGTTCCGAACGGCTTCCCTGGTCAATCTATGGAAAACAGAAAACATTAAATCAGAATTCAATAGTGCAAGGATAACAATTTCTCGCTATTGATGAGCTAGCATAATGAATATCACATTATGGTTCTGTAATATTTTTTCAAAATGTAGGAAACGTTTTTACTAGAATTTACATTGAGAAATATTTATTTAGTTGCAATTCTGCGATGATTCTTTTACTGCTATTTACACGATCTTCATTTATATGTAGATATGTGGTATGAAAAATTGTTGGTCAGAATCCTTCTTACGTGTATCACATTCATGCTTACTTTTATATTTTCTAGTTTGAACCAATGTTGGAGAGACTTCAGTCCAATTACGTGACGTTGACTGGAGGTCCCCTCGCAACATTCTAACTCTCTATACTTCAACAGCGATTCACATTCCACAGGGTTGCTCTCTGCTTTTTTCTTCAGCGTACACTGTACACAACTCCTCACACGAGCAACTTTCTGATTTCTTTCTATTATAGAAACGCATGTGTTCTCTAGAAACAAGCGTACATCTACGCCAACTCCATGAGGAATGTCGGTTTCAGTCTGTGAATACCTATACACCACTACTTGTACAAAACCTTCGTCAAGATATATCAGTATTCTCCAACAGCTGTCAATCTTAAATGAAGCTATGTCCCTAAAGAGAACGTTTTTCTCTTTCACTTTTACAAGTGGCCATTTCTCTATGCATGCAGCCATTAGCTGGCTAGCAAATACATTGCTCATTCCTGTACTTTGCGTGTCGAGGCAGAGGACACATGTCTTGACTTGCAGATCAAATTGCAACTCTCCAAGAACGGTAAGGAGTTGTGTGGTTTTTAACATACATGGTACAATCCAGTAATCAGGTCGTGTCATCGAATACTTTGATATTAGATTCAATTTCTCCATGAACATTAGCACGCTTTCTATCTCAGACGTGTTGAGGTTCACATCGAAGTTTTGAAGAATTTCTTTCACGTATTCTGGGAAAAGCTTCGCTTCAGTGTTCAGCATGTGTTGCATTCTGTAGAGACTGGGCGAGCAGATTCGCTTAATTACTTTCTCGGTAGCAATGATGTGTTTGAAAGTATTGATTGCCCATTGCAGATCTATTATGATTAAGTTCGTCTCACACATTCCATCAAAGAAGAGGACTAAGCCTTCCGCATGTAGGTATTTTAGAAAAGCAATTATCTCTGCATTTGACTCCATGGGACATTCGGTAGCTGCGTTTAACTTACAAAGGAAATCGAAAGTCAAAAACTTTTCTCCTTTTGCTTTAAATTTCATAATTTCATTTTCCAAGGACAACCACTTTGTTGGAATAGGGCGTTCCCACTTATCTTGAGATTTGGCCGCATCAAGGAGAGCCGTCTTTAAATATCTCATCGCTGGATCAATTGTAGTATTATCTACTACATATAGGCCAGCAAACTTAGTTTTTTCTATGCAGTTGAGTTCGGGAATAGAAAGGACACCCTGCAAAGTCTTCAGTCCAAACGTCTCTTTCTCTCTGTCTGTCTGTAAACAAATATCAACATGAATTTCACCAATACTATTCCTAGGAAATAAATCAATTACAGTTACAAACATATTCAAATGCGACAAAGTAGCTACCAGTAATCGAATCAGGTATCCGTTCACTTGTCACACTCAAGAGGTCGCCAGCACAAACAAATTGTACATAAAGTGACTATACTGTACTGAAACTAGACAGAGCACAGTTGGATCAAGACGTGCACGAATAAATATTTAAATTTAAATAAAATATTCCATTACCTCATGTCATACTGAATCAGTTGCAAGACAGTTTAAAAAGGTATGTCACACTCACAACTCACTTTGAATGGGAGCTTGTCTTTATGTGTTCCGACCAGAAATACTGGTGGGCAGTGAAACACCATCTTATCCCCATAGTCTTTTCTTATGGTAGAATAATCAAGAATTGATGCCAGCCAGAACCGTGCTTCATCTGGAAATAGTAAACGTCAAGTCTCGATAGGTCTTACTTTATATGAACAGTCTCGTATGAATTTTCATTACATAAACTATGTTTAAACTATGGAGCTAGAGTACCTTCCGTCTAAATTTTGACTTTTCTTTTCATCACTTGAATTTAGGCCATTGGCATCACTGACGAGTCATAAAAGTATGAAACAGTTGCATGATGCAGACTACTATAACTCTAATATTGTATTAAAAGACGCCATTCACTTGTCTTTTTTGTACAATCTTGTATACTGGTTTTTAAGGTCAAGTTCACTTGGTCATGGATATAAATATAGAGTGTATAACGTACCTGTTACAGATTTGTGAGCCTTCTCTGCTTCATCAAGGTCAACCACAACGATGAAGACACATTCAGGTGCAAGGAAAATCTGATGAGAAGAGTAGTAGATTTGTTCACCGGCGAAATCAAAAAGGGATATACTGGCATGGTCTTCATTTAGGAAATCATTGGATATACGAGACTCAAGCGTCGTCATAACAGTTGGACTCTCAATTTCCGGTAAAAATTCCACAGCATCTTCAAATTCGTCATCGCTGTCATTTTGTCTTATTTCAGTCTGTTTTTCGGGGGTTGAGCTGTTATTTTCCAAGTTATCACTAGAATCCCTCGCTGGTTGTTGCACAGTTTGGGTTTGATTTCCATTCGTAGTATTGATTTTGCGAGGATCTGTCGAATTGATGTCGTCCATCGCTTTTGCCAGCTTGTTGATAGGACTATCAAGTTCTGCACCTGGTGGAAGCAACAACTTTAACTTGTCATTGTCAAATTGAGTATGTGCTATTAAAAAGTGCGAGACAATATCTGTTTACACATTCATCTTGATTGGATCGCTGCCATTCAATGATGTAAACCAAAAACGGACTTCAGTGCCATAAAATCTTCGTGAGCTGTTGTGGTAGTGATTTGCTATATAATAATCCTTCGTTATATTATCAAAATAATACATTTTGAAACCTACCTAAGAATTCAGTTATAGGCTTTGATAGGTATATGCATTCTTTCAGTTTGCAGATAGGTTTTTCTTTCATACTAGCATGAAACAAAAGAATAATCCTTTTAATTCTTAAATAAAAGAGTAAACGGCATAAAGGTATGACTATAAATCTTAATGTTTCTCTCCTAGTCATTCTTAAGTATACAACGAAATCAAACCTTTGTTTTGTACTTTCCACTCAGCAGTTTGAAGATGAACTATTATCTTTTGGATGAAGAGATCTATGCCCTCTGTACTTTCAATTCCCTCAAGATCTTCATCAAGTAATCGCCGACATAAGGAAGTTTTGCCAGCTCCCTTGTGTCCCAGAACCATTACTCGAACATGACGATCTGGCGTCGTTCCACTTTGCAGAGCTGTTTTATATCTAAACACGGTATCTGCGTCAAGACGTAGCAACGATGGTGGTAATTCTATAGAAATAGACGAAGGCATTACACAAACGTGTCAAAGCAAAGCATTGAAAGATTCCAACTTGTTTCATATAATTGACGTACTGTCCAAATGCACTTCATATGACTTGTAATTCCAAATAAAAAGCATTTTTTGTAACGTTCATAATTTAACTTCCATTTGTTCTCATATATACTCAAATACATCAATAAGAGGGGCTGGAAAAAAAGTTAATTTCAATGTCATAGTGATTAAAAAAGGGATGAGAACTCCAACTGTGAACCAAAATGATAAAACTGGAAAAGAGGATTTTAAAATCCTATTATGAATTACGATAACGCTGGAAAAGAAGAGGAATGTTAATAAACCCATTTATAAATCGTAATAATAAAACTAGAAAAGAGTAAATTTAAATCCAAACATGAAAATGTTAGCGCGCATAAATGTTTAGGGTAAGGGTTTTCGGTTACTATGAATCAAAGTACTAAGAATACCGACTAATTCTTACAATAAACACAGTTCACCCTTGTGAAATTTCACTGACCATCATTCAAGTATACTATAGGCTCAATATCATGATCCTGTGTCGCTTGGTAATTGCTAAAAAGCCATTTAAAGATTTTAACGTTTGACTCCTGTGACCTTAAAAGTTTGTCAAGTCATCAATCTAAATACCAAGACTCTATACCATGTAGAACTTGAAAAGAAGACTTTTTCAAAAATATTTCTCAAAATAGCTCTTCTGAACTTCTGAAAAAAATCACATGAAACGTATTTTCTTGGTAAATATGTAGTTTATATTTGTTTGGCCTTTTTTGTAATGACGTTCAGAGACAAAACTTACCTTCAAATAGCTTAATTGCATGAATGCTGTAAAGTGAACGGTTTTTGACTTGCCTTTTTAAGACCTACATTCCAAAAAATGGTTTACCAACACCTGTAGGTATATGGTGAAAAGCGCTAATCATAATCACGAAACTGGGAATAAAAGGATGCAGTTTTATGAAGATACAAAACATTTATGTGAGTAGCATCATTCAATACAAATTCAGAATTAGATACAGTTGTGAGTACTGACAAACATGACATATCATACAGTTGTTTCGTGTTTTTATGGCTTATCAGTGATTCATACGACCTAAAATTTGGAAATCTTTGAAGCATTTGAGGAAAAATCCAAGGTGATCGAAAGAAACCTATTTGTTACGTTTTTATTATATCTGACCAACTGAAACATAAGGACATTCCAAGATCGTAGTTTTCGGCCGACAACCGCAATTTTAATGATAAACTAAACAAAACAGAAAATTAAGTAGCTATACAGTCTTAATGTTACTACGATTCGATCGACAGAATCATCAAATGCAAGTGAAAATACGATAAAAACATCGGGCATCTTAAAAAAGGTAGGTAGAAAAATGTTTCCTCTCATATCGATCGCTGTGGTGTCAACATACAATATAAAAGCTAGATAAAACCGACATAAAGTGAGACGTTTACCTTAAACACACTGTAAATTAGCAACTTACAGAAATAGTGATACAAATACAGTTAGAAAAATTAAAATATAGTAAAACTGCCCAGCAAAAATGTTAAAAGAAAGCTTTATGCATGTTAATAACTTACAAAAAAACAGTCGTAACTTTCGGTATAGGAGTTTCAACGCTTCAGACTCTTTCACCCGATAATAAATGGTTTTCATTTAAATTCATGACGTTGATAGAAACATAGTTTTTGGTTAATTAGAGAAAAAAAATACAATGGCTGAGTGTTATGACAAAGTTTGTTTATTGTTGCCTTGGACATGGTCAAGGTTATCAATTCTCGACAATTTTGTCAATCTTTGTGGCAGAAATGATAATTTTGTGTATTTTGATTAATCAGAAGTAGCTAGATTGCTTTCATAACTTTGTTCTTGATTTCATTTCTTTTAGCAACTGTTGTCGGACCAGCCAAATACTATGACTCCATTCTAAATGTGTGTTTCTTTTCAGAGGAAAATTATTTATAGGCAATGTTGACCGACTACGTAAAGACGTCGCGCCACAGCATAAGTTTTGAGCATAAAGGCAATGATACAAGAAATATCTACTAAAGAAAGCAGTGTGCATGTTGTTAATATTTTTAGATACATTATCGAATCATCACACCATTTTTGAATGAGAATGAGTAGATGCTATGTCTAATGTATTCCCTCTTAAAAGTAAAATGGCATGCAACTGCCTACCAGCATTTCCCCTAGTATTGCCAATCTTGACAAATGCCCTGTTTCGAAATGAATTGTTTCTTTTGACTCGAATTCAGAATTTTAAGGTGTCCCTTTATTTTAATAAATTTGCGCGTGGTATGGCAACGCAAATATAGACAGTTGTACAAGCTTACGAAAAATCTGTTGATCTGTTAAAAATTGAAGAGAATATGGACAATATGTCCGTCCAATAAATAGTACTTGAAGAGCTTACCAGAGCAAAAAGCAAAGACATCGTTTAGGCTTTCAATATCAATTTAGATAGAGATTTCGATTTTTTCAAAATACATGTAACAAGAAATATTCTCAAAGTCAGATCAACAGATATTCCTTCTAGAAAATGCATCGCTGAATACTTCCCCAAAACCTTATTGGCAAGCAGATATCCATTGACATTCTAGAATACCAGTTTTTAATCACCTTTATTTATTAAAAGTAAACACGTAATGCGGCGGCGACGATAATACCTGACTTTTGGGTTAAAGCGTGGTTGATCAAAAAATGAAACTTTCCGGTCTGTTGTTTTTATTTCCATCGTGACAACATACATTCACAGAAATACGCATCGACACGTGAAATTACATCCCTACAAACAATGGATTTCAGAAACCGCATAGGTTAGAGCTAACTAATCGAGACTTTCTACTTTCCAAAAAATACAAGACGTCTGACCGACCTGTCTTAATTTCAACGAGGGCAGTCTAGTGGAGTAAAGTTATACAAACCCAAACGAAAAATCACGTGACTGGCTTGACTAAAATTAGAGAAAACTTTTCTAGTTTGTGACAGATTTCTAGATGTTACTATAGTACACGCTTGAACTGCAGAAAAAAAATATATTAGATCAATCTATTGGTGCAAAAAAAAACAAATAGATTATATAAACGAAATTCCAAATCATCGTATATTACCAGCAGCCTGGATTCTCGTACGCACTGCTTTCGCCTTATCCTTTACTTCTTTACAGTCTACTTCCAGTAAGACGTCAATACTGGTCTCAATGATTTTATTCATCTGAAATGTTTGTGGTCACATTTGATGATTTGATGAAATTTTCATTGGACAATAGGTAAACAAATGAAAAAACTAATAAACATTTTATGAGGGAATCAACAATTTTACAACACAACATATTTGTTTTTGAATTTTGAAATCAGTATGAAAGTATAAACAGTACGTGGCGTTGACCGGCAGAATATTGGAAAGTGTCATAATTCGTCGAAAATGACGTTCAGAGGCCAAAGAAACCATCTTGGATATCATACCGACCGAAAAATAATTTAATGGCAATCAGTTGACTATTGGCACATTTTTGTCATGAATGTTTGATAATTAGAGACGGGGAAAATCACAATGGATATGTATTATTTCTCGGCACTTTTCTGTCATACAACAATGATATACACTGATACCCCATCATGCCATGCTTCTCCTTTCACCTGGGCTTATATATATCTGGACATTGCAACTATTCACAAGAATATCAACAGATTGAACAAAATCCAAACAAATTTCCATATCTATGTCGTTCATGCGCTATTTAATTTCCCAATGTAAAGAAAGAAAACACAGATGTTACCCCACCAACATCGTAAAGGGAAAGTTTATGGGAACGTCACAACATATACTTACTCTTAGAAGTGAACATGATAAAAGTAATTGTCATGCCAAAATAATATTCAGTATCGTTACAGGATCTGGCCTTGCCTCAAGAAACCATAAAGAATGCTAACAAAACAAAGGATCGAGTTCCTATGACGATGAAGCGTTATGACAAAAAAATTACTCATAAAGTCACTTTCATGCGTGACGTTTTATTGGATATTTCATATTATACTGTTGCTTTATATTGTGAATTTTATTCTAAAACAGAGTGATCAGTACCTAGCAGTTATAGATTTTCCGATTTGATACGTAATACTCTTTTTATTTTATCCTGGAAGGATGTGTAGTTTAATACATTATTTTAGTCATACTGTATCTAATTTTAAAACAGGTCAAAAGACCTTTGTAAAGTCGTTTAATTTCATTTTCAGATATACTGATGACGTGTATGTCCACCACCAGAATTCGAAATCAAGGAAATGACATCAGCTGCTTATCTCGATCTTATCCCTTCAATGAAACCAAAATGGACAGCTTTCTTCCAAGTTGTATGATATTCTATTATGAATTTCCCATTTCTGGACAGCAACATTCCTGCATCCGCAACCTCTATTTTTTACATGCCGCGATATCATCCACTGACGGACAAGCTCGTAACACAGGTTTTCAAAAGATGCAAATTGATGAAAGTTATGGGGAATGCTAACGGTCGTCACAGTGGTCTCATTGTAAATATTTTATTATTTTATTTCTTTGTGCGATATAGAGGTGGACGTGTTTGATGTGCGTTAGTTCGTCTGTTAGTTCCGTTATTGTTTACCTCGTTCTCCTTTAAGAACGTGACATTATTTACTTGGATTGACCAAGATTGACATGGCAGGTGTCGTCGATGAAGCAGAAGACGCTTACTCTTTCGGAACACGTGGTTATATTCTTTTTTTGTAATTTTTCAGCAGTATCCGTGTAAATGTGTCTTTTGCACAGTCCTTTGAATTATTAGTTTACTATGTGGTATCGATCCTCGCTATCTCGAACTCATGTAATTCTAAAACACCGTTGAATTCCGTCCAACCCGACCAAATTTCACACTAAACATTCGAATAATCCAATACTCTGACTATACTATAACGGTCCCTCCGATTTCAAGATTATGAGGTTCGGTTGTATTTTGAGGATTATACTTCCAATAAGATAGAGAAATGAGAGATGGATTGGGTTTAATTTCTGAAAAGTTGGGCAATAAACAATTAGTGTCATTTTACCTGTAGAGCCCGTTTTGCATACAGCGAGCAACACAAACTGTCTATGAGACGCAATGTTGACAACGTTTCTTCTTCAGTCGTCTGATTGGTCAGGTCTGATTTAACACAGCTCTCTGCCACCTCGGCAACCTGCTTGATGATACCATTGTCAAAAATCATCTTTCTGTTTTCCTCTAGGATGCACAAGCCATCTAGAGTATCAAATAGTTCTAAAACTTCGGTGTAGTAACCACTCGCTCTGTCCACTGTTACGTTGTGACCACTGTTTGGAATAGCTCTTTTCAAAAGACCTATTATGTATTCTAAATACTCTTCATTTATCTGGAGATGTTTGACGTCTTCCTCTTTCACCATGTGTGATAAGGCCATGTATGCTGCAAGCTTGACCTCTGCACAAAAACAGGAAATATTTCAGCCTAAAAATGCAACATATATGATAAATTGCAATTGAAGATAATAGTGTCACAAACACAGTTACTTAGAGGAGAGCACAATCCAACTAAAATCATATCCCTCATTGTCCTGCGAGCATTCTAACATGAAATGAAGTATATACATTTCTATTACAAAGTGAAACGGGGAACCTATTTTAATTAGATAAATATTTGAAAAGTTTTTGCCACAGATTTGAAACTTTAACCATTTGCTTACTGTTAGAAGATGTTTGTCTCAGAATAGATGCAATGGTATATACTCCGCCGAACTCATATAACCTTTCCTTCTTGACACCTGAACGAGCGCACTGTTGTATCACGTCCAATGACGAAAATATCAAATAGCTGCCATCCTAAAAAATTAATGATTGACATTAATTCACTTGCTTTACTTGCCTTGTTATGCTTCATTAAAGGCCTAACTTTCATGTATCCAACGATTTTATGGAATGGTTATTATGGTCATTACTTTATCCTTCATTAGTTTATCTTCACTATTTCCAAATTCAATATTCTACTAATTTCCGTTATAGCCTTAATCAGACTCTTATGTCGTTATAAGTATAACAGTACAAGCAACAGAGGAGAGCAACATACAAGAGGAAATGTTTGGTGGATATTTCTGTATCTCATATAGTGTTCTGAGAAATTATCGTGTTATAACGAATTATTACTTAATACCTTTGAATTGTGCTCTGGTAATAAAAGAACTTGTTTCAGATCCTGCACGACGTAATGAAGGTAATCGGTACATGTCACGGCGATAGCAAAAGCTTTACTGGCGAATGCCAACCGCCATATCAGTCGTCTGGATAGGTAGAGGATCTTGTCTACGTCATCACAATTATCACTGGCAGCAACGGTCTCTAGCATGATATTGGTCAGATACTTGTTCTTGGTACAGTTCAGCGCAAACTTGAAACAGTTAACTATTGCTCTGACAAAACTGAAACATACAAATGTTGTGAAGATGCATGATGATTTTCAATTCTTTCTGAAACGAATACTTGCTCTATAATGAATAAATACCAGGCACATGACGTTCAGGGAGAACTACACATATAAAATGTTTAATTATTAATTAATTTCAAATAAGAACTTGTTGCCAAATAATGCCCCCGCTCCCCAATAACAATAGTTTTGGAGGGATTGTCCCAACAAGATTCCTCCAAGAGGTCTTCATTTGGTCACCATGGCAACCAAATAGAAACTTTTTTTTCAAAAATGATATTGTATTTGTCACCCCCACCCCCTTTAATTTTTTTACATGTCAATTTTCAACTTAATAAAATAATATCTTAATTTTGACCAATCAAACAAGATATTCCACAACGGAAAATCTACAAAAAGGGGCATAATGCTACCAAATGTTGTCAAAATTTAACGAAAAGCGAAAGGACACAAAGTTTATATCATAAAGATGTAGTATGCAAAGTTTGAAAAATATATGGTGTCAGCCTTTCTTACACTTGACGCAATATTCTGGACAGACGGACTGTCGGACGGACGGACGGACAAGGTGATTCCAATGTTCCCCCGAACTTCGTTGCGGAAGTATAATTAACATAGTCTGAACATGAGATTCGAATCTTACAGGTCTACATGGCACGCAATTATCGCAGAGATTGGTGTGAATACGATATATCAAAAGTTGCTTTGTAAACATTTCAAAATATTTCGTAAGTTTCTTTACTCCTGAAGTTGTGTACTTCGTCAAAGAAATGCATACATTTTTATCTTTTGCTTTCATGAAAAATCTATAGATAAAGAATATGAATCGATTTGAATTATTTTGGGTTAGTTTTGGAATATGTTTAAACTGTGAATATGTAAGTTGAGAAAAGTTTTTTTTTAAATTACTAAACTTTTTTATCTCTACAAGAATGTTTGTTTGCAACATTTCATAATATTGAATTGTTAGTGTTGTTGTTCTCTTGTAAAAACGCTGGAAATTACCTCTCTTACAATACTGAAATATACATTGGCAATACCTTAAAAGGCAATCTTTGTGTTAGAGATAATGAAAATAAAGCAATATCATTGACATTATATGTCGATATAAAAAGATAAAAAAGAAATAATGTTAAGTCATTTACCTAAGTGGTACAAACATAATGGAATAAAGAAATCACCATACCCAGAATTTGCCAGATGGTTACCAATATATGTAAGGTCTTCTCTCGTGGTTCTGGCATCTTTGAGAATCGTCAGTATACCTGTTACCCAGTTCAGAATATCAGGCAATGATTCAATGCTGGTGTTTTCAAGGTCCCTCTTGCAGTCGTCTATGAACAAGTCCAAATTCTCTTCTTCGTCTGTAACGTCGATGTTACATGAATTAACATACAAAAACGCTGTTAGTGATGAAGTTAGTATGAATCGAAAATACCTACAGAAAAGGTGTTATAAATATGTATAAAGAAAACAGAAAGAAAATAAGCTGGATTGAAGTACGATAAGCGGTAAATATCATAATTTATTTTAAAGTATGAACTAAAAGGGCACACACATGCCTTTGAATACCAGTCAAGCGGAGACAAAGAGAGAGAGAGAGAGAGAGAGAGAGAGAGAGAGAGAGAGAGAGAGAGAGAGAGAGAGAGAGAGAGAGGAGGGGGGTGTAAATGAAATGAAAAACGAAATAGCACAATTTGTTTCATTAGCGAAACAGAATAAATCAATATGAGGAAAGTGGTGAGTTTCCCATACTAGGGCAGGGAGTACAGGTCAAAACACGTGGACCTTCAAATGTCGCATGACATCAAAGGCATCAACTATCATATACAAGGCTCCATCTGTTAAAAATAAAAGATAAATAATTTTCAGTTATCTTTTTTTGTGTAAAAACGAAAACTTAAGACCGATATTAACATATATCACCTGCAGCGTATTCCAGCTCCCGTATCCACCTGTCCCTGCATGACTGGGTATCTGCTTTCAGTACCAACTGATTTATTCCGAAGGACAGGTCACCAATGGCACTAATTGTAAACTTCTCCTCTTTCTGGTTGATATCGCCGCTGTGAAAGGTTTTTCTCCAATCTCTGACAGAAAATTTATTATTAAATGCAGCCTTCGCATGATTTTATAAATGATATTAAGAAATAGATATTGTTTCTTTTTACATTTTTCGTTAAAAGCGGTTCAATATTGACATCACATGTTTATATTCAGTCAACACCTTAAATATGACATTCAGTTTTTCTATGTATGTTTATGTACTGAACAAAACCCAACATTAAAACCAAAGCAAAATGAATGAAAATTTAGGAGCGAGGGTGATATTTCATTTCTTAATCTCTCATAAACATTATACAGGTTATCGAATCTATCAATCACTGAAGTGATTGATCCACTTAGAATTGTGCCTAAACTGCTCGTCGTCAGAAAATATAATACAAAAAATCTTCAGTTTTAAGCAGTGGTTGCAGACATGGCAAGGACATAACACATACTCTTCATAGTAATTGAGCCGTCCATTACATAATACAAAGAATGCCCTTTTAGATCCGAAGAATCTAGTCTTGATACGAAGCCATCCAGAGTATTGCGGGAAAATCAATTTCATAGTTTATAGTCGGCTTTCACTGTCGGTGTCGACGTCATCGTCCACTACAACAGACAGAAATAACATTTACTGTGTAAAGCAAGAAAAGTCAACATGAGAGTAACACTATTTGTTCAATAACGGCTTTAACTTCATAATAAAATTCACATTTTGAAAAACAATGCGTCAGCATATGTAAAGAAAAAATACGATCACTTTCACAATTACAAGATCCATGATAAAAAATCAAACTCTCTTAAACAGACTTATGAATTGTTCGTTTATATTTCCCAAATTAAACCAAAAAATTGATGATATATATATGTATTTTCTAAATATAGCCATATATGCATGTTAAAAACGAAACAGTATTAATTGTTATACAGAAAGAAGAAAATACAGACGCGGTGGGATAGCCACCATGAAACCAATAGCTTCCAGCAGCTTACATCTCTCTATTAAAATCTTAAATATCTTTTTATGATTAAAAGAAACAACACACTTAAATACTGACACTAAATGAATGATTTTCATGCAAAAATATATCAAAACAATATATGTGATGGAAAATATCTATTTACCAAACTTTGAAAAGAAGAATTTAGTGGTGAAACGAATATTTTATATTGAGATGCAATCGATCTCTTAGTAAATTTGGTTGTATAGAAGCTATAACCCATCAATAGATGAATTTCACATTGTTTTCAAAAAGATTTAATAAATTACAATATTTTCACATTGCTCGTCGTTTGAAATGAAAAAAACGTGTCATTAAGTGATCTATGTAATTCTAATCATTATGTTATGAATACAATAGCCCTGTCATGACTCTTCATCAGTATGTGTTTTTGTTTGTCCTTCTATATCTTTAATGTTTGGATAGAAAATCCGATACGATTAATTCACATGTTTGTATTTGAAATTGTATATAGATGTATTACAAAGTGTATTTTGTTATTAGACGTAAATATTGGTGTTTATGTATGTCGAGCGCTTTGTAGAAACCCGGGTAGGTTATTGTCCATGGCAGACAAATCGATATTACAGTTACCACGATTCATTAACAGTGTCATACAACCCATAAAACAACACTCTAAAAATAAATCTGCCAATAGAATTCTAATATTTACTGATCCTGTGTTCAACAATGACTCTTCCTTATAACATCTACCTTTAACTCCATCATACAGTGTTTTAACTCTGTTGACTGTTACATTGGAGCTGTCGAAGAGTCCACCTTCTTGAAAATCAAAATCACTAATCGTTTTGTTTCATTAACTTTATCTACTTCCGGGTTCAGTCTATAGATAATTTCGTGTAGGCGGTATAGCCATTTTATACGTGATATATTTCGTCTCTACATCCATTATTCACAGGTAAGATGTGACAGAAGTATATATTTACCATGGATACGGTGTATGAACGCTGACTCACTAGGAACTTCTGTGCTTTGATAACAGAAAACTGTATTCTATAATAAAGGTCCACAAGTAACGAATATTACGTATTACAGCTTAACATAGACTTCGTCTGATATGGTTGTAGGTGACGCAATGGGGTATATATACATTGTAGGTCCATTACATCATATATTAAGGCATGTCGTGTGTTAAATAGAAACGACACAAAAAATCACGTGATATTCAATTCAACGATACTCTATTGCGTATGTTTATTCAAAATAAAAATATGAAGACAAAGAAAAAAAATACCAATACATAGAATCACCGATACTGAAAGTTATTTCTAGAACCATGTAAATCACCAGTCTAATTTTAGATCAATCTATTTATAACGCTTTACTTATCTGGATAATGTCGTTGTTTATGTAAATACTTCCCGGTGTTATTGTCGTTGTTTATGTAAATGTTTCCTGGGGATATTGTCGTGTTTATGTAAATGTTTCCCGGTGATATTGTTGTGTTTATGTAAATGTTTCCTGGTGATGTTGTCGTTGTGTTTATGTAAATGTTTCCTGGTGATGTTGTCAAGTTGTTGTCAGAACTTTTAGATTGTCGTTTCTCAATTGATATACTTTGTTTATGTATACAACAAAGAGACAAGTTCAAATCGAACTTGGAATTCACTCTATAAAACCAGAAATCATGTGACCCTGAAAGGGTGAGTTATTACTGGTGGAAGTTATCATTGCATACCTACTTTTGTATTAATAGGTTTTTTTTTCACCAAACAGTATAACGCAGAACCCGTATGGACACTAATTATCGAAATGTATTTGTACAGGTGTCCATTTTTTTTCAGTATACATAAATAGTGACCTGTACTTACCATAACGTTTACAACATCACGCCATTGTCCACCTCTGAGTTGTCTAATAATGATAACCTCCGTGTGGTTTTCCAGCGGTGTTATTGATAGCCGTTACTGGAATTACCTGTGGATTTAAACACGTCACCATAAACCGACTTTTCATAGTACAATCATATCGTGTAAATTAATACAAGATTACGTCAAAGAGAGGGTTCAGAGGTCACGCAAACTAAAAATAGTAATGCCGAAATTGAAAGTTCTATTTTACATGCCTTTTTAAAATTGCTATGTTAAGGTTAAATTATACCAAACCTACAAGTACTTAGTAAATAGCTGACTAATAATCATCATTCTTATTTCTATATCATTTCTGCTATAGGTTATTGTACTTTGTTTGTCCTTGTTAAGAAGTATATAATAGTTGAAACCGATGTATGTATAAAAATAGCATTAATCGTTAAGAAACCATGTCAATGATACAGATGCTTACTGTTTACTTTGGCTGCGATTTTGAGATAAATTTCAATATCGGCAGGTAAAACTGGGTTTATTTAGAGTCATTACGTTTTCTTGCTTATTTCACTGAATATTGAGTCGAAAAATTACTCATTAAGATTGATGTTGACCCGGTTGTAAACTCTCCGAAATTAGTGACTAATAACTTAAATGAAACATGTTTGCGATATCGTTTAGTTTTTAAAGTATGTGGTGAAATTGATTTTAGCTTCTTCAATAACCAACAAAACATTAATCAGTAATCACGTGATTTAATTCTTTGTTTATGACATACAAACTGTAATGTAAGTAGTTCAAACTAGTTAATTGATATTCTATTTGAAATAACGATATTGCCTAAGCATATAATTAACAAAAATACAGTGATTATAATAATAAAATTTCCCAGAAAATATTGTTCTGCTGAGGACTTAAGGTATATTCGGATGTATTAGATTTAACTGTCATTATTTTTTTTATACATGTTTCACGTCTTTTATCGTGAGATATAGGCAAAAGACACGTTGTCTCTTTGTATGTTAATGAAACCCAACACTTATTGTTCAGTTTCTGTATAAGATACACATTATTTAAGATAATTGATATATATATATATATATATATATATATATATATATATATATATATATATCTAGAAGGTATCTACTACATAATATATCTAATATTGTACACAAGATATCTTACATAGTACACAAGCTATCATAGTACACAAAATATCTTACATAGTACACAAAATATCTTACATATTACAAAAGATATCTTACATGGTTTACAAAATATCTTACATAGTACACAAGATATAGTACACAAGATATAGTACACAAGATATCTTACATAGTACAACATAATACACAAGATATCTTACATAGTACACAAGATATCTAACATAGTACATAAGATATCTTACGTAGTACACAAGATATATTGTATTGTACACAAGAAATCTTATGTAATACAGAAGATACATTGTTTAGGACTGAAGATATCTTACATAAGTATGTAGGCTTTCTGACATTTCCTTTCCCATCGTATAGAATTTATAAAAGGCAAAAAAAATTAATAACACCCTCTTACATTCTAGCCATATAATGAATTAAACCACGTCATGCAACTATTTCGTCCTTCGAGGACTCGTCAGTGATACTAATGGTCAAAGGGTCTAGACTTTGAAATCTAGGAGGCGACTGAGGCAACTCCAAAGTGTTCGAATGAAATGTCTGAATCTAGGCGGGGAGGTGTACTAGCCCCACATTACGATAGATCTTTGTGTAACCACACCAGCCTTATCTTTCTGCTCGTAACGTCGCCTGTCTCACGTGTAAGATCCTTCATCGCGATAAAGAAAATAAAAGCCACGCGACTTATATTGAGGTCAAGGATGTCTGCACCGGAGGATCGTCTGTTCGGACCGAATGAAGAAAAATGGGATACAACCTCCCTCACCAGTCCCTGTGAGGCGTTCCGTCAGGGACCACAAGCCTCCAAACCGTTATGGTGACTGGGCAATATGGACTGGATTCTAGGAGACGTCGCTATGAGACCAATGTATTTCTTTTAAAATGGATGAGTCGCAAATGTACTCTTTATTCATTGGTTTAATGTTGTTATCTTATATCTCCGGTTTCTGTAGCCAGATTGGCCGGAAGGTAAGGCTTTCCCCAACCATCGGTTTGGGCATGAGAACCTTAGGACGAATAAATCCGATCAGTTTTAAGTGTTTATAAGCCATTTCTTAATTACCATTGTCATCGAAGCCCGAACGCTAACATCTGAAATCGCCTTTGGTGACACTCTACCTGCTGTTACTTGTAAAAGAGGCATTATGGTGTTTGTGCAGTTGGATAGACATATGTGTAGTCTAAATTTGGCTAAGGTCTAATATATAGAGTTACTGAACTCCTGTAAGTATACAGTACTGATGGAGTTAATATGTTTTGACTCTAAGTCTAGCATATATATGAATGTATGAAAATACCTACTGGATAATGCGGTATCAGTATTATGCTTATGTTAGGTTGTACTAGGCCATTGTAGTCAGCACAGTGGCAGGCATGTTTTACTACGTGTAATTCTGGATCTACAGTAGATTTAGGATAGGATTGGGGAGATGTCTGGACTCATTTATCAAAGAGAGGGAATATGTAACCGGGTTACCTTGTTTTAAAATGTCACTAGCGCGCGTATTCTGCACGTGCTGTGAACGACTGAGTAACGCATACGCCGTTCTATCCACTATCCTTGTTCACTGGAACACTACTCACTCCGCACCTGACCGGCATCCAGCACACACCTGGTTCCCTGGTTTCATTCTGTGTGCTACATGTACACCAGAGACGTATATATACGTCTCTGATGTACACATACGATAACAATGACTAAATACAAAATGTGGATTGACAGAAGTTCAGTCATTATTTTATTTGACCAACTCGGCTACATAATTATATGGTATTCATATCAAATAAATCTATTAAGAAGTCAATAAGTTGTCTGCTACCTATGTAATATCCTTTCGTATTGAGAGTTATTAAACAGTAGATTAAAATTCCTGCTATGAAAATGTATGCTGAATTGAAAGTTGAAGCACACCCCCATTTTTGACCAATCACCGAACAGGAATATTTATCCGTGACGCTTGAAAATATTCATTATTCTACTGCTCTTGCCATTGAAACGTTCAAATGACCTGATCAAAATCTACGGTAGGTTTGGAAACAACACCAGCTGGACGAAATCAGAGGGAGTTTATCTTAGGAAATCACCACTTTTGTCTGTGAGCAGAGATTAATCAAGATGACACATAACGAAGAGAGGGCTCACTGGTTGAGGGAAGGCGCCATTGGTTTAGGAGGTAAGCCTAACATCCATACCGAACAATCGTTATGTCAGCGATATGTTAGGCCAGGGACGTATGATACAGTATTATACGTCCCTGATTAGGCCTAACAGCCTTACGTCACGGTAGGCTTAGCTCTGACAGGCAGTTACAGATACGTTAATTACATGGTAGTACTAATTTTTTTAACTGGAGGGGGCTTAGGATTGGCAGCATGCAAGTGGTCTCTGTGGCCGGACATACTCTTTTTAGACTGAATCCTGGTATGTTTATGACACTGACAGTTAAACAACTTATACACTGTAAACGTAGTTACACTTATTAAACCTTGCCTAACTTTTGTGAATATCGCGAGCTCTGTCTAGGATATTCCAGAAGAAGTTAGAGCTGATATAAACCTATCATTTTTTAATACTGTGTGCCTACTTCCTTTTGGGGTTACTGTGGGTCATGTGTGGTTCCTCTGTAACTGACTTTTGTAATGTAGAACTTGAAGTTGTAAGTAAACATCATCTTAATTACTAGCCTCATCGGTTAGTGGTAATTTCCTTTTAGTCAAACGGTAGAGTGCCCAGTTAGAGGTCACTGTGTTGCTAGTTTGTACCTCTAGAGGGGACAGGGGATATTTTCTATTAATCCTTCTTTCTGCATATTTATTGTTGTTGACCACTCCAGATTTAGTTCCATTGACTACTCCAGGGATAGAAGTTATTGAAGAGAGTACAGATCACTTACTAGAATCAAGTGGTAGTGTCAGGCTAGATACTAAGAGGAACAATCGCTAGTTCAAATCCTGGTGAGAGCAGAACATGCTTTTCATTACTCCTTTCTATTACTAATTTGGTACTGGTAAACACTCCAAGGGTAGAACTATATGAGATTATGCTGTTTCCTTAGGATAAATAAGAAGTTGAGAGTTGCAGATTACCAAATCAGCTTTAGATAGTGGGAATTTCATTGTTACAAGTGAAGGTAGAGTGTCTGCCAGGATAAAGAAAATGCTAGTTCCAACCCTAGTGGGAGCAGGTATTTTTCATTAAATCTTTTCTATCGATTATAGTAATAAAAGCTTTCAAGCATGATGTGTTAAAATATCAAACATGTACCCTAAAGCCAGGAGAAACTCTGAAACTAATGTAGGTGGTTTGTCAGGATCTGTTACAGAGATTGGAAGAAAATTCATTGTTGCTATTCAAAAGAAATGTTAACAAAAATTAAGGCATATTTAGCCAGACATCCAGAACATACTGACCTCTAAAACCATAACTTAGAATGATGTCAGAAGATTTAACAATAATTTACTCAAAGTGAAGAATAACCAAGAATAATTTAATGTTTATTGATATTGTAAAAGTCTCAAAATTTTTGTTAAAAGTTGTTAAACAAATGATAATTTTTGATAAAATCCATATACAGGTATGGTATTTATTTGAAAATATAAACAAGGTTTTTAAGTATTTGAACTCTTCTAATTAAGTATATATCATTACCATTCTCTGATGTACAATTGATTGTTTCAGTTGGAGTTCTATATGGTCTAACCAACACTTGTGTTGGCCACCCCTTTGATACGATCAAAACAAAAATGCAAGGGCAAGTAGGCTATGAGAAAACCAACATGTTCCAGACTTTGACAAAGACACTACGCACACAAGGTGTCATCGGCTTGTACAGGTCTGTAACCCTATGAATGAATTGCCCTTTCACATTTTTTCATTAGTTTTCAAAATCGAATAATAAAGTGTTTTTCATTAAACATGACAGAAAAAGTACAATCAGCATCAACATAACACATACAGGCAATATATAAGAAGGCTCAGAAAGGAAGTTCACAGATATGTGAGTCTTTTTTGTTAATTTTTATTTTTTTTTATCTGATTGAAAACAGTCCCAACTTTTCTGTTGTTAATATCATTTTTCACTGATAATGGAAAACTTGTATTATTTTACTGATCTTTATATGACTGACATCAGGTGAAGAAATGGTTTGATGATGACAAGATGTAAGGATGTGTTTTTATTGTACAGAGGCTGTATCCCACCTCTGTGGGGCTCAGGTATCTACAGGTCAACTCAGTTTGCTGTGTTTGAAGCTATGTAAGTACACATTGATGATACAAGAGAGATTTCTGAACCACAAAATCTGAAATACATTTTTAATTGAAAAGTAATTAGACTGATTGAATTGTGCTTTACTTGTTTTCGGAGCCAGTTTGTTTAAACCCTAGCTATTTTAATAAGTTGATATGCTAATTTTGAAATGAATACAGTTTTGAAAGATAATGCCATACAAAGTTTTGTGTTAATGGGTATCCTATCATTAGCTGATGTAGATTGTTTTGAACTAGGCCCAGAAGTAATATAAAATAGAAGTTAACCAAACTATATACAGAATGTACACTGTATACTTGTTTGAGGTCCAGATTTGATTGGAAACAAAATATGTACCAAAACTATGTGAATGAATGCTGAGAAAGTAAAATTAAAGTACCATATTTATTCTGCAATAAGTCCAAGGCACCAACATATTAACTCTAAGTGAGGGAGTGGGCTTATTATCATACAAAGAAATGACATTACAGTTTTTACTTTACAATTATTTACAGTCATGGGCTTACTGCTAGATAACAAATAGGGTAGTTAACAGTCTCTGACCTAGCATGTGACAAAGAATGTCTTTCCTCTAGGTACACATACTTTGACAGTCCAGTAGGCCGCCATGAGATACCAGGACTTGCTGGATTGCAATTGTAAGTGAACATAATTATATTGATGAAAATGTTTACTATGTCCAGTTTTTAAAATCACATATATCCTATTTAATTGAATTAATATACTAGTAGATACTTTGCCATGTCGTTGTCTTCAGTTCCATTTTACAATGTCCCAAAGGACTCATTGGTGTAACAATTTTTTTGTTATCTTTAGGAGAGTTGTGGGTGCTGGTATTATTGCGTCAACTTCCCGAGCTATCATAGAAACACCTCTTGAGTATGCAAAGGTAATAATGACACACATTTCATTAAGACAACAAATTAGATTTACATACAATACAATATACATGACAAACAAGTACCTGTAAAAGCAAGAATGTTCTTAAAACAGAAAGATTTCAAAATGGAAAACAAACTTTGTTGCAGTGCAGTTTAAACAATTGTAATATATATGATATCAAATAGGCAAAGATATTCATTTGATAAGTTCTACATATATGGTGATTGCTAACCTGGTAACCAATAGAAATGCTTGTGTTTAAGGTGAGACGGCAGACACAACAGACTTGGCAGCTCCGAAAAGTATACACTGTGAGTAAGAAAAGTAAACAAAGTTGTAAACGATAACAATCTGACAAAAGATTTCAGGTTAGAGACCTGTTAAGTGATTTATATTACCTTTTCTGAGATGACCTAATCAGACGATAAAAGTTAACAGTTTCTGTCAAACAATCTTTGATTGTTTTATTATGAAAGAGTCATTATAAATGTTTGATAATGTTTCTATCAAATTCCAGATGTTTGTGGTAGGACTCTTTCTGTAAATTGGCATGGTTAAATTAGTATGTGTCCTTGTGTTCCCACTGCAGGGCTTTGGGGTGACATGGGCTAGGACTATTGGTCTGATGACTACCTACTTTATGTTGGTGGATTCTGTGCGTCGACATTTCCCAGATCTTTTCAAGCAGCCAGTTCTTGGTCCCTTTCTTACATCTGGACTGGCAGCTACGGCAGCATGGTGGATAGTTTGGCCACTGGAGTACATGAAATGTCAGGTCCAGGCTGACTATGGAAAGTAAGTGTCTTCAGAATTCATTCATGAATACTGTTTATAAAAGAAACCTATGTTGAGTGAAAATTATATATATTTTATATATGTATATAAAGTAAACTCTAAACTTCAAAAAGAAAAAAAGTGGAAATAGATTACAAGTATCACCATAGCTACATGTGCTAAAACACTTGAGAGGCATGACTCTTTCTCTAATATACACTTTATTTCATTCTTATATATACATATACATTTAAAAATACAAGAGCAATCATTAGAATTGGATTTAGAAATAAGTTTTCAAACTTAATTAATTCGTCTCCATAGCATGAAGTGGAGAATGTAATGAGAAAAGAAAAGTTAGGATAGGGAATAATTTTGATGGCAGGACATTGCTGCATTTTGTTCATAAACAATGGTGGATTGGAAAAAAATTGATATTAAGAATATCAAAAATAGAAAACCTAAGTTTTGTACACAAGAAAAGATAAGAGAATTTTCACTATATGTTAGTTCATTGTTTCTGAAGAGTAATATTTCAATTGAAATAGGGTTATCTAATGGACCAAAATAACGTATAAGAAGGTCAGAACAGTGCTGACATTTTAATAAACTAATTATCTAATGTTAATAAAAATGTTCGTTGGTCTCATCTTCTTCATTACTCGAACATAAAGGACTATTGACAAAGTTTCTACGAAAAAGATAGAAATTTAGAGAACTGCATTCCAATCTCAGTCTTGCATGGTGAATCTGACCCGGTCTATTACCACTATAGGTGATATTTTTTTTAACATTGTCATTAATGTATTAACATGTCCATTTTTTAATTTTCAGTTTGTAAATGTTCTTGTCTGGTCAATTATGACAATTACCTTAATATAATATAAATCCCAGAATAAAACTTACATTGTTCCTTTCAGTAAAATGCCTGTTTGGCAGAGAATGCGACTCATAATAAGAGAGAGGGGTGGATTCTTTGCCTTATATCGTGGGATTATGCCTGGTACAATTCGTAGCTTCCTAGCCAACGGGACAAGTATGATTGTGATGTCATATGCACAGAAAAAGGTTTCCGAATTAGGACTGCGTGATTCTTGAACCAGGTCACTGTGACCTAGTTTCTGTTAAACATCAGTATCATGAAGATTTATATCAATAGCCTTATTACATATATTACATGTACTCAGTAATCAAAAATATTTTGTTTTGTTGGGAAATGATAAACTGTCAACCTTCCAACATTCCGCAATACTCCAGTATGGTTGTCCTCAGAAAGAATATCTTTATCCTAGACAACTTTACTACCTTTTATAGAGAGTAATGTGTTGTTATTCTGTCATGAGGCATTAGTTAAGTTTTAGATATGGTAACTCATCTGAAATTCAATGTAGAAGAAGTTATTAATATTAAGGATTCCAAATTTTTTAAATATTTGTTGTGACAATTCTGAATTTCTTTAATAATTTTAGTTTTTTTTTTACATTGTGTTGAATGAAAAATATCGCTTTAGTATTACAATTTGTACAATATGCAAGTACCAAAGGGCTTTCAGAAAAATACCCAGTAGCTGGTAAAGAGATGTTAAATATTGTTACAATGATATTTAATTTCGCAGTAAAGCTTTACTATGCAACAACTCAACAAAAATACTACCATTAAAATCATTATTGTGTCAACCACCAAGGTACTACTACTAGTGTTACTTTCAGAAAATTGAAGTTGAGTCATACATATGTTTTGAACAAACTGATATCATGATTTTGATAAGCAGACATCTATTTTACAATGCCCTGATATTATTGATGCTTTTGGTTGACTTTTATTTTTAACCATTATGTAACATAATTAACTATGGTTATCTTGATGTGAATGTTTTGCCTTTTACTATCCTTTTGTTTTTATATATCTAATGTTTGTGAATGATTGAAAAGGAAACTTTTAAAATGTTATTGCTCCTGTTTTCACTGTTGATAACACAATCCATGGTTATGTTGTTACCATTTATTCACTGCTGTTGTCCTATTCTTGTTACTAGTTACTGTGTGCCAGAGATAATTATTCCTAATCTGATAACTACAAAGAAGATATCTGAAACTTTAATTACAAGTATTACATTTTTTTCTATTATAATCACAAAAAAGGATGTTGGTATTTTTAGGTGTCTGTTTACAAAGGAGCCAGTGTATTATAAACTTAAATTTTGTCTGTGTTCAGATTAAACAGCAATAGAAAGTAACTCTCTCATTTGTCCATGTCAATTGATATTCTAATTAACTGGAGATATAACATGGCATTTTATTGGTCAATGAATATTGGTTGTGTGCTGGGTTTATTGCCAGGTAGACAGGATAATTTTGAGGTGGGGTCTCCTTTTAGTAGAACATTTGAGGAGCCTATTACATGCAAATTAGAGCAATTAGGATAAGTGTCTTGCCCAAGGACACAATCATGTCAGCACAAGGCTGTCTGTTTCTCAGCTTCCTGAGAAACACAAGCCGCCATGGGTAGAAAGCGTTGAACTACGCACATCTTCACCTGAAATTATGTAAGTCAACTCTTTAACTGACTGAGCTATCACAGCCCCCTACATTAGAAATAATTCTTGACAATATAACCATGGTATACCATCAGCAAATTTTTCATTGACAAATCTTGTCGAGATGACGACTGTTACGATGCCAATGACCCTGACACATCTTTACAATGATGTCAGTAACGACAGCATGACCCCATAATTTAAGGTTTATTTATTTCTGCTGTGTGTCACCAGTAAAACTCAATTTTCAAAAGTAAAATCACAATATACTGCCATAAAGTTTAAACACAGCAGTGTCATCCCCTAATTTTCAGTCAGATGAAAATGTTCATGAGATTGGTTGTTTATTATTAAATTTACTTTACTATAAGTCAAACAAAATTAATCATGCAATATCTTGTTTTATTTGCACTTTTTGATGTCAGAATCTCATTTATTTGTCTTGCACCCTTGTACAATTATTTGTTTTTGTTATTTAGATCTGTATCATGATACAGCGTTTGTAACCCAGTGTGATACACTGCCTTGTTTATAAGTGAAAACGTGTATTTATACATATCTACACTTTGTAAGATAACTTGTGTGAAGGGATCATTTGATGGTGATAGTATTTAAAAAATGGTGTTGCAAAAGTATGGTTGAGAATATTTCATATCTCATCAGATTTTCTAATCAGCATTTGACAATAAGGAGACAACTGGAGTATCCAGCATTGTTATAGATACTTATGTTTCCCTTATTTGAATCTTTTTTGATATACATGTTAATTATTATTCTCTTTTTTGTTTTTCTTTCCTGTTTGATATCACAGCTGTATACTAACTTGGTGGTGTAACACCTGTATACTCTACTCGTTTTGTATAACACCTATATACTATACTCATTGGAAACGACTGTATACTCTACTTGTTTGGTATAACACCTGTATACTATACTCTATTATGTAATGTTTGGCAATATACACCCTAATTTTCAGTTTATTATTTGTACTCCATTTATATATTGTACAATATATACATATAAATTCCACTTGAACTACTTTTTTCCATTGTAACTATTAAATGAGTAACATGTCCTTGAAGAGGCAAATTGTTACGGCACTTTTGTAATGTTTATATACAATTACTGAGGGGGATGTTCAATGAAAAAAATCCTTTTTGCTCTCTCTTGTTGACCGTTTTAGCTACATGTACTCCTTTTTGGTCTCTATTGTTGGCCGTTTTAGCTACATGTACTCCTTTTTGCTCTCTCTTGTTGACCGTTTTAGCTACATGTAATCCTTTTTGGTCTCTATTGTTGGCCGTTTTAGCTACATGTACTCCTTTTTGGTCCTTTTTTTTTTTAATGTATCTCCTTATTAGTTTTTTCCAGCAATCTCATGAATATGAATCCATAATAATATGATAATAATATACAACATTTATATAGTGCCCTATATAATTTCACAAATTAATCAAAGGCACTTTACAGTGTATGTAAAATTTCAGTCATGGTATCAATAATACATTATACATCTACATATATGTATGGTATGCTGATCATTGTGTTTGCATGATCACCAGAAAAACACATGTATGTACATGTAGCAGAAACTACTAGTCTAAGAAAAAGCACACCTGAACAGATAGGACTGAACACCCTTTTTGAAAGTGGCAAGTGTTGTTGCTTTCCTGGTTTGTGACAGTAGGTTATTCCATAGTGTGGCGGCAACCTTCCCAAAACATTGCAATAGCATTCACCCGCTTTTCCATGGTCATTGAACTGTCGAAGTGTGTACCCAGCTTTTTAACAACTGGAGCTGCCATAGCTGATCAGTATGTACCAGGTATGTTTATTTGTACCTGTATCATGTCCTGATAATTACTGAAACTATCTTGGGATGTGGAGATTCAATTTATCTGAACAAATTGACTCTGAATTCATGACTTATTATCTTTATCGCTTTGGATATTCTTCTTCTGTTTTTAATACATGTTTTTTTATGTCTTTTTTTATTTTGACTTTCAGTATCTATAAATATAATGTCCAACCAGACTTTGGATCTACTGTCCCCTAGTAGTTACACACCAGACCTGGTGGTCACTTTGTACATATTTTATCTTTAATTTTGTGTAGTTTTGGTTTATAGATGTACAGGTATTGAAGTTCTTTTATGTTATGTGATGATTTTATGATTTATAAGTGCCATTTCACTCTGATATCAAATTTTAGGTACCTTCATTTCAAGGCATAATTGTTTAACAAAAATATATAAAAGATATTTTTTCAAAACATTACATATGGCTGAACATAGTGCTAACTTTATCAAGTGCATGGAAACACAAGAATATACAGTAAGGATGTATTGGACAATGTCTTTGGCAAAGCAAATTATTCAGACAACTATTTAGTTCTCTTATAGTAAATAATATATGATTGTTTTATTTTATGTGTTTTATAATATATATCCATTTATAACAGATTGACATGTGAACATAAGGATGTTTACAGTTGTGATAATTAATGTACAATTCTCATATAATGGTTGTTGTTATACAGGAGTTCTAGTTTTTTAAATAATTTCTTCTTTAAACGTTTTGTAAAACAGTGAAAATTTTATCCGTAAAAACCCAGTCTTTATAGGTGATCTGTATGTATTTCACAATGGCAGCTTAATGTTGCATTGTTCACTCTGATGCAAGTGTTGAGTTATATATACTGGGTATATCTTTAATGATCCATTTATGGAGCAAGATTTTATTACATGTATGTACTCAGGTTTCATTAAGTAGATGTCCCCATAAAGGACCTTTAATGAGTGATGACTGGCTGTCCCCATAAAGGACCTTCAATTAGTGATGATTGGCTGTCCACATAAAGGACCTTTAATGAGTGATGACTGGCTGTCCCCATAAAGGATCTTTAATGAGTGATGGCAGACTGTCCCCCATTAAGGGCCTTTAATGAGTGATGACTGGCTGTCCCCATAAAGGATCTTTAATAAGTGATGACTGGCTGTCCCCATAAAGGACCTTTAATGAGTGATGACTGGCTGTCCCCATTTAGGGCCTTTAATGAGTGATGACTGGCTGTCCCCATAAAGGACCTTCAATTAGTGATGACTGGCTGTCCCCATAAAGGATCTTTAATGAGTGATGACTGGCTGTCCTCATAAAGGACCTTGAATGAATGATGACTGGCTGTCCCCATAAAGGGCCTTTAATGATTGATGGCAGACTGTCCCCATAAAGGGCCTTTAATGAGTGATGACTGGCTGTCCCCATAAAGGACCTTTAATGAGTGATGACTGGCTGTCCCCATAAAGGGCCGTTAACGAGTGATGACTGACTCTCCCCATAAAGGCCTTTAATGATTGATGGCAGACTGTCCCCATAAAGGTCCTTTAATGAGTGATGACTGGCTGTCCTCATAAAGGACCTTGAATGAATGATGACTGGCTGTCCCCATAAAGGGCCGTTAACGAGTGATGACTGACTCTCCCCATAAAGGCCTTTAATGATTGATGGCAGACTGTCCCCATAAAGGTCCTTTAATGAGTGATGACTGGCTGTCCTCATAAAGGACCTTGAATGAATGATGACTGGCTGTCCCCATAAAGGACCTTTAATGAGTAATAGCAGGCTGTCCCCATAAAGGACCTTTAATGAGTAATAGCAGGCTGTCCCCATGAAGGACCTTTAATCAGTCATCTTTAAAGAGGCCCTTTATTGACTTGTGAATAATTGATTACACTGTCCTATGATATATATTTTTGTGGGTCAAAATATCACTTTCATTGACACGCATCACAAGTCAATGGCCTCTTTTTCTCTAAAACATCCATTTCAGCAAAGAAAACTGTTTTTATCATACTTTACAGAAGGTTTTATACTTGGACCAGTTAAGAAATGTACAAACTGGACATTGGTGTATAGTTATGCTGCCAGGATGTATTTTTTTTTTTTTTCTATGTTTTAGTCAATGAAATGCTTCTACCCTCATATGGGCAGTTAGTCTGTTTAACTAAAACTTGTGACACAAAAGAAATCACCTAGGAGTGAGGAGACGGAGATTATGTGAGATGTATGTTGATGATAAATGTGTGATCAATAAAAAAGGAAATTGAATCTTTTAAGGTGTTGACAGTTTTACACAAACCAGTGTCGCTAATCCCTGTGTTTTCTTATCAACCGCATCAAACTGACCAACATACATGTTTTAAAGGGATGTTAAAGGAACAAGTTGTGATTTTTCTGGATGTTCTGTACCTTAATTTATATAATCCTTTCTAATGACTTAAAAAAAAAAAAAACTATTGTCAGCATTGAAATATCTTCTTGTGCTGAATTAAGGTTAAATAAATTAGACAGGTGGAGTTGCCTCTGGCTTGTTAAAATTAGACTGCCTAAATAATGATTATGAGAATGTAATACCAGTGCAATGTCTGATCCAAGCAGATGTGATTCTGTAGATTTATTTGAAAAAGACCAAATTCTTCCTTTAGTTTTATCTAGAAAATACATTTATTCTAATTTATAAACTGCCGTACAAATAATTACAAAAATGCATGAAAAATCACTTGTAGCTAGTATGTAATTAGATCTGAATTGAATTAGTTGTCACATTTGTTTTCAATGTGTTGCATCGTTGCAGTTTTGATGCAATCAGGACCATTTGTCTAAATATCCCTTTAATGAATTAATTACACCAAGAACAGCATTGCATCTTGAAAAGCAATATATTGCTGTAATAAGACAAGAGGCCAATAAGGCCTGTATCACTTACCTGACTTTCTTCGGCTGAAATTGCTTCATCCAGTCTAAAGGAAAAGGAATTCTTAATGTTTATACTGGTTTCTTTCTTGGGTCCCTCCCCGTTTCCCCCAACGGGTCAGCAAAAGCATTTGTACCAAAGTCTTCTTTACCCAAGAATACTTCAAACTGAACTGGAACAGAATCCTGATATTCCTACTGAAGTAGATTTTTTTTAAAGAATTTGCTCTATTTTCTGTATTGGGCCTCGCAAACTCCCACCTCTTGGGGCCGATACCTACAGTTTATACAAATTTATTGCTGTCTTCACTCAGCAATGCTTCAGACCAAATTTGGGTAAAATCCAATCAATCCTCCAGAAGGATTAGGATTTTACAGAATTTACAATCCCGCACAAAAGGGCAGAGAACCAATATTTTTATAAAACTTGTTCCCCTTCATCCAAAATTGCTTCACACCAAATTCAGGCAAAATTTAATCCTTTCTACAGAAAGAGTAAGGCACTTAAAGAAATTACTAAATTTCCACTTGTGGGCTCCAAACTTGGGCCTTGAGAAGACAGAGAACCAGTATTCAAACAAACTTTTCCCCTTCTTTCTCCAAGGATGCTTCTAACTAAATTATGTCAAAATCTGTTCTGTTGTTCATAAGAGACAATTTTAAGTGAAAAATTGACTGATGTCCGATGGACGACAGACACCACACCATGGCAAAAGTTGACTGGGCCTTTGGACCAGAGGAGCTAAAAGCTGCACTTGAAGGAAGTACAACATAATGTTCACTGGGATTAATAAATATGAAAATAATTACCATCCTTAAATACGAAATGTCCTGTATTTGTCATTCAAAATCAAAAACACTATGTTGTCATGATACGGACATAGCAATATTGGTCTAAATGGTATGCAATATTTCGTTGAATACACCTCCCATATTTCCTGCTAAAGTCTAAGGTGTTGCAAAATGATAAATAGTCACCATTCAGAAACACAATCGAAGCAGACAGGTTACTATCAAACTGTATAGAGGGAAATATTTGCCCTGGGTTTTTCGCTCTTCAATAGAACTGTTCATTCTTTCCCATCCTTCAACTCAACTGAAAATGTATATATAAAGGAATGTTGTTCAGGTTTTATACAAAACTTCAGTTCACTTTTGAAAAACATTTCACTCTGTGGACAAGTTTTCTTGTAAACTGTATAAAGACATCACACTCTAATGCTGGGTAGTCCCGGTTAAATGTTTTTTACGAGAATCACAACTAGGACAACCAACATTTACTGGATCAATGAGAATTTATTGATGAGACAGGAAATATCAGTATTCCTGAACAAAGAATTGGTCATCATATTTCTAATCAACGTACAATTAGTATTTCTACACCAAGACAGGGCTTGGTAAAATAATGTCAAACTGCTATTACACTTTATACCATGTAATATACAACATTCCATTCCACTATGAAGGGTGTGATTGTTCAAGTTATCCCTCAATAAGCCAATGGGGCCAACACATGAGCTCTGACTCTAAGTAGGAATGCCTGGTTAACGCCAGGCAATAATATAACATTTGTTCATATTTCTACTAAAATAGCATTCCATATGAATGGGCTTATTAGCAGACATGGACTTTTTACTGGAAAAAACGGTGATTGAACTGCAGATTAATATGGACCTAAAGAATCAATGTATTGTGTATAGAAGCTAGAAGCCATTACAACGTTACCGGGAGATGACTTACAGATCCCAGTGGTGTAATATAGTCTCTCATTCAATCAGTTTACTACTGGCCAAATGAAACAACATGAAAAAGTAAATATCAATACTGAATTACAAAGATCATCACAATATTAAAATAGTCATTCTAGTCTGATGGTTTGTCATATAAATACCAGGTATGAACAGTGAATGATGATGAACATACATGTACATGTATATTATTTTAAAATTCGTTAATTTTAGTGAGATACCAAATGTCTAAAATGTCATATCAAAGCTAAAAGAGTATTATTAGTCTTAATTAAAAATAATTTCATATATTCCAATATTAAAATAATATTTTAATGAGACTTAAATGAGGATAATTTAAAATTCTTCACTAGACATAGTAGGAATATTTGCACACTTTCAAAATCCAATGAGATATTATTTAAAATTGAAATCCTATATTTGAACATTGAACAAAAAATGATTTCCTCCTATTTCCCTTTCACTTTCACACTAGACTTTCAGTCATCACATGCAAACACATCATCACAGATTTCATGTGCATAGAACATACTTAAGTTAATAACCAACCAATCACAATCCTCTTACACAAGACATTCGCCGATAAAACATTAATTACTTTCTATATGTTGGCTACATGATATTGTCTTCCTGATTTGAGAGGCGTCATATTGTTTTTTTCATAATACATATATAGTGGAGTCCCCATCAATTCATTTATCATGGTTACCAGTTAAAAAGACTGTATAAGTTCTATAAATAGGAATGAGAACCATTCCCTGATGTTGAAGAAAAAATCTTAACAGAGGTGGCTGATAGACAGAAAGTTACTGATGATGGCTGATAGTAGAAAAGTACTACAGATGATGGCTGATAGAGGGAAAGTATTACTGATGGAGGCTGATAGAGGGAAAGTATTACTGATGGGGGCTGATTGAGGGAAAGTATTACTGATGGGGGCTGATAGAGGGAAAGTATTACTGATGGGGGCTGATAGAGGGAAAGTATTACTGATGGGGGCTGACAGAGGGAAAGTATTACTGATGTGGGCTGATAGAGGGAAAGTATTGCTGATGGGGGCTGATTGAGGGAAAGTATTACTGATGTGGGCTGATAGAGGGAAAGTATTACTGATGGGGGCTGATAGAGGGAAAGTATTACTGATGGGGGCTGATAGAAGGAAAGTATTACTGATGGGGCTGATAGTAGAAAAGTATTACTGATGAAGGCTGATAGAGGGAAAATATTACTGATGGGGGCTGATAGAGGGAATGTATTACTGATGGGGCTGATAGAGGGAAAGTATTACTGATGGGGGCTGATAGAGGGAAAGTATTACTGATGGGGCTGATAGTAGAAAAATATTACTGATAATGGCTGACACTGGGAAAGTATTACTGATAGAGGCTGATGGAAAGCAATTCTTTACTCATGGGACTGAATCAATGACTCCCCATCACATAAAACTTAAATTATCAAGGACTATAGTAAATGTTAACATCATAACTCAGGACCCTGAACAGGATTGTTAAAAAATGACATATCAATTCAATGATAATTCACAGGTTTCATCACACCTAGCTGCAAATGATGTCAGTATTCCAAAGTATCACAATGAGCTGTTTTTTACATTGCAACTAAAATCCTGATATATTAGTGAACCAGTTTAACCTGAACCTGTGCTGCTACTAATTCACATCTAAGTCAGTATTGGAGTGAGCATGCTAGCACAAGACCATGTTGCTGGACAGATGTCCAATCCAACCAATTTCTACATTGAGTTGGCTTCTTGGCACTGCTTTCTGATAGCTCATATTCAAGTCTATATGCTGCCATTAAATAGCAAACACTGCTGCACTAATGTCCACTGAATTTCAAGTGCATGTGTACTATGGACATACACATTAAATCATGTGACCACTTTGTATACAACAGACTCCTATGCTAAATTGGGTGTCCATGCGTGTACTACAGACATCTAGATTACATTGAATGTTCGACACGAGCACTACGGACTCCCACACTCCACCGAGTCTTCACACATGTACTACCGACGCCTTCGTTTAAATGGTCCCTCAGCACTGCTTTCTGCCGACCTCTTCTTAGAATTATTAAATATCTGGAAAGTTCAAAAAGTTAAGGACCACAACAAATAGCATCCATAATCAGGTTTCATGTGTAGAGATTATTATAGAATTCATTTCTATATCAAGTCACATAAGATTTTATTTTTGGAATATCATATCCAAAACTAAACATGCATTTGCTGAGTATCAGATACCAGTAAAACAATATTAAATACATCTTGAGAGAAATTTTACGGGGTTGTGCGATAGTCGAGAGAGCAGTAGACTAATGCAACCTAAGGAGTATGTTTGTTAATCCAACCTCGGGTAGTTTCTATGTCATATAAAAAATCCTATGCTGTGTTGGTTGTGTCCTCCTGCATGATATCCTATACCAATTGTTTAGGATAGAATGTGGAGCACCTCCCACATGATATTCAGTGATATAGCCAACAGCTTCTTCAAAGGTACCCTGTCCCATAATGACTGACTTTTCATAGGCAATCAACCCAGTAAACAAACAAATTTAATTTCAGCAAAGACAAATGAAATGTTAATCACAAGTTATTCTAATACTAGTGGTTTTATACAAAGGATATTTGCTGGGGTTCGCTTCCTGTTGTAAGATTCCAGTCAAAACAAACTCTGCATTCACCACTGGAATGTTAGCCTTCAGTGCATCCTGACAAAGTTTATGGTCCTCTTCACAGGATACAACCACTGTCCGTTCCACCGACTTGCTTGGCATATTTTCAAGGTACTACAAAGATGTAAAATGTCACACATCAATATTACAAAAGAACATGACAATGAAGATCAGGTCCGATGCACAATATTTTTCTTTAACAATTCTTGATCACACACCATAGAAAAATGATTACCTAATATTCAAGTTTAAAATGCAATTCAAGGAGATGAGAAATTCACCCATTAAAGAAAGTTTTTTCCCCCCTATAAACACCTTCAATTCATCTCTTTAACACCTGACTAAAATGTAGATAATGCATAAATCATAAGTCCATTTAAGTTTTTATCACTTACCTGAGCTCCAGCACATTCTAGAATATCTGAAATGAGAAACAAAATTCAATGAGTGGAATGTAAGTTATTGATAAAACCACATAGGTGTTGGAATTTCATAACCAAATTGTCCGATGAGGATATCAATCTTTTATCATAATATTACACAGATTCAAGACAATTCTGTAATACCCAGTACATAAAGTGATCTCTTGAAACATTTCTCTTATTTTTCATTCACATTGTGAACATTTTTTCTGTCCTATTTTTAAAGTAGCACATCTTGGATATCAATGGCAAAATTTCAACAAAGAGAAAATTCTTTTGTTTTTTCTTTTGGGTTTTTCAATTTTCATCACAAAAGTATACCATGTTAATAGTGCACATATTGGGCAAAGATAAATTTAGAATTCTCCATTTTAAAGTGAAATATAAAATGTAATACTAAACTGTTCCAACTTAAGATTCACAAAAAAATTACAACTTAAACTTAATTACAATCCACTATTCTCTTTTACCACACAATATGATAACAAGTGACTGAGAGACTGACCTTTCATCTGTGAGGGATCAGGACGTGTGGACTTTGTTACATGAATGCGATAATCAAGCAGCACGCTGGCTTGACTAGCTCGTTCAATGGATCGCTGGAGAGAAAACTTATACTGTTTCTCTGCAGCTGTGTCCTTCACTAGGTAGGGCGTCACATCTAGAGGTAAGATAGCACACACTATTACTAAAGAGTTTCATTGAATACATCTTGTCAACATGTCAGCTGCAATCACATTTGCTTATTGAAAGGATTTGTTATATAATACATATACAATCTATCAACATTCAGGAAATGGAAAGAAAGGGAGGCAAGAGAGTCACCCTCAACGGTCATCTAACAATTGACGAATGGATGGACAAACCACAGAAATCACTGATGGTGGTCTGAAAAATCTGATGGATTCAGATATTGAACATTCCTTGAATGTATCAGAAACTCAGAAATGGTAGATTTTGTTCATGAAAAAATGTAGCACAATTATGTCAGAAAATGGCTACTGTGGTTGCCATGTTGAAGTTTTGATCAGGCCGAAAAATAAGAACAAATCATCATCTCTTTCTTTTCTGTAACAAATCAAACTCCAAATATTTTTCTCATTGGTGTGAATGAAACTTGAGAAGTAGTTCTGACTATTTACTCTTGGTGAGTTATGTTGGATTTTGGACCAAAGATTTGGTCAAGACAATCTTAGGATCACTTCATGCAAGTTTGACATCATTGCTTCTCCCTAATAAAGATTCAGGCCAAATATGATTGAAATCTACCTTGGTATTATGAAGGAGAAGTGTTTTGAAGCAAATATTGTCTAACTTTCTCTTCTGAGGCCCCACCCCCAAGTCCTTTCAGGTTGAATCAACTTTCTGAATTTAAGAAACGATTTCCCACTATAAATGATATCTCAGACCAAATTTGGTTGAAATCCATCCAAGCATTAAGAAAGAGTGGCATTTTGAACCTGTGAGTCCCTTGTGGTCAAACAAACTTTCTAAATCTAAGAAGTAAATATGACAATATCTACTGATTTAAGGAAGAGAAGCGTTTTGAAGCAAAGTATTGTCTAACTACCCTTTTGGGGCCCCATTTCAAGGTCCCTAGGGGTCAAATCAACTTTCTGAAGTTAAGATATGATCCCCCCAATGTTTCAGACCAAATTTGGTTGAAATCCATTGAGTTATTAAGCATGACTAGTGTTTAAAAGGGGAAGTTTATGGAGGCTGACAGCAGATGGCACATGGCACATGACAACGGACAATGCCTGATTGCAAAATCAGTGTCAAGAAAAAACCTAAATATGCCATTTCGGGCTGCGGGTAAATAATCACTTTTACTCTTCTTTATGAGGCACATTGCCTTCATTCCGATAAAAGGATCTATCAAATCCTGACAGTTAACTCTGATTGCGGTATCAATGACAGATTTCTTGATTGATAGAAAAACGATGAATAGAAACATTTTTAGGCATCCTATCTATAACCAGGTTGACATTTTAATGGTAATTTTCCTTTTAAAATGATGCAGAAGTCTTACAGAACTGGAACCAATGACTAATCTGTCATACTACTTACCCTGTATAAATGTACCAGTTTGTTTACTGCTGCTGAGCCAGGTTGGCTGGACAATAGGAATGCCTCGAGAAAGACAGCACAGCAGTTTGACTGTTCGTCGCACCTGTGTGGAGGAATGAAAGAGCTAGATTTTGCATACTTCTTGTATGTAAAGTGAAAGAGAATTTAAGTACTTCATTTGTACAACATCATCAAGCAAAAAGAGTATTTCACGTAGATCTAATACATTCTGACAGACCTCGACAGCTAAAGAATGTGTAGATGTATATAAGTGTGCACATAGAAATGTGGTCTATACCTGTAAGTTACAATATAAGAAAGTTCCAGCACTAGAGGTCTATTTAAAGGGTAAAAAAATCACTACAACTATCGCAGGAGATACCTATAGTCTGGCCAAGCGTTCCGATTTAACTTTTGGTAGGGGATGAAGTGGGACACGTCATTCAATCATGAATACCTCATGTGTTTAGGTAATTCAATAATTGACCTTATTTCTAATCCATAAGGCCCTGTTGAATCATCTTGTATTATCTGTTTCAGAATGGCAGAAGTTTAACATCACTTTCTATGAACTTGACCCCTTGTGATTTTTTTGGTAGGAAGATTTTTTTATGATTTTTTTTCATCAAGTATCATGTATCTTCTGAGCAGGATTTAAATAAATTAGCACAGTGATTTTCAAATGTGTGCTTTTTGTTGTTTTTTATTTTTACCTTGTCAGTGACTAGATGAGTACAGTCTCGGACAGAAGTCACCATTTCTCCACCAAGATCCTTCACAGTCTGTAACAGATAAAATATTGATGTACACATGTATAGTTACATATCAGGCATAAATATGGCTGGCCAGGAAACAGACACTATAAAAGTAATTGCTGTGTTGTTGTTTTATTTACAACTTAGGCACATACAAAGTATACAAACTTCTGATAATTTTTTTGTTTTTAACTATGTCATTTGAACTAGACGACAGATACCTACAGATTAATCTTTTCTATATCATATACCTTCTGGCCTTGTTCGTCTACCATCCCTGTGAACATCACACGTGGCTTAGGGTCCATGGACTTTCTTCTCAGAGATGGTGAGTCCACAGATAAAACATCTGTTTTAGACTGGACAGGTGTGCCTGGAGTAACTTTATCCTTTGTCTTCTTGGCTGGTGACTCAACTGCATCCTGACAAGTTACAAACATTTCATAAAAGTAAATTTTGTTAAAAAAGGACTGCTCTCAAGAAGTAAATCCATCACACATGTTATAGAGCAATAAACGAAGTCCTTATAACAACAAGTAGCCCAAATTATCTAGGATTTCATTCTAACAGCCCTGATTTATGAATAAACACACAATACTGTTATAACTGTGATGTGTCTAACCACACTGCCTTTACCATGTAAGCATAGAATTACTGCTTTCATTTATATAGAATACCTTTTTGTATGAAATGATATTGGTTAAATGATATATATGTGATTTATTTGACTCAACTCTGATGAAATTTCACCTTTGATGAATTCTTGAATGAATTTGGCAAACCTGATCTGACTACCTTTAGCTTTTCAACATAAATGATATAAAATGCAAATGTACCTGGTCCTGACTGTGTCCTCGTTTACCTCGAGATGCTGTCTTTCCTTTACAACTTCCACCTGGATCTTCCTGATGTGTCACACTTACAGATGTGTCAGCTGTTTTCCTTCCTCTGCCTCTCCTACCTTCACTTAAGTCATTTTCCTCACTACATTTTGTTATATTCACATCCTCTTTCAAATTTGACACTTTACCTCTACCCTTATTCCTGCCTTTACTTTGCTCAACTTTACTTTCCTTATCAGTAGGTTCGTCTTTAGAATCTTTATCATCAGAAACACCAATGTCCTTAGTTTTATTTGCACCTCTAGGTTTAGTCTTTCTGGAGGTAGAGACCTCACTTTCTGATTCCTCCATTTCTTCACTATTCACCGACACACTGTCTCCTTTTTGTTTAGCCTTTCCTCTACTAGTCCGACTCTCAACTTTACTGTCCACACTCATCACTTCTACACTCTGCTTACCACGAGGTTTTCTTTCAGAGATGCCACTCATATTGGCCAAATCTGTAGTTGAAATTTCCTCACTCTCCACAGAATCCTGCGAGGAATCTATCACTTTTTTCCCTCTACCCCCTCGCCTTGATTTTGGAGGCTCATTGACCTCAGTCATTTCTTTTACAATAACTTCCTCCTTGTCCTCTAGTGCCAGTTTAGAATTTCTTCCCAGTATCCTTCCTCTTCCAGTCCTCCTTCCTTTCTTTTCTTCTTCTTTGTCCTCCTGCTCAGTAATAACCTCATCTACAGTCTTACTAGTTTCCTCCTTGACAAGTTCTACTTTGTCAGAATTATTGGCGACCTGTTTGGATCTTCTTCCTCCTCTAGATACTATTTCTTCACTAGAGTCCTTCACTTCCTTATCTTTCTTACTCTCTTGTTTTGAAGTATGAATATCTTTCTCAATTTTTTCTCCTTCTACTACAGCTGAATCCTCCTCTTCTACTAGTTTTGACTTGGATCTTTTACCCCGTCCTCCAGAAAGAACAATTTTATCTTCAGCAGCTTCCTTCTCTGTTGCCTCCTTTTCAGAAAGTTGTTTTGATTGCCGTCCTCTAGACATTTTCTTTCCTTTTTCTATCACTTCCTCTGCTGGCTCACATTCTTCTTTATCTTCTTCTGTAAATTTTATTTCAGAAGTAGCCAGTTTGGATTTCCGTCCTTTAGAACTCCTTCCTTTTACTTCCCCCTCTTCGACTGAGGGAGATTCTTCAGTGTGTACTGGATTATCAGGAGTAGATTCAGTGCTAGCAGTTTCCACTGCCTCTTCTACCTTTCTTCTACCACCTATCCTAACAAGCTTAGTCTTGTCTTTTTCCACTACTACACTGGAGTCTCCACTCCCTCCAGGCTGGACTGACCTTTTACCTCTACCTCTTGCTTTGACCTCTTCCACAGAGGTTTCAACCTTAGACCCTTTACTACTATTTTCTACAGGCAATTGTTCGACCTCCTTATCACTCTTGTCAACTGTTTTGAGAATGGTATCCTCAACTTTTTCTGAATCCTTTGTTAAACTCCTACCTCTTCTTGCATCTCTTTTTCCATTCACATTACTTTCCTCTTTTTGTTTTACATTTTCAGACAATGTTGATTTTCTTTCTGTATTTATATCCTCAATTTTTGGTTCTTTGGTCACTTTGACCCCAACTGACCTTCTCCCACCCCTTTTTCTTACTATGGTTGTCTCTACTTCCATTTCTGGCTCTTTCTTTCCAAATCCTTCACCATCCTCCATTTCAGTCATTTCTTTCTTTTCGTCCTTTTCAAGTGCATCATGATCTAAGTCTGAGGCAGGAAGTGACCTTCGACCTATCCTAACAATCTTAGTCTTGTCTTTTTCCACTACTACACTGGGGTCTCCACTCCCTCCAGCCTGGACTGACCTTTTACCTCTACCTCTTGCTTTGACCTCTTCAACAGAGGTTTCAACCTTAGACCCTTTACTACTATTTTCTACAGGCAATTGTTCGACCTCCTTATCACTCTTGTCAACTGTTTTGAGAATGGTATCCTCAACTTTTTCTGAATCCTTTGTTAAACTTCTACCTCTTCTTGCATCTCTTTTTCCATTCACATTACTTCCCTCTTTTTGTTTTACATTTTCAGACGATGTTGATTTTCTTTCTGTATTTGTATCTTCAATTTTTGGTTCTTCAATCACTTTGACCCCAGCTGATCTTCTCCCACCCCTTTTTCTTACTGTGGTTGTCTCTACTTCCACTTCTGGTTCTTTCTTTCCAAATCCTTCAACACCCTCCATTTCAGTCACTTCTTTCTTTTCATCTTTTTCAAGTGCAACATGATCTAAATCGGAGACCGGAAGTGACCTTCGACCTCTGGGTTTTCTGCTAGTAATTTCTTTTTTTTCTTCAACAGAAATTGCAGGTAATGACTTTCGACCTTTTGTCACATTTTTCTTTACTTTTACCTCTGCAGTTGCAAGTTTTGACCTTGTAGCTGTGTTTCCAGTAGATGACTCTGCTTTCACATCATCATCACCATTAGTTGATTCTGAAGACTGGCTCTGAAATAAGTGGCATAAATACATTCAAAATATTCAACTGATACTGTAGTATTACCTTATCTAGCAATTTATAAATATGAATGCTTGCAACACAAACCTTAATGCCATTTTGAACAATAAAACAATGCCACATCCATAATTAATCTGACGTTTCATTTATCGGTCACTGAAACATCAATCATTCCTTAGAAATGATAATGGGTAAAATTGATAAGTTCAAATGATGCACTATGTCTATGATCTATTATTTTTATACATCCCAAAAAGATGATAGTCACTGTATAGTGCTTTCCAGCAAATTTATTCAAATTCCTGGTATGTATTATTTAAAGCTAACCCTTTCAAATAGGCACTTAAAACTTACCTCAACAGCAAATTTTACCCTCTTTGGAGATGGGCTTTTTTGGCGTTTCTCTGGATTAGAGAGAGCAGACTTGTGAGGCGAGGTTTGAGGGAGTGGTATGATTGGACTTTTCCCCAAGATTTCATCACTATCTTGGACAACCTTTAGAAAGAATACAACAAAATATACAGTCAACTCCAGAAGTTTTCATTCTCAGTTTAAAAACTTCATCAATAATCACGTTGGCGACAAAGACATGGAAAATTGATTTGTATCAGGAATATAACTTTCAACAATAACATTGTCAAATCAGTAAGCATTACTACCTAAAATTTCAGGTACTGATCAGTTGACAGAGTAAGGAGTTTTACTGACAGAAACCCAGATCCCACGGTACCTTCTTAATTTAGGTTTTTATAGAGAGATAACAGTTTTTGTGAGTTGTTTATGTAGCAATGATTGTGGATGTGTAAATTCACCAAGGCAATTACTTGTCACAGAAATAAAAATGCACTAAAATTTAATTTTGCAAACTGAAATATTTACAGTAAATATACCAAATCAGCTAGACTTCAACACTGTTGTATTATAATTTTCAATTTCTCAAGCTGTCATAGAATAACTGTTCTTATCTGGAAATAAAAACATGACTGATGATAAGCTCATTGCTACCTGTTGTAGTTCTGCAGTAATTCTATCATTTCCTTATCCTGTTACAAGCTAACTGCCTCACTTTGTGTCAGAAATATTTTAGCCTTCTTTGTTTATAGCAGGACAATATAGTATATTGAAAGGATGTAATAAACTGACCTCCTCACTAAGTGGTGGGGTGTCCTCCTCATCAACTTCTCCTCCATATCTCTGTGTGGCTGCCTCAGTTTCTGCAAGGCAAAACTAAATTACAATTGACATAACATAGCATATTTCATCTCAAATATTTGAAAATCAGATGTAACTAAATCTGAGAGTAATCATTAAGATAAACAAATCATATTTTTTACTTTTGAAATTGCATAAATAACGATGGCTTTAAAATCCTTTTTTTCTTCCATACTTTAAACACTACATTCTCAAAGCAATATAAAAAGTATAATATTTTCATATATAATTGACAGTTTCCTTCTATGTGTATCACCATGTTAACAACCTGGGTCTCCTTGTAGTGTCTAGTGGCTAACTCAATGAACAACATATGGAAGACTTGTTGCATGTCATACACAGCAATTAGGGTAAAATGTCATGCAGAAGGATAACAACAACAACAACATGGAGCAGTCCATTATTATATTCCTTAGAAACACAAACCACCATGGGTAGGGGCTAACTACACACCTCTGATCTTCACCCGAAGTTATGTAGGTCAATGCTCTACCAAAAGAACTATCCCTGCCCTACAATTACTGATATACTTTTGGATCTTACCCTCTTCACTTGGTTTAAGTGCTGGTAAGTTGATAAGGTCCTTCTTTACTTTGTCTTTTCCACGCCTGGGGGATGCAGACTTTGCTTGTCCACTGACTTGGGGTTGGTCCAAATCCTCCTCATCTACTTCCATACTATACACTTGTGTTGCTTCTTCCCCACCAGATACATATGGTTCCTCTGTGGTCTCTCCTAGATTACCCTCAGCTACTTGCGCTGCGCCCTCATCAGTGGCCTTCTTTCCCATACCTCTTCTCCTTGGACGTCCCCTCTGACCCTTGACCTTTTCTGTAGATTTCTTAACAGTGTTATCTGACATGTCCTCAATAACCTGTGTGGCTTGGTCATCACCTATTTCAGCATCCTCTATAACCTGTGTAACCTTCTCTTCTGCCTTTTTTGCTTTACTTTTTCTTCTTTGACCTACAGCTGCTTTGGATTTAAGGGAAACTTTTTGCTGAATTTCAGATTCAACACAAGCATCATCAATAACTTGCGTGGCTTCATCTTCAGCAGCATTGTCATTTACAATGTTACTGGTGTCTATCTCAGTCACCTTAACACCTTTTCTTTTTCTGCTGCTTCCCCTGACCTTTTTTCCATCTGGCATATGTTCTGGTAAATTAATATCCTCTACAACTTGTGTGGCCTCATCCTCACCTGATGTTACATCATCCATATCTTGAGTGACATCCTCTGCAATAACTTTCTTTGTGTTACTTTTGCTGCCTGGTCTTCCTCTACTTTTTTCTTCATCATCAATCCCATCTTCTATAACTTGTGTGGCATCATTCTCTACATCTGTGGCATCATCTATACCCTGAGTGTCTCCTTCTTGGTTTACTGCAGTTGTATCATCAGTAACACCTACTGTTGCTTCAAAAGCAAGAGTGGCCTCTTCTGGGATAGCCATTGTGGCTTGGTCTGTGACAGCAACTGTGGCTTCTTCTGTGATAGCCATTGTGGCATCTTCTGTGACAGCCACTGTGACCTCCTCTTCTGTGACAACCATTGTGGCCTCTTCTGTGACAGCCACTGTTGCTTCTTCTGTGACAGCCATAGTAGCCTCTTCTGTGACAGCCATTGTGGCCTCTTCTGTGACAGCCACTGTTGCTTCTTCTGTGACAGCCATAGTAGCCTCTTCTGTGACAGCCATTGTGGCATCTTCTGTGACAGCCATTGTGGCATCTTCAGTGACAGCCATTGTGGCATCTTCTCTAACTGCTACTGTAGCATTTTCTGTAACTTTCGTTGTGGAATCTGTAACTGACAGTGCATCATCCTTCTTGAGAGAAAATCTCTCTGTTTCTTCTATTACCATAGTTTCCTCTTCTGGAAGAGCCACAGTTGCATCCTCAGTAACTGCCACAGTGGCACCTTCAGCTACTGCCACAGTTGGATCATCTGTGACAACAGCCACTGTTGCATCCTGAAGACATTGCGTAGCAGTGTTTTCTGATTTCCCCTCCTCCTCAACAACTTGAGTAGCCTCCTCATCCCGGTCTTCAATGACCTTGGTGGCCACTACCAGTTGGGTAGCATCTTCATTCACCATCTGTGTTGCAACATCGTCATCACCATCTGCCACATCTGTAAATGCCTGTGGGGCCTCCTTGACCTCACCATTTTCTTCTTCCTCCTCTGTGTCTGCCATGTCACAGGCCAGGGTCGATGCAGCAAAGATATGACTAACATCTATGTTTTCGTCTTCTCCCTCAGTCTCATCATCTATCATAGACTCTTTCAAATTCTCCTGTCATTAAAAGAAAGCATGCAAGGTCTGATGAAAACAAATTTTAAGTGTTGTATTGAGCTGTGACTGAAATTTAAAAAACAGTTAACACTATGGAATTCCATGCTGGCCTTATGATACATAACAACAGCAAATAAAGAGTAAGATTTCAGTCTATCATGTATATATCATTAATGAGTTTCTTTTTCAGCACAACTGATCAAACAAGTAAATATTGTATTTACTTAACACATCCAATTAATTCAATATAGTGCAAATGGAGAATAAATCTTTAAATCAAGAACTGAGGCTTCATTTGTGTTTTCTTTTGATAAAGCATGAGTGCCATGGCATAACTTTATCATGGTAACCTACATCTTCAAATGGATGTTTTATGAACATTTAAGACTGGTCCTAATTCCTAGGGCTGATCACAATGCTAAGTTTATAATAACATAAATACTTTTTACTTTTCCAATCACAATAACTCTTCTGCACATGACTGTTTCATACCTGTGTATATTCACTAATTATACAAAAATGTTTTACAGTCCTAACGAGTAAGGATTCCTATATAAAGTTTGACATTGAGCAGCTCTTGCTTACCTCATTGCTGTCCTCTTCACTGTCTGCAACAAAGGTCTTCACAGGTTTTTGATCATCTGCAACCTTCTGGACATCGCTACAGAACATACATCATTATAATTACAACAGACAGTATATTATTAGAAAGAGGTTAGATTCTCACTTAACTTCTATATAAGTGGTCAGTAAGTGAACAAGTGGTCAGTGATGTAAAGGCTAACAATTTCAAACTTTTAAGGATGTCTCTTAGAAACAAATCTTTATATTCTTGAGGAATAATAATGTCTAAAATATCTGATCTATTTCACTTCCATGAAAACATCATCACACTTACCCTTCATCAGTAAATGCTTGAGTTTCTGCGGCAAAGATGGCAGGGGATACATTTTTAGCATTCTCATCATCAGTAGCATCTATTAATCAGCAAAATATTTAGTTTTATCATCAGTAGCATGTGATAATCAGTGTTTTCTTTATTGAAATCATCCATCATCTGTATTGAAAATTTTCTGAAGGATAAGATATGCTTCTTTGCCAAAACCTGAGTACATGGTCAATCTTTCAAGACAATAAGTGTCCTTATGGGTCAAAATGATTCATCTGTTCTGCAACTTACAAAGACTACTTTGATTGTTCCGAAGTCATATTCTGCATGTAAGATAAAAGTCCATTCCCCAAGAATGTTACTACACAAATACCATGACCCACTGTATTTTGGTTACTGAGGAGAAGTTTAAAGTTCCTAAGTCATCTGAGTGTGTGACCTTAAAAGTCAGTCAAGGTAATTCATATGAACAAACATGGTAGCCTTTCATCTCAGAATTCTACTGGCTCTTTGTCATAAACCTTGGCCTCTTGGTTATTGAGATATATTTAAAGATTGTGACAGTAAAAGTGGGCCAAGATTATTCCTTTCAATAAACTTTGAAACCCTTTATCCAAACATGCTTCAGGCCCATTATCATTATCTAGGGCCTTGCAAGCGGGTCAACGTCATTAATTTTCAGAAAATTTAGTAGCCCTTTATTCACAGCATGCTGCATGCCTAATATCAGTATCCTGCACCTTTTGGTTATTAAGAAGTTGTTTGAAGATTTAAAACAAATTTGACACCTTGACCATACAAATGACAATTACCATCATCTGATTCACTTTCCATGACATATGCCTGTGTGGCTCCAAACATAGCTGGGCAGACCTTGCTGATTTCCTCTCCTTCCTCCTCTGTCTCCTCCTCCTGGGTATCTGATCCAAGAAAATATTATTTGAAATTTTGTGATGATTTAAACAGTTGAAAAGGCAATCACCATCTGATCTTTATATATAACAAACATAAGACAATCACCATTAGATCTTTATACATAACAAACATAAGACAATCACCATCTGATCTTTATACATAACAAACATAAGACAATCACCATTAGATCTTTATACATAACAAACATAGGACAGTCACCATTAGATCTTTATACATAACAAACATAAGGAAATCACCATCTGATCTTTATACATAACAAACATAAGACAATCACCATTAGATCTTTATACATAACAAACATCAGTTGCTGTAAGCTTGGTATTATCTATAGAGCTTTACACATAATAACACTAGTTAATGTTTGATTAGAATTATAAAGTTTAAACATAATAACACTAGTTGCTGTTCGTTTAGAATTATAAACTTTACACATAATAACACTAGTTGCTGTTCGTTTAGAATTATAAACTTCACACATAATAACACTAGCTGCTGTAAGTTTAGTATTTTCTTTTCCAGAGAATGTTTCAGAAGTTACACAGGGTTGCACTGATTGTCCAGGAATAGCATAGAACAGAGACACATTAACTCTGTGGTTTACCTGCAACAACTTGTGTCTGTAGACTTTGTATAGCTCTGGCTTTTCTTCGATCTTCTTCCTCATCATCTGAGTCTGATTCAGGCAGTACTAATGTGGACATGGCTATAACAACAAAACTATCGGCTATGAACCTGGAAACTGACTGAATCCACAGTACTGGTAAAGATGTGTTTTCAATGAACTGTGAAAGGTGTCATTGGGACTGCTATCCCAACGTGAACTAAATTGTTGTATTACGACCGCAGAATAGTTAAAAACAGGGCCTACTTAATCTTTAAATATCCAGGACCTTTGACAATTTTTTTCTAAGTTTACAGAAAAAACTATAGTTTTAAAATTTGTATAAATTTTTCTTTTCTTCTAAATCTAATATAGTAATGAATCTTACTTGTAGTGCCTACAGCCCCAGGTCGTTTTGGTGGAAGAGGTGTGTCTTGTACAGTCACATTAGTTTTGTGATGGGGGCCTTCTGAAAACATAAGTCATATAATATACTCACTATCTATATAATAGAAGTACCACGGCTTAAAGAGCTGACAGATTTGTAAAATAATTAACACAGAGAATGGTGACTTTTAATCTTGATGTGTAATAAATATATATATCAAAGATCAATACAATTGTGAAATTTAAGTCATTTCACCTTCTTCATCTGAATCTGGTGCCAGGTTTAATGTTCTTCCTGAATGGTAGGCCTGGAAAATAGTGAAAGATTATATACATGAGGTGTTGCTCTCATCACTGCTATTCTGTGAAATGCCAACAATCACAGAAAATTCGACTTTAAGATGTATATTCCCAGAGGGAGCAGCTCTGTCAAAATGACAGTTTACATGTATTTTGTAGTATTGCTATTCTAAATCAACAGATAAACAGGAAATAACCTGATACCACACATCCTTGGTTTATACATATACTATAGATTAAATTGCCTACAGATATTTTTAATATACATTTGACAGTGTTGATGGGAGGAAAAACATCAATCTCTCTGATCTGATAAATTGTGGTAAAGCAGTATATAACACAAAATACCTTGACAATATTTTTTTCAACTTCTGAAAGAAACAATTGTCTTATGAGGATTAAGAACAGAAAAATCAAATATTTTTTTCCATCTGATCAAAGCAGATGAAGCCACTACAGGTAATTGTGATGGTTATTTACCTGTGTTGGTTGCAGAAGATCAACACTGGCATCACTATCATAATCTTCCTCCTCCTCTGTTACAAGTAATGTAGTCCCTTCCTTATCAGCAGTGTCAATACCCTCATCTTCCATAGGGGCTGTCTGGAATTGCTCTGAACCAGTCTCAGATCCTTTGTCATTAATCTATGAAAGAAATGATTGAACAGTTATCAACAAGCATGGTAAATAACCTTCCTGTCAAAACACGAAAAAAAAAAAAAAAAAAATAAAATGAAAAAATAAATAAATAATGACCACAGCATGATAAACACAGTAAAACATGACTTAAAATTCTGAATTGAAGAAAAATATATTAAAAGATGGCTTTTCAAGTTAAGGACATGAACAAGTTGTCCCAATGCATCAAAGTGCTGTTCAATTAAGATATTCATTGTTCTGTTCAGCATGCAATTATGATCTTTTCCTTTATCTGGAGGGTTGGTAGTCATTTCAATCATACATGCATCATGCAGATACTTTGAAAATAACTTCAAATTCCCAAATCTAACATGTCTGTGCTATTAAAAGATGAGTTTGACTTTTGACCAATTAACTTATATCGTAATGTGTCAAACAACAAATTACACAGTATTAATTTAGCACAGAGAATGTTAACCCACCTCCTCTCCGATGTAATATACTGCCTCCACATCTCCAAAGGTGACACTGGTTTTACTTGTTAATTCATACCTCACATCAGGTTTCAGCACAACCTGTCAAGTTAATATCATAAACTTGATTTGATAATTAATATCTCCTTTATTTTCATACTTAATCCTCCTTTTCTCTATATGGCTATGTCAAATGTTTTCTTTTCATACAGGAACTTGTTTTTGACATCAGAGCAATATTATTTTTCAATGTTATTTGATTTCATGCTATTGTTGATTGTCCAAATGATAAAAGACACTTTCTGAGCTCACAGCAAATACAATAATGTACAACATACTTATATAAAATGTCATGTTAGAGATTTATTGATTTTTGTTTTGTTTCAAATTCTAATGATTTTCACTTATATCTTAATAATTTTAAGGCAGAATATTGTGCATAAGTTCATTTCTGAATGTGATATCAATTTTACTGTAGTGTGGAATGCTTTAGCTGTCTATCATAAACTCAGCAGTACTTACCTTTCCTCGTCTGGTTTTGTTCCTACTTCCTTTGTCATAGATGAAATGTGAGTCCCCTTTAACCTCTATACAGGCATGTTCTCGAGAGAGCGCCTGTAATAGTTTGCATCCAGGATTCATCACATTAATGTTAAGATGATAATTATTCAATAACTTGATCATTAACATAATAAAAGAATGCTTAAGTCCAAAATTCTGTTATTTGTTATTACTAAAAATCTGTATGGCCTTTTTTCCAATTCTAGCATTGACTGTAGGAGTAAACTCTTGATATCCATTGTGATTTCCTTTAAACAGGAAAAACTTTCCCAAAGAATGTAGAAGCAAACTCCTGAGATATATTGTGATGTCATATATACAGTACAAGTAATATCTGGAAAAACATCTACCAATCAGAGTTGAGAAAATCTGTCAACAAATAACACCGATTCTGCCCATTATTAATCTTCATCCAAGGAAACCTCCAACCAAATATAATGATTCTAGGCCTTATTGAGAAGTTGTTTAAATGGAAATGTTGACGGCTGACACACCATGGCATGAAAAAGTGTTTAACAGAATTTTTTAAAGTTTGAAATGTAAATTAACCTTGAGTGGAATCCAGACACTGCAGGCGATCTCATGCCGTCCTATCACATTATCACCTACAAAAAAGAAACTGAATTCATCAACAACATTCTGCATCAAATTGACATTCATACATGTGCAACCTATGTTCTATTCTTCAAATAAGACTGATCATCTACTTACAATCAACAAATAAAACCCTGGGTTTACATGGAGTCAGAGTAACAAAGGCAAGAAGACTTTGTTCCATTTACCAGGTACATTTTCTGAAAATGATGTTTACCTTCATATATTTCAAACACTTTTTCTTCAAATTCTTTTTGGCTTTTTACTTTCAAGTATGCAACCTGAAACAGAAAAACAAAGGATGCCATATGAGGACAACAAGAATACATATTTATATACGAGTATAGGGTTGATTGCTGTCAGTTTCCTTAAAAGAATTTTTTTTGAACAAGTTGAAAATTACTGGATGTTCTGTACCATTTACAAGAATCCATTTTACTGACTTTTCAACCTATAATTAGCATTAAACTTTTTTAATTTTGGTCCAAGCAACTGCAATACTATATAACGTCTCCCATTAAAATCATCTTTACTAAAAACATTACTACCTGGTGTACTTTATATCTTTACAATAAAAAGATACTGAAATACATGAAAAATTGCTCAGAGCTACTGAATAATGACCAATTAAAAAAATTATCATATTTGTTTGCACTATATTTCACAGGTGTGAATGTGTTGTGATGCAATCAGTGCCATTTGTAAACTGATCTAGCTAAGCCAGATCTAGAGAGAATTTCTACTTATTAAATACTGCAAGTTGGTTTTTGCATCAGATTGAGCAATGACATTCTGTATCTATTAAGTTCAGCAAGTTTGATAACTATATATCATGTGGACTATTTTAGTAATAAATGTCAAAATAAATCATACACCATTTTAAGAGCAGTGGGAGGTACCGTATTCATCCTGTAATTAATGAACCCAGAGGGAAAATACCCTATTAACCTCTCAATCAATGTCAAGGGATGGCCTTATTACAGAGCACAGATCATTGGTATACATGCTATCAATAGAATACCCAAAGTCAAATGAAAGTGATGTATGCACATGCATGATTGTGTATACATCATTTTGACAACTCATTGGCAGGATGGTAATGTCAATAAAGTAGAAGTTCTTATAGCAACTAGTAAGTAGAAGATGATACAAAGATTCTTTTATTCATTCTTAAATTTCATGCTTTCAGACACAACTTATTTCATATACAAGAGATTCAAAAGGGATCTTGGCACCCATCATTGTTTGGTCCTTGTTTATTCTTTGAAATTTGGATATTTTCCCTTATTTTTTCCCCTGTTTTTGCTCTTAATAACAATTTAAAACATTTCTATGCAGAAATAGTGAGAAAAATCTTTAACTGACAAATCCAATATGGTCGTCTGTCAGCCATTTGTTTTTGTGATCACACCCAAATTCAAACTGCTTCTACTAGGGACCGAGGGACAAAATATATAGGAAATTTGAGAGGGATACATCCAGTGCTTCTCAAGAGTTAGTCATAACAAACTTCATTGGAAAAATCCAAGATGGCTGTCTGTCTGCCATTTTGTTTTTCTGATCAGTCCCAAAATCAAATGGGCACTACAAAGGACCAAGGGGAACCTACATAAAATTTGAGAAAGATCTATCCAGCACTTCTAAAGAAATAGCAATATCAAAAATTATTTATGAATGTAAGACGATTTGAATAGTCCACCATCTGATGAGGTGGGCTAATAAACATTTTATTATGCCTTTTATTCATTCTGAGACACTACACTTTAATGCATATTTACCGGCTTTTTGGCTGCATCTTCATCATCAGTTTCATCTCCATCATCAAAATCTCCATCAAAGTCTAGAACTTGTGTTTGTTCAAAATCCATCTATGTCTCCGGGTGTAAACTATTGAATAAAATAGGGTTCATTCATACAAGAGGATTTATATTCATCATGTTTTTGTCAGTTATTTCACAACAGATCTTTCAAGTTGTGTTTATATAATTTGAATCCACAAAAAGTCATGACTTCTAACTTGTCATGAATCTGAAATAATGCACAAATAAAATTATATGAAAAACAACTTGCCTGGTTATCTTTATAATTTGTAGACATCCATGAACATCAAATTACAAGATGTATTTGTAGGTCACAAAACCAAAACCTGGAAAAATATTTTTGAAAAACATGATCAAATAGTAAATTTTAATTTATAGCTTCAACATAGATTTACATGACAGATTGCTCTTACACATGGAAAAAATACGCTGATTCCTTCCCTCAGAGAGGTGGGCAATGTTATTTATGCTTTTGCATCTTTAGAATGAGAGATGTTTTATATATTCACCATAATTGTATCATACCAAAAATCTGGGATGTACAGTAGAGGGATAGATGACTATATCCCTTTGTAAAGCTACTGCAAAGAATCAGACTAAACTAGCTTTGCTGTTTTTTTCATTTTTCTTCAAAAGCACATTGATTTTGGCTACTGAAGCGCCCGTGTCTCTTTCCAATTTTTACGATCTTTTGGGTACAAAGTTTTTGAGTACGAATCCTTTCATTTCAAAACATGCGCTCAAGTGATTTACACATATTTCAATGACGTCACTGGTCTGCATGCTCAGTAAAACAGTCAACATCGTCTGTATCTACATCCCAGATCTAGAACGTAAAGAATCATTTTGAGCATGCCACCTAAAAAGAAATTAAAGAGACCACTTGATCAGGGTCCCATCAGTAAATTCAATCAGTCGTCATCTAGTTAGTCAAAATATGTCAAACTAGTAAAGTTTCATCGGAAACACTGCCCGATCCCCAGTCTGATGGACAAGCCGTCATTAAAAAATCAAATGTCGCAGATGAATCTACCTCGTCACTCATTGTAGATCAAGACTTAAGTGTCCCACAAAATGTGCCATCTATCGGTATCCCTACGTCAACTGAAAATGTCAAAGTTACGAAAACTAGGAAAATTCAAGATAACTGGTTGGAAATTTGGCCATGGCTCTATGTTGAAAAAGGTGCACTTTTTGTCGAATTTGTGTTGAATATAAGTGGAAGAATGTGTTTGCTACTGATGGCTGTAAGGTATACAAAACATCCTCAATGGCACGTCAAAAGTTAGATGAACATGTAGCTTCTGTAAATTCTCCACAACTTGCAACAGGTTTTTCACATATGATTATTCTGATTTCAATAAAAGATGTGTGTAAATTACATCGTAATTTATGATATGTCACATAAGATTTTGAAAATGTCACATAGGTTTTGAAAATGTCACATTGATTTTGGATTATGAAGAGCCATTGTCCCATCATAAAAAAATCTTTCCCAGGCACTGGGTCAGTGCTAAATTGAATCTAGAATATAGCCTAGAAGTGAATGGGACACAAGTAGATAAGACTGACAACATACACAAGGGTTAGCATTCAGGCAATGTTTTATATAGTTTATAACAGCATGATAGCTATAAATCATACACTGATTTACATTTTACCAAACAGTAAGTTCTCTACCAGTAGAGATTGGCAAGACGGTAGATTTAACATTGCGGATACACAGTCTGAATCCCAAGACTATGCACAGGAATGTAGGATTACCACCCTCGCTTACCGCAGGACTATGCATACAAGAATGAGTGGAATATATTAAAAATACAAACAACATACTTATAAGCTGGAGCAGCGCTGCAAGCAGGAGTAGCAACAGGACAAACTGATTTAGTTATTCTCTCACAGAATGGAAAGTATGGAACAACCTTCCAGTGTTAATAACACATTCAAAAATCGCCTGGATAAACAATGGAAACACCAGGAGCTGTATTACAGCTAATTAACAATCCCACCTGTAAAATCATAAAACTATAAGAAGCATATCTGATTGTATGAAGATCGTGGTTTTGCACCCCCTGTCACCCTAAAATTGTTTTCAGATCCGGTGGCATGCTTCGTTTATTTAGAAACACGATCTGATAGGGCGAGTTTGCAGCGTGTCGGTAAAAGTACAAGTTTAGAATTTAACGCCGAGTCAGTCGTTCACGGAGGCGGCGGAGCTAATTTCATTGCTTTGTTGTTAATCACAGCGAGTAATAAATATATAACATTTATAGAAGACATACAGACAACTGTCGGACATCTTCAGCTTGTTTTACTCTATTAATGCAGGGATTAAAGCCCAAAATTCGATGACACCATCTGTGTACGATCACGTATTTCGTTGTGTAAAGTGAAATCACAAGATTGACATGCTCCCGATCTTAATTACTGAAGTTTCACTCCGTAGAAAATTTCCCATATGAAAAAAGAAAAGCCAAATGAAAGCATATATCACACTCATGTTTACCTTCTTGAAGTTCTTCAGATTTTCTGCTGTTCGCGCACTTTCACCACGCATGCGCATGTTCATGGCCTACTAACTAATATATTTAACGAAGTGGTTGGTGCGAAATTCCGAATCCAAGTTCATCTTTTTTATTTAATTCTTCATGATGTAAAAATAATAAATATTGAATATAATGATAGCAGTATTACAAAAATCTAAAAAAATCCACCGATACGTAACCAATATATTTTTATGAATTCATTCCGGAAAATATCATTTGAGTCTCAGAATATTAAGAATGCCGCATTTTCAAACATTTTAGTGATCAAAAAATAAGGCAGACAACAAGCATGACTACCTCTGGCGTGAAACTTCTTTCCAGAATAAAACCAAGACTTCCTGAGAAATGGAAAGGTGGAAAAATAGAGAAAATAGGTAAAAGATTATTCAGTAAGAAAGAAATGCGTCGAATAACTGACTATCGGTAATTTCTAAGTTTAACTTTCAATTTGCAGTTGAGAGGTCACCGCACAGTACAACGTATTGAACATATACAGCTGATTTATGTCTGATGAAATATGTTTATAGTTGGGGCCAAAACTGGCAACAGTTTAGTCCCCAGCTTGGCACTCTACGCTTCACTAAAGATAACCTTCCACTAGCCGAAAATAGTAATAAAAAGTGGCAACGTCAACTCCTAATGATAGCTGTACACAGCACTGGTTCTTCATGTTAGTAGTACATGGGGGCCGAGCTGTACACAGCACAGGTTCTTCATATTAGTAGTACATGGGGGCCGAGCTGTACACAGCACAGGTTCTTCATATTAGTAGTACATGGGGGCCGAGCTGTACACAGCACAGGTTCTTCATATTAGTAGTACATGGGGGCCGTCAATTCTGAAGGTTAGTTCAAAAGGCGTTGGACAAAAAGGTATTTTTTAAAGATGATATGAATTTGAGTTTTAGTGATGAGGTAGGTAAGACACTGTGACAAGTGATTTGAAGGTGTCTGCAGAAACAAAACCTGGAATAGTGAGTTCCATTGTATGATAGATTTTGGATAGAATAATATCAAAGTGTTTATAGCAGTATGTAGAGGTTTGTATGAGCCTGAAAGCATGATGGGTTGTGATGGCTTGAATGAGTGCACAAGTCAACAGAGAGGAGATTTTCAGCATGAAGTGTGACAAGGCCATGTACTATTTTGTAGATCATAATAAGTCTGTTTTTACAAGCAGCGAATGTGATGTGGTGCCCAATGTAGAGATTCAATCATGTTAGCGATGGAGCTTGTATTGTGGTAATTGTTACATATGTATCTAATAAGTCTGTTTTTACAAGCAGCGATAACATGTGGAGAGTTTAGTTTTAAATTTCACAGAAGGAAGTTACATTGATGCTACTGTTATTCAAATACAGCAGAAATTATTTCAAAGCTTTTGCTAGGGTTGATCCCATGACTAATAGCTAATTCCTGATTGATCTTGAGAGAAATTCTTTGTTTGAATCGTAGCAATGTTAATGTGAACTGAAAAGTTGTTTATCTGTGTGAAAGAACGTGGAAAAACACACATCCTGCCATGTACCTTGACCTGGAATCTGTGGGTCGTCTGTGTGATAAATGACTAACTCTACCAACTGAGCCAAAGAAGCATTCTTGGTCAGCTGAGTTACAGAGACTGTATCTAACACTATGTATTAGCCACACCAAACTGCTCCTTTTACACCAGATTGACATAATCCTATTTGATAGAATAGTATATCCTAGAATTATGAAGTAGTATCAGTGGGCGGACAACTTTTCCCTAGTAGGAAGCAAAACTTTTTTGAATTTGGTGACATAATTTTATGTTACACATACAGGTTGGTGCTCATTGTCTTCATACTCTTATTTGTTGTCTGTGCACATTTTGACATTTGTCTCTAGATGTTCAGCATGCTGAATGACAAAAATTTGAGCAGTTGTTAAAAGGAAAACATAATGAATTGTCAAACTTTTTATAACTGAATATTAGTCATCTTCAACTGATCCTTTTCTGGAAGACTAACTTGACCCCTGTGACAGGATAAAGATCAAGGTCATTTCTATTCACAAACTTTGTCAAGCTCTATAAATCTACCAGCCAAAGATTATGAATTTAGGTCATTTGGTTAATCGGGGTCGTTTGAGCAGTTTAACAAATATGATGTGTATTTCTTTTCCTAAACTGTCATGGATTTCATCCCAGGAATCTATCGGACAAGTACCACCATTTTGAACCTTCTGGTTAATCATGAGTAGGAGCAGTTAATATCATCTTAGGAACCTATCTAATTATAAATCATTTGACTTCTATGACATGGTTCAATCTTAAAAGGTCATTGGTTTTCGCAAAACTTCTTGGCTTTCATTCCAGGGACCTACAACCCAAATATTATACCTTCTGGTAATTTTAGACTGTTTGAATTATCTGAAGAAGTTGTTAAATTCTTTGAACCCTTTGACCTTGAGGATTATTTGATTTCTTTTTACAAACTTTCTAAGCTTTATCTCAGATACCCTTAATACCAACAGAATATCATGTCTCTACCCTAAATGTTTCTTCTTCAGGAGTTGTAACAGACACTGCAACAAGGCAAACAATTAAAGTAATCTCTGTTATCTATTGGTAATTGGTCTGTAGATAATGGATTGAAGAAAAAAAAAACAGAAATCAATAGAAAACAGGTGAAGTGGAGGGGAATCAGTGTTAATCTATAACCTAAAATATTGAAGTTATTAAATTAGGCTAAAAACTGTATTTTTACAGTTTCTGAATGAGGTGATGGAAAAGGTACTTTAAATTAATATGTTATCATGTTTTGAATGACTGTTCTATTTTTTTTCAGCAAATTATTTTAATATCATCCTCAATGACTACCACATGGTATATAAAGACACAATCCGTGATATGAAGGATCGACCTCTGAAGGCATCTGTGTATGTATCGCTCTTGGCAACAGCTGGGGCCCTCATCAAAACCAATCCAACTACACCGAAAGAAAACTATCAAGCACATTTACTGGAATATCATAATGATGTGGGTGTTGTTGGAGTTTCAGTAAGGAATCCGGAATCTGTTAATTTTCTACAGAAAATGTTTGCAGCACATAAAGACTATAAACTAAAGTTTCATAACTTTTACCTGTTTACACTTGTAAGGATTGATGCAGGATCTACAGGAGTGGATTTGTTTGCTTCCAAGTGTAAACAAATCAAACCTCACTGGAAAGAATTCCATAAAAGTATTGTGGATGTGTGTGTATTTGGACGTTGGATTAATTTGGAGAAAGCCATGCAAGATTATGATGTTAATCCTTCTGAATGGGAAAAATAAATTGAATAATAGATGCAAATAGAATTTGTTCTAGTGATTTCAACATTTTAATTTAATGAATGTAAGATAAAAATAATCTTGGCGCCAATCATTTGTTCATGATCACATGATAGATCAGGAAAATGGGATCTCTTGCTATGGTTATTTTGTTTTCTTTTTCAATTTCTGCATCCATTCAAACAATATAATTTCATTACTACAATGACATGCTGGAGTTTTGGCTTTCTATTTGTAAATTAAAATTTGACCTTGACCTTTTGATCTTCACTTTCAGATTATGATATTGTGTCTGGAATATGAGCTCTCTGGGTAATTGAAGACATTCATTGCTTGCTATTTTTAGACCTTTTGACATTGAAGGTCCAGAGTACATATTAGGATTGAGTGCCTAAAGCCAGTGAAGTCTCATGAACAAATGTGGTTTACAAGGTTGTGAGGGTTATGTCCCCTTCAGCATGGCTTAAAGATATTGGTGCAAATTGTCTTTCCCTATCGTATCCCATAAAATATGATCTGTTTGATACCATCTTCAAGACAAATTGATTTAAAACAGTTTTTTCATGTCTCAAGCTTGATTGTAAAATTTTTACATTATCAATAAAGTGTAAGTGTATGGATATTCTCCCTATAATCAATATGATAGAATATGAAGCTCATGATGTCATCATGATTGAAATCGGGTGAGTGTGACCTTTACTTCAAGGTAAAATATATGCTATAAGTAAACATCTCTGTTATTGTAAGCTTGATAGAATAACAAGTTACAGACTTAGGTTGTCTGTCCTAGTATTGTCTTTTTGAATATCATTCTGTCTGGAGGGGATTATTACTTTGTAAATTTTTTATAGTCAACTAGTTGTCATTTTACATTTCACATCTAGTATAGGTTAAAGTTCCCGGAACTAGAGGGGGTCTAATACTGGAAGGAAACTGAACAGTACCTGATCAGAAAATGAAATCCTGGTCATCTAAGTGGCACTAAATTTTAAATACAGTTTGAATTAAGAACTTAAATGCTTGTCATCTCTAAAGTTCTAAAATGCTAAGTACATTAAGACTAAACCATATCAAAGTCTGTGTTTTATGTGTTGTCATAAAATACAAAAACAAATAAAATAACTCTTTTACGAAACACTTTATTTGAGATATCTTGTAGAACATGTAAATGAATGCTTTATAAAGCTAATGGAATGTTCCAAAGGTACAGATAAATTAAGTCACAACCAGAAGGTCGAGTAATCACATTGTAACAAACGATGGAGGTGACAGAAGCACAGAAATTAAACATACATCTACATCACAGAAACAATATACACCTAAGACTCATGATAACCATGGCTATCCTTGCACCATGTTAGTAACGGGTAATAGTAAGATTTCATTTAGAACTGTAGACAAATGTTTAAATGAAAAGAATTGTTATCTGCCATTTTATTGTTGATGTAATATGATAATGAATGAATTAGACCTATGAATCATATTTTGAAAACATGATAATTGACTCCCCAATGTTTTATTTTAATAGCGAGGCCAGGTATAAGAACTTCAAATTCTTTATCTGTGAGGAGTTAATGAGAACTGTTGCTCTACAATTGGTCTTAAAATACTTTCATGAAACAATCTAAAAATGTCCTTTCTGATTAACGCGGGAATAGGAAGTCCATTTAGCATAATGTCTCGTCATATTCTACATCATGCTCATGGTACTGCATATCAAAATTGAACTACTGTTGATGTGAAATTTATACACAAAATATAATGCTGGCTATTTCAAAAATGTGCTTTGTGCAAACAAATACATTTACAGGTATTTACTTACAAAATAAACAAGGTCTAGAAAGAAGTTTTTCACATTTTGTCTTTTGTCACCCCAATACAAAAACATGAATGATAATGAGATGATGATGTCTCAAAATGGAACTCTCTAATGTGCACAGATAAAAAATACACATTCTAAATTAAATGGCAAACTTCAAAGATATCAAATATCCCATTAGACTTTGTGCTTGTTGAACATGCACATTACAGAGTTCCAAAAATGAAATAATGTTCTGATGAGTCACAACCATAGTGTTTGAAGTATAAATGCTTAAAGCTGTGTAGGTGAATATACAATGTTTAAGGAACATCCAGGTGAACAGAGAATACATCGACTCCAGAGGATATAGAATCCGTAATAACATATTATATAATAATCCTTGCTACTTATAATCTTCATGTAAATGCATAAGCTGTTTTTTTTCAAGGTTTTTATTTTTGTGTTTGTAACAGAGGTCATTTCTTATTTCAATGCATCCACTAGGAATCAAACCCGGAACCTCTGGTTTATTAGTCTGACACTCAACCAACTGAGCTTAAGAGAAGATCTCTTTAGCCAAGTGCTAGTGCGGCTAGTATTTACCAGGGTAACATGTTCCCTGGGTGTAAATATCTTTAGCACTAATACATTTAATATCCATGAAGAATATCAGACATTTACAGCTTTTTTTATTAGCATACAATTTTACAGTTTACTCGTAATGTAAACTTAAATGTTCCCAGAGTAAACAGAAAAGTTAAAATGCCCAAGAATGAATTTTGTCTTGGCATTTTCTCAGTAATTAACTCAAGTGTTTCACAACAGATTAACTTTATGTGGGAAAACAATTGATACTCTGTACCTTATGTATTGTAAGTAAAGATCAGTTATCTTTGTCTCTGGGAATTAACTCTAGAAGAACATTGTTTCACCTTCAAAAACATAGAGGTCACAGAGAATACAAACAGCAAATACAAGGATCAACGACCAGGCTCACAAACACACAGCATTGTACAACAGTACCAATGTACACCTATCTATACCCACATACTGACCCATTCTTCTTGTTGTTGAAGAGATATGGATTTCCAGAATGTTTAAGATTTTTTTTCTCCATTTCTAAACATATATCCAGTATCCCATGTACTTTTTTTTTTAGTAAGAATTCAAAGCAGTCAAGTAAAAAAACAAAGAATTGTGATTTGAAATATTATGACAGTTTACTGAAATAATTTTTAACAACAAAGATGGGTCAATATCTAGAAATTATACATCCTCCTGGCAAAACTGCTGATATACCTCAATTTTCACAAACATCAACTGTACAGTATTGTTATGATACATTTATAAACACTTATTTGTAGATGACATATTTGTCATATATCTGACCAATTTAGACCAGTTGATTTGTTTGTAATACCCGCACATAAGTCCACATTTGGATCTATCTATATTAGGTACAATATGTAAATCTGTGTTAACCAGGCATTCAGGGACAAGTTTCCTATGAACTTGTATAATCTGAAAACAGTTAACACCAAATTATATTGTACATAAATGATACAAACTGTTGTAATCTGTTTCTGCATAATATTACTGATCACTACAAGTCTATCACGTGAAAATTTCCTTTCAATTAGATTATGAAACCAATAAAAAAATCTTTTCATGGCAGATGATAATTTCAACTTGAAACTATGATGCAGAATTTTTTATGTTTTAATTTATTCTTCAAAAACATGTAAGAGTCAATCATTGTTTAGGCCAGAGTTCTGACTTATCACAATAAGTTACTAAAAGTAACAATTTTGTGATCTATAGTAGAATGAAATTAATGCTTTACATGGTCAGACGCCATGCACTGGCATCTATTTCACAAATGACGATTAGGTAAATGGCTGATGGATGTAACAGGATTATGAGCCTGAAATTTATTATGCCCTTCATGTGTATTTTTGAAATACACAAACGTACAGTAGTTATACAGTAGATGATAAAACGATTAATGACAGTACATCTTGTTTAGTGACAAAATATTAGTAGTTTTTATCAAACAATGTGTTAGTAAAACTTTTACACTTTTTAAAAAAATACCCTTGAAACTTTCAATAACCATTAACTTCCTGACTGAAATGTTAATAGATCTAGAAGTTATAACTGTATGCTATGACTGGACACCAGTTAGGATTCTATATATACAGAGTGTTTATTGCACGATGCCTTACCGGTATCAGTTACAGGGAGCAATACACAGACATATCAACAAAAAGACAAGATATTGTTACAGAAACAATACAAAGGTTTTCATAAAATACAGAGAGTTCAAGAATAAGGGAGTAAAAAAAAATTATATTGAGAATGAACATTTTCTTGGGAAAATGAATATTTTCAAACATGTAATTATGGATATACTTTGATTTATAATCTACTTCTACCAAGATTTTAATTCATTATCAAACTTTATAAATATTTAACAATCATTTTACTAAATGACAGTTAGCTATTTCCTTGAAATTAAATATCATAATATTCAATGTTTAATACATGATCTTGTAAACAGGAAAAAAATCTAACCATTTTTATGCTGCAAAATATCAGGCTATAGTTTTTGTTCACAATAAAAACAAAAATGGTCAGTGATCCATAAATAAGTCAAGATATCAACATTTCCTTTGGCATTGTTAGATTTTGTTGTGAAATCTTAATTAAGTATTTTGTTCCATTTTATAAGTTAACATAGCACTTTTGAGTGGAAATATTGAATATTATGCAATAATATTAAGTTAATACAACAGTCAAATTAACATGTTAGATTTTGGTATGTTTATAAATTACATATTTTATAATATACAGTGTATATATATTTAATTATCACTTGCTAAAAATCAGCACTTTCAAACAGATCTGTCACTGAGTTTCAAAGACTTTTAAATAGGAGTCAGTGAGCCTTCTAAATAAACATGTATCAACATTTTCTTCGTTGTTTCCACAATTGATAGAGCTTAGATCTCTGGAGTTGGGAGTAGAGAAACAAAGATCCTGTAACTCAAACCAATGTGACAGGACAGCTGAAGACATAAAGCAAATTATGACAATGAAATGATAAGAGGAAGCCAATAGAACTATAGTATAGAAATAGGGTCAAATGACCTGTCACATGACTAGTTATAGTTCCGTGGCATCACCAGTGTCCAGTAGAGACAGAGATCCGTAGAAATGGGCTGGTACATTAACAACTTCACTGATTGGTCGAGAGCCCGGTTTAATATTGAGCTGCTTCGGTGATGATGTCAATCCTGGCTTACACTTCTTACTTTTTTCGAACTGTGCTTGACACACATAGTTTTTACTGACTCGATTTGGATGGGGGTTTTCTCGCTTGGTCTCTCCTTGTTGCACGTTTTCATCCATGGAACATGTCTCATCATCTGTGATGTCAACATCCTTGTCGTCCGTTTTGATATTTGTGGATATTGGTGCAATGGGAACAACACTCACATCCTCATCTGTTTCCTTGGATGTTTGTGGTGTGTACAAACCTACCCCAAGTTCATTACTATCCGAATAGTCCTGCAATGTCTTAATATCAACAGGGTGTCTCTTGATATTAAAGTGACTGTGCTGGAGAAAGTTTTCCGCGGATTTTGACGGCAATGTTACACATTTCTTCTTCAGCGGGGTGGCAGAGAGATTGTTTGTGCCATATGCTGGGTCACTGTATGTACTCCCAACACTGCGGGCTCCACCATCCAAAGCAATCATGAGGTCGCTCCCCGTCGCAGGCAGATTTACAATGTCCACACAACTGTAGGGGGAAGTCTCCACTGTTCTCAAAACATCCTGACTAGATGATAACTGTTTCTTTTTCCACACTGGTGAATTAGGATCTCTGAGAAATGTCTTATTACTTTGAATTCCATAATCATAGCGAGGGGTTGGCCCCCGCTGAGGAGTCTGCGGAGGATGACCCTGAGTTACTCCATACCCATACTGCCTCCTCTCTAGAGTGCCTCCTGCTGGCTGCAGCCTGGAGAAGATGGAGCCTGCTGCAGAAATCATGCTTCCCCTGCCACTGTCAGTTCCTGCTTTCTCTCCACTTGTTCGTAGATACATCCTCTGTGGGTCTCCATAGAGCTGAGACTGAAAATGACAATAGCCCGGTTAACAAAGAAAACAGAAATAGTGTTAAAACCCTTCAGTTACATGGAATTGACATGAAATCAACTTCTTTAAGCTTCCCTGTAATAGATGTTATTTTGTTTTAGTAATTCAATTCATTTGACGTCATGCTATTTCATCAATATTCTTACAGAACCAACAAACTGTCACCATGTGTATTTTTAAGATGAATAACATTGCTTGACTAAAAAAATGCTGAAATACAGAAACAAACTAGAAGAATACAAATTCTGTGGCACAAACAACAGGATAAAATCACTGAAGTAACGTTTCTTCTGCAAAAGGTGTGGCATTGAAATTTTCACCTTTGAAGGTTTCTATCTATACCTCTGTGACCTCTTCATTATATATAAGGTCATAGCTACCTTGGTTAATGTGCCATTTTTGTTGATCAGGGGAATGTCTATTGATCCATCAGGAGAAGATGGTGAAGAACTGTCACGACGGCGGCCATCAATTCTCTCATAGATGCTGTCGGAGTCATCAGAACTTGGTGACTGTGGCGGTAGAGGGTCAGGCATTGGCTGCAAGGGAGATAACTCAAAATAGAACTGTGTTCAAATGACCAATAGTTATATCTATCTATTCGTCTTTAACATCACATATATATGTCATCTTTCAGTCATTTTCAACATTTCATTTCTCAAAAGAACTTGACAACACCCAAACCATTTTATCTTAATTTTCCTGAGTATGATGAAAACTGATACATGTATGTACACCAGATAAATGGCAGCTGCATTGAACAAGAGGAACAAACTTTCCTTAATCATTGAAGATGGACAGTTTTTGGCACATCTATTCTGATATATGAGAAAGCTTCAGCTTCTAGCAGACTTATCTATATCTCTTTTCATGAACAAAGCATCATGAACAAAATGACCCTCTATGTACACCATCTGTAAAGACTTACTGGTACATACACACTTTACATATAAATGTATATAGCTTCAGTGGTTTTTTTTTCACTTCTGTAAAATCAATTTCAATTTTCAATGCAGCTCTATTTCTAAAATGACACTTTACAAAATAAAGAACAAGAACACATTTAAACAGACAGAACAAGGAGTGGAGTGTAGGAGTAAACAGGTTTATGCTTAGTCTAATGACACACAGAGTACAAGTCTAAACATCAATTTAAAAAATGTCATGTTGAAACATGGAAAAATTCTCTTGAAAGTGTCATTAGATTAAGTGAAGGTGTAGTTAGTGAGGTTAAACATAAAGATAATATCGTGGATACATGCCAGTGCAGTCCTTACCCTGAAGAAGTAAGTTCCGGACGTCCAAGTTGAGGAACTGTAGTCCGGAACGAAATTCTTTCCAAAACAAAATTTAGAAGTTTGATGGATTGTTGAAATCACAAAACTTCTATAAGTATTTTGTTCATCGATTTTGTTTTGTTGACACAGTATTTTACGTGTTTTGATAATTCTGTCAACATTGGTACACCAAACTGTAATCACACTATTCCCGTCTTTCAATTTCTGCTTAGAATTTTTTGTTTAGGTGTTAGTAAGCATTAATAAATTAAAGGGAGATAATTAAAGGGCAGATAACACTTACAATTGGTGGGAGAGGAACATGAGGCATGATGATGTCATATGGTTTAAACTTCTGTTTGACAGTGGTAACACAGCGTCTGTTCAAAAACAAATGAGATATGCATGTAATTATAAATATCAGAAAATGAAATTACATTGTTTTCATATTTCTACTATATCATTTTATTTTACTCAAATTCCTATCTGTCCACAGTGGATTCATCATAAAGTGTATGGATGTCACTATTCAAGCTGATAGGACTTTTTTCAGGGTTACAACCCTTTTATATGGCCCATGCATCTCCATTTGTATGTTTGCTTTACTCTAATTATTTATCCGTAGAACTGCAGGCAGTACATATGTATTCCCCAAGTTATAAATTTTCTGATCTTATTTACTGAAAGTCCTCAGGATGGGTAACAGTAGACATAAAACATCTTTAAGAGATAGATACTTACTTGACAAAGATGATGACACTGCAAAGAGCCAGTATACAGATAAAAACCACAGCAGCAGCAATACCCCCAATCTCCTCCATAGATATCCCCACTGTATCAGATACAAAATAGAGATCAATTAAACAGGAACTAGAATCAGTGACACTGTGTATGATTAATAATCTTTTTGTCTTAAACACTTACTATCTGCATCAACTTCCAAAGATTTTAACTTAAGACATGTTTAATTATCGATAGATATTAATGTATTGGACTTCTGTGTAATTACCAACACAGCTGATCATATGCATGTAACATTCATATTACTTTAAATTCTATGAAAAATCTCTCGAAGGAAATATCTTGAGACCAGGTCTCTCTGTTTACTCACCTTTGATTGGATGTTGCACAGTAGTGTACAGAGGAGAAGTTACTGGTCCCTGTCCTGCATCAGCCTCCGCAGCCATCCACACTCGATAGGTTGTTTCTGTCTCCAGATGTTGAAGAGTGAATGTCGTTGTTTTGCCATTCACTGTCATAACCTTTACTAACCCTGTAATACAAAGAGGTTAAAGTTAATCCAGTGACATTAAGAAGTAAAAAATAAATAGAGGAGAAAGGGCAATCTTGTAATAAAAAGTGGCAAAAAGGGCAAAAATAAAAGGTGTGTTGAAGACTGATGTTGAAGTTTGAATATGTATTTCAGGCCAAATTTAATTAAGACTGGGACGAAAGTGAATGATTTTCTGTGAAGAAAACCTGCCATTTACAAAATCATATCATTTACAAAGTCATATCAGTATAAGCCTGATTACCTGTACAGTTTCCATCCCTGGATGAGGTACAGAAGAAGATGAGAAAGGACTGTATGTAGCCATGAGATTCATGACATTGGAACAGGTCCCAATCCAGTCGTACCCTGTTGTCCCCTGGATACTCCATCAACGCAAAGTTCTTAGGGGCCATTGTAGGTCCTGTATAACAGTATAATGGCTAGGAATAAAGGCTTTCAGATAAACAGAGTTATAAAAATGATGCCAATGGAAACATTTGTTAAAACATAATGCAGGAAAAGTACATTTGTTTTGGACAAATTACATTTTTATCAACTGACATTGTAAACTTCTCAAATATAAATGTATTAGCTGTATCTCAAAAATGATTCCAAAATCAATCTTACTTTCATTCTTGTTAAAAAGACAGGAGTTCCATAATATTCCGCTGCTTATTTTCTCCCCTGACGACATCTTGGTTTCCATGGAAATGCCAAATATAGTAAACTCTAGAGATGTCCTTGACACGTTGGTGTAGAACTCAGTTGTGCTTCGATTCAAAACTTTCCATTGTAAAGGATCCTGGAAATAGCATGTACATATTTCATTATTGATGTGACCCAAATTCTAAAATTAAACATTGTCTGCTGGACTTGATGATTGCAACTGTTTCATATTGTCAAGACCACTGTGTATCCTGAATTTCTTGATCCACAATTATTTACAAAATAACTCTTCAACCTTTGGATTTCTGAACAAATAAGTCATGACCCCTGACTTACTATTAGTGATATAAATACAGTAACCAAGCAGCTTTTATCTACCATGGTGACCTGTGGTTTTCTAATGAACACCCTGACCCTTGATTTACCCTGCTTATCATGACTTTTTTATCACTGACCTACACCCTGACCCTTGACTTACCCTGCTAATCATGACCTCTTTATCACTGAGCTGTACCCTGACCCTTGACTTACCCTGCTAATAATGACCTCTTTATCACTGAGCTACACCCAGCTACATCATTCATAACTTCATCATTACTGAGCTACACCCAGCTACATCATGATCTCTTCATCACACAGCCTCAGACCCTTGACTTACCGAGCTACATCTGTGTAGATTAGGGGATCCTTTACACATGTACACTGTGTAGGAAGCAATAGAGAAATCAGCATCTCCTTCATCAGGCCGTGGTGCTGACCAGCTCATTCGCACCAACTTCTTGACATCATTAGTCGCATTAACTGCTTCAACAACAAAGCTTTCTGGAAATGGTGGCACTGAAAAAAATCATCCAGAGATTAATTCTGCTTGTTTTTATGAACAATGAAGAATACTACACAGGCTTCAGAACAAATTGGAAATCGATCAACACAGACCTAAATTCTCAATAGTCAAGAGTTGCTTAGATATGTAATCTACAATGCATGGATTCTCTTTCTTGTATGTATACATGTGTGTAATTTGGAAAATTAACCAACAACTGGTTATTGTACCATTCAAATAAAAGATGAACTTTTCTAAAAGGTGATTTCCTTAACATTAAATCCCACGATATGCTTAGTAGCAGTGACCTACTTTTGGATTGTGCTGGTATGAAGATGGTGGAAAAGTGTGGTGACAGTCCTGCTTTTGTTGCCCCGCGGATCTCAATCACATAGTCCTGACTCCGAGCCAACACTAGGCTGCCTTGATTGGCATGACTGACATAGGTGTCCTCCTTGCTACCTGTGCTCTGTGTTACCTTGGTGATCTGGTAGAACTTGATCATTCCATTGGCAGCTGTTCGTGGGATAGGCTAGAAACACACAAGTAAGAACAATAACACATCACCATTTTTATTCCATCACAACTATTCACAATTTTACAGATACAAACAATTAAAAACAATTGAGCAGTTACAAATATAATGTCAAGAAAGTTGTAACCATATTTTTCAGATTTAAGATGTTAAAGCATCTGAAACATAACTCATTCTGAGTGAATTAATTAATTCTAAATTAGGTATAAATGATATCTCAAGAAACTACAAACAGTAGTGTGAAGAGATAGCAATGAAATAGAAATATGCTCTGAAATATTGCAAATATCATAAATTAATGCCCACAAAACTATGTTTAATTTATTACCTGCCAATACAGGACAATCTGGCGACAGTCTTTAAGCATGTCACATGACTGCTCCGAAAAACTGCCAGACTGAAGAGATGGGGCAGCGCCAGGCACTGTAAGAGAAAGTGTGTCATGTTGTGTTATATTTGAAAGATAAACAATACTTTAATTGCAGCTTACTGTTATTTTCCTTATCTTTTAAAAAATATTTATTAAACTTTGGTTTCAAAATTGATACCATATAAATTAGAAACTACTAACTATCTTCCTTGGTTAACAGGGTGGTATCCACTTCTTTACTCAGGAACCCATCAATCAGAGGTGAACAGCGAATCTTCACCACATAGACAGTGTAGGGAGTCAGTCCACAGATTGACACATTGGTGTTACCATTGGAAATCTCAAACTTCTGCAAACACAAAGGATAATGTTGATTGTAAAAAATTGTCTACAATGTTATAAAAAACATAATTGTAAATGTAAAAGAAAGTAACACAATTTATAAAGAGTGTTTCTTTCAAAGATATAGTAATAAACGTTTTTTAAAAACCAAAAATTTAGAAGTAGACAACCAACCTTCCAGTGATGTGGATCCCATTCTGAATTGTACTGGAGGTGGAAGACTTTGCTGTTGTTAGGACGTGAGTGAGACCAGGAGAAGACCATACATGTGCTGTTGTAGGTATACTTGACATTACTGACTGCTGCAGGCTCCACTAAAGGTAAAAATACAGGTGAGACAATTGTAACACACTGAAGTATGGAAGTAATGATAATTGAAAATGTAAACAGATGTTTCTGTAGAATTCCCCCCTCCCAAATGATATGGCAGCAACTAATTTCCTATTCATACCAAGGCCTAAATCTGAAGACAGTCACATACAGAGGTATGTCTTTTGACTGGATCTGAATTGATTCACTTTTTCTTCATCTTTACTATAAAATCTGTGATTCTTCTTTCAACATACCCATCTTTTCTGGATATTGAAATTTGTTGTGACAAAGTAAGGCTGTAAGTTTGTCACCTTACTAACGATGTATGTGTATACCTATCACTAGTATTCAAACAATTTGTGAATTTTGGATTACTGTAATGTCTTCGATGAAAAGAAAGCATGTGGCATTGACAACACTCATTTGGAAGCATCTTTTTCATAAGAATGACAAAAGTCTAGGTATTATTTTGGTCTTATAACAATGACTTGACAATAGCAGGCATTGTGGATTGTCATAGTCCTATTATAATCCAAGGCTGTCGGTGCTGATTCTTTAGATGTGTTTCCTAATTCCTGATTCTCTGACCCAAATAAACACTGTTTCATAGCCAGTATACAATATGTGTTTATATAGCACCACAAGTGCCTATTTAGTATTTTTCAAACACGATACAATCACTTATATGTGATGCGTACTCATTAGTGTCATGTCTGGTTGTAAGACATCACACCGCAGACCTCCACAGTAGTGTTAAGCATTGCACCTTAGATGTCAGTGTTTATGAGAAATTCATGTAAATGAGATTTCCAGTAGGAATATCGAGACACAACTACGCCAACTGATTAATCTATAGATAGCATGTGAAGAGCAATATTACAGAAGAATAATCCAATCCAATACATCTCCTTGGAAAACAAGGGAACACCATACACTGCGACTTCATTATCACATTCTGTGTGTTGCTATATGACTATCATCATCTGATAAGATAATTATTTTGATTTTATATGTTGAGTAAGAGTTCTTTCCCTTACCAATGCGTCGTGTGTCCTTCTTCATGAGTCGTGACTTTGCCATGTCCCCTGTGCGTGTGTTATGGATTGTCAGTTGCATATAATACATCATACCGTCATAGTAAGTGCTGTCAAAAGAACTCATCTTCCAGGTACATGATGTTGGTGTAGGATGGGGGCAGTCTGCATGCTCCATGTACCTGTGGAGAAAGAGGTTTTAATCTGCAGTTGAACCTAATATCAACCATGAATGACACAGAATCTTGATAAATCCTTTCAAAGGAATGTGTTAGAATTATGATATTATTACTGATTGTGAAACAAGTCTAAATATATGTATGTTTGATTTACAGAAAAAACAAAAGAAAATTTGTGCTGATTTTAATCTCATTTCAATTTCACAAAACCGGGTCAGAGAACAAACAATTACTAATTATAATTATTTCCATGTTAATGTGATATATGGAACTTAGCATCATTACTTCATATAAAGGATTTAAATCACATGATAAAGAGCCCTGTTAGATTGACTTACTCCACGGTCCAGACTAGGTCGATCTTGATGTCCTCCATATGTATATAGTTGACTCCCAGATTCCATACACATGTCATGTTTTCCCAGTTATACACTCGACAGTCAATGTCCTCCACCACTTTTGGTGCAACTGTCAAATAAAATTTACTTATCAATTAGCTATTCTTTCAATAAAATACATCATATTTTAATACTTTAGTTGAGAAAATGTTCTCTGCAGTTTTAACTTTAATCAATTTTATCCTTTTGGAAAACAGCGTTAAAAAAAAAGACAAAAAAGAATGGTTAGGATTGATACTAAAGCAAATATACACATTTTTATATGTTTTAAGGCAAATGTAACATTGGGCAAAAATAGGCAGTTTTTGACGAGGGCCAAAAAAACTCTGTCATGTGATCTGTACAAAGTAAACATTTATACTTTTGATCTGACCTTCATAAAAAGAACACATGTATTTGACCTTGACATGATACTCACATTCAACCTTGACATACTGGTTGGCGATGACCTTTGGTGTGCCATGAGTGGTGTTGATTTTACAGACATAATTTCCCTCATCGTACATGGACTCAATAGGAAGGCGGAGCTGTATGGTGCGTGTGCTGAGACGAAACACATACTTCCCAGGAATCACCTTGTTATCCTTCCGTGTAAAGTACATTCGTGATGAGTCTTCCACCAGGGGGCGGGTCAAGTTGCATGTTAGCACCACCTCATGGCCGATATAAATATACGGATCATCAGGCAGTAGTACTACAAAATAGACCAGAGATGTAATTATTCAAATATATATGGGCCATTGGGGTTAAATAAACCGAGTTAAACATAGTTCCTACTGCTGAAATTGGAAGTTTTTTACAGTACTTATCAAGCATTTTCTTGTATCTTAAGGTCTTAATTCCAGGCAAAGGATCAATATTGATAGTTTATTGTATTTAAAAGAAAATGTAATTGCTTCTAGTGCACCTTAATGAAAAGACAGCAGTAAAACAAAAACAAAGTTACATTGAAAGTCTTTCATAAACAATTCATTTTATCCAAGACATAACTAATGTTATTGTTCTTTTTGAATTGTGTTAAATTTTGCATCGATCAATTCAACTGCACAGGAGATGCAATAAAGCTGTTGTATTCTGATAGTTTCTCAGTTTAAATTAAATAACTTTTTTACATGAACTGTGATACAAATTGAATTTATTGCAATGTTCAATAAATCTTTGTAAATTTGTTTTACTGTTTTCATCATCAAAGTATTGGTACTCTAGAAAATTAGTTTATCATGCTAGCTCTTGAGATTTATAGTCGAAGTAACATTCAATTAACAACCTGCCAAAACAACTTAATCAGGAAATCTATAAATAGACATATTAGGTCTTATTGTGATTATCTTCAAGTTCAGTTACATAAATTGATTAAGCTATTCAGTTGTCAGTGGGAAAGAAAAAGGAAATTCATGTAAGAGTATGTTGTCAATATATTTGATAAGCTGACAAATCTTTAACAACAGTATTTTAGTGTACCAACTACGTATAACTTCTACCTCATTCTTTATATAGATTTGTTAGCTTAATATCTTACTAAATAATTTATTTTCTAAATTCTTTGAATATTTCAAACAGTATTCTTTTGTAATATTTCTTTCAAGACAATCACGAGCATAAATTAACATAAATATTTTGTAAATGATCATGATGTTGTAAAATTTAATAATGCTTTGTAATAAGACATTCCTGGTTGTAACTTCTGTCCTCCTTTTCAGGAACTTTAATTCCGTTTGCCGATATCCTTTTCATCCCTTTAAAAAGCCCACACCTACATTTTATCCAACATTTAATACTAGCCTCTTGGGCTTAGAGGAGATTTAATATGGTACTAAATTGAAACCTCACTATGCAGAAAATCCCTGTAGACAGAATTTATATCGCTAGGATATTAATAACATCACTTTTGTCTTAAATTACAGTTTGATGAAAGGCGTTGGAGAGAATATTGGAGAGGTAGTTTTGTGATGCCATCGAGATTAGTCACTAATCCAGATGGAATGCTTGGAGCACTAGCTTTAGGTAATATCTACTAGTATCACAGTAGGGTCTTGGAAACAGTTCCCTAATACCTTACTGTCTAAGACCATCTTATAAATTTTAGAATCATTTGAACTAAGAGAGTTATGAGCTGAATCGGAAATTTTAATATATCTGAGCCTCTGGAGAGCTAAACTAAATCAATATGTATGCAATGGGTGTTATGACAACCAAAACCAGGTAGTTCCGTAACAGCTATAATTTACATATTGAAATTGGGGCTGCCATTTGCTTCAACATGAACTCTATGTGAACAAAAAAAAACCTTCAGAATTTTATTTAGAACTATCTTAAAACTCCTCCCATTTGGAAACCTATAAATGCTAGTATAGATATTATGTATCAAATTCTCAATACAAGCTAAATACAGGCATGTCTATCTTAGGCTAAGTATGGGAAAGCAATGTTAGAATCTGTTGTAAAACAAAGGAAAAATACCTATAAGATACGAGTAACAAACCACCCACCCCATCTACCAACACCCCCCCAACTCCTATACAAACCAGAATCAGATCATGATTACGTTAAGAACTTGACTTGATGTTATGATAGTGTATGGGTAGTATGAACCAAACCTATTGAGAGGTTTTCAAGATATGATACTGATTCACAACCCAACAGGATGGATTTACAGTGGTAATAATATATATCCCCCCCTACCTCCCCTAACACCCAAACCTGCCCTCCTCACAAAAGGTACCTCTCACTGTAACCTTCCCACATTAGTAACAAAAGTTGGGTACAATTGGCAAGGGTCAAATGTGTGTAAATAAATAAACATTAAATTCCATGAGTTCAACTTTATTGGTATCATCCAAATGAGAATTTAATGGTGGCCTGTCTCGTTCCATATCAGTGAAAAATACAAGTCATCCTTCCACTGGGAATTAATCATTATTTTTAAATCATCCAACCATGTCCAGGGTTTCTGGCCAGTTAAAGGGTATCACCTCTATGGTGGTCCCTAGCTATTTCTAACTGTAAAAATTATACCAGCAGTCCCTTATCACTCAAAAAAAAATACTATCATCTGGGGTTCGTAAGAGTTCATGATTTATTTCATGAGGATGGTCCCTAGAATGAATTATAATATCAGAGTATATTAAGTTCACATGTTACTGAGTGACAATGATATAAAGACACCCCCAAGGAAATTTAGGATAAATCAACCAAATCATTGATGGATAAAACAGGTTTTAACCTAGTACTTAAAAAAAAATTGTTTATGCATTAATGAGAAGTTACATGTTGATCACTATTCAAAATAAGAAATATTATATATCTTAATATTTTTATCACCATTTAATAAATCGTATATGATCCCCTGTTGTCTTAAGTAAAGATGAACCAGATAAATGACTTTTTAAAATCTACAGTTAAGGATTTTTGATGGCAATCACACACTAAAATACTACATGTAGTATGTAGTTTACTGGTTGCCATTCAAGTATTTACCTCCGATGTCCCCCTCATTGCTGTACATGAAGCCGGAGGCAATGGTTGCCAAGGCGAGGGAGAGAAGAGCGTACAGTGCTACGCCTTCCATACCACCAAGGTAGTGTGTTCATTTCCTTACATGGCAGGGTGGTCGTATCTGCGAAAACAAAGTTATTAACATCAATACACTATTTGCAATTCTTTATGAAAGTAATATAGGGGTTCAACACCTAAGTTAGTAGGCTTCTTTGGGAATTGCTAAGGCTTTTTGTCACAAGTCAAATGTCAGTTACCCTCATCTGCAAGCAACATGCCAACAGATGAGTGCATCAGTTTCTTCATAACAACAGCAATATACAGGTCATGCTGTACACTATCGCACTGAGGCTCTCAAACAATTCCTGTAACATATAGTTTCTGTTAAGAAACCTTGTTCCATACATATAAGATCATGAAAATTGAAGTGTACAATATTTTCATCACATACAGTATACAAAGTTAAATATTTACATAAATTGAGATGTCTACTGCGGATAAACATAAGGAAACAGCACCTTAGTCAACTGCTTTTCTAGCAAATGTTCTAATAATGAAAATTGATTAATAAGAAAAACATGAAATTTTTGTCTATTTTTCGTTGTCATTTATTTGAAGAAATGGTCCTATGGAGGTAAAGCTTATTTGTTAAATTGCAGTATTCACTTAACCAACTGCATATCATGGAGTTTTCAAACAACAAACCTAAGAACAATTTCAAACAACCTTCGTGATAAGACATTTGTATAACCAACCAATTTGATAACACCAAACAATGGAATACCTAATATCGAGCCCCCCACCCCTCCCCTCTTCCAATCGGAATAATGCTTGGCTTTATTTCATACCTACAGATGTAATGGAATGTAATGACTGTATTGACTCATACGTATTATTTCCGTAACCTCCTGATAATGGGGACAGATGCCTGTCTGTGGAGGAGAGGAGGGGACGACCAACTTCCTGCAATTAACGCTATTATTTTGGAATGTCCCAAGCTCCTGCCAATCCCTGGCCCATCCAACCCTCCTCCTATCACTTTGAAACAGATAATTTGATTTGGTCATAATGAGCCACATACAAAATTTGATATTTCAGATTCACTCAGATATTATTTATGGTTGTTTAAATCAGTTTAACTGTCAATTTTGGCGGTATTTGATGGGAGTATAATTGTGTGATAGGGACAAGATAAGGCCAGACTCTCTCGCCTATCTTTACGAATATCCCACACTGCAGGCTTTCGGTTGTACATAGATCTCAAGCCTACGGCAACACCAAATGAAATCCTCTGTAATTAATGAAACAAATTTTCACAAAATCATGTCTCATGTGTTTCTCAATTCTGACAGTTACACTTCGGAAGCATGCATAGAATATCGGCAAAGATGGTCGCATGATAGGCTGCAACGTTGTGAATTGTGTAACGGACGTTATGCGAAACATTGTCGGGTATAATTAGATTTACAACTACTAGTAAAATATAGTAATGACTAATTTGTGATACAAATTTATTGTTATAGTTCTATTAAGTTACTATGGTGATATTCAACATGACTGGAGGGAATCTGCTTGGCCAAATCAAAGTATTGTAAACCAAGGTTTGTGTGAATCTCGATTTTCACTCGAGAGATGTACACAAAAGCAAGACAACATTATTTACCATTCTGTTATTCATGAATTAAATTATGTGAAGAAATACCTGTTTCTTTTTCAGAATAAATAAAATTATTGAAAGGTTTTCATTTTATTTTGTTACAATTAATTCATGAATAATCAGCATTTATCACACCAATACAACGAAATTGTTTGAAAAATTAAGTATCAGGTATATGTTATTAATTATATCATACCATTTCATCAGAGATTTTTTACAGAAAATTTTATTGTATTAGGTTGTTGCAAAAAAAGTGTTTCTCGATGACGGTCAGAAAAATAGAATCATGCTGCATGCAGCCATCAGTTTGATATGAACAGGAAATAATGTTAGAATCTCTAAATAAAATGTTCTTATATAACTACTTGTACAATTATATGTAATGCTGAAGATTTAAGTGTACAAACCTCTGCACCAACTAAGAATGATACCAAAGAATTTTCAGGGTGTGCCCAAATAAATCTTCAAAGATAGGGTTATATTCAGCTGCACACATTTAACGTTGTTAGGTGAATTAACTTCCAGTTTCCAAGGTCAAACACTTCACTGAGGAGGTTTTTAATTCTCAACCTTATATATTTTGTGTAAGGACAATGTTTAATTAGCTGTAGAGTATATTTTAGCTAGGTCTATCAATGTCAAATAAAACTGACTTAGATTACATTACTGTTGTTATAACAGTTTCACAAGTTTCAGACATTCTTAGGAAAATCTCTTGGATTAGTAATTGTATATATCTAATGTCTGTCTCCAGTTAATCCTAACAGCCCCTAATCCCTCCACAATGATCTCTTAATATCCTCCTTCTTGCTGCTCCTAATCCTGCCCTTGTCGACACCCAGGGAGCTAAACTCAAGACTTACAACAAAAGGGGAGACTTTCAGTGTTTGTTTTGTAGTCAATGGTGTGAAAGTTGTGTAAGACATTACATGACAAACATTCATACAGATATACTGTATGGATAACACAGACATCCAGAGCTGTGAAGTCTGTTACATAAACAATACACCAAATTGAAAAGTAAATAAAATAAACAAAATTCTGGATCAAAGAGAAGCTACAAAACAAATTAGAATTTAAAAACAGGTCACAAAGATGTTAGGTAAAGTGTAACAAGACAGAAAGGAAGAGGCAGGATCAAAGAAAAGCTTGGACGCAAGTGTCAAAATGACCAGTACAATTAGCCATTATATGTCCCTAAAACACAATCCCATCATGATTATACTGAAAACAACAGAAAGATCAAAGGTTGGAAATTTGGACACATCAATCATATTTTATGTCAGAGTTCTATTTCTGCAATCTATCATTTTCAAAATTCAGTACAAAAACATTCTGCCTTGACATAATACATTAACCAGTAAAATGGAATTTACTCACAAAAGTTTGATCAGGATCAAAGGAAGTGTAGGTATCTGTCTGTAGCTAGAAGCTAACCTCCTAGTCCAGAAGATGTTGAATTCTGATAAAGCTTTTCATCTCTACAAACAGCGACACACTTGACTGAGACGTAATGTTAAGTCAGAGTATGTCACGTCCTGCCTTGGGCTATTACACTCTGAACACACTTATTGTACACAACTACTGGTGTAAGTGTGTTCATCTTTACTGCTTATGTCACAGGTGAAACCGCCACACAGGTAAACTGGGATACTCATTTAACTGTTTAGGGATTTAATGTGGCTACATTGGCATTATGGTTTAGCAAATTCTGGGTTACTTCTGTGTTATACCATTTTCATGATATCTGGGTTACAGTAAGTTATGATAATTTGGTGATATATGGGTTATTGTAAGTTATGATAATTTGGTGATATATGGGTTATTGTAAATAATTATAATTTGGTGATATATGGGTTATTGTAAATAATCATAATTTGGTGATATATTGGTAACAGCATGTTATAGTTTGGTGATACCTAGTGAACTGTCATCTATTGGTAAATAATTCTTATCAAACAAATAATGACAAAGTACATACAATATAACAAATACAGAAAAAAAATGTATCCCTTCTGAGAAATTAACGATTCTCGGAACTGAATTTTGTACCTACAAAACAAAGCTTGAGGCTTCATGTGTCAAGTCATACCAGGTAAGTAATCAGTCAAAAACAAAAAAACAGGAATTAGTTTCAACCATGTTCACCACAATCTAATATATATACAATGACCTGAATTAATATAACGAGGCTTGGTCTGAAAACAAATTAAATTAATGTTTTCCACTTAAATAAACAGTGTCATGAAATACAAAACACATCATAGAGACAAAACACTTTTACAGTTCATCTTCTAGAAATATTACAACTTCTAGGTACATTTCACCTTTTAGAGACATCACACCTTCTAGAGAAATTACATCTTCTGAAGACATTACACTCTCTAGAAACATAACATTTCAAGAGACGTTACACTCTCTAGAAACATAACATTTCAAGAGACGTTACACTCTCTAGAAACATAACATTTCAAGAGACGTTACACTCTCTAGAAACATAACATTTCAAGCGATATTACATTACAATCTCTAGAAACATAAAATTTTAATAAACATTACACTCTCTAGAAACATAACATTTCAAGCAACATTACACTCTCTAGAAACATAACATTTCAAGAGATATTACACTCTCTAGAAACATAACATTTCAAGAGATATTACACTCTCTAGAAATATAACATTTCAAGAGACGTTACACTCTCTAGAAACATAACATTTCAAGAGATATTACACTCTCTAGAAACATAACATTTCAAGCAACATTACACTCTCTAGAAACATAACATTTCAAGCAACATTACACTCTCTAGAAATATAACATTTCAAGAGACGTTACACTCTCTAGAAACATAACATTTCAAGAGACATTACACTCTCTAGAAACATAACATTTTAAGCAACCTTACACTCTCTAGAAATATAACATTTCAAGAGATATTACACTCTCTAGAAACATAACATTTCAAGAGATATTACACTCTCTAGAAACATAACATTTCAAGAGATATTACACTCTCTAGAAACATAACATTTCAAGAGATATTACACTCTCTAGAAACATAACATTTCAAGCAACATTACACTCTCTAGAAACATAACATTTCAAGAGATATTACACTCTCTAGAAACATAACATTTCAAGAGATATTACACTCTCTAGAAACATAACATTTCAAGAGATATTACACTCTCTAGAAACATAACATTTCAAGAGATATTACACTCTCTAGAAACATAACATTTCAAGCAACATTACACTCTCTAGAAACATAACATTTCAAGCAACATTACACTCTCTAGAAACATAACATTTCAAGAGACATTACACTCTCTAGAAACATAACATTTCAAGAGACATTACACTCTCTAGAAACATATCATTTCAAGAGACGTTACACTCTCTAGAATCATAACATTTCAAGAGACATTACACTCTCTAGAAACATAACATTTCAAGAGATATTACACTCTCTAGAAACATAACATTTCAAGAGATATTACACTCTCTAGAAACATAACATTTCAAGAGATATTACACTCTCTAGAAACAGCATTTCAAGAGACATTACACTCTCTAGAAATATAACATTTCAAGCAACATTACACTCTCTACAAACATAACATCTCAAGAGACGTTACACTCTCTAGAAACATAACATTTCAAGCAACATTACACTCTCTAGAAACATAACATTTCAAGCAACATTACACTCTCTAGAATCATAACATTTCAAGAGACATTACACTCTCTAGAAACATAACATTTCAAGCAACATTACACTCTCTAGAAACATAACATTTTAAGAGACATTACACTCTCTAGAAATATAACATTTCAAGAGACATTACACTCTCTAGAAACATAACATTTCAAGCAACATTACACTCTCTAGAAACAGCATTTCAAGCAACATTACACTCTCTAGAAACATAACATTTCAAGCAACATTACACTCTCTAGAAACATAACATTTCAAGCAACATTACACTCTCTAGAAACATAACATTTCAAGCAACATTACACTCTCTAGAAACATAACATTTCAAGCAACATTACACTCTCTAGAAACATAACATTTCAAGAGACGTTACACTCTCTAGAAACAACATTTCAAGCAACAATACACCTCTTAGAGATATGAAATCATCTTTACAACTTCTTGAGATATTTTTTTAAGAACATAACATCTTCTAGACATTATGCCCTCTAAAGACATAATACCTTCTGAAGACAATACATCCTCTAGACATATTACACATTCTGAAGACATCACCTCTTTTAGAGACACCACATACAGACACATTTACCTGGCTTCTTTACATTCACTAGAGAGACATTGTCGTGCTCTCGAGAATTATCACGCACTAGAGAGACATTGTCGTGCTCTCGAGAATTATCACGCACTAGAGAGACATTGTCGTGCTCTCGAGAATTATCACGCACTAGAGAGATATCACTACTGCTAACCTGTCTTCATTCCATTTCAAAGTTTTTGAAGTTGTCCTATACACATTTCACAAACTTTAAGGGAATAGTTCAAATGGATTCCAAATCAAAATAAATTCATTTTCTTTTTAGCTGGATTTGACTGAATGTAAAAAAGGTCTTTAAATATTTGAAAGTTGAGTGTTCTCAATGCCCCATCACCGTACAAAATTCAAACCTCTACATACACTAACTAACCACAGTTTTGATCATTTTCTTAATTTCATAATTAAACCACAATGATACTGACCACACACAAGTTACACTCTAACTTATTCCATAAAGTTTAACTGAATCCTAATCCAATCATACATACAGGATTTAATCCTAATCTGATCATATATACAGGATTTAGTCCTAATCCAATCATACATACAGGAGTTAGTGCTAATCCAATCATGAATACAGGATTATGTAACACTCTGTGAGGTCAAAAATAGCTGCAGGGCATCACAAGCTACAATCCCAAGTCAAATATCCCCAGCAATATTAGTCTTGCAGAAAGTATAAAAGTACAACAATTGGATGATGAAGATTGGAAGTCAATAGGTTAACACTGATTTATTAGGCTAGAACATCATCATGGCTGGTTTCCATGTAAGTCAGGTACATTAGGGATAATTCATCAGCTGTAGAGGACAACTCACCCACAATATAAAGGCAGTCCACGTAGATAAAGCTCCAAGATCTTATTACTGAATCCAGAAATAGGTATTCACAGCTTCATCAGAAATATAGACTCAATGAGCTAGTACAGCAATCCTTTCAAGCATTCAATATTGTAAACACCCGCATGGAAAACATACCAGACTTTGTTGAATATTTCAGCATTTAATCCTTGCTTGTATGACTAAAGCAAATCTCTAAACTTAAATCCAGAAAGTAGATCAGATTATGCTATCGGTAAGATTCTTCTCGTGTTTATACACCTCTCAGGTAAACAAAGTGTTTCTGGTCTTTAAATGTACATGTAATTGGCCATCATTTTCTAATAGACAAACTTTCAATGCTCCTGTCTTCTAGCTCTGTATAAATAAGGCTCACCTGACTGAATATCTGAATGTTTACCTGTTCACTTACCTGTACTAATGTACATAACACTTTAACAAGCAGTTCTATCTGGATTCACTGAGAAAGCATTAAGTAATTGGCCCAAAGGTACGCAGTTACGCTCGGTAAATATATACTTTTCTCAGCTATTGATTGTAGAGAAATATTTCTTCCTCACAAAAAGTAGGAAGCTAAAGTATGATTCAGCCCAAATATTTAGGTTTGGACAAATGATTGATAGTTCTGGTATAAAAAGGGGTGCGATTGTCACCCAAATCTCCAAAAATATATCAACACAAACCTTTACAAAACTCTTAGTTTCCTCTGAGTCATCTAACAATCTACCGCCACCTCAAGAGTTTTTCTATTGATTTAAAAAACTTGGAGACAAGAAAATGAAGCATGCTAGATCCAGGAGAAATGAATAATTTCAAACTAAAGTTTATTTACATTTAGAAGCCACATAAGCTTGAAACAATGGTGATGTCTTAACCTAGAGTAATACCATGCATGTTTACATAAATGAATGCAGCTTGAAGTAGCCTATGTCTTCCCAAGTTCAAAGTAATTTCAAACATTTTCAAGTTGGAGTATGTGAATTATTCACTCTCTTTCATGATGATATGGGGAGCTTATTTATTGATTTTCTGTTAAAAGGATCCATACAACACAAAAATGCCATGGTCCTATATCAGGTGAGAATTATCGAGGAGCAGTAAGAGGCTAATTTAGCAGGCCAAAGTGACCTAATTTGTTTTGGCAAGTAACCTTCACATCAAGTCAGGTCAAGGTCGTTATGAGATCTTACCACATCACACAGGATACTGTCACAGGATAATAAATCTGCTCAGCAAATCTTAAAGAGGTATGCTACCTTGCACTTTTCTTATTTGTATGAATAAGCACTTATTAAGCATCTCTAAAACAATTTATTAAATCTGAACTGTTTTTGGAAAGCAAATAAGTTCACAGTTCCATTGTAAAGATCTTCAGACGATCATTTATTTATTTTAAAAAATGAGAAATTGTTCAAAGTGACAATGTCGTATTTGAAGACATAGCCTCTAACTGTCAGACATTCTCTATCATATAGTTATAAAACATGAACGTATGTACCAGATTTAAAATCAGTTTAAACATCCTGGTGTATAAAGTGGACCAAAAGGTTACTAAGTTATATGGAATAGACAACTAAACTTTATGAAGTTCATAAGCATAGACTTGTCAAAGGCATAAAAAATTCATCATTATCCAATTTTTACATCAATTTAGCATGGCTCTTTCTGATTTATTTTCCTTTCTTACTAAAACAAATACTATTTTCAAATTGTTTTAAAACAGTTTTCAAAGGAGGTTTTTAGCATTTACACATATTGAATGTCAACAATTCCTTGTTATTTGAACGTAAAAGGTAAAGAACTTCAACAGTAATTCCTTCAGATTAAAAACAAACAACAGCAATTATCCCTGGTAAGCCACCTTTCGTGAATATCCACACAAGAGGCTCACAGAGTCTGTAGCTATCACTTGGATCCAGAATGTTCATTGTCAGAATAATTTTTACAGATGTTCCACATCACATTTTAGGATGTATGTTTGTGTCTGGTAGCATTACGTCAAAAAGAATATGAAGCATTTCCATCTGTTTTCCCTATTGACCCCCACTCCTCTTTTAAATGGGGAAAAAAATTGTTTACAACATATTTGCCAGTACTTAATCTAAGATTTTAATTCCTACAGACCTTCTAACGTAAACATTTAACAGTCAAAACAATGCATCATAAATTCTGTAAACATGCAGGTGAGACATATCTTTATGTGGGTTATTATGATATACAGGAAAGAACAGGGTCTGCCTGCATTTGCGGTTGAATTGCAGCCTTGGTAAATGCCCTCTAGAGATGTAGTACAGTTATAAACAGAGCTGTCTTACAAAATAAAAACACCTACCTTTAAAAATAAAAATGTTCATGACAAATAACTATAACAACAATTTATCTCGTGGCCTTGAGTTTTGTGAGATGAGAAAATTACATCATGGTAGACCATTTAACCACCTGGGCTTAACAGATAAACGACAAATATCAGCAGTAAGAGAAATACACATAAGTAACGGTAATGTCTTGGGAACAAAATAACAAACAGCAAATAACAAACAGTATAACGATCCATTAAGATCAGAAATCCTACATGATCCTTCTGTCTGTAATTTTGTGGTTCAACAGGAAAAAACAGGCTACAGTAATTAATCCTGTTTAAGCATGCATGATTGCACATTCGAATTAGAATAAAGAAATTGTTTCTCTTCTAATAAATGTGATGTGAATCCTTGTTTGACATGAGAATCATATTGTAAACAATGTAGCAGTGCATTTTAGTGCCTACTTTTTCAGATATAAGATACTTTCAAACCTGTTGCCGAGCTAACAATATTGAAATTCTATTTTGAAATACTATACAGCATAATTGTTCTTGTCCCCTCCCTTCTGCAAGAAAAAAAAGTATAATTACTTCTTTTTTCTTTTATTTAGAAAAAACCCTGATATGTTGTGTGATTCACGGTTTAAATACTCTTAAAATGCTATACACTGAGAAGTATTTCAACAACTCAGTGTTTTAATGACATCGAAAAACCACTTGGAAATGAGTTGGTAAATAGAAGGTAATGGATATAACAAACAAATCCTATAATGAGAATTATCATCTTGTCCTGTCCCTCACCCCCTTAATTAATGTAACACGAAGTCAGATGTCACTTAAACCAGCATTCATTCTAACGAAAAGGACAACAACAGTATTGATGACAAACCAAACAAGTCAAATGATTTATGAATTGAGAATCCATACAATATATAAATACAAATGTATCAGCTGCCAAATAAAGATAATAAAAATCCATTAGAGTCGATGGTAGCCTTGGTTGGAATCCAGCCTGTGTGGTTGTCCTAGTATTTTACAGGTGTACAGCTGTCGTATATCTGCCACACTGGTCAATAATGTCTACCTGTTACATGCTACCTGTTATAACCTTTACCTAACATTACCTGTGCACACTGCTTATTAACAAAGTCACCTGTAATAATGTTATCGCACACTTGTAACAAACTGATCTGAGGCCCAGATAATATCTTATAGACATTTGGAAATGAATAGCTCTGATAATCTTATTTTTCAAAGACAAATTTATAGATTAAATATTCACTTTTGTTTTTGTAACGCCTATTAGTAAAGCATTTAGTGTCGTAGACATAATCTACATCATTGAAACACATAGCTGAACAACATAAAACTTCTTCGGAGTGAACTGTGACATAACAACCTCTCTAGAGTAAATTCAAGTGTATCATGGGAAGAAAAAGGCAACATTTTGGGAGTAGACAAACACAATCTCTTGAGAATGGGCAAACACAATCTCTTGAGCGTGGAGAAACACAATCTCTTGACATTAGCAAAACACAATCTCTTGAGCGTGGGCAAACACAATCTCTTGATATTAGAAAAACATAATCTCTTGAGCGTGGGCAAACACAATCTCTTGATATTAGAAAAACATAATCTCTTGGGAGTGGGCAAACACAATCTCTTGAGACAGTGAACAAATGCAAAATTCTGAGAGTGGACCAATACCTTTCCAGACAGGAAATAAGTAAACCTCACATGTGTTTTTCCAGTGTGGAAAAACACAGCCTCTGCAGAGTTGACAGATGCAGCCTCTCCAGATTGGAAAAACACCTCCCCAGTCTCAAACAGGACACAACACCTCTCAAGTATGGATAAACAGAATCTCTCTAGAGTTGAGAAATCTCTCTATTGGACACTGCAGATATCTCAAATAAAATGAGTGGAGTCAACCTTCTAGACGGTGATCTTACCCCAAATTTATACCTCAATTTTTGTTATGTTTTCTAATTCATTATCTTCAAATACAGGAAATCTAAATAACAATAGATGACGGAATATTCTTCCAGCTTATAATTAAGTCATACACACAACAGACAACCAATCTTCATTTGTGGAGACATTTAAACGAGATAGCACATAGCTGAAGGTAGCAATTTGTCACACCTTGTTTAAATCAGACAGGTAGAAAATTGATGGCCAGGATTTTAAACTCACTTGATTGCATTTTGTGTTGGATGGTGTATACTACATTTAATTTCATACATAGTTCAACAAACTCATTTAATATCATGACAGTTTTAAATGGTTAAGCAAACCAACAATATTAATTAGTTTTATTTTGTTTATTGTGCTTAAAAATTTTCTGTTACAGCAATATGTGGTAAAAAGTGAACCCAAAAGACACACATCAAATGTCCAAGTTGTTTTAGGTATAAAATAGAAGATTACAGAAAAATGTACACATGATTTACAGATCTATAACCCTCACAAAGCATTCTTCCTATTATGTAGAAATGATTTAATAAATAACCTTGTAAAAGCATACTTAATGATTTTAAAACTTGGTAGTATTTTCTGTTCTCTGAATATCAAAATCAAAATCGGATTCTTGTTCTCAATGGAAATGTAATTCATAATTAGGGTTTGTGTATTTGGTTAAAACAGATGTAGTTCAGGGTGATATAACTTGGTCAGGAAAAATTGTAGATATATGGTAAAAGTTAGACATATCCTTTAATCTCAGTTGAACATTAATTCCATTTCTTCTGTGTTCCTTGTGTGAGTGCATGTCATAAAGTTCAAATCAATGGAAAATGACTCGATGTAACAGTGCTTTGATCAATGGGTTGTGATGTTAAATCTTCCTGAATTCAAAATCTATCTCAAATGTTAAAATGACACTGATATTGTTTCTGATGCTCATTATCAAGGTTGTTACTACCAGAGATCACGATACCTTGGGATTGAACATTTCTCACCTGAATTGACTCACATCTGTATCAGTATCAATAATCTCCAATCCAATTCGTCCTGCAGACAGAGAGGATCAATCACATTGATACCTTCCAATGTTGTTCATTAATCATATTCATACATATCAGTGATTAAAGTGGTTACCATGACAACAAATTACCTGGGTATCATAAATTCAACTATTTGTGACAATCAAATTACCTTAAGCCAGCTCTAAGCCCAAATCACATCAACACACAAGTGCTAACAAACTGCTGTTCACTGTGATTAACATCTGTTGTTTAAAATGTCACAGGTAAATTATATAAATCCATGTAAGTTAACATAATGCTGATCTCGGACACTGAAGAGTTCCAACTGACAACACTGGGATGATGGTACATATATATATACAGCCACGCACTATCAACTATAGATACAGGAGATTACATCTTTGGGTAGACTGCGAAAGCAACAGCCTCACAGAATCAATATGAGTGTACAACAAGCCAGGCTTTCACTGGGGGAATCTCTGTGTTCATTCCACTATTTACCTGGCTATAGTGAAGTTCAGATGCATGTGAAAAAACATGCTTTACAGTTGGTTGTTGGGATGTAAAACTTGTTTAAATGTTTACTAAAATGAAAGCCCTTCTACTATTAGACTTTACACACGTCTGCAGGCAAGTCACAGCAGATTATGTCTGTAGGGTGTACATCATAACATCATGTTAGATCACTCTCGTTATCTGTCTGGGACACCAAGTAGAAAAGTATGGTCAGATTCTACATATTGATCATACAAGTCAGTTTATATGTAACAATAGGACCACCAAAAATATACTTTCAGATAAAAGGAACATATTAACACAACCTGACAATGAAATTTGCATTTTCTTTTTCCTTCCCCATCTCTTTTCTATACTAGTTTCATGTGTTAAAAGCAAGTGACAAAATGTATGATATATCATATTAATTGTAAGTGTCTGTATATCACAATGAATTACTGTAAAATCTGACATTTTGGTAGGGCTGAATTTTTGTGGTTTTTCAAAGCACAACTATTTCAATGACACATTTGTGGATATACATAGCTAAAGAAAAATGCTTATATTAATTTCAGCAGTTAGTAGACGTATAAATTAATTGATTAAGGGTAACCACGAAATAATGAAAATAAAATTTTCTCCAAACTAATGACTTTATAGTTAAAACAGTATATAATCAGTACATGTCAATATTGTTTCTGATATGTACATATACTGTAACAATAATAACTTATCATTGTGTTTTTATAGTAATTGAATAAAATGCCTCAATGCTTTTTATATGAAAAAAATATATGTATACTTTGTACTCATGAAATTTGATATATGGAGCATTGCTTTTGAATGAATGCTATGAGCATCTCAATTAAATATTCATAAAATCCATTTTAGCTTCGTGTCCATAACTATATATATCAAGCATTTACAGGTTAACATCGGCTCAAGCAATTCAATAAATCAGCTGGTAATTGCTTTGTTTTAAATGTCAGCTGCTGTATACAACCATCATTTATATGCTGTAGAAACAAACTGGATAGGATTCGTGCATAACTATAAAATTATTCACAATTTATGAGAATTTTATATTTTCATCAATATTTTGCATGTAAGGAACTTGGAAACTGGTTTCAAAAGCCTTGAGCTTTAGTAAGACACTTATAACACAGAAACATAAACTAACATTACTATCAGACACAATTGTCTGAACACATTCATTCTAGGTGTACTGGACTCCAGTATATCAAATTTGTCTCAAATTTAGGAGCTGTAGAAATGTTTCAGGCAAGACATAGACAGTATATTCTTATAGAATCCATGTAAATGCAGCATGAAAATCTCGCACATCCATGTTAAACTGTCACAGATTTTTTACTTGGTTGTTCTATTATCCTAATATGAAATTAATTTGATCATTCAGTGAATGTTTATGTACCCTTTTAAATAAAATTCCTTTCAAGAGTCATATTTCCAAATTCTACATGAAACCACACTGCAAAATAAATTAATTTTCACTTACATTAGAATTTTAATCCAGGATCTTGTTTGAACTTGTGTTGTTTGTTGTTGACAGTCAACGTTAATTAATCCCCACTGAAGGTCTGACAATAACTACAACAATGTCCTGTGGAATAATCCCTGACTGTGTGTACAGGTACTTAAGGTGGCACACTCCACCAAATTTACACCTTATAGGTGTGACCATTGGTCAGTTAGAGGTAAAGGTGTGATGTGAGGGACTCCAACCATCCCTTACAGGATCAGAGTCCAAGCTGTCACACTGACCTGTGGTCTCTGTGATACTGAGTGCCAATCACTGTTCCTTATCCAATGTAATTATTATGATCACTATGGAGGTAAAAGCCCTTCACAAATGACCAGTTATTTTTAACTCCAGACTATTGCTGTTTAATCCAAATAAATGTTTTGAGAAACTACATGTAGCACAACCTGCTGTGAAAATAATTGACTATAAATTGTACAGCTTCTAAAGTCCTTTTCACACTGTCCACTGCAGGTCACTACTGCAATAATGAATGATTAAAAACAAGATTAGAGAGTTTTAAATACCTGAATAGTTGTAAATAAAACATTGGCTGTAAACTCATCACAGACACAGTGGTCACTAATGATAACTGACCACTCACCCTTTCATTCACTGTCCAAAATCAGCAGGATATGTCTGGACACAGTAGTGACCAGTCGGTGAATGAACCAAAGCAACCAAAATACAGGTAACAGGACCCGTTGAAGCCAATAGGAAGTGTATATATGAATGGCTAGGGTGAGTGACCCTCTATGATCAAACACAGGTAAAGGGATCAGACTGACCTCTTCCCTGTTATGAATCACTCAGCAGTGGTCAGACAATGACTGACCGTTGACTATTCCCAGGGGCTAATTTTTCCGACAATAGGTCTGCGTAACGATTGCCAATGTAATGATGATCAGGGTAGCTTGACCGCTAAATCAATAAACAGCCACAGGTTTTTGTACAGGTATATATGACAAATAGGCCTGTTGGTCAAAAACCTGGTCAGTCAACACTTCTGCTGGTGGTCAGTCAAAAGGAGTGTCCAGCATGACCACCCACCATACAATTCTGATTTAAGCAAAGCATGGAAAACCTAATTCAATACAAACTAGCCAAATTAATCGCAACACCTTCACTTTTCTTGCCAGTTTGGAGTTGACACAAAATAGCTACAGGTATATTGAAAAGATGTCAAGTGGGTTTTAGTGCCAGCTCAAACATAGCTGTCTTCTACCAAAGGATGCCAGATGGCACAACACCACCTGGTAGACAGGATCAGAATCTGTACATCACAGACAATTATTTCGGACATTTCCTGTACTCGTGAAAGGCTTTGTAAAGTTTTTAGAAACTACCCTTTTAAAACTGTTTCACTTTTAAAACATTTGCTTTTATTCCTTATCAGATTACCATTTGCAAAGTCAGTGCCCAACCTGACTCAACTCTCATTCTACCAACCCCTTTGTAATTGTAGATATTATAATGTGAAATGAGCTACCATTGAACCAAATGTGTCTCCAGCACATATATACACAGGAACAAACTTGATGAGGTATTTAGTAAGGAGATTTTTGGTTACCATGGATACATCTTCTACTTTTTTGAATTGCTTTCTGTTTTCTCATAATGATTTTTTTCTTGAAGAATTTACAGCGGTGGACAAATCACGATGGTCAGATGACCTAATAACATTCAGGTAAATCAAAACGCATGAAAAACAAATCAGACGAGTCAAAGTAGATAGATCTTACAGTGAAATTATTGATAATTTATTAGACGGTAAAAGTTCCATGTGAACTGTCTGTTTTGTACATATATATATTAACAGCATGTTGAACATGTGCCATAATTGAGTCAATGTAAAAACAATGCCACTTTTACATGGCAAGTTACCAACATCTGCTCAAATTCTCACCAAAACTCTTTCATTTTTTAGACAAATGATAGAAGTGGAATTGAAGATTTCTACAGACAGATCAGGCAGGTCATGCAAATTAACAATATCAAACTGAAAGCCAATTCACTAATACAAAAAATATGTTTATCAAATGCATTCATCCTCAATGCCAAGGAAATACGAGAAACTGTCCACTTAACACTGTTTATCTTGCAGTAAAATTCAGAGGAAACAGCCTTGTGGTCATTATCACCCATATCTGGTTACCTTATTGGTACACCTGTGTTTGACTACAGTCATCAGCCTCCAAAATATCTCGGTTACTGCCTTGTGTTACCTGTCCAGTGTTAATCTTCCTGTCAAACCCAGGTGGGAATTACAGGTAAAAAAAAATCTCTACGTCTAGTTTTATACTTCCTAACATGACAACACAATGTATACATTGTCTGGTAAGAATAAAAGTTTTTTGCTTTGTTTGACACAATCCATCAATATATGCTAAAGTGTTTTGTTAATCCTATTTGTATATGTTAATGAAGCCACTTACCTTTTCCCTGCAGGTATATATGAAATGCCTAATTCATGTCCTTAACAGTGACAGAAACTGACAAAGTTTTAAATTAATATCTCACTTAAAACATCTGGAAACTAATCCCATATAGAACCATTTTTGTAACATACAAAATGTAATATTCTACTAGCCGAGGGGCTTTGATGGCTTGGTTTAGCAGTAGATAATTCACTCCCAGAGGATATAAGGTTTGAGCCTTCTTGGCACACACTTTGTTTTTCTCGGGAAGGCGAGATCACATACAGTCCTGAGCTGTTGTGGCTGTCATTGAGTATCATACACTCCACCCCAATTGCTCTGGACAGCATGCAGTAGGCCTCTTGCATGCTGTTCAGTGAGGTAGCCACCAGCTGCTACAAGGAAACCTGCCTCAAATTGTTAATGGCTGCTGAGAAGGCAATGAACCCAGCAAACAAATAATTTACTAGCATTACTTTCCCACATTTATTCTCCCAAATACAAATGTCGTAAACGAGTTATATCAGGCGCTTATTTAAGCCAACATCCAAACCAGTCGTCTTTCAGTGTTTACTATGTAAGCCAATTCTGATTTCCTGCCAGAAATCCTGTGCTGGCTTCAAGAGCTTATTGCTAAGTAAATCTAGTGATCATATAAAACTTCTGCCTGTCAATCATGTTATATTTGTAATTCATGTTATTTCATCAAATTTTAAAGGAGATTACTAATTAACAATGAGATATGGTGAAAAGTTTAATTTTGATCAGCATATAAAACTAGGTCATGATTTTATCAATATTTCAGAATTCTAGATCACTAATGAAATTGGACAAGAAAAATGTATCAAAACTATATAAAAATACGTTTTACATTAAGAAAACCCAGACAAACACATTCTCAACAGGTTAGCCATCCCATGGGATGTTTAATCATTCTAAAAGCAGCTAGCACAGATCTGAAATGTTTGGCTCCGATATACAATTTTCAGGCAATCCCCAGACATCTGTGGATTTCCACACAGTCATGTCTTTCTCTTGATAAATACCCAGCGAAAAACTATTTACCACAGAATTCTCCCATGCCTAAGGTCAAATTCTTAAACCAATTAGTAAAATAGAGATCAGCTGAACTAAAATACATATACCCTGGTGAGACACAATAATGTAGTATATTACAACTCATCCTCTGATCCCCGAGAAATGGAAATGGACTACGTTATCCATTTGTATGGCTGGTACCAAATACCATCCAAGGGTTTACAGCTCCACTTGCTCTTACTGACCTTACATCTATCTGGGAGTCTGGAAATTTCTTACCCTATAGACACAAATATCATTAAAATGGTTTGGGTTATGAATCCAAATGGCTTCAGTATAGGCATATGTAGAGTCTACGATCAATGGAAGAGTGGAAATCTGTTTTAAAGTTAGATATCCATCATGCAGACGTGGCCAGATATTTCAAGGCAATGTTACATTATACAAATTTCCAAAACGTCTGTCATCGTGAAGAACACTTACTTCTCTTTATTCTGTCTCATTCATCACGTTATACCGCCTCTAAAATAGAAGAAAAATGAAGATATAAGTAAAAGACCAGATTAATTTGGTTTGAATGAGTGTAAAAATCAAATTTTGCACGCATACATTTATTGTGAAGCAGTATTTTCATGGAAAACCTGAAATAAAATCTAAATACAAAAAAATAAAATAATGATAATAAAAAAAAGTTGATTTATTAAAATATTCTTTAGAATATTGTATTGATATCATCCCTTCAACAGAGTAATCTAAAACATGCTTTATCAGTCCTACAGCCGAGTCAATGATTCATAACTTTAGCAATCCTACAACTGTGTCGATCCTTGTGGAGTTAGACCTACAGCCGAGTCAGTGATCCATAACTTTAGCAATCCTACAACTGAGTGGATGCTCCTTGTGGAGTTAGTCCTACAGCCGAGTCAGTGATCCATAACTTTAGCGATATGAATATTGAAAAAAACAAGTTGATGATAATACCGTTATCTACGGAAACACATGTTAATTAACAGTCTAGAAATCACATGTCAATCACAACAAAGAATATCATGTTAAATGTAGCCCTAAAAGCATACCTGCTTGTGTATTGGTGGAAGTTAGGGTAGAATCATCAGTATACAGAGTATGGATACAGACTTTTGGCTATGGATTAATGTTTGTCATCTCATTGGTGTTTATGAAGCCTATCTATGGGTCTTACAATTATTATTTACTATTCATCTACAGCATATATAGGGACCATCTTTGTATGATTATCTTATCAAAATGTTTAGTGAAATACCATTGCACTTTGACAAAATTCTGTGCTCTGTATATGGATTGTTTGTAATACAGATTTGGTTCTCAAGTTGTGTCAACGGGCACAAAGTGACAAGCAAAGACATGAAAGAAATCACATGAAATCAATGCTTATCAAGTGACATGTATGTGTTTAATTGATGGTATCATTTGAACATGATGGTCATTTACAGTCCACTATCTACAGCATTTACTGTTGGAGCAATTCTTATCGGGCCAACATTACCATCATTAGTTCGACAAATGAATAATCATGTGATGTGTTTAAACAATTCAAAATGTAAGTGAAACAAAAAGAGAAAGGGTTCAAAATATCACTGGACTGAAAAGTATTGTTTTATTGAAAAAAGTCGCATGTTTATACTACGCATAAATTCAAACCAACTTTCTTTTGTGCACAATTTACATTCAGAATCAAAGCAAAAATGCAGTTTATCCTGAATCTACATGTACATTGCATACAGCTATAACACTTTTTGTAAATTTATGATTTAATTCAGTGACAAGGCAATTTCTTCCCTTGAATATCAATTTTGATTTTGAGGCGTGAGTGTTTTGTAAATGGCGATTGTAGCATATTCTGAGTTATATAACGGATCATCTTTATACAAAGCTTTCATATAACTGATTGACCTTCACATTGATATCTCAACAAAACCACAAGAAACCTAATGAACTCTCATGTTAATTAGCCTCATTTATTCCTCTTGTGTATTGTAATCTATGCTGGTAATAAGGTGTCAAAATTTGTTCTGGTCTATGAACAGGTTACCACCGATCCATGTCCCTTGAACGTCCTTTCGAAGTTGCTCACCTGTTGTGACTAAATTATAATCGTAACTTGGTATGAGGCTTTTATAGGTTTAAATGAAGATGACTATACTAAGAATTTACAACTGTGACTCAGAGTTTGAAAAAAATAAACCTCCGCAAATTTGTTTGTATTACTAAAATTGACAAAATTAGTAGCTGCAAAAAAAGTCCTTTTATAATTGGGTAATGACATATTACGAAGTAAGTACCCTATGTTATCTTCTAAAAGCTATATCTGGGACTTGATTTGTTTATTTTGTAACTGATTTGAAGGTTTTATACCCACTTATTTAATATACATTATAGTCTGTACAGCATTTTGTGGTTTCCGATATAAAAATTATAATACACTTGGTACCTATGAAATTGTACATCACCTTTCTAGAATAGAATAAATTAATTTTTGTGCTGTATATCTGAAATACTGACTAAATTCTTCTAAATCTTCTTTGGTTTGGGACAAAAACAAATGAAATCTGTTTGTGAATGACGATGATTAAATACTACAACAGAAATAAATGATATTGGATAATTCCGGAATGGTGGGATGTATCAATTTTGTGTCCTGATATTTCTTATCTTATTCTCTGGCTCTCGCGCATCGCAGCTGGTCCCTGTGGACAGAGATAGAGTTATCTACCCTGGAGATCTAACATTTCATTAGGAGGCTGTTGTTTGGTACGAGAAAAATTAAAAAAACCCGATGAATTCAGAGACAGGTCCCAGGAAATATATGACATATTCGGCCAAGCAGAAAGAAAACTTGTGTATTGGACAACGATGCCCATTTCATTCCACGCTTCGTGTCACAACAACATTTATAATGCATCTGGCAATATGGCCATTAGTGAGGTGCATTATCACTAGTAGTAATCAACTCTCAATAGCATACAGCTGGAAAACCAGATCCAAAACGAACAAACAGCACCTAACTAGTACTGCGAAAATGTTGTTTTTCCTCATTCATACACAAAAAATGCATTAGTTTTGACTGCATCAATGGCAAAATAATGGAAGTCAGAATATTATGTACAAGTCACCAATTCATACAAAATATTTTCAGATGCAAGCAGAATGCTGATTTTGTTACATCAAATATTCTTGGTGTCCTTATCAGGCCAAATTAAAAGCTAAGCGTATATGTTACTGATACAATGGGTTTCTTTTTCTGAAATAATTATCCTGTTATTAATGGATGTTGCAGACAATTTATTTCTTATAAATCCAGTACAGTCTGTGATAAGCTTTACTGTAAGTCGACATTTAGCAGGGATGTGGCCCTTTTCAGAATCCATTAACATTTTAGAAGGTCAGTATAGGAAGGGTTTAACCTGTCTATAAAGGTCATTTAAAGAGAGAAAATTGTATGTCATTCTATTGCCCATCTACAAAGGTCACTGAGGGACATTAGGGTTACTTCAACTTGTATAAGCATAAATAAAACTCACTTAGAAGAGAGATAAGGAGATAATATGTGGTTCTGTTACAATCATATATACAACGTATGCTGTTTTATGGTTTGTGAATATTTGTCCAATATGACAGCAGCTGTATTCTCATAGTCAAGCAGGAACTACCGTAGAATGCTAATACTCTGTTTAATATCCATTAAATATCATCTTTCATTTCATTCCAAGTTATAAATCACCAATCAGGCATGGCTATTCTGCCTGGATCGATATCCAGGTTCTCATTAGGGGCTGACTTTAATCTCTGGAGAGTCTTCAAGGATGGTCACAGTATAATTCTGGACACAGTGCTGTTCAGAAAATGCTGTCCCTGTGCAGAGGCAAGAGACATTTCCAGCTGCTCAAGATATTCCTTCTTAATGTGACAAGACATTCAATCCTATCCAGCTTACTTGGTCAGTCTTCCTGAGCTGTATAAAGCCCGTGGCTGACACAGGAATGATTCAAAACCTATGTGGTTTGTGTGTACATATCAATAAACTGGAAATAGTACTTGCTTGGTCCTGCCCAATTGCAATCCTGATAATGAATTGGCACCTCTTTGTTGACAATATGATTATTTATCAATGTATGCTGATTGATGAATATATGGTATATCAAGGTTTATCTTGAAAGTTTGATAAAGAAGATGGTAAGTGAAATTAAGATCACCTCTAAATACTTCCTATTGGGACAACCATGAAACATAAGTCCTGCAAAATTATAAAACTGTTGGGTACTAGTATCAACATTTCAACATGCTTACAAGCACCTGTTATTGGTAATATAAAGATACACCAATTTGTTACATGCCAAATATGTTCTATCATTAAATTCTTATAAATGAAATTATTGCTTTGATGGTAGACAATACATACATACATTTAAATATTCAAGCTTAATAATAAAAATATACATCTGAGACATTTTCAGTATTTTTTCCTAGAGATCTAGAGATATTATGTTTACTATCAAAACAGAATTCCTATTCCCAGTTTGCTTGAAGGCAACATCATACAAATAATCATTATCAAAACTGTTCATTGCCATGGCAACTGTGTGTGCAATCTGATTTAGTCTAGATAAAGGCACCTGTAGATGTAAGGACTACTGTCTTTGTTTCAAAGGATGCTGATACATACATGAGCTGTCAACACTACTCAGGTTACATTAGAAAATGATAATCAATAACTTCAGCTTTGATAACGAATGTCTCATCACTGAAATACTAGACATGAAATTTTTTTTAGACATTGTGATGAATTCAAGTAAACAGGATGACTCAAAATGTCTCATTTATTTTTTAAAGCCCAGTAGAGCACAAGAACTGTTGCAATTCAATGTTTTACCTTAGAAATATTCCAATTGCAGCTTCTCCTGCAAAGGTGAGTAATAAAAAAAATGATAATACATTTATTTCCATTTGTTGGTACAACCTAATTACATTGTAAAATTAAATGACACATTCCACTCGGAGCATGACCAGTATACTGAGCATTGCAATCCCCTATAACGGTAGATAAATAATTGATACCTTACGAGATCCGAAGCATTTCTCTAACGTCACACAACACCCTCCCCACCACATTGTCACAGTGCCCATGCAAAATATTTCAGTTAAAAAAATACTGCACTTTAAAGGCTTAGAATACTATTCTAGAAGTCAGTATTTTGCCTGATGATATATTTTATTCAAATTTTTTGACACTTCATGTTGGTGTTATCAAACCAGCAAATTCAGTCCAATAAGTATAGTTTATAAGGGACGAGAACATTAGGAAATATAAGAGAATATTATGAAATTTCAAAAATCCTTCCCAACAAAAGTTTTCCTATAAACAACCACTTCCTGCTCTCATCCTGCAATATATCAATCCATGTAGATAAAATCAACATTGAGAAAAAAAAAAATTATGTGTCGAAAAATTCTGACCTTCATACTTTCATTTTATACCCTCATACATTGCAAAGATTTTGATGCCCGAAAAATGAAAATAGCACAGAATGTAACTGGTGTATTTTTTGCTATATGTCTATATTTGAAAAATTTGAAACAGATCAGAAATAAAATATGATTTCTCTAATTTCATTTGGTCATTAAATTTCTTTATTTTAAAATAAGTTTAGAAAACCATACCTAATTTTATTAAAAAAAAACCATAATTTAAGTAATTTTGAAGATTTGCTGCTCTGAAATACAAGGTTAAATTCTGGAGTCTAGACTAGTTCATTGTTTTATTGTAGATGCTCGACAGGAAATTCAGAAGAAAAGTTTTATAATGAAATCGATCAAATTTTTTTTAATAGCATATAAACCTAATAGCAATTACAGTGTTCATGCATAAGGATAGATGACAGACAGATTGAATGAGAATTGAAGAGATGAAAAACACTGATACAGGTCCAGTATGTGTATATGGATACCTACTTCACACTAATGGAACCAACGTAGCAGACTTTTAAGCAAATTACATCGATGAAGGCCTATTTCCGATATGATATATTAAAACTTAACTTCAGGATTTGCTAACTAGGCACCAAATTATCGTGGGGACGATGGCCAAACTGGATCCAGCCTTGATAGAGAGGTACTATAGCATAAATGAAATCCAACCAGTGATACATTTATCTCTATGGCTCCCATCTTTTCTATTAAACTTACCATAGGGAATGAAAACCAAATCTTGGGCTTAATTTCCGACTGGAGTTGTCATGGAAACAGAACAGTGAAGCCATGAAGGCTGAAAATGAGTGTTAATTGAAGAATAACAATAGATTTTTGTGTGAGGAAAGCAGACCAGTCTATCGCAAACTGACTTAACGTTCATAGCAAACCACCAAATTTTGTTCCTCGGACGAAGGCAATGCAATCAAATCGTAACATTGCTAGACAGATGAATAAATACAATTCCTTCTCTAGTCACACAAGGCAAACTACAAATTACCGATATAGGACAGTCATTCCTGGAATGGAGAACTTTGGATTACATTATACATTTCCCGAAAAAGTTGCACAATTGTTTGTTTTATTTACTTTTATTCCCTAAATTGACGTCACTGTGGCAACATAATTTAATTTTGCCAATCTGCGATGTAAAATCCTCGTTTCCACATCTGTAGATTTACAAGTCAGCGTGCCTTACAGTGCAAAGCGAGGATTGATTCACTTTGTGAGCTGGTGGTCTTTTGTTCAATGTAAAATGTAGAAATAGTGATTTTTTCCCCTTTATGCCGACGCACTTCTTAATTCAAATAAAGTAGAGGATATACTGACATGATCTTAAAAGTGCAAAATGTTGATAATACTGGTATATGTTTGTTGAGTTCATTGCCCTATGAATAGCCAGTGATATTTTGAGGCGAGAACTCTTTGAAGTAGCTGTTAGCTTCCTCACTGAACACCATATGGGAGGCATGTTGTATGCAATCTAGAGAAATTAATATAAAATGTTTGCAAAAGGACACAACCACGTCAAATCTTCACCTAAATAATGTAGGCCGACACTCTAATCGACTGAACTATTGTGGCACCTGGTAAATGTATCAACAACAAATCTAACTGAAAGTTATGTTTATTCAGAAGTTGTAGGTTTCATTATGTTCTTCATGTTGGATATCACAATGAAGAAGCCATGTACAGCCCCCAAATAGATCACATCTTGGCAGAAGTCAGCATTTACATATCAGTATGTAGAGTGTGGTTTGAGACAATGACTATGGATAAAAGTTTCATTGATGTTTATGAAATATGTCCATAAGTCTTTCAATCATTAATTTATTAATAGGTATAATCTAGGTGTGACCACTATCAAAAATGAATAGTGAAACAGTGTTGCGTCTTAACAACACAGTCAAATGTTCTGCACTCCACAAACTGATTGCTTGATATACAGTGTTTGGTTCTGAAGTTGTGTCATTTAAAACATATGACGATGTGACAGCGAAAAAGATCTTAAAGAAATCACACCATGCTAATTAAGTGACATGTGTACAATTGTCAGTTTCAGTTTTTCATCTTCTGATGATCATTTACAGCCAGCTGCTACCTGCTGCATTTACTGTCAATGTGACATAGAAGAATTTTCACATCACTGATAATTCTATCAATAGTTAGACTTATGTACAATCTTAGATGTGTAAAGTTGCTTTTGATTGAAGCAATACAAGAATAGAAAGGGTGTGAACTACCACTAGACAGAAAATTAATCTTGTATTGAAACAATCAATTATATAAATTAAAACTACTCAAAAATTCCAGCAGACTTGAGGTTTACAGTAATTATGATACAATTTGACTGTCTATCTTCTGTGGCCTCTTCCTTTTTTCTTAATTCTGTAATTCATGGTCTTAATCACCAATAGATTTAACACATCTTCTCATTAATATTTTTTTTCATATGTCAAACCTTCATCTTCACTAATTTTGGTTACTGTGCCTCTTTAATTCCTTCTATTCGGCCTCATACTTTTATCCATGATGTATTTTTCATCTTCCTTTCCATCATTCTTTTCAATCAATTTCTCCTTCCTTATGTCAATCAAATTATTACACCTTTCCTTTTAACAATTATCTGCCTGTCTGATATCTGAATTTAAATTTACCACATGTTGCCTGTATTCTACAGATCTATGACCCTTTGTGTTTTACTCTTTTAAATCTTTTCCCTTTTACTTTTATTTGACTCTCTATAATAACATATGATTTTAATTAACTTTTCTAAATATCTGTTGTAGTTCATATCCCTTTCTTTAAATCACTGCTTTGCTATCCATTTTCTTTTATAATCAATACATCTACCTCTTTTATTTTTATTTTTTTTTTGTTTTAATTTATTTTCATTGATGGTGTGGGTATTTTTTTTTTTTTTCCAAGATTTTTTTACATTCTTTTTATTCAGTGATAAACAAACAGATACAGAAATATCCTCTCGCAGGAGGGCTCACATTCTTCACTCGCCTTTCACATAACCATTCATCCTAAATACATGTAGCTGTATTCTGACATATAGCTATTTGTTTACAGTAGATAAATTAGATATCACATTCATTCCAACAAAGAATTTCGATTTGTTTATAGGTATATAAACATATTAAAATATTAAGACAATAAAAAGACGTATTAGGTATTCATAACTATTTGTTGTATGCACGTCGCTTGAGTCGAACGCGCCCACGATTATTCCATGCACTAGTATAGGCGCCAACGGTACTTTAACCTCTTTTATTAATCAATTTTTCCAGTTTCTCTTTTCCTTCCATGAACTTGTTTTTTTTCGTTCTTAACAGTACTTTCCATGATTCCAACTTTAAACCTTTCACCATGGTTTTATCTGTCAAAATGTCTATCCATCTGTGAACCTCTGCCCTGTACCTCACTCCTTTCCTATCTTTTCGTAATTTCAGTCTACCTTATTTACCAGATCTACGAGAAAATTCTTTTCAAAAGCTGTTTTCCAATAGATCTTTGATTTCAGATCTTGTTTTCACACCCAAATAAAGAAAACTACATTTTAATCTTTAAGCTTTATGTCGCAGAATGGCGCTCCTCCTTAACACATAAGATGGAAGCAATAACACATTAAGAGTCCTGATACAAAAAACCTGACAACACCTTCTTAAACTAGATTTTATTATCCCTAGCCAAATCCTGGAGCTGGTAAGATTGATTTTCTATCTGAAGCCATTCCAAAGTCGGCCACTCTAGAACTACTTATACATCCCACTGCTAAAAGGAATTTGGAATTTATGATCATGATTAAATGGAATCTTGGCATGCTAAGGGTGATTGGCGGGTTAATCCAAACATACTGCTCACCCTGATCACAGTACCATTACTCTCTCTAAAGCTATAGTCATAAAAAAGCTGCATCTTTTCAATTTACATCCATTTACACGACAAAAAGGGATTAAGAAAAGGAAATATTTCAGTCATGCAAATACCTAATTTTGTGCGCTGATTATGGGGCTTAGGAGATCTTACCGCAACTGAAGACACACATGCCAAAGGGGGAGGACGCCATCTACATTGTAATACCCTTCCACAATAGCATGTGACAATACATTAAAGTCTACTACATAACCCCTACCAAAATTGTTTTATTATTACAGCATGCATTGTTAATACAAAATTTCCAACAGTGTCGATGAAAGGTTTTACAACTATCTCCCCTTAAATCCAACAATGGATTATTCCAGTGTTTTGTACGGGACCATTCCAAAGTTGAGTAGGGGTAAGATAGCTTGGTCTGACAGCTTTTCGCTGAGTAGCAAAATGCTATATAATTTGTTCAAAGTAAAATTCAGCTATTGGAAATGATGTCACAAAATTTCAGCATATAGATGAATAATTCATGAAGAGATTTTTCAGATAAAATTTTGCCTGATCATCATTTTTTTTTTCATATTTTCATTCCATAGTTACAATGAATTAAAAAGGAAGGTAGAGATCTTCTGACATCATTCAATAATCAATGGCCTAATATACACAAATCATCACAGTACTGTTAAACTTTGTCATTTATCCTGTAAACATTTCAGTAGCAAAATCTGATTTATCTTAGTCCCCTATACAGTGATATTTCATATGGACCAACATTCTTCGGGTGATCTTCTCTAGATAAATCTGAACTGCAACAGATATGTTTGACAGTTATACATGTTGCATCACAAAAGGTCAAACAGGTTGTCTTTCTCCAACACATGCTACAAAGAGTGGGTGACTACAGATGCTGGAATTCCAATGACAAACTGAACTGATTGTGTTAGGTACACTAACCCTCTGTTACTGACACTCCTACTGATGGGAATGTTTATGATGAATCAATGCTTTTGCAGACAATTTGAACAGTTCTCACTGTATGAACTCAACACATTGTTTAAAAGCTAATGCTCTTCAATCACTCATGTAAATGACCTCTTTTCCTGTCATTTCACAATTTTTTTATATGAATGTCTCACACGACATTACGACAACCCATGATGTAAACAATAGAAAAAACAAAGTTTTGGCAGTATAATAAGGTTTCATTGAAAGAATGGTAGCTGTATAACATGGTTTTTATTGGAAAAATTGTGGCAGTATTACAAGGTTTTATTGTACTAAAGCCAGTAGTAGTTTAAAATCAAGATTTCCTAGATAAAATGATAAAAAAATTTCAAGATTCAATGGTGAATTTCCATTGTAAATGTTTGTAGCATAAGGTTTTGAAAAACATTCTGAAACAATGCCATTAATAGCTAGGTTTATCAAGAATTCAAAGCAAATACTTAAAAAAGCACATGCCATATTGAAACATGAATCCTTAAAAGGAAGCTGATGTAAGGTTTCTAGTAAATTTCAACATAATTAATTTCTGGTATCTTCAGACATATTAATGACATTTAATTTGTAATTGACATCTGAACTATATGGCTCTGCCAACCGTCACATCTAACATCAAAAGTCAACTGTCACTGTCAAGGCAAAATGTTGTGATTCCCACGAGACAGTGGACAATAGCAATAACACTTTGTTTAATAAAGGAATTTTTCTGTCCTTAAGGCAGACAGTGGTACAGTGTCCCTGTGGATTAATATTACTTCCCCTTACTACAGGGAAGTACAGTAATTTCCACTGCAGAAGCGATACATCACAGCAACATATTGCTAGCTCCCACGAGGTTTTAGTAATGGTCGATTAATAAGAAGATCTGCTGCATTTTGCATTTCCAGTAGTCAGCATCTTGGTAAAAAATTCTTCGTTTGCACCATATGTATGTTAATTATTTCCTTATGTTTTTTTTTATTTCAACATCAGTTTTTATATGACAGTCTTATTATCACAGATAAACATTTCAAAATAGATAAATTCCTATTGTAGCTATTATCCTGTCCATAGTTTCTGTCTACCAAAGAAAACTAACACCAGTCGGCAGAGAAAAGCGTGCCTAAAATTCCTACCGCATACAAAAAGGAAAGAAGACGGTACCAACTAGAATGGTTGCATGGTAGAAAGTAAGAAATGGGAGTGGGTATCTCAAATAAACTCACAGTGATATGGTATTATCCTGTAGGAAACCCAGTGGGTAAACAGACAAATTCTAACTTAAAATCAGGAGGTGGGCTTATAAAAGATCAATTAGAAAACATGTATTGCCATTCCACAGAACAGCAACATAGATATTGTTGGGCTTACTTTAAATCCTGCAGGGGCTTATATAGGGGATACATAGTGTACATATTACAAAAAGCGTTTTAATCCCGAAGGGATAGTTACCTTTTCTGTCCATATCTATATTTAGTATGGACATTTTCTGTTGAACTAACAGCGATTGGGTATCTAATTATTTTTAATAAGTGGTCCCT